>NC_138221.1:2844974-3579974 GCF_964197995.2 Scardinius erythrophthalmus | reverse complement strand
GGTGTGTGTGTGTGTGTGTGTGTGTGTGTGTGATGAGGAGCAAACTGAAGGAGGAGCAGAAGCGCGTCAGAGAGGAGGTGTGTGTGTGTGTGTGTAAGGAGGAGCAGAAGCGCGTCAGAGAGGAGGTGTGTAAAATCCTAGCATCAAAAGATATAGGCCTTGACATCCAATTCCCCAAATCTTTTTTGATTTTTTCCAAAACTTTTATATAGTTCTTACTAACTGTAGATTCTAAAGTTGGAAAAATGTCAATTCCTAAATATTTAAATTGATTTACAATTGGGATCTTAATTTGAGTTAAATCATCGCCAGAGCTAATTAAGGGAAGGAGAGCAGATTTTTGCCAATTTATTTTATATCCTGAGATACTGCTAAAGTCTGAAAATAGCTTCATGACATGGGGAAGCGACTGCGAGATTTTACTAATAAAGAGAAGCACATCATCTGCATAGATTGATATATGATGAATAGTAGAGTTTATTATGATGGGTAAAATATGACGTACTTTTTGAGCAAGAGGTTCAAGAGATAAAATAAATAGTAACGGAGACAGTGGGCATCCTTGGCGAGAACCTCTAGAAATTGTAAAATGTGAGGAGCAAATATTACCAGATAACACCATTGCACATGGATTTGCGTACAAAACTTTAATATACTTAATAAATTGTTCGCCAAGCCCCATGTGGTCTAATAAAGCCCAGAGGTAATCCCATTCAAGTCTGTCAAAAGCCTTGTTTGTTTATGTATGTGTGCGGGCGGGTGTGTGTATGTAGTTTTTGGTTTGAGCAAGCGAGGGAATGTGGGGGTGTAAAATGTATTTTCTGTACATGTATATGCCCTGTTTATTCTATTTTCTGTTTGTTTGTATGAAACTAAATAAATGTAAAAAAAATAAAAAATTGTTCACAAAAAAAGAGAGGAGGTGTGTGTGTGTGTGTGTGTGTGTGTGTGTGTGTGTAAGGAGGAGCAGAAGCGCATCAGAGAGGAGGTGTGTGTGTGTGTGTGTGTGTGTGTAAGGAGGAGCAGAAGCGCGTCAGAGAGGAGGTGTGTGTGTGAGTGTGTGTAAGGAGGAGCAGAAGCACGTCAGAGAGGAGGTGTGTGTGTGTGTGTGTGTGTGTGTGTAAGGAGCAGAAGCGCATCAGAGAGGAGGTGTGTGTGTGTGTGTGTGTGTGTGTAAGGAGGAGCAGAAGCGCGTCAGAGAGGAGGTGTGTGTGTGTGTGTGTGTAAGGAGGAGCAGAAGCACATCAGAGAGGAGGTGTGTGTGTGTGTGTGTGTGTGTGTGTGATGAGGAGCAAACTGAAGGAGGAGCAGAAGCGCGTCAGAGAGGAGGTGTGTGTGTGTGTGTGTGTGTGTGTGTGTGTGTGTGTGTGTGATGAGGAGCAAACTGAAGGAGGAGCAGAAGCGCGTCAGAGAGGAGGTGTGTGTGTGTGTGTGTGTTTGTGAGAGAGGAGCAAACTGAAGGAGGAGCAGAAGCGCGTCAGAGAGGAGGTGTGTGTGTGTGTGTGTGTGTGTGTGTGTGTGTGTGTGTGTGTGATGAGGAGCAAACTGAAGGAGCAGAAGCGCGTCAGAGAGGTGGTGTGTGTGTGTGTGTGTGTGTGTGATGAGGAGCAAACTGAAGGAGGAGCAGAAGCGCGTCAGAGAGGAGGTGTGTGTGTGTGTGTGATGAGGAGCAAACTGAAGGAGGAGCAGAAGCGCGTCAGAGAGGAGGTGTGTGTGTGTGTGTGTGTGTGTGTGATGAGGAGCAAACTGAAGGAGGAGCAGAAGCGCGTCAGAGAGGAGGTGTGTGTGTGTGTGTGTGTGTGTGTGTGTGTGTGTGTGTGTGTGTGATGAGGAGCAAACTGAAGGAGGAGCAGAAGCGCGTCAGAGAGGAGGTGTGTGTGTGTGTGTGTGTGTGTGTGATGAGGAGCAAACTGAAGGAGGAGCAGAAGCGCGTCAGAGAGGAGGTGTGTGTGTGTGTGTGTGTGTGTAATGGTGATGATGATGATGATGATGATGTTGTTCCTCCTCCAGAGACACAAAGAGTATCTGAAGATGCTGCTGGAGCGCCGCCAGGCTCTGGGTGAGTGTCGTGTGTGTGTGTGTGTGCAGAGCCGGATTAACGCAAAGGCAAACTAGGCACGTGCCTAGGGCCCGATTGGCGGGATGGGGCCCAGACAGAGGGACAAAAAAAAAAAAAAAAAAAGTACAAATGTCCTATCTACAATTTATTTCAATATTTATTAATTCACTATAAATAGTGACGATGTTTATCTTAACCATAGACTGTTACATTACTGCAGTTAAACCAATTAATGTGTGCCGGCTTCTGAAAGTATGTGTAACGAACGCATCCATCAGATGCTGCGAGGCTAAAGCCTAATAAGCACACAAAGAAGCACAGCTCATAATGCAGGTGTGAGAGTTGTCGTCATCTATTTTGGAGTGATTGCAATGTATTCTAAATATAAACTTGTACTGTAGATCAGCGTCATTTCTGGAAAAATCATTCACCGCTTTATTACGAGTTTAAAAGAGCGCGAGCGTCATTAACGTGCCCAGACGCGACGCTTTGAATTTGCGCGTACAATGAATAACATCGCGTCGGGAGCTGACTAGTAAAAAAGCTACAAAATTAAAAGACAAGACGTCTGTATTCTAAGTTAAAAAGCCAACACACTACAACATTTTTAAATGTTTCAAATAGTCTAAAGGATCTCATATATATGGGTCTATCTTCTAAATTCTGCTGATGATTAGATTCCTGACATTACGCCAATAATTTCACTTTATATATTTTTTTCTGCTCAGTAGCGATCGTGTCTTTCTCTTCCACTTGATTTGTGTATAGCATATTTAAGGTAGCAATGCAATATAAAAGCACTTATGCTCATCTACTGAAGTGGGATTCTGGAACTGTGAATAAATTGAATAAAACAGCAAAATAACAACAACAACAATAACATCTTCATTAAACAAAAAAGAGATTACCGTAGATAAAGTTTGATTAATATGTACGGTACCGGTAAAAGTCTGGACCCATTACTATTTTTAATGTTTTTGAAAGAAGTTTATTATTATGCTCTACAAGCCTGCATTTATTTGATCAAAAATACAGAAAAAAAAATATATGTGTTAAATATATAAAAAGTGATAGTGAAGACTTTTTTAAAACAACTCTTTAATAATCAAAAATCCTGAAAAAAAGTATCACAGGTTATAAAATAAATATTAAGCACCATTTCTAACATTTGATAATAAATCAGAATGATCACGTGGCACTAAATTCAGCTTTGCATCACAGAAATATAAAGTATAGTAAAATAGAAAATCATTATTTTAAATTTTAATAATATTTCACTATATTATTTTTCTGTATTTTTGATCAAATAAATCCAGGCTTGATGAGCATAAGAGACTTCTTTCAAAAACATTAAAAATAGTAATGTGTCCAAACTTATGTACTGTGTAAGTAAAAATATACTGCTTTTAAAATTAAATGTTGTATAAATAAAAAGGTTAGGAATCATATTTGTTTCAAGTGTTTTTTTATTGGGGGTGGGGGGCCTCCAACATGAATTTTGCCTAGGGCCTCCTAATGTCTAGAACCGGCTCTGTGTGTGTGAGGTCATGTGACACGTCTATATATGTGTGTGTGTGTGAGTTGTGTGTTGGGAATACCCCTTAGGTTATTATTATGGGAGGATTTTTGTAGACAATTTTTTTCATTACGTTTATCTCACCGACATGTTTGCTCACGCGATGCGTTCTGCATTTAGTTGTTTAGAGTTTACACAACACGAGGAAGCTTGATTTCAATCTTTAAATTAAACTGAAAAAAGTAGCAAAAATAAATACAATAGAATAAAGTGAAATATAAAGTAAAGTGCTTGTGTTGTTCTAACACTGGTATTCAGAAACACTACAGAAACTGAATAAAGTAATCAAATGTAAAATTACACTGGTTAGTCTTTTAGTCCTGACTAAATGAAGTGCAGATTAATCCTGGGGCGATGAGTGAATAAACTGGTCTCCATCAATTTGATTTTATTTGTTATTAAATAAACGTACATTTCGTGTGTGTGTTTAGACGAGGAAGACGAGCTGGAGGACGTGATCACAGCCACGACGGAGAGCGTTCAGTACGATCATCCCAACCACACCGTCACCGTGACGACCATCAGCGACCTCGACCTATCAGCAGACAGAATGCTGGATCCGCCGAGAGGAGAGCAGGACGGCGAGGAGAAGACGACAGCCCTGCCCAAGGTCTCCGGAAACCCCCTGCTGTCCAAGAAGTATGATCACTGTCATCATTCTCTAACACACACACACACACACACCCCTGAAGGGGTTCATTCTGAGAGAACAACCGGCCTGATGTACATATTTAGTACACGACTACTTGCCACAGAAGTAAAGTATTATCATCAGATTCAGATCGTGTTGTAAAGCTCTTTGAACGAATCATTGATTCATTGATTCACAGATGATTCAGTGATTCAGATTTGTCATGTGTGTGTGATTCTGCAGGATCCAGAGCCTCACGGCGTCACTCAACAGCCTCACTAAACAGAAGAGCAGCAAGCGAAGGTCCAAAAAGGAAATGAGGCGCAGAAGCCGTCTGAGCGACAGGAAGTCAGCATCAGCGCAAGACAACAAGCTCCGTCAGGGCAGAAGCACCAAAGCTCAGAGGCGCAGACAGACGGGCCGGAACGAGCGGCACCAGGACTGAGGAGCGGCAGACTCGTGGAGCGACTGATGCGACACACTTATGAACTCTCGCCGTTCTGTGTCTGTGTGTGTGTGTGTGTGTTTTTTTACATGTTGATACTTTAAACGGACATTAAAAAAAGAAACCTTTCATGCTACAGTGTCAAACTCTCATTCCCACATTAGGCAAGTTCACAACCATAACTATAACTGTAATAACTATACAGTTATAGTTATTATATCTGTGTATGATATCTACAGTTTCTAATCGAATGATTTTAACTTGTTACTTCGTGTGTTTCATGTAATGTGTATCGACATTACAAAACGCACTGTGTTTAGTTGAAGACGCAAAAAAACTGTGGAGAAACTTTAGGGACACCTATGTGAGGAAAACGAGAGAGGAAAAGGGAACTAAGAGTGGTCAAGTTTGGACTATTCGCACGCGAACTATTCGCGTTTTCGTTTCGCTTTTTCGTTACGCGTCCGGTGTGTGAAAGGACCTTAACTATAATAGCCTTCGATAACTGTAACAGTATCTATAATAACCTTTAATAACTACAATGATAACAGTAATAATTAATACATAATAACTGTAACCGGTCGGACCTCCGGCGGCACACCATCGTCTGCCTGCCAGCGTTTTTTGGGTTTTCCGCGGCACCGTCGGCACACCAGTGGCAAGCCGATAGCCTGTCCACGTGTTTCTGAGCGCTTACAGGACATCTTTCATTTTTAAATGTATATTTGTTTTATTTTTACAATTAAGAAGAATCTGAAAGCACAGAATAAAAATGGTGAAACTGACCTAATAGCTGTAGCTATATCAAAAGCAAAGTGTTGGTGGTATTAAAAAATACTGCCTAAGAGCATTTTTAGCATGCGTTCAAATGAAATATGGGGCTTGAGTGTTCGTAAAAACAACAATAAAAAAAATCTGAAAAATTTAAAAAGCCACGATTGTCTCTCAATCACGTGCACGAGTGGTAATTTGCACATATGAATGGGTCAAAGAACTTCAAAATGAGTTTTAAGTTCATGATTCAATAGTGATATTTTTATTCAAGTAAGGTTCTGATTCTAGATGTTTATGTTTGTAAATGCTGTGTGACTTTGACGCGTTTTAATGTGCGTGCGCGTGAACACTCGAGTCGTCTTCAAACACTGGAGCGGAGATGAGTTGCCATGGAAACGGCACCGCACTACTGCAACTGTCAGCAAAACTCCGTCGCTCGCTGTTGTTTTCACTGCTTTCAGGTGAGTTTAGCCTCTAAAATTACATAAATACATACAACTGTTCTTGACACTTCTCTTACTTGTAATTGACACGCTTCTGTTGAATATTTACTTTATAGAAATGGTTTAGTGTCTTCGAAAAAGTCTGTTAGCCTCAACCGTTTTTTGTTGTTTTTTTTCTCAACCGTTTTCTGAAGAGGTAGGCTAACTTTATAGCTTGAGCTTTTGTTTATGAAAGTTTGGGCTTTTAATCACATCTTATGTGTAGATGAGAGGTTTTGATAGTTTTGTTAAGATTTTGCTTGGAAGTGAGCTAATTTATTTAACATAGCCTAAACAAACTGTTAATCTGTCACCTTGTTACTCTTGTGGTGTTCCCGGTCAAAAATGACTGGCCTACAAAAAAATAGCTTATAAATCACTTGTTATGCTATATTTATCACCCAATTTTGGATTCAATATTTTTGTCAACTTGTTCTCTTTCAATTAGGACTGGTTTTATATCTCTATTTGCATCCTATTATTCGTAGGCCTCATTTATCTGAGAGTAGGCATTTCTGAATAATTTTATAACTATGTTATATAGCTCAACATGATGAAATGTTAGAATATAATCCGTACTATAGTCTAATGTTGATCTAGCTTATTGCTAGTCTCATACAGCCCACAAACTAACATAGAATAACATTATAGCTTTCAACACACTCAAATGCACAAATGCAGTTTAGTAGGATAGTGTGGACCTAGTGAAACAGCGCTGTTACCTCACATTTTTAATTCGTCTAATAAACTGACCTGTGTGAGTAGTTATTCAGCACTTGCGGGTAGTTCGGTAGAAGGAAATGTCCTCATTTCTTTATATCCCGTGTGGCACTGATTATCTGTCTCTCATTATCGGTCTCTCACAGTCACGTTAAAAAACATGAATGCATTCACTCATCCATAAACATTATTTCCCCACAAACATGATTAGATCCATCAGCATGACAAGAAGTTCCATGATTCCGATCATTCACTGCGTCATCAATCTACGCCTTTGTTATTGTTTTGAAGAGGTTAGCGGCTGGGAGACAGTGAGCTCTTAGTTGAATTAAGTCTGAGTCATAGGCATTTTAGATGGCTGAGGAGCACTAATTCTGAGGCTGAGGAGATTAATTCTTCCTCCGACTGGGTCAAGAAAAGCCAGTAGTCAAGGTAGTTCAGGATGTGCATCCCCTTCTGACTCAAGGGGAAAGTGCTGCATTACATGCACTTCATAAAAGTGTGTGGGGCCAGGGACAGTCCGAATGGTAGGAACCTCGAACGTGAACCTCAAGAACGGTCTGTGATGGAGGGGATATCTGGATATGGAAGTATGCATCTTTCAGTTCCACTGAGAAAAACCAATCCCCTCTGCGTACTAGCGCTAGGATTTGTTCCAAAGTTAGCATCCTGAACGGCCGTCTCATGAGGGCCTTGTTCAGATGTCTGAGGTCTAAGATGGGCCTGAGGCCACCATCCTTTTTGGGAACAAGGAAGTAGCGGCTGTAGAAGCATGACTCACTGTGGGGCGGAGGAACTGTTTCCCTCGCCAGTAATGTCAATGTCAATGTCACATTTATTTGTATAGCACATTTCCAAGGCCAGGACCTACCAAAGTACTTCACAGTAAAATATACAAAATATTAGTCACACACTGATACAATAAAAACAATGAAGTAACAAAATACTAAGAATAAAGGTACACATAGAATACAACACATTCATCAAGGCGGCTCCCCTGTGCCAAAAGCTACTTCAAACAAATGAGTCTTCAGCAATGATTTAAAAGTGGACAAGCTACCAGCAGTCCGCACAGCTACAGGCAGTGAGTTCCAGAGAGTGGGAGCTGCCACTGAGAAGGCTCGATCACCACTGGATCTCAATTTCGATCTAGGAACCTCCAGGACCATCAGACTGGCTGAACGAAGGTCTCTGGAGGACCTATGCAACCTGACAAGATCTGTAAGGTACTCTGGGGCTAACCCATTGATACATTTAAAAACAAATAAAATAACCTTAAAATCAACCCGGTACTTTACTGGGAGCCAGTGAAGTGACGAGAGCACTGGAGTGATGTGCTCCCGCTTCTTCTTGCCACTTAATAGACGAGCTGCTGCATTCTGTACAAGCTGCAGACGATAGAGCTCAGACTTCCCAATGCCTGTATACAACGAGTTGCAGTAATCCAGGCGAGCGGTAATAAAAACATGAATAACTTTTTCTAGGTCAGCCTGTCTTAGATACGGTTTGACTTTAGCTATCAGTCTAAGCTGAAAAAAGCTAGACTTAACCACAGCACTGACCTGCTTATCCAGTTTAAAAGCACTGTCAACAATCACTCCACGATTCCTGGCATGGGATCTTAAGTGAGGTGCTAGTTGGCCAAGGGAGCTAGTAAGAACCTGAACCAACTCTGGACGACCAAACAATACAACCTCCGTTTTATTCTCATTTAGTTTTAAAAAGTTTAGGTCCATCCATGTCTTAATATCGCTCATGCAGTTTATCACGGCCTGCAAAGATTCTTTAGCTGGAACCTTTAGCGGTAGATACACCTGCACATCATCAGCGAAGCAGTGGAAGGAAATGCCATGCTGCCTGAATATGGATCCCAATGGTAGCATATACAGGGTAAATAGGAGCGGACCCAGAACTGACCCCTGCGGTACCCCGCAGGTCAGAGGGGCCACTGAGGAGGAAAACTGTCCCATTTGTACAGAAGTTGATCTGTCTGTTAAATACGACTCAAACCACTTTAGGACAGTGCCTTTTAAGCCAACACAGTGCTCTAAGCGCCACAGAAGAATTTTATGATCAACTGTGTCGAAGGCTGCAGTCAAATCAAGCAAAATTAGAATGGCACAGCTGCCAGTATCAAGGTATAAGAACAGATCATTAAAAACTTTTAAAAGAGCAGTCTCCGTGCTGTGACGAGACCTAAAACCAGACTGAAACTGTTCACAAACATCAGCTGTTTTTAAAAATTCTTGGACCTGAATTAACACAGCTCTTTCTAAAACCTTTGAAATAAAAGGGAGCTTAGAAATGGGTCTAAAATTAGACAATACCAGAGGGTCTAAGTTCTTCTTCTTCAAAAGAGGCTGTACTATGGCATGTTTGAAGGAGGATGGAACGCAGCCAGAACTAAGACACAAATTAATAAATTTCAAAATAAAAGACTCCACCGAACAGAAAACCTCCTTAAACAGACATGATGGAATGCTATCTGTTTGACAGTTAGCAGGGCGTAAATGTGCAACTATCTCATTCAGTTCAGAGAGACAGACCGGTTCAAAGCTGTCAAAGACAGCTGTGCTTGCTAGAGGAGCTGAGGGGTCCTGAGCAGACCGAGAGAGTGGGATTCTAATAGCAGAAATCTTGTCTCTAAAAAACTGCAGAAAAGCCTCACACAAGCTAGAAGAAGGCTCCATACAGACAGCATCACCAGAGTTCACCAGTTAATCAAATACATTAAAAAGAACCTGAGGCTTATGAGCATTTTTTGACACAAGTGAGGAAAAATATTCAGTTTTTGCAGTTTTTACAGCCTGCTGATAATTAATGAGACTGTCCTGAAGGAGTTCCCTAGAAATTTGAAGATTGTCCTTTTTCCATTTTCTCTCCGCCTGTCTACATGTGCGCCTGAGCGCACGAGTGGACTCATTCAGCCAGGGCTCCTTCTGTGGCTTTATGCGCTTTAAAGTCATGGGTGCGATCGAATCTAAAATCTTAGTACAGAGAGAATCAAACATTGCTATGCATTCATCCACACTGCGGTCATTAAGATCGTCCAGAGAGTATAAAAAAGAGTCTTTAAAAATAGCACAAAACAACTGTGGAGTTCCAGAATTGAAAACACGGAGACGGCGTAGAGGAGCTGCGCTTAAAGAGGGAGCAGGCACAGAGAGGGAGAATAGAACAGGTAAATGGTCAGATAAAAGTGTGTGGCCGATCTCGGTTATCTGTATGTCCAGCCCATATGACAGCACAAGATCCAAAATATGACCCTTTTCATGTGTGGGCTCCCGAACAGATTGCATAAGGTTAAAAGAGTCAATTACATTCATGAAGTCTTTGACCAGAGGTCTGTTCTCACAACACACATGTATATTAAAATCGCCAACAATCAAAAAGTGGTCATATTTAAGAGTGACACCCGATACAAAGTCTGCAAAGTCCCGAACAAAGTCTTTGTTGAATTTTGGTGGCCGATAGACCACCGCACAGAGAAAAGTTTCCGAAAGCTTTACCTCAAAGAGTTGCAGCTCAAAGCTGGAGTAGCCTGCAGTTGAAGATTGTTGACAGCAAAAAGTAGATTTAAAAATGGATGTCAGTCCTCCACCTTTACCGGTAATACGAGGGGAGTTGAAGTAGTTGCATCCAGGTGGAAGAAGCTCAGATAAAGGAGCAAGATCACCTTCATGGAGCCAGGTTTCCGTCAGGAACATAAAATCCAAATTACGTGCGGTAAAGAGATCGTTCCGTAAAAAAGTTTTGTTTGTGACAGATCTCACATTCAGCAGAGCCAGATTTAAAGTAAGAGTGTCAGATGCGGACAGGACATTCAGGGAGCAGAGGCTCCGACGATCCACACCTCTTCTCCTAGTCGGTACACGCCAGCTGGCAGGGGGGAGCACCAGCCGATCGGGGTCCACCGAGCGGCCGATACCGCCTAAGCCACCAGCGTCAGGGAATACCGGCCGGATCCATCGGTCCCTAAACACCCTCGAGTGCAAAACAGCATCGTCCAACGGATACAGCTCGGTCCAGCGACCAAGCACACGAATGGTCCTCAGAATAGCCTCGAACCTTACCCGGACACCTCCGCGTTTACCACGTCTTCTGCGGCGTCTCTTGCAAGCATGATAAAGAGGAGGGCGCCTCAGGAAGGCCGGAATTTCCTCGAGGCATGGAGGTGGAGGTGAGCTTTCCAGCAGGTCAGGTTTAATCTGATTGCAGAAGTCTCCAATCTCAAGCAGAGTTTGGCGATCATAGGTGAGAAATGATAGTACGCCTTGGCAACATAGGTAAAATAATAATAAATATAGAACAAAGACAGAGTGGAAAGGACAGACGGCCAGCCAAACATCTCAGCGCCATCTTTGTTTTTTTGAAGTGCATCCTTGCTCATTACTAGTAAGCTCATTACTTCGGCACGGAGGACGTGTGCCACGTTGCTCCTTACCGAAGTATCAACTATGCCCGTGAAGTGGGGTGGTCTGCGAGCAAATTTGAGCGAGTAACCTTGTGTCACTGTGCTCAGAACCTCACACCGGGGATGGCTTTCCAAGCCTCGGCCCGGGCAGCTAGGGGCCATGTACCGACACCCATAGAGTCTGGAAGAGTGCTCTTTTATAGAGTTTTTTTTTTTTTTTCGCTTATAACAACGGTCAATTGCATGTAGGGCTGGGCGATATGACGAAATATATCGTCTGGACGATAGAAAATGTCTATCGTTTTATATAAGGCTCTATCGTTTACGCCACGATAAGGCGTTTTACGGCAGAATTAACCTCACGGCATGCCCATGCACGCTGCAATACATAAACAAACATGGAGGAAGACGGTAGTAGACGCGGTTCAGACCAGGGTAAGTTAATTCTCAACTAGATGACCAGCCAACCCAACCCGTTAGTAGCTCCACAACAGCGCGCATCTGTGCATTCATTCATTCACACACACACACACACACACACACAAGAGAGAGAGAGAGAGAGAGAGAGAGAGAGAGAGAACGCGTGTACAGACACTATTGCGATTAGAACAAAGCAAATATAGAACTGACCTATTCCTCAACCGGATCCGTTGCTCCTCGAAATGAAAACGAGGTGAACCTGAAAGTGAACATATCCAACTGATTGGTGTTCACATGTTTGCGTGGATCGCCTCAGATTATTTGCGTTTGAATAGCGCGCGCTCTCCGTAATTAAGATCAAAGTCAACAGAATATTTTGAATCTCTTTTGCACTTATAAGAAAAAAAAACCTATCGCGCCGGCGCGATTGTCGAACCCAGGGGATTAAAAAATAGATTTTCGCCAAAAATCCTCTTTGGCTCCGCGGCTGCCATGGTAAACAACGTTAAAGCCTACCGGTGACTGAAGTCTCACGTCACGTGCGAGTCAAGAGCGAAGTGATTGGCCCTGTCCCAAATGGCACACTCCGGACTTGTGGACTTCCTCAGAGTCCACACTTTGGTGACGTCATGTAGTGCAGACCTATAGGGCCCTTGGCGCGAGTCCACGAGGGCGCATTGAGAGGTATTTTTGGGACAGACTTGATCAGCACGCCGGAAATAACGGGCTGTTTTTTTTTTGTTTGTTTTTTTGCATTACAATGGAAATAATACAAAACAATGAACATGAACATGTGGGGATACAGAGAAAATGAAAGTAAATAATAACAGTAAATAAAATATTTTTACAATTTATATAAAACTTATTCTATAATACAGGATATTTTCGAAGCTCTTTTATTGGAGGGGATTTTTTGAAGTGAAGAATAACTGTAAATCATAAGCAAAAAATTTGCAACTAGGTTTGAATTTAAGGTATCTTGCTTTGTGAATATGATATTTACCCATCGTACAGAAAAAGTTTAATATATCATCTAGCTTTTTATTTTCAGAGAAATCAGAGTGAAAAATAACCTTATTGACAGAAATACAGGCCTGGTTGTTGTTGGACAGGAGAAATCACATTTTTTGCGCTCCAACGTCTTATCTCCATGTCAACTACACAGCCTAATTTTACAGTTCTATATTTTGATATTGTGCATATCACCTGGGCATTAGACAATAGATACACCATGCTTATTTAAATGATGTATACAGTTGTACATAATAATACATAATGTTCCATTTGAACTAAGATTGCAATTTTAAAACATAATGAAAATGTGCATGAGTTTCAGATGAATTTACAGGTTTCAATATTCATACTATGTTTACATATGACTCAGTAAAGCCCTGCCATTATTTATTTAATGAATCATAATGCGATCGTATTATTAAACGCGCTATTATTATGTTTGAGACATCAACCACTGGTCGATTACCTTAATGTTTGTATAAACTGTAGGTAACCACTGATAAAATGTACATTTAGGTCATAAAAACCGTAATATTTTCTTCTCAGCCATGTCAACAATTATCCGCGAGTGAAATCTCCTCCCATCTGTTGTCTGATTGGCCTTTCGCATGGATTCCTGGGTAGTTAAAGTGCGTGAAGCCTGCTTCTATGCGGGCTTCGCGGAAGACCGCTTCAAGGGCACAAAGGGGGCGCTGCTGAGCACACTTCAGAGCGGTAAAATGCTGAATGGGACAGCCTACGGACTCGTAGACTCAGCGAGCACGCGCAATTCAAGTCCACGAGACCGAAAGTCCGCATGAAGTGCGCCATTTGGGACAGGGCCATTGACATGGACATGACCAGGCTACCGTAGCTATGGCTTGGATTCGTTAGCAAACATTGCCCACCTGTGGTATTTGCATGTTACTATCACAAGCATAATGTTGTGGCCTGCCCAGAAAAACGTTGGTTCTAATAATTATTTACCTCCGCCAACAGCGAGACCGGCCAATGTTAGAGACCCGGCCGGTAATGGAATACAGGCCAATATTAGAGGATTTACGGTAGACTATTCATGAACTGAATTAACAGAAAAATTGCTATATCGTTATGTATATCGTTATCGGGATATCAAATGAGCTATATCGGGATATGAAATTTTGGCCATATCGCCCAGCCCTAATTGCATGGGTGCGTGACC
Organism: Scardinius erythrophthalmus; assembly: GCF_964197995.2. Lineage (NCBI taxonomy): Eukaryota > Metazoa > Chordata > Actinopteri > Cypriniformes > Leuciscidae > Scardinius > Scardinius erythrophthalmus. The sequence continues at coordinate 3,566,259 of NC_138221.1, read as the reverse complement.
TCGAACGGGCCCAGAGTTTGCAATTGCAACATCTACTTCAACAGCCAAAACTGAACAGGGTGTTTGGAGGAACACAAGACTCTCTGGAGGGTAGTCTTGCCGCAGCGAGACTTAACCCTTCCCTCTTCCTTCCTGTATGATCAGAACAGCCTTTGTGGCGCAGGGTCCAGCGTTATCTTAAGCCTGGGTCCCTGACGCTTAGGAGTTAAGCGTTTAGACTGATGAGGGCGCTGTTGATGCTCAGGCGTTGGCTTGGCTGGCTGCTGAGTCTGCACTGTTTTCTGGCGACTCTGCTGCAGAGCTGGAGGTTGTGGCGCATTGCCTGTGAGGACTTCTGTGCTGCCATGAATTGCTCCGCGAAGTTGTCTACCGTGGGGCCAAAGAGGCCAGTGGTGGAGACTGTTGAATCGCAGAAGGCAGTTCTGTCCACGACCTTGATTTCAGTCAGATTAAGCCATAAGTGATAAAGCCATAAGTCTTCCAATGGCTTGGGTGATGACATTCGTAGTGCAGGACCAGGTCTATAGCGCTGCGGAGGTCACAGAATGCGGCTGGGTCCAGACTTGTCCAAAGACTGAAGGAGTTTGGCCTAGGACACTTGGAGGAGCGCCATGGCCAGAGGACGCGTAGGCCCTGCCACCGGGGGCTGAAGTAGTCCTGCTGGGCTTAGATGGGTGAGCTACCTTGGCTTTCCATCCAATAGCAGTGGGTAGACAAAGGTACACAGCCATGGCTTCTTTGAGAGGGGGCAGCTTCTCGTAACCCTTCTCCATGGTGCCATCAATGGTAGAGAGCAGTGGATGTAGAAGTGCATAGGCATGCCAAGTAGGGGGCGCGCCATGACTTAGTAGGTTCATTGTGAAGTTCGGGAAAGAATGGGGCCTGCTGGCACCCCGTCAGGAACCATTCATCCAGGTGGCTGCGTGTGGGTTCCTCTGGGGAGCCCATTCCGAGTCCGAGCTCCTCGATGGCTTCAGAATAAAGCGCAGAATAATTCGGCGTCCAGTCCAGCTCTGATGTCACTCTGGTCTCTTAATGGCGAGGGAGTGTTAACTATAAAATAACTAACGATAACTGTTTACAAAAAAAAACTGCTTTGAACTACCATGTGAATTCGACACACACACACACACACACACACAAACAGGCGCACACATCTTTGTGGGGACTCTCCATAGACGTAATGGTTTTTATACCGTACAAACTGTACATTCTATCCCCTTACACTAAACCTACCCCTAAACCTACCCATCACAGGAAACTTTCTAGATTTTTACATTTTCAAAAAAATATAATTTAGTATGTTTATTAATCCATTTCCCTCATGGGGACCGCTGTCTGGTCCCCACAATGGAGGTGATCTCAGGTTTTACTATCCTTGTGGGGACATTTGGTTCCCATTATGTAATATAAACCAAAACACACACACACACACACACACACACATCAAGAATCAGCACATGGATCTCAAAAATGGTAACAATTAACAAAATATTCAGATCTGTACATCACAAAACAAACAACAAAAAAAAAAAACGACGGAATGTCGCAATGCATCCTGGGAGTCATGGATGAGTTTTGGACTATGCTGGTACCCATCATGCATTGTAGCATAAAGCTTTATGTTGCTTGTCACCGTTGAGATACATTTGCTGATTCTTGATGTCTGTGTGTGTCAGAATGATGCCACAGCTCAATATATTTTGTGTACAGAGCAAAATCCTCAGTGTTAAAGCACACAGTTCAGAGTCTATATGAGCCCAATCTACAGAGAGGACAAAGTTACACTGGTATAGTGTCACTATATAGCAACGGATGTAAACACTCGGTTGATCAGATGAGAGGAAGTTAATAACCACAAGAGGAGCTGGTGATGTTTAAAGGAAGAGCTGTATCTATATATAATGAAGAGGAAGAGCTATAACGATATATAATGAAGAGGAAGACTGACAGAAACAGAAAATGGCTGATATATACACATATCTGTGTCTGCTGGGACTGATCATTCTCTCTTCACTTCTCACAGGTAAAGAAATCTGTATTTTTAGTGGAATTAGTCTGGAAAGAGTTCATTTGAACATGCTCAGTTTATTCTTGTACACATTCACGTTGTGATCTCAGAGTTGTGTTGTCCTACAACACATACCGTTTTATTACTAAATCTGGACATAGTGTGCGACCGGTCTTTAGTTAGCTCTGAGTTGTGTGGGAAAATGAACGAGACCGGGCAACAGAAATTACTCTGGACAGATTTTATTCTGCAAGAATAAAAAGACAAATCAAAACACGCTTGAATATGTGGCCTTCTCTCGCAATTGTAACAACAGTCTGTCAGTGAAAGGCATTATTTTAGCCAGAGCTTGCACACTCATGCTCAATGAACTCAAAAATGCATGCTTCACATCATTCACGCAAACTTCATACATGTTTGAAAATTAAAGTGCATTAAAGAACAAAATTGCATGTTTTATTACAATAAAACTCATATCAAACTTTTTTAGACGTAGCTTTAGCACAACTCAACGCTCTTCAGTCACGCTTACCGCAAACTGAAGGACAGGAACTAGAACATGTCTTAAAGGAGCCACGCACCATATTTAAAAATACTGGGGGAAAAACATATAACCACAGAAACACGACATCTCAAATGAAAGAAATCAGTAATAAAATAATAATTTGTAGAATACAAAATAATTGTATAAATATAACAAATTATAAAAGGGAGAGATTTTGAGTGAAATGAATAAATAAATATAACACCTATTACAAGTGTCACACTCAAACCTCTGTGGCCTCATGTACAAAGACATGTGCGTTGAATTCATACTAAAACATTGCGTACAGACAAAGCTGTAAATGTGCGTACGCACAAAAAAAAACCCAGATGTATGAATCTCTGCGTACGAAGGATCCCACGCATATTCTCTTTGTACATCCCAGTTAACGTAAAATTGAGCGCACATGCACGAGCACAACGCCCCACCCAGTCTCCTCCCTTAATTCAATTAATTTAAATATGGTAATGAAAAGAAAGCAGTAAGAAAATGGTGGCAAGAAACGAAACTTTACAGAAAGTGAATTTGAGGTGCTACTATCGGAGGTAGAAACGAAAAAAAAGAAATTATTTGGAACTTTGTCCTCCGGAATTAATAACAAAAGGAAAAAATATGAGTGGTAGAGTTTGGCTGATGCCGTCAATGCGGTGGGATCGTCGCACTGTAGAGTAGACTGGGTGCAGTTGAGACACTTTTTGCGTTTTGATTTTTCACACAAAAATAGACACTGAAAGAAGTGAATTTCTACATGACACGCCACATGACATTTCATTAGCTTGTAGACTAAGATATTATCAATCAATAATACCCACAAGTAGTTTATAATTTCCACAATTAGCTCATAAAAATAAGGTGGTCTTTGTCTCAACTTTGTCTCAATTAGGGGTGTGCTCAAAATATCGATTCTTAGATACATACTGATATAATAAAAAAAGATACAGTATCGACATTCTAGCCCTTAGTATCGATACCCAGCCATTAGGGGGCAGCGGCTCATGAAAAAAACTCATGGAAAATGTTGAAGATTTTAGAAGCGCCGTTGTCCCTAAAGGCAGATGTTTGGAAACATTTTGGTTTTAAAGCAAAGGAAGGAAACCAAGGGATCGATAAAACAAATGCAATCTGCAAGCATTGCCAGGCTTCTATACGCTACACCGGTAATACAACTAACCTGCGCGCCCACCTGCAAAGACACCATGCAGACAAGCTAGCTTTGCCGCAGCCCATAAAAACACGGGAACCCACGCAAACTACTTTGGACAACACAACATCCAAGCTTCCATCTAACTCAGTCCGTGCACAGAAGATTACGGAGTCTGTGGTGCATTATATTTGCAAAGGTTTATGTCCCTACAGTGTTGTCGAGAACACAGGCTTTCGCTTTATGATCAACACGTTAGATCCCCGTTATGTGATCCCTACCCGCAGCTACATGACCAACAAAGCAGTACCGAGGATGTATGACAAAGTCAGAGACAATGTTAAGTCAGCCCTGAGTTCTGCCCCACGAGTGGCACTGACTTGTGATGGGTGGACATCGCGAGCCACGGAAGCTTTTGTTACAATCACTTGCCATTACGTTAACGAGGAGTGGGAACTGATGTCGCACGTTTTACAAACGCGAGCCATGCATGAGAGCCATACGGGGTCAAACATTGCAGAGTTACTGAAAGCGGCGCTGGAGGAGTGGGACCTCGTATCCAAAGACCCAGCTATTGTGACTGACAACGGCGCAAATATGAGGGTCGCAGCGGAGCTTGCCGGTATGTTGCATTTCAGGTGCTTCGCTCACTTTTTTCGCAGCGTGCACTGAAGCTTCCTGCTGTCGCTCGTTTATTGGGACGTGTTAGACGGATATCCACCTTATTTAAGCTCAGTACCACAGCCAGCCACGTACTTCGACAGAAGCAGAAGTTGCTCGAGTTGCCTGAACATAAACTGATCACTGATGTTGTGACGCGCATGATATGCTCGAGCGCTTTCTTGAGCAGCAACCCGCTGTCTCCACTGCTCTTCTGTCCAACGAGCTTAGGAAAACCAAGAAAGATGTTTGCACCCTATGTGAGTCGGACATTACATCTGCGGAGGAGATAGTGGATGCAATGAAGCCCATGAAGATTGCTACTCTTGTAATGTCAAAAGAAGGCTCTCCAACACTGTCAGTTGTGGCCCCTCTTCATGCTCAGCTCATCCAGGATTTCCAAGAGAGCAGAGCAGATAGTGAAAGAAATCGAAGCGGCTATTTGCCAAGATTTGAGCAAGAGGTACATGGATCAGCAGAAAGAGACCATGTATGTATGTTCAGCACTCGATCCAAGATTCAAAGCTTTGCCCTTCCTTCCTGATGATGAACGAGAGGAAATATACTTGAGAATCACTGCAGAAGCTCGAAGAATTCAAGAACTATTTCAGGTAAGCCCTTTGACTGTGTCATTAACATTAGCATTACATGGTTAAAAAACATAAAAATCAAACAAACACACACACATATATATACACCAAGTGCAATAAAACGAAATATTCAGTTCATAATTTCAAATTCATAATAGTATGTTAGAGCTTAAAAAACTAAATGGTTTCAAACATATACTTCATGTAAAGCACTATACTAGCAAAACAATATATTGTAAAGGTTTGTCAGTTCATCGCATTAAATAAAAGGCAAACTAACTATTATATGTCTTTGAATATGCTCTTTATAGAATTAACTATGGGTTTATTGATAAAAAATCTGTATTTTGCATAATAGGAAGAAGCTGAAGTGATACCAGGAGAGGAGGACAATCATGTGGAAGACAAGGATGACATTCCTGCCAGCCCACCACCCAAGAAGAAAAAGGACTTGTGCTGTTTGGCTCATCTGTTTGGTTCAACTTACAGTGCAGGTCCTGCGGTGAGACACAGAACCACACAGGCCCAGGCAGAAGAGGAGATGTCAAGGTACAAGGGGGCACCACCCCTGTCTCTTGCTGAGGGAAGTCCACTCAGTTGGTGGAAAGAGCACCAGAATGAATATCTACTAATGTCACGCCTTGCCAAAGTGCACCTGTGCATTCCAGGGACTAGTGTCTCCTCGGAGCGCGTTTTCTCTACGGCAGGCCATATTGTAACTGCACAGAGAAGTGTACTAAGCTCAAAGCATGTTGACCAACTTCTGTATTTGAACAAAAAATTTTAAGTCATAGGATAAAGCTAGCATTACCAAGAGTATCCTCAGGTTATTGTTTTGTTGCTGCAGTGATTTTTGTTCAACCTGCCTTTTTGAGGACAAACCTGGTTTAGCCTTAAGATTTTAAAAATCCATCCTGTTATGAGGTAGATTTGTTGTTGTGCCAAATGTTAAAGCAAGATGAAGCATTTAAGTGATTTCATAGTGAAATATGTTATGGCAGTACATGGTGTCACAAAAAATAATTATAAGAAGATTTAATAAGAAGTTAAGAATAAGAATAATAATAAGAAGAAGATTTTGTGCTTGTGTGAGCTCAGACTGTACCCTTGGAAAGTTAAATATTGACTTGTGGTAATTTCCAGATTAATACAATTTGTGTACAATAAATACAATTTGTGTACAATTAATCAGAGCACTTAAAGTTGCAAATATTTAAGCAAAATGCACTTTGTTATAATGCACTTTTGTCTTCAATAAATTGAAGAAAAATGCAGAGTTCTGTTTGTTGAGTAAATGTGTTCAGCATTAACTAATTGACTCTGGCCCATGTATTTTTATTGAATCGGATCGAATCGTGTCACATTTTATCAAATCGTATCGAGACAGCTCTGTATCGAGGTACGTATCGAATCGTGACCTGTGTATCGAGGTATGTATCGTATCGCCAGGTTCTCCAAGGTATACAGCCCTAGTCTCAACTGTACCCATATGTGGTACAGTTGAGACACCCATTTTTAATGATGTGAAGGTAACTAACCATTCATTGTAAATATAAAAAATAAAGACAAATAAAGAAAATAACAATTGGGCAACAATTTTGTTTATTCATCCATTTATATTCATTCATTTTATTTAAATTAGCACTGGTTATAATGTATAAAGCAGGAACAAGATATGTAACAATATTTATTAATAATACACAGTTTAAATATCACAAATATCTAATTTTATTTTCATTTGCGTCCTATGCTGGCTAATTACGATGTTTAACCTGTTATCATAACACTGAACAACTAAACAGTGTGTTTCCTAATAGAACTCTATCAGGGGTACAGTAGATATGGGTCTCAACTATCCCACACTGGCCACCTCGCACATTTCTCTAGATTTTGCAATTACCTTGCATGACACAATACCATGAAATATGCCAGTTTTTAGGGCACAGAATAACGTTTGTGGTGATACCAGTTACGTTTTACAGTCACATAAGGATAATAAGCTATTCATTGTGGAGAGTGCATGGTGAAGTGAACGTCTTATCTTAGAAAAAAAAACTTTTCCCGATATCTTCGGATCGGAGATGTGTCCGTTGTTCAAATTTCCCACGATCAAAGAGGAGACTAATACGCACGTGCACAGCAAAAATCACAACTTGTGCTTGCTGCGAACGCAAGTTATTTTAGGTGTCTCAACTATACACGTCTCAACTGTACACAGTCTACCCTAAATGAACTTAAAAAGAAATGGTCTGATATAAAGGTGGACATTAAACCAAAGCTGTCATTGCCATAGACTACGGGTTGTATCAATTTGCATATGCTTTTATATGTTCTTACTTAATTGCATAATTGATAGAATATTCCCATAAGGCTTGTGTGACAAAATATGTCAATTATTTTATAAATAGCAAATTAATAGTAATGCTTCCCATGGTTGGTGGTGCGATAGACTTGTAGAACAATTCGTTGTGTAATGTTTGCAACTTCACTTCATTGCCTGTAAGAGTCGCCAACGGACAAAAACAATGAGAAATGTACGTACGCCAGACATGAAATTGGCGTGGAGGAACGCACATTCTCACGTTAATTTCACTGTTAGTACATACGACCGTGAGCGTGAAAGCTGGCGTACGCAAAGTTTTTGTGCGTACGCAAGATTGATACATGAGGCCCCTGATGATGCAGAATTATCTTTATACTAAGAGTGTGTCAGTGATTTGAACAGCTCTCTGATAATAGTTTATTCTGGAGAGTGTGTTGTTTGAGAAAAAAGACTATGATTTAAATCTGTTATGTTTTATGGTTTCATTTATTATATCATAACGATCACTCAAATATACTGTGTTTCAGGAACCAGTGGAGTGGATGAGAATGTGTTCATCAGTTCTGGTGAAAATGTCTCTCTGTCCTGTAATAAAACTCTTTCTGACTGCAAATCAACTACATGGACCTATAACAGCTTCGGATATCCAGAAGTAGTTGAACTGATTACTTTAGGGATAAAGAAGAAAAACACAGAGAGACATGAGAGACTGAGTCTGGAGTCTGACTGCTCTCTGAACATCAAGAACGTCACAGGAGAAGATTATGGATTATACAGCTGCCAAAAATATGTGAATGGAGAACAAAAAGGAACTGATGCACGTGTTTCTCTACATGTTCTTCATGGTAAGTTTATGATTATGTGGTCAATTTAAAAAGAACAGATTCTCCCTTTAAACTCAGATGATGATTGAAGAGTCTGTGATTTGTGTCTTGTGTTCAGTTTCAGTGTCTCCGTCATCATCATCATCATCATCTTCATCCTCATCATCTTCATCATCTTCATCCACACAGACTGAGATCAGTCCAGGCCGCTCTGTGACTCTCTCCTGTCGGTTGTATTCATATACTCTATACTCCTGTGATAACTGGATCCGTTCTAGGGGATTAGAGCTGTTGTGGGTGAATCAGGCTGGTGTTGATCTGAAGACAGACTCCAGATATCAGATATTATTATCATCAGATCTCTGTATCATCACTCTGACTACAACACTCCTGAATGAAGATGACAACAGAGAGTGGAGATGTCAGCTTACTCAGGGAAATCAACTCAAGACCTCAGTCAGATACACTGTCAAGTATTCAGGTGAGAATTAACACTGTAAAATATGATGTTAATGTATGTGTTGTTCTTAAACTTTCTAGCCTTTTGAATTGGGGCAAACATCAGACTGAGACCACTTTAAGTTGGTCATGCGAACTGCGCATGTACATACATTATCGCCTGTGACATAAAGAACACATCAAAACAAATCAGCTTCTCTCCACATCTCCTCTCCTTCGAGAAAGACATACAGTTGTTTTGTATAACACAAAGGTTACACTTAAAAGTTCCGACTCGTAAATAGTTTGTATACACATCTGTAGCATTCCTATATCTCTATGAATTCAAAACACTGAAGAATTTGTGCAGGTTTCACTAATGAACTTTCTCTTTTTTTTTCATTGTCCGTTTCTCTTTCTTTTTTTTCTTCTTTTTTTTTTGTGAGGTTATGCCCACCTATCTCAATAACCTTCAATAACTAAACTTTATTGGTGGTTTCGTACTGAACGAGTGACAACAGTCCTCTTTTACCCAGCCCTCTTTAACCCAGGTAATACAGCCAGATTCTGGTTCTAAAACAACTGCTGTAGGGACTGAAGTAGACCCATTACTGTTTTCCTCTTGATTGGTGAGCAATAAGTGCCGTCTGACAACATCTCACTCAGACGTCTTTTGTACAAAGGACCTGGGAGCACCTGCGGAATCCATAATCACTCCTGTAGTCTTCAAACAGGAGGTACTCAACTAGACCTCTTCCATCTTTGCAAAAGGGAGACAAAAAGCGTGTGAAAACAGATGCAGAGAAGCAATGGATGTCCTCTTGTTAGCACCCTTCGCTTTAGCATCAAGTTTGACTTTGATGTTGTTAGGACATCTTGGTTCCAGATTTAGTTCGAACATCCTGAGCTTACGGCCCATGAGAAGTTCGGCAGGACTCTCTCTAGTAGGTTCGGTGGGTGTGTCCCTATAGGAAAGTAAAGCCAGTGCTGGATTTTTCTGTCTGAGAATTGTCTTTGCAGTTTTCACAGCTCTTTCCACCATCTTGTTCGCCTGAGGATAGTACGGGCTTGAAGTTATGTGTGTGATCTCAAATGCTTCGCTAAAGTCAGCTAACAACTGGGACTTAAACTGCTGCCCCTTATCGGTCACGATTTGCTCAGGAATAACGAATCTCACAATAATCCTGACGAGCTTTTGAATGACTGCTTCGCTGGAGACAGAGAATCTCCAGCCAACGTGAGTAGTCGTCAATGACTACCAAGTATGTCTTCCCATTTAACTCACATAGGTCAGCTTCAAGCTTCTGACATGGAAGTTCAGGCAATGGTGTAGTGATAAGCAGCTCACAGGGCTGGCTTGGTCTATTCTTATTACAGTAAGGGCGCCTTTTTAAACCTTTTCCTTCACAGCTTTGCTGATGTGTGGCCACCACCCTGTGCCCCTGTATCTCCATCTGCGCTTAGTCAGGCCCATGATGGATTCTTTCAAGGATTTCTGCTCTCAAGCTTGAAGGGATGGCTATTTGATTCCCTCTTCTTATGATGCTGCTCATTTGACTCAGAAACAGTACAGAAGGCAACGGGCCTGAGACCCCCTTCATACACTGACTCTCACCCCACCCAGGCTGTGACTGCTGGCATCAGCGCTCAACACTGTCTGCAATTTAGAATAAAAAAAAAACGAAGCACAGGCGTGGAAGAAATCAAAGCTGTTACCTTTTTGAAGGCTTCATCTTGCTCAGCCATGCCACATCGGCTCTTAGCAAGTCATTCAAGGGGTACAAGCGCACTTTTTTTCACACTTGTTTTCAGCAAGATGTTCTTAAGAATTTTAGAACTTCTTAAGAAATTGTTTTAGCACTACTTAAGAATTTTTCAAGATTTGCACTTAGGGAACATTCTTATGAACTTCTTAGAATTTATCTTAAGAATTTTCTTAACTTCTTCTGAAGAACATTTTCGTGAATCCAGCCTCAGGACCTTACTGAGTCTCCTGTCATGTTCCTCCATTGTAGACCCGCACACCAGGATGTCATCCATGTATACAACAATGCCCTCATGTCCACTCAATTGCTCAGACATTTTCCTTTGGAAAATCTCTGTTGCCAAAGTAATGCCGAACTGTAGCAGCGTTTGAAGAAAAATCTCCCTAGTGGAGTAATGAACGTTGTGAGTCTGGCCAAGGCTCGAAATTGCGACCATTTTGGTCGCATATGCTCCTGAAATTTAATCTGTGCGACCTAAAAATATATTTGGGAGCATTTGTGCGAGTGCAAATAATGGTTGTGGTGCGACCTGTTTTCATTTCTCTAAAAAACGTTTGCAAATTACTTCACAGTGTGTACCTTATGTGCGCTGATACGCGATGGCCGGACCATCATTCTATCCAACGTTATATAACCAATCCAGGGGTTTTCCTGCATTGAATAATTTTTTGGCGGCCGCCAAAGCCTTATTTGATCGGTGAGTGATGTAGAATAGAATGACTGCAGCGCTGGACAGGCGCGTGCGCACTCTCGCGTCTTCAAACAACAGCGCTGTCTTGCTCGCTCTCCCTCGCACTCGTGCATATAAACAAAATAATTTGACACGATAGAAAAAGGGCGGAAGACCAAAGTTTCACGTGAAGCATTCGGAGATTTTTTTTCTCCTGAATTACCGCGGAGTGTGAATTGTGCTAAAAAAATAAACTGCCGGGATAATCACACAACGCGTGCGTGCCGTAGGCTACACGTCCACTAATGACACGTCCGATTCGCGAACTATTGACTCATTTGAACCGATTCACTTTAATGAATGGTTAAAACAGCTGATCTGTCCAACACTGAACTCACGAGACGTTTGAATCTGTGTATAACAAATCGGTAACACTTTACAATAATGTTCCATTTATTAAATTCTAGTTAACTACATTAGTTAACATGCACTATTAATAAACTGCACTTTGTTAATTTGTTAACCATTGTTAATGTTAATTTCAACATTTAGACTTCTAATAGCCTTCATTATTGATTTTTTTTTTTTTGTAAACATAGTTAATGCACTGTGAAGTAACATGAACGAACAATATTAACAAAGAGATTAACAAGGATTAATACAGCATATTGATAGCAATAGAGTGCCAAGTGCCAAGCAAAAAATGCAGTGACAGGTGTGTGGCAAACAAATCCGGTTAATCAGGTTCGAGTATTAAAGTGCATCTTGCAGGTTAGAAGACCCAACAAGTCAATGTATAGAAAAATAATGTAGGAACTAGATTTTCTTTAAAAATAAATTATAAATACGCTACAGTGGCTTCTGGAGTCGTTTTCGTGAGAAAATTTTACTTCCGCATCTGAAAATGGGCGTGACGTAGCACGAGGGAGAGCGGTCGATTCAAACAACAGGGAAAAATGGATCGCAATGACATTTCGGACACTGAGGAAATTGTTGACGGACCACAGCCATACAATTATGAGCCTGCTAGGCTGCCAAGAGAGCAGGGACAGGCCAGGATTAATGTTAGACAGAACATATTGGAACTTACAATAACAGAAACTAAGCTTTGATCATGCGTTTGTCATGCTCATTAATATCCGCCCAGACTAACGTTACGTGATATAACTTAGCGGTTTCTCATCGAGAGACAGAGAGATATTTATTCCTGATACATTTTTTGTTCCATAGGTGCTTGTGTGGGAAATGCGAGGCAATGTTTACAGCTGAGGAAAGTCAGTGTTGCAGGGAGGTGGATGCATACTGGGCCTTAGTGGAAAATGCCAAACTTCCATGGTTGCAGTTAGTGTTACTACAGTAAAGCCATGGTGGATGTTGCTGATCTGTGGACACTGGACAGTTCATTCATTGCACAATGTTTATTCCTGGTTTCCACGTCACCGCTGTTCGATCCGTTAATAACGGAGAAATGTGAATATTTCTCACTAGATCTCGCAGAGATGTTATTACTTCAGTGGCGAACTCAAATGCTTTTGAAAAGAGAAATTCACCTGCACAAACCGCACCCAGGCACAAAAGATAGCACCGTCCTTTTTCTTGTTAGGAAACTGGTAGACTCGATGTCCTGACAGGCTGGAGTTTTTGCAAGCTCCACAAACACAAAAATTTACCATGACGATGATAAATTGAAATACAAAAACTACTGAAAACACACTGACTCACACCGCTCTTACTGAATACCAACCTACTCTGCACTGAGCTGCGGCAGAGCACAGCACACATCTCCCTCGTGTGACGTAAAATGACGCGATGTTGAAAAAAAGCGGTTTGTACGAGCAGTCAAAGAAACGCTCACTTTATCTACTAAATTGATGTCCTTATGTCGTTTTAAAACATTTTAACCCCTTCAGACCTGAATTATGTTTTAAGTTTCTGAAAAATATATAAGTACATTTTCCCTGCTCATGAGGCTTCTATAAATGAGACCAAATTAATTTTTTTTAAAAAATGTTTGGCTTTAATTGTAATTTTTTTGTCCATTTCAATGGACGTCAGGTCAAAACAGGTGTACTTCACAAAAATGTACCAACATAAAATTAAATAATAAACATAAAAATTGTTAGTATATACTTAAAGCTTTTTCTCAAGGTCAAAAACTTTTCAACAGTATACCATTTCAACTTTAATTTTGAGGTTTTTGTTTTACAGATTGCACATTGTTTGTAACAAACTAAATATCTTAGAATCAATCTTTCTTTGCGCATCTTTCTTTTTTTAGATCAAAAACTTGAACATTACAACATTTCAACTTTAATTGTAAGGTTTTTGCTTTATAGATCGCACATTTGTTTATTCATAACAAAATAAACCTAGGAATCAATCAACGCATTCACGTTAGAGTAATTTCCTGTGTGCATCTTTGAAACAATTTCTCTGTTAACGATTTTCTTGTATTTCTACAGTACATTACTGGCAGCACGGTTGCCATGCATGATGCATGTATTTCGATTTCCAGTAACTGTACTGTAATTCACTTTACAGTACACGATCAGTACTGTAAACTACCAAATAGTACTTTACTGTATTTGTACTGTATTTCGTCATTTGATTTGCTGTAATTAATTATACGGTATTGTACTGTAATATCTATATTGACACATTACTGATAAATATTATTATAATTTTCAAAATAATTACTAATAATGATAATATTATATCATAATAATATAATATGTAGTTATTAGGAAATATAGGCTATAGTAGGAAAAAATATGGAAATCAATGGCTATACTGTCAACTGTCTAGTTACCGACATTCTTCAAAATATCTTCTTTTGTGTTCAGCTGAATAAAGAAACTCATACAGATTTGGAACAACAACATGAGGATGAGTAAGTGATGAAAATATAATTTTTGGGTGTACTACACCTATAAAGGGATAGTTCACCCAAAAATTTAAATTGGCCCATGATTTACTCACCCTCAAGCCATCCTAGGTGTATATGATATCGTTCTTCTTTCAGACGAATACAATCAGGGTTATATTAAAAAAATATCCTGGCTTCCAAGCTTGCAAGGCTCTTGGGGGTAAATAAAGGCCTTCTGAAGTGAAGTGATGCGTTTGTGTAAGAAAAATGAATTCATTTTCAAGTTACGCTTTAGATTTACACTCACCTAAAGGATTATTAGGAACACCTGTTCAATTTCTCATTAATGCAATTATCTAATCAACCAATCACATGGCAGTTGCTTCAATGCATTAAGGGGTGTGGTCCTGGTCAAGACAATCTCCTGAACTCCAAACTGAATGTCAGAATGGGGAAGAAAGGTGATTTAAGCAATTTTGATCGTGGCATGGTTGTTGGTGCCAGACGGGCCGATCTGAGTATTTCACAATCTGCTCAGTTACTGGGATTTTCACGCACAACCATTTCTAGGGTTTACAAAGAATGGTGTGAAAAGGGAAAAACATCCAGTATGCGGCAGTCCTGTGGGCGAAAATGCCTTGTTGATGCTAGAGGTCAGAGGAGAATGGGCCGACTGATTCAAACTGATAGAAGAGCAACTTTGACTGAAACAACCACTCGTTACAACCGAGGTATGCAGCAAAGCATTTGTGAAGCCACAACACGCACAACCTTGAGGCGGATGGGCTACAACAGCAGAAGACCCCACCGGGTACCACTCATCTCCACTACAAATAGGAAAAAGAGGCTACAATTTGCATGAGCTCACCAAAATTGGACAGTTGAAGACTGGAAAAATGTTGCCTGGTCTGATGAGTCTCGATTTCTGTTGAGACATTCAGATGGTAGAGTCAGAATTTGTTGTAAACAGAATGAGAACATGGATCCATCGTGCCTTGTTACCACTGTGCAGGCTGGTGGTGGTGGTGTAATGGTGTGGGGGATGTTTTCTTGGCACACTTTAGGCCCCTTAGTGCCAATTGGGCATCGTATAAATGCCACAGCCTACCTGAGCATTGTTTCTGACCATGTCCATCCCTTTATGACCACCATGTACCCATCCTCTGATGGGTACTTCCAGCAGGATAATGCACCATGTCACAAAGCTCGAATCATTTCAGATTGTTTTCTTGAACATGACAATGAGTTCACTGTACTAAAATGGCCCCCACAGTCACCAGATCTCAACCCAATAGAGCATCTTTGGGATGTGGTGGAACGGGAGCTTCGTGCCCTGGATGTGCATCCCACAAATCTCCATCAACTGCAAGATGCTATCCTATCAATATGGGCCAACATTTCTAAAGAATGCTTTCAGCAACTTGTTGAATCAATGCCACGTAGAATTCAGGCAGTTCTGAAGGCGAAAGGGGGTCAAACACAGTATTAGTATGGTGTTCCTAATAATCCTTTAGGTGAGTGTATGTCAAATCCGTATGTTTTGTTTGGCCGGAAGCTAGTCATTTACTTTATAAAGTTTTAAATACGGATATTTTTCTTACATCTCCATCTTCCTCATCATCACTCCACATAAAGTCAACATCTGAGATACTTCCATCAGCTATATGTTCAAGCACTTCAAGAACTATATATTCTGCATATGAAAATGTTTAAAAAATGTATCGGTACTGTGATATAGTTTTTTTATATAAGAAATTTCAATCAGCATTACTGGACTTCAATTACTGGAATGTGATTTCAGTAACAGGCTTTTGAACCCATTGTCCATTCTAATGGACAGACACATTTGAAAAAATCCTGATTTAAAATTTGCAATTCTACAATCGATTTTTAACTTTAATTAATAAGTTCAATCTTTCTATTTTACATACAAACTATGAAATACTAGCAAACATATAAAAAAATGTAAATAAAACCATAGAAAATGTTGCTTGCTTTTGTGTTTGGAGTGAAGTGCTGACATGCTTCTCTTCAAAGCTTCATGCTTCTCTTTTTTTTAATAATTACTACATGCATAGCTTTACTGCCATTTGATTGGATGACAAGCGTCCAATCTAATGGACTGCAGGCTTTAAACTAGGTGAAATGCTCCAGAAGTAAAAAAAAAAGGGGGGTTGACATGTTATGTCCATTGTAATGGACGCAGGGTCTGAATGGGTTAAATCCTGCATTATCTTTTCATATGGTATTTTCATACACGGTTATATATTCATTTAGATTTTTGTTTTACCTGCAAGATGCTCTTTAAGGCTTTTAATGGGCAGGATGCTGCTGGTCATTCCGCTCTATTGGCAGAGCTAATTATACGTCAAATATAACACCGCATACACCATCGCCAAAGAAGAGCTTGCCTTCACTAAATTTAAACCTATGTTGCAGCTCATGGAAAAAGAGCGGAGTTGCGATTAACATGACGTATGCAAATGACAAATCATGTGCCAATATCATCGGGGTGAGATGATATAGAGCCAGAAGACCAAATTTCAAATCTTGGCCACAGAATGTGTAAAGCCCTAGTGAAATGAAATCTGTCAATATATAATTTGTAGTTGTGGTGCTCCTTAATTTTTGGTGGGTGCTCCTACATTTTTGCTGGTGCTCCTAACTTTTTGAAGTTGGGAGCACCAGTGCTACCAAGTAAAAAAGTTAATTTCGAGCCCTGCTGGCACTCTTCTCATCCAAAGGAATCTACCAGAACCCACTCACCACATCCAGGCTGGAGAACACAGTGCTTCCGGCTAACCTGTGAAAAATGTCATCCAAGGTGGGGAGAGTGAATTTTTCTCTTTGTACGCTCTCATTTAACCTTTTAAGGTCGACACACATTCTTATTTTTCCTGATGGTTTCACCACTGGTACCATAGGGGCCACCCATTCTGTTGGTTATGTAACGCTCTCAATGATACCCAAGTTTTCCATTCGTCTCAGCTCCTCCTCCACTTTTGGCACAAGAGGGATTGGAATACGACGAGGGGTAGTGATGCCATATAGCCGTGGATCTGTTTTAGCTCTATCTTTACCGGTTCTCCTTTGAGAAGTCCAAGCTCTCCATAAACACTCAATTCCCCTACATACTGTATCAGACCAAGGTGTGCTCCACCTTCTCGACTCAGCAAATTGTCTTCCCCTGTCTTTCAGAAACTGTATTTCTGAAATGGCAGTCCAGTGTTTTCGTGTCTCTTTGTAGTTGGGTTTTAGCTATAAACTGGCCTTTTGTTAGCAAGTCCCCTCCAGGACTCTGCAGCGGTGCTATCAGTACTAATGTATTACTACATCTGTTTTTCTCAGTCACTGATCCGAGGAACAAGCTCTCCACTTCCTCTGTTACTTTTCTGACTCTCTTTGTGAAGCATACCGAAGCGAAATTTGTTACATTGATTGCATTCCTTACCCCTAGCTGGGCATTCGTCTGACTGTGGATGCATCTGGTCACATCTACCTGAACACGGGAGTGAAAGCGGGCTCTTTCGAATATGACGTTCCTTTTTGGCACAAAATAGTCATCAATCTTTGCGATGGTTGCATCGTATGTTATGGCTTCGTTCTCCCCAACGATGAATGACAAAACAATATGTTCTGCCTCTGGGCCCACACAGCAAAATCCCCAGATTTCAATTAACTCTGCTCAGAGCACATATGGTACCACTGTAATGAGTGTTAAAGCAACTCTAAATCAGAGTTAAAGGTCCCCTATTATGCAAAATTCACTTTTGCATGCTGTTTGGACATAAATGTGTGTTGGCAGTGTGTGTACAGAACCAGCCAATAGTGATAAAAATCCACTCTCTCCTTTTTTATTAATCCCCATAAATCATCAGCAGTGTCTCCCAACGACCTGTTGTCAGAATGCTGTTTTAGTGACGTCACTAAGCACAGGCCCCGCCCACGAGTGTTGACAGACACTGCCGTTCTAACATAGCCCCGCCCTGATTGAGTTCATCTGCTGCACTGACGAGAATGTCTCCCAAGCGTTGTAGGTGTTGTGTGGCCGGATGTATTAATCCACATAGATCTCTCTATTTATTCCCGAAATCTGAGGCAGCCGCTGAAGACGAGGTGGAATTATTTTGTTTTTAAAGAAAATGCTCCCTCAACTCTACCGAAATTCGTTTATGTACTTGCGCACTTCTTATAACTTACTGTGTTTACTCAGCTCTTACGGTGATTTTCTGGAGTAAAACTGACGCTTCATCTTTTGTATCATCATTCGGACCTGGTCCGAAACAGCAGACTTGTAGGCTATTAATAATGGATACATACAAGCAGATGACAAATACGTAATTAAACTACTAAACTATACCTGTTCCATCTCTATACAGCCCTCTGACTCTGTAGGCATCGACTCGAAATGAACGCCGTTACTGAGAGTTTCTGATATTATCATCATTCCGTGAGATGAAATTGTCCTGAGAGACTGAGCGCGAGCTCATGAAGCTCCGCCCCCTGGGTCGTCCAGCAGCAGCTTATTTGCATTTAAAGGGCACACACTAAAACAGCACGTTTTTCTGAGCCCCAAAAAATGACAATTTAAACATGCTGTAAAAAATTATCTGTTGGGTATTTTGAGCTAAAACTTCACATACACACTCTGGGGACATCAGAGACTTATTTTACATCTTGTGAAAAGGGGCATAATACGGGACCTTTAAAGTTAAAGGAGAACTCCGGTCAATTTTAACATTCAATTTACGTTTAACATTCAATTTCCGGTCAATTTACATCCTGTTTTCGGTTGAAGTCCAAAGTAGTCGATTGCCGAGTTCACGCGCGTGATCATAGGTAACTAAACCTATGCGCGTGAACTCGACAATCGTCTACTTTGGACTTCAACCGAAAACAGGATGTAGGCCTAAATACAGGTATTTGCGTTGGCTTAAATAACATCATTTTTATCCATTTCTTTCACATCTACTGCAGTCAGATTCACTCGTGTTCACTCTGAAGGAATCACTCACATGGCTGTGCACTTGTAATGACACATCAAGGATGTTAAGAGGCTAAAAGCAAGTTTAAAACTTGCCCCATTGAAGTCAACAGGGTGCAAATTTTAAAAAGAGGATAACACGGTGTGGGCAACACCGATTTTTGTCGTTGTTCTCTGTATTGACAGCACTCCAAATTGACAAAAAAATTAGCTCAATGTTAAAATTGACCGGAGTTCTCCTTTAATGAGATAATTACGTGATTAAGTGATGATTGAGCATTAATGATGAACACCTGCTGTTAACAAGCAGAATCACTGAAGGAAAGAGAAACACAATAACTACTACTAACTTCAGCCACAGCCTTAGATGAAATCAACTGAAGATAAAAGAAGACATTAAATCTGTGAAGATCTCAGCAGATGAGGACTAAACAACACAACAAACAGCAGTAACAGCTTCACTTATTACTAACCAGACTGACCTTATTTATATCATATGTGTACAGAAGTTGTTTTTAAGAATTAACTGATGTTTAGATGTTAATGTCTTTGTCTCTATATTTTAATGTTTTATTCAAGTAATGATCAATAAAAAAAGGTAGAATTCATGTTAATTTTCAATAAAACAAACATCTAAACATCTGTTAATTTTCAAAAAGAACTAATGTACACATGACAAAGTCAATCTGGTTAGTAATAAGTGAAGCTGTTACTGCTGTTTGTTGAGTTGTTTAGTCCTCCTCTGCTGAGATCTTCACAGATTTAATGTCTTTTATCTTCATTTGATTTCATCTAAGGCTGTGGCTGAAGTCAGTTGTAGTTCTTGTGTTTCTCTTTCCTTCAGTGATTCTGCTTGTTAACAGCAGGTGTTCATCACTAATGCCCAATTATCACTTAATTATCTTTTAAACTTTTATTCTCATTCAGAGTTGCTTTAACACTCTTGAGAGTGGGACCATATGTACTCTGAGCAGAGTTAATTTAACTCTGGGGATTTTGCTGTGCATACAGTAGATCAGAGCATTTACTTGGACATCCTCGCTATCTGTGTTTAGTTTACTAGCAATCTGGTAACTCACAAACCGTTGCTTCCAATCTGGCCAATTCCTCCGGCTTGGAAAAGTTCAGTTGCTCTGGGGATCTTCTCAATAAAGTTGAGTCCGGTACTTCTGACACCATGTGTCGCTCTTAAACTTTCTAGCCTTTTAAATTCGGAGCAAACATCAGACTGAGACTGCTTTAGGTTTCACTTTTTGTTTACTTTCGTTTTTTGCATCCGAACTGCGCATGTACATACATTATCGCCTGTGACATAAAGAACATATTAAAAAAAATCTCTCCACAATGTTCTACAGGTGATGCGTCTGAACATTCATCTTCTGCAGCTCCAATCGATTCACCAACACTGATTCCAGTCAGAAGCTCAAACTCTGAGAAGAAATCAAGCCGAACTACAGCAGCAGCTCCTACACAAGGTTCATGATCACATGATCACTGTATAAATAGATTTATCTTTGGTGAATGGCGATAGTCATTATCCTCCTGACAGCTTGAGAGTGAAGTAAGAAGATAATAGATGACAGACTCGTGCACATATTCATCATTTCTGTGATGTGAAGCTCCAGTATTATGTGATGATGATGTTGTGTATATGTGGCATTATGTGTTGAACTGAACTAACAGACGTGATCCACAGATCCAGCTGATACAGCATCAGAAACTGGAGTCAGTGTGACTGCTGGATCATTATACAGAGGTACGACACGTTCATTTATACTGACAGCTTTATAACATTAAACTATCAGTCAGTCTGTAAATGCTTCATCAATAACTGTTGATAGTTGAATACCCTTGACTTCAGTCATGTACAGTTTCTCTTCTTCCTCTCATGTTTCCTGCAGTGATTGTGAGTATTGTTGAGATCGCAGTGTTTGCTGCTCCTACTGTGATTCTTCTTCAGATCATCTGTGCAAGAAGAGCTGGTGAGTTTTGAGCCGCACACAATCTGATGATTCACACTCATCTGATCTGGAACAATCTGCAATCATGATAAAAACACATACGAGAGGTCAGTCAATGCTTTTATTTTGCAGGGAGGAAGGACTCGAAGCACCCAGAGGAAATAGAGATGCCGACAATATTAGAATAAAATACTGATGAGTTTAGAGCCAATCTGCAGCAATATTTACAATAGCAAAAACTTACAGAGGATTGTTCATTGTTTTATTTTCTTCTCAGAAAACAGAGAAAAAACTCTGAGCACTTATAGTGACAAGTGATTCAAATGTTTTTTTTGTTTTTTTTTTTACATATAAAAAGCCAGATTTATTTTCATTTATATGGATTTAATTGCTATTTGCCTACAGTGTTGAAAGTCATTTTCTTGCGCTTCATATGTTAACTGCTTTAAATATAATATTAAATACAAAAATTAACAGATTCAGATTGTTTGTATAATCCTCTCTGTGTGATGGAGCTGATTGCATTGCTGTTTTTAGCATTTTTTGTTTATCATTATGTGTGATTGATACTAATTTTCTAAATAAAACCTCCGCAATTGTCTTTAATATGTCTCCATTTTTGCTCTGGCCCCCTTCCTGTTCGCAGGAGTGATGAGATACTTCGTAGACTGTCCTCACTCAATGGCTGGTTGTCTAAGTGGTGTCCGCAAAATAATATAGAATTCATAGACAATTGGAAAAGTTTTTGGGGCAGACCTGACCTGTTGAAAAGAGATGTGTTGTGTTCTTTGTAATTGCACTAGAGGGCACTTGTGAGTTCAAATGGGAGGCAGAAGAGAGAGAGAGGAAGGAGAAAAGAGAGTAGTCATGGTTGATATGAGTTTGTGAAATGGTGTAAAATAAAGAAGTTAATTCATTCTACTTACCTCGTCTCTACGTTGATGTTCTAAAGTGAACTATTTACATATTACTGAATCAAGATACAACAAGATGGTATTCATCCCTCCTGGGATGGTGCTGCTCTTCTCTCTAGTAATATGGCTCATAGTCTTAGAGCTCAACCATGACAATCTGGGGCTCAGGTCAGGAAGCAGACAGACTGGCTTAACCGACCGTCTGCTAGCTGTCTCACCTCACCAAGGTCAGATAAATCCCTTCACATAGAGCCTCTTTCACCTAGATATCATCATATAGAGACTATATGACTACATACAAAAAACTTCCAAACCCATCTAAGGTTAAAAATTTAATTGATGTTCTACAAATAAAAAACAGATATAATACGGATGAACAAATGATAAAGCACAGCTTGCTGAATATTAGATCCCTTACTTCAAAAGCACTTATTGTTAATGATATGATTACATAATCATAATGTGCTGTGCATAATGTGCTATAATCTAGATGTGCTGTGTTTGACAGAAACCTGGCTAAAACCAAACGATTACATTACTTTAAATGAGTCCACAAGATTACTGTTATAAACATGAACCTCGTCTGAGAGGCAAAGGGGGAGTTGTTGCTGTAATTTATAGTAATATCTTTTAAAGTCTAGTTTTAAATATAATTATTTTGAAGTGTTTGTGCTTAATGTAACACAATCTAGTATAAATGATAAATCACATCTGAGATTTGTGCTGGCTACTGTATACAGGCCACCAGGGCACCATACAGACTTTATCAAAGAATTTGCTGATTTTCTATCAGAGTTAGTATTGACTGCAGATAAAGCCCTAATTGTTGGTGATTTTAATATACATGTAGATAATGAAAAAGATGCATTGGGATTGGCATTTAAGGACATTCTGAACTCTATTGGAGTTAGACAACACGTGTCAGGACCTACTCATCGTCGTAATCATACTCTAGATCTAATATTATCACATGGAATAGATGTTGATGCCGTTGAAATTCTGCAGCAGAGCGATGACATCTCAGATCATTACCTAGTCTCGTGTAATTTGCATTTAGCCAAGGCTGCAAAGCCGACTCCGTGTTTCAAATATGTGAGACCTATCACTTCTGCTACTAAAGATTGCTTTATTAATAATCTTCCTAATCGGTTTCATCATCTCACCATCCCAGATAGCTTAGAAGAACTTGATATTACAACAGAAACGTTTGACACTCTTTTTTCCAGCACTTTAGACACAGTTGCTCCGTTGCACTTAAAGAAGATTAAAGGGGCTGTGTAGGTCTTTACTTAAAAAAATCTTTAAGATAGAGTTTTCATTTGTACATGTATGAGCCAGCCATGATGTAATAAAAAGAATGACACCTTGACTGTCCACCACAGTTGCCTCTATCAGCCTGTAGGCTCAATTGTGTGTGGAGGAGTCCGGCCCGAATCGGCCCGAAAATTCACAAAATGTGACGTCATGCGCGTTCTCGGCTACTTGGGCTTTAATCCGTACGGCTCGGCAGCCATTATTAGTAAGCAGCGGCAATCTGTAGTGTTTTCAAATGGACTCTGCGGATGGAAAGAAGCGACCAGCCTCCAGCACAATCCAGACACACACGGAAACTCCTCGTAACTTAAGTTTAAAAACAAACGAGCGTGCACACCGAGAACGAGCATGAGACTGGCTGCAGTTTCTCTAACGGCCACTGGTGTCAGTAACGGTTAGAAATTTCAGAACTTACGCAATGCTCCTTTAAAGAAAATAGTCCAACGCCGTGGTACAACGAGCACACTCAGGCCAGAAAAATGGAGCCCACCTGGAAGAAAACAAAACTAGAGGTATTTCGCATTTCATGTTAGGAGAGTTCGATTACATACAGAGAGGCTTTAAAAGCTGATAGATCTGCTTATTTTTCAACTCTATTAGAAGAAAATAAACATAATCCTAGGTATTTATTTGAAACAGTGGCTAAACTAACGAAAAATAAAACTTCAAGCCCAGAAGTTTCCAAGCAGCACAGCAGTAATGATTTTATGAACTTCTTCACTTATAAGATTGATAATATTAGGGAGAAAATTATAACCATGCAACCGTCTACTTACTACAGTATCACATCAGGCAGTGCACTGTAGTCTCCCTGAGGAAAAATTTGATTCATTCGTTGCTATAGGAGAGGAAGAATTTACTAAACTCGTTAAATTATTTAAATCAACAACATGTATGTTAGACCCTATACCGACTAAGCTACTGAAAGAGATGCTTCCAGAGGTCATAGATCCTCTTCTTAATATCATTAATTCATCTTTGTCATTAGGATACGTACCAAAAACTTTAAGCTGGCCATTATTAAACTGCTTGTTAAAAAACAGCAACTTGATCCTACAGAATTAGTCAATTACAGGCCGATCTCAAATCTACCTTTTCTGTCAAAGATACTAGAAAAGGCAGTATCCTCACAGGATTTAGACCGTATCATAGTACTGAGACAGCTCTCATTAGAGTCACAAATGTTTTGCTCTTATCATCTGATCGTGGTTGTATCTCTCTATTAGTGTTACTTGATCTTAGTGCTGCATTTGATACTATTGACCACAACATTCTTTTAATAGACTCAAAAATGAGCATGACAATAGTTTTCACTGTTATGCTGATGATACTCAGCTCTATATTTCTTCACGCCCTGACAAAACTTACCAATTCACAAAATTAACGGAATCCATAGCTGATATAAAAAATTGGATGACTAGTCATTTCATACTACTTAATTCTGAAAAAAAAAAAACGTCCTCACGTAATAACCTAGAATACTGTCTAACACTTGATGGCTGCTCTGTTAAGTCTTCGTCGTCGGTTAGTAACCTGTGTGTGCTCTTTGATACCAATCTTTCATTTCTAGTATCTGTAAAAAAATGTTTTTAGTGGTAGTATGTGTATTTAGTGGTAGTATGTAATACCAATCTTTCATTTGAAAGTCATGTGTCTACAGGGTTGCCAACTCTCACGCATCTGGCGTGTCACTCACGCTTTCAGCATCAATCTCACGCTCTCACGCACACGCAAGAAATGTCACGCCAAAATCCTTGTTTCTCCCCTCTCAATCCGTTAATTTTCTGTTGATGACTAGACCACAGCGTATTAATGACAGGAGAGGAGTTTAAGGCCCACAGCTGTAACATCTGCCTACAACGTTCTCACTGCAGTATTCTCTGATCGTTGATTCGCTGAAAACCTTGCACCTGATACGTCAGTGGCGTGTGAATAGTTCAGAGAGAGTTCAGAGCACAGGTTCGGAGTCGGAGCCACTGATGCGCGTGTGAAAGTTTGGATGACAATCAAGGTAAGCAGATAATAAAATGGTTTGCCTTTCACTCACGGGCGTAATTTCCTATGGGGACATGTCCCCCCCCCCCCCCTCTTTTCGAAATCCTGTTCATTTTCCCCCCACTTTCAAATTAGTTTGTTATGATTTTTTAACCGCACACCGTCATCACCACAGAGGAGCAGGACCGAGCAGGACACGGAGCGCCTGCCTGCGTCAATGCGCGCAGCCGCGTCCAGGAACGCCTTTTGCACACACTAAAATACCTCACTGAAAGTTATAAAGTATATGAAAGTATCGCGCTGTCTGTGAATGTCCTGACACACACACACACACACACGACGCACAGAAAGACTCGCGCCAGTATCGAGCGCACAGACAGCGCGTCAGAATCAGTTTTGCTGGGCAGTTCTCTTTCGCGATTGAACGAATAATAACACATGCCAAAATGTCAGTTTTGTCGAGTATCCTCATAACAGAAAAGCAGTCTTAAATTAATTACATAAAGTCTTAAATGAACAAGTAAATGAGAAAATGAGATGCGTGAGAGCCTGTCAGCAGCGGCAGATCTTAAAGTGACAGCAGCCACTAATTCTTTCTGCCAGTAAAGTTAACCAAAGAACAAAGGGAACAGAGAAAATCACTCACTGCTCTTGACTAAAGAACGCTTGCAGCTTTAAAAAGGATTAATCGAATTTAATTCATAATTTATGCAGTGGGGACTGTTTGATTACCTAATTCAATTTCTGTATATTTTATACCTAGACAGGAAGGGCACATGTAAATATTACATTTATTTTTGGGTTTATGTGAGGATAGTTTTAAGTTCACTTATATTAAAAGTTGTTATAATTTTCAAAAGTAAAAAATCATTTTCATGGAGACATCAGTAGCTACAGTGATACTGGCCTTCATTCATAAAAAAATGCCATTAAACAATTATTTAAAAAATATACTGTCTTTGTTGTTTCTATATTACAGTGGAAATTGAGTCTCACATAATTTAAATTTTATTTGCACACAAAACATTAATGGTGAACATTTTTGACTTTATAAAATAATTCTCTCAAGTATTGGCAATTGGCCCCTATTAAACAATAAAGAAAGTAAGAAATTTGTCTTATACATAGTTTAGTAGCCTACTATATTCTTTTTGGCAGAATTTATCATTATAATATATATTAACAACTTAATTATTTCCTGGATTTTGTATCACCCCATAGGCCCTAAAGGTATGTAAATGCAGGAAATGTGATTAAAATTGTGAGAAACATTGACACCATAGGCCTTGTTCACTATTAGCCCCTCTGTGCCTTTAGGAACTACAAATGGTCCTTGTCAAAATAATTGCCAAAACAATCTATGTTACTGTAATTTCCTATTATCACTGTAAAGCTGCTTTGAAAAAAATTATATTGTTAAAAGCGCTGTATAAATGAAGGTGGCTTGACATTATTTCACTTATGCAGCGCCCATGGAAACACACGTGCAAAGATAATGCACACAGTCATACAACTAACATTAGCTTCACGGAAATACGAAAATACTCAACATCAGAACGTTTCAACACATAATACAACAAATATCGATACAAACAATGTTTAAGACCGTATATGTGGAAATTAAACTTACTTTCAAAGCTACACACACTCATCTATGGCTTGAATACACGCAAGGCCTCCACAGATTTCAAGCGGAACATAAGTTGTGTTAAACTCTGAGGGTGGGACTAAGTTACGAATATCAATGATTCACAACCCAACAATAATTAACTTACTGAGCCTTTTCAACATATGGTGAAGCGGCGCACCTAGTGCAGAGCCCGCCAAAGGGGGCTGGGCATCTGCCTATATAAGCAGCTAATTTCGGTGGCCAGCCGCCCCTCCCTAAATTGCGTACCACCCTGAGGAGCAATACCGTATTCCCACAAAATCAGAACAGGACACAGAATAGCTTCAAATGTTTTTATATTTATTAACTGATTAAAAAAAGTCTTTGAAGTGAGCAATTACTCCCAGGAGGAATCGACCAGCAGTTCCTCGTTCTCTACTCAGACAGACACAGCTTTGGCAGGTTCTTCAAGCTTTAGCAGGTTCTTCACTGGATTCAGACAGAGGGTTGAGGATACGTATAACTCACAGCATTAGCAGGTTCTTCACTGGACTCAGACAGAGAGTGGAGGATACGTATAACTCACAACATTAGCAGGTTCTTCACTGGACTCAGACAGAGAGTGGAGGATACGTATAACTCACAGCATTAGCAGGTTCTTCACTGGACTCAGACAAAGAGTGGAGGATACGTATAACTCACAACATTAGCAGGTTCTTCACTGGGCTCAGACAGAGTGGAGGATACATATAACTCACAGCATTAGCAGGTTCTTCACTGGGCTCAGACAGAGAGTGGAGGATACGTATAACTCACAACATTAGCAGGTTCTTCACTGGACTCAGACAGAGAGTGGAGGATACGTATAACTCACAACATTAGCAGGCTCTTCACTGGGCTCAGACAGAGAGTGGAGGATACGTATAACTCACAGCATTAGCAGGCTCTTCACTGGGCTCAGACAGAGAGTGGAGGATACATATAACTCACAGCATTAGCAGGTTCTTCACTAGGTCACAGGAGGCTGTTTATCTGGAACTGTAGATGCAGACCAAACAATCTGAAACCGTCAAAGCACTCATGCACATACATCAACCTTCCCAATGTGAACACTTTAAGAACAGGACACTTCAAATCAGTAAACTCACTGTGACCAAGGCAATTGAACAGTGTCCAAACAAACATCTCCTTGAAGTTGAGCTGGGCTGGTTAGCTGCCGTGTTGAGAGAAGAAAAGCAGTACAACAGTAGGGTAGTAGAGCGGCAGAACAGTAGAGCAGTAAGGCAGACGGGCCGAGGAAATCCCTTAGGGAGCCTTTGTTTCAACTGGCAGAGAAACCAGGATATGAGCAAAGCTCACCATACCGTACAGGTCAGGGGAGTCACAGGCAGTCACACATCCCATCACATTGAACCACGAAGCAGGCACACACGCCTCTCAACCCGACAATCGGGACCGTGTCCATGTGACGGCGGCAGCCGTAATGATCACGAATTCCCATTCCGTAAGAATGCCGGTTTCGTTTCAGATCCTCGTCGGTTTCGCGTTACAAACGCGCTCAATCAAATCGTCGGCCGAGCGCCTCTTCCTGGGTGCCGGTCTCTCCCCGTATCTGCTGCACTCGTCGGCCGAGCGCCCCTTCCTGGGCGCCGGTCTCTCCCTCGCCTCTGCCGCGTTCTCCCCCGCGTCTACTGTTTTTTCCACTGTTGACAACTATGAACATATAAAAGCACTCCCGCCACACATGCGGGCCAATCCCCAGCATAGATTCTTCCCGCCGAACACCTGAAGCTGATTTATCTATTAGATCGCTAGATTGTCACTGTTTACATCCAGGCACAGGAAACAGCCATTTTGCTGGGTGTTACATTGAAAACACTCCCCGAGGGAAACCCTTTCCCTGGCGTGTGCGTTCCTCCCCCACTGAACATAGTCACCCCGTGACATCCTCCCCCACTTTTGAGTTCTAGTCCCTAGAACACGGATGAAGAAACCCAGTCTCTGGAATGGCACAGTGGGGCTAGCAGGTCATTGTCTCATCTCATCAAATTCAGTCTTCCACGACCCAAGGCAATCCAGTTCTGATCCTGGTCCTCCAAACCTCAGCACCCAAGGGGCACCCATAAAGACCGGCATAACTTGGGAGCATGTTACTGGTGCCTCGTTGTCGGACGTTTGGAGGTCTACGGTTGCTCAAACCCAGGGCGGAATCCTGCCGACTACGCCAAGTGTCACAGGCAGGGGGGGGCGGGCGCCAGCCGCCCCTCCCTAAATTGCGTACCACCCTGAGGAGCAATACCGTATTCCCACAAAGTCAGAACAGGACACAGAATAGCTTCAAATGTTTTTATATTTATTAACTGATTAAAAAAAGTCTTTGAAGTGAGCAATTACTCCCAGGAGGAATCGACCAGCAGTTCCTCGTTCTCTACTCAGACAGACACAGCTTTGGCAGGTTCTTCAAGCTTTAGCAGGTTCTTCACTGGATTCAGACAGAGGGTGGAGGATACGTATAACTCACAGCATTAGCAGGTTCTTCACTGGGCTCAGACAGAGAGTGGAGAATACGTATAACTCACAACATTAGCAGGTTCTTCACTGGGCTCAGACAGAGAGTGGAGAATACGTATAACTCACAACATTAGCAGGTTCTTCACTGGACTCAGACAGAGAGTGGAGGATACGTATAACTCACAACATTAGCAGGTTCTTCACTGGACTCAGACAGAGAGTGGAGGATACGTATAACTCACAACATTAGCAGGTTCTTCACTGGGCTCAGACAGAGAGTGGAGAATACGTATAACTCACAACATTAGCAGGTTCTTCACTGGACTCAGACAGAGTGGAGGATACATATAACTCACAGCATTAGCAGGTTCTTCACTGGACTCAGACAGAGAGTGGAGAATACGTATAACTCACAACATTAGCAGGTTCTTCACTGGACTCAGACAGAGAGTGGAGGATACGTATAACTCACAACATTAGCAGGTTCTTCACTGGACTCAGACAGAGAGTGGAGGATACGTATAACTCACAGCATTAGCAGGTTCTTCACTGGACTCAGACGGAGAGTGGAGGATACATATAACTCACAGCATTAGCAGGTTCTTCACTAGGTCACAGGAGGCTGTTTATCTGGAACTGTAGATGCAGACCAAACAATCTGAAACCGTCAAAGCACTCATGCACACACATCAACCTTCCCAATGTGAACACTTTAAGAACAGGACACTTCAAATCAGTAAACTCACTGTGACCAAGGCAATTGAACAGTGTCCAAACAAAAATCTCCTTGAAGTTGAGCTGGGCTGGTTAGCTGCCGTGTTGAGAGAAGAAAAGCAGTACAACAGTAGGGTAGTAGAGCGGCAGAACAGTAGAGCAGTAAGGCAGACGGGCCGAGGAAATCCCTTAGGGAGCCTTTGTTTCAACTGGCAGAGAAACCAGGATATGAGCAAAGCTCACCCTACCGTACAGGTCAGGGGAGTCACAGGCAGTCACACATCCCATCACATTGAACCACGAAGCAGGCACACACGCCTCTCAACCCGACAATCGGGACCGTGTCCACGTGACGGCGGCAGCCGTAATGATCGCGAATTCCCATTCCGTCAGAATGCCGGTTTCGTTTCAGATCCTCGTCGATTTCGCGTTACAAACGCGCTCAATCAAATCGTCGGCCGAGCGCCCCTTCCTGGGCGCCGGTCTCTCCCCGTATCTGCTGCACTCGTCGGCCGAGCGCCCCTTCCTGGGCGCCGGTCTCTCCCTCGTTTCTGCCGCGTTCTCCCCCGCGTCTACTGTTTTTTCCACTGTTGGCAACAATGAACATATAAAAGCACTCCCGCCACACATGCGGGCCAATCCCCAGCATAGATTCTTCCCGCCGAACACCTGAAGCTGATTTATCTATTAGATCGCTAGATTGTCACTGTTTACATCCAGGCACAGGAAACAGCCATTTTGCTGGGTGTTACATTGAAAACACTCCCCGAGGGAAACCCTTTCCCTGGCGTGTGCGTTCCTCCCCCACTGAACATAGTCACCCCGTGACACATATGAAAGTCGTATCCCCTGGCCGTACTTTAGAGAGGATTTGTTTCAAAGTTATCATCTTGAACGGCCGTCTCAAGAGGGTGCGATTCATACATGTCGCTCCTTACCGAGGTGTTGACTATGCCCCAGAAATCGGGGTGGTCTGCGAGCGAATTGGAGCGAGTAGCCTCATGTCACTGTGTCCAGTACCCATTATGACATGCCTGGGATGGCTTTCCACGCCTTGGCCCGGGGCTGAATTATTTCTGGAGACAGTTCGCTGCATTTGGGAAAAGTGCTAACAGCAGTCAATTGCATGGGTGCGTGAACATGAACACAGCTTGCAATTGCAACATCTACTCCAACAGCCGAAACTGAACAGGGTGTTTGGAGGAACACTTGAGACTTTTTGGAGGATGGTCCGGCCGCGGCGAGACTTAACCTTTATTTCTATAGCGCTTTTTACAATACAGATTATTTCAAAGCAGCTTTACAGTGATAACAGGAAAATAATGCAACAAAGTTTGTTTTCAGAAGAAAATAGCGTCACAGTCCAGCTTAAGTAAGTTCAGTGATGGTTCATTTTTGTTGTAAAAAAGTTATTAATTTAATTTATATACATATAAATTATATGTAAAATTATAAATATAGCCTCTCTGGAGAAAACTGTGATCTCATCGTCAAGCTCAGTGCAGTTCTCATATAATGGTGTCAATGCAGGCAGATCAATATTATGGTTGAATATTAAATTAAATTCCCCCAAATAAGCAAGCCAATGGCGAAAAATACGACAGCCTTTCTTTAAGCCCAATCTTTAACCCTCCCCTCTTCCTTCCTGGATAATCAGGATTGCTTCTGAGGCGCAGGGTCCAGCATTATCTTAGGCCCAGGGTCCCTGACACTTAGGAGGGAAGCGTTTAGACTAATGAGGGTGCTGTCGATGCTCACTCAATACATTAGGGGTGTAACCCCGGCATCCTGGCCAAATTTGCCCCTTGGCCTCTGTCCATCATGGCCTCCTAATCATCCCCATATACTGTTATGTTCCCAATTAATTTTCTAGGGGCAAAAGGGAAAGTAACTTTAAAGCAAAGAATTAATAGCGACAAAGAAAAGTTAACCTATCTGAGTCCCAGCAAACAATACACAAAGTAAGATTTCCAATAAATTTATTTACAATAAGTGATAAATACAGTGCAAAAAGAATCCTAAACAAACAGCTCCAAAAGAAAAAGAAATGAAGCGTGTTCTTCAGGAGCAGGTAAAGCCAAAACAACAAACAAAAGATACCTAGAAGGAAATCTAATTAACCTACAACAATAAATACAAATAAACAACAGAACTCTTACCTTACTTCCTAACTAACAAAAACAGTAGAAAATGAGAATAAAAGAAAATGGCACCCACTCCCTACTGCTCCAACACTCAATAATGGGCAAGCAATTCAAAGCTGTACACTACAGCCACAAGACATTTAAGTTGACCTTAGTTTAAGCTTAACACATCAAAGCTGCCACTACAGCCATAACAACAAATTTAAGCTTAACATACAACAACAAGAGCAACACTCTGAGTCTGGTAACACCAACAGTCTCAGGCTCTTGGGAGAAGAAATCTCTCAGTCTCTCTCTCCGGCTCCGCCTAAATACTGGATCTTCTTGCCATTGATGAGGAACAGCTGGTAGGTCCCATCACCTAGATTAGGACAGGGAGGAGCACAAGAAATTGGACAAAACATACAACTCCCAGTAGGCCGTTGGGTCCATTGGCAGCACACACACACTCAATAAATCAATGAATGACACTTACTCGTTATAAAACACAAATGCATACAGTACATCCTGGGACGTAACACCCCCACCCTTAAGTTCCAAATACCACTGTAATTTGTAAATGAGGCATATACAGTAAAACACATTTCACCTCAAGCCCCATGGATCAACTAGTTACTGGAGGAAAGCAGCACTGAAATTCGCCAAGGTAATGGTAGCAATCATGATGCCAACTTATCAGTTTGCACCATGCACAAATCTTCAGCAAAACTGCCTAAACAAACTATCTTCCCACTATAGAGCTAAGTCTGATTGGCTTCATCACTGTCTCCTCTCCACCAGTAAGCTGGTGTGTGGTGGGCGTTCTGGCGTAATATGGCTGCCGTCGCATCATCCAGGTGGATGCTGCACATTGGTGGTGGTTGAGGAGATCCCCTTTCTATGTAAAGCGCTTTGAGTGCCGAAAAAAGCGCTATATAAATGTAATGAATTATTATTACATGGGGGTTTTGTACAGCAAAGTTGAGTGTCACTAAGAGTCATGACCATTCAAGACCACAGAGCAAAATCCCCAGTGTTAAAATACACAGTCTATATATGTCACTATATAGCAACGGATTTAAACACTCGGTTGGTCAGATGACAGGAAGTTAATAACCACAGGAGGAGCTGATGATGTTTAAAGGAGGAGCTGTAACTATATATAATGAAGAGGAAGACTGACAGAAACAGAAAATGTCTGATAAGTGTGATCCGTGTCTGCTGGGACTGATCATTCTCTCTTCACTTCTCACAGGTAAAGAAATCTGTATTTTCTCTAAAGACATTTAGTGGAATTAGTCTGGAAAGAGTTCATTTGAACATGCTCAGTTTATTCTTGCACACATTCACGTTGTGATCTCAGAGTTGTGTATTGATACACACAGATCATACTGTATTATTCCTGATACTGGACATAGTGTCACTCAAACATCTGATGATGAAGAATTATCTTCATATTAAGAGTGTGTCAGTGATTTGAACAGCTCTCTGATAAAGACTAATAGTTTATTCTGGAGAGTGTGTTGTTTGCTTTAAGTCAGGAAAAATACTATGATTTAAAATTTATGCTTTTTATGCTGGTGTGTTTTATGGTTCATTTATTAATATATATCATAATGAACACTGAGATATACTGCGTTTCAGGAACCAGTGGAGTGGATGAAGTGTTTATCAATTCTGGTGAAAATGTCTCTCTGTCCTGTAATAAAGCTCTTTCTGACTGCAAATCAACTACATGGATCTACGAAAACAGATCTGTATGGATATACTATAACAGACGTTCATTTGAAGTTAAACTGATTACTGGAGGGATAAAGAATAAAGACACAGAGAGACATGAGAGACTGAGTCTGGAGTCTGACTGCTCTCTGAACATTAAAAATGTCACAGGAGAAGATTATGGAATATACATCTGCCAACAATATGTGAATGGAGAACAAAGACCTGATGCTGATGTTTTTTTGCATGTTCTTCATGGTAAGTTTTTGATTATGTGGTCAATTTAAAAAGGGCAGATTCTCCCTTTAAACTCAGATGATGATTGAAGAGTCTGTGATTTGTGTCTTGTGTTCAGTTTCAGTGCCTTCATCATCATCATCATCATCTTCATCTTCATCATCATCATCACAGACTGAGATCAGTCCAGGCCGCTCTGTGACTCTCTCCTGTCAGTTGTATTCAGATAGATATACCTGTGATAATTGGGTCCGTTATGAGGGAGTTGAGCTGTTGTGGGTGAATCAGGCTGGTGTTGATCTGAAGACAGACTCCAGATATCAGATATTATTATCATCATCAGATCAATATCGCTGTATCATCAGTCTGACTACAACACTCCTGTATGAAGATGACAACAGAGAGTGGAGATGTAAGCTTACTCGCAACAATCAACTCGTGACCTCAGTCAGATACACTGTCAAGTATTCAGGTGAGAAAACACTCTTTTCTGACCTTTTCTACCAAGTTTGGTCTGAATCCGATAAAGCGTTGCGGAGATACAGCCTTACGTCTGTTTTCACAAGCGCTACGTAAAATTTGTTCGTGGGTTTATCGAAAACGGTTTGACGAATCAACTTGAATTCCATAACTTTTTGTCGGCATGGTCTGTAGATGATCTGGTTCAATTTTTGTGAAAATCGGAGTAACGGCCTAGGAGGAGTTCGAAAAAGTAGGTTTTTCAGAAAATTCAAAATGGCGGAAAAATTTCCATGACGGAAAATGACGTCATAGGGTGCAATCGAATCGTCTTGAGCTAAGGAATCAGAGGTCAAAATAATTTTGTCGATAGGCCATGTGGTTCAAAAGTAATTATCATAAACATGAGTGCAACTTTGGACAGTTGGTGGCGCTAGAGGGATTGAGTTGGAGACTCCAAATTTGCTATGGTGACAGGTCATACTGTCCTCTATCAGTGTGCCAAATTGCACAACTTTCCCGAAAGCGGTTCTATGGACTGCCACAGAAGCCCAGTCGGAAAAATGAAGAAATATAGCTGCAAGCAGCTATTACCGGGCCAAGCAGAATCAGATGACAAGACATGCCAACATAGCGCTGTCTATAAATATTTTTGGTACCTTCAGGGGATGGTGCTGATGGCACATTCTGAGTTTTGTAATATTACACCAATGCATTTGTTTAGTATAGCATTTTATTTCACAAAACTGTATTGATGTCAATGGGAATTTTATGTTTTGTTCTATTATAGCGCCACCAAGAGGCTTAGTCCCACCATTTTTTGCATGTGTCCTCAGAGTGAGCCCATATATATGTGAGTCGATTTTGGTGAAAATATCTAAATTTTCTTCAGAGTTATAGACATTTATATGAAAAAACACGTAAAAAATGACTGACACATGACTTTAATTGGAATTTACTACCCCTAAACATCAATATTTTCACATTTGGGCATTGGAGTTTAGCTATCGACCTTTGTTTCCAAACTTCTGACGGTGGTTTCGTCGTGACTGGACTAGCGGTTTCAAAGATAAAGCCAAATGTTTTTTAAGCGCTAAATCACAACGCTACACAAACCGTAAGGCAAAACCTAGCATGTTTGGTATCGTTGGACTCGGCAAGGATTCAGGAGTCGAATGAGATGAGTCTCGTAAAAATAAGTCGACCACACCCAAAGTTATAAGCATTTGGGGAAAAAAATCACCACTAGGTGGCGCCGTTTCGAAACTTCTCAGGCTCCTTCAGGACATCGTGCTGATGACCCATGCCAAGTTTCGTAACAATCCGTTTATGCGTTCTTAATATACAGCATTTTAGCACAATATTCAAAATGGCCGACAGTCAAAATGAATCGGCATGTTGCCCTGAATCTAACAAGACAATTTTTTTTTTTTTTTGGACAAACTGTTCAGAAGTTATAAGCAAAAATAGCCATTTTTCATATCTCCGGACCAGTTGGTGGCTCTGTGCCCAAATGCAGCATGTTGCCTCAGGTCATGCTTGTGAGTACATGTACCAAGTTTGGTCTGAATACAATAAACCGTTGCGGAGATACAGCCTTACGACTGTTTTTGCTAGCGCTATGTAAAATTTATTTGTGCGTTTATCGAAAACGGTTTGACGAATCAATTTGAATTCCATAACTTTTTGTCAGCGCTACCTGAAGATGATCTGGTTAAATTTTCGTGCAAATCGGACAAACCGTCTAGGACAAGTTCGAAAAAGTAGCTTTTTCAGAAAATTCAAAATGGCGGCCATATTTATATGCTGGAAAATGACGTCATAGGGTGCAATCGAATCGGCATGAGCTCAGGAATCAGAGGAAAAAATAATTTTGTTGATTGATCTTACGATTCAAGAGTTATTAGCAAAATATGAGTGCAACTTTGGATAGGTGGTGGCGCTAGAGGGAATGACTTAGACACACCAAAATTACTGTATTTAATGTTGAGACTGTCCTCTATCAGAATGTCACACCATTACAACTTTCCCGCAATAGGTTCTATAGGCTGCCATAGACACCCAGTCGGAAGAAGGAAGAAATATAGCTGCAAGCAGCCATTACCGGGGCCAAGCAGAATCAGATGACAAGACATGCCAACATGTCTGAAAGTGTCAGATCAACTGCAACAATCAGCAATTAAACAAATTTAAAGAGGATTTTAGGCAAAATGCCTGAAAAATCATAGAAACAATAATTAAAAATATGATTTAATGGATTATCACTTTCGACCAATAGGTGGCGCAGTTACAAAACTGATGTTAAGTGGTCAGAGTGAAGTGACAATGACGCATACAAAGTTTAGTGTCAATATGTCAAGGCATTGCAGAGATAAAGCCTGAATAGTCCTTTTGGCATCATGCCTCAACTTTGCTGCTGCGCTATACGAAAACGGTTTTGGCAATCGACACGAAATCCATAACTTTTAGTCGGCACGG
This sequence comes from Scardinius erythrophthalmus, assembly GCF_964197995.2. Classification (NCBI taxonomy): domain Eukaryota; kingdom Metazoa; phylum Chordata; class Actinopteri; order Cypriniformes; family Leuciscidae; genus Scardinius; species Scardinius erythrophthalmus. The sequence continues at coordinate 3,529,408 of NC_138221.1, read as the reverse complement.
TCTGGACATGATACGATTTGATTTTGGTGAAAATTGGACAAACGGTCTAGGAGGAGTTCGAAAAAGTAGGTTTTTAATGAAAATCAAGATGGCGGACAGGAAGTTCGGCCAAATAAGGTAAACTTGGTATCTATGTTCTCGGCCTGACCCAAGGAATCTACTAAGACCAGTGTCATTTCAATAGGCCAATTTATTCAAAAGTTATTAGCCTTTTTGGAAATTTTGTTATTACTTTTGACCACTAGGAGGCGCTGTCTCGAAATATTTTGGGTACTTATGCATTTATTACACCATAAATATTACACCAATGCATTTGTTTAGTATAGCATTTTATTTCATAAAACTGTATTGAAGTCAATGGGAATTTCATGTTTTGTTCTATTAAAGCGCCACCAAGAGGCCACCAGTCCCACCATTTTTTGTATGTGTCCTCAGAGTGAGCCCATACATATGTGTGTCATTTGCTTCGGAGTTATAGACATTTATATGAAAAAACACGTAAAAAATGACTGACACATGACTTGACCCTAAACATCAATATTTTCGCATTTGGGCATTGGTGTCTAACTATCAACCTTTGTTTCCAAACTTCTGACGGTGGTTTCGTCTTGATCGGACTAGCGGTTTCGAAGATATAGCCTAATGTTTTTTAAGTGCTAAATCACAACGCTACACAATCCGTAAAGCGAAACCTAGCATGTTTGGTATCGTTGGACTCGGCAAGGATTCAGGAGTCGAATGAGATGAGTCTCGTGAAAATAAGTCGACCACACCCAGAGTTATAAGCATTTGAAAAAAAAAATCTCCACTAGGTGGCGCTGTTTCGAAACTTCTCAGGTTCTTTCAGGACATCGTGCTGATGACCCATGCCAAGTTTCGTAACAATCCGTTTATGCGTTCTTAAAATACAGCATTTTAGCACAAAAATGAAAATGGCCGACAGCCAAAATGGCCGATATAGTCAAATTGGATATCAGTCGACTCAGCATGTTTTGGACAAACTGTTCAGAAGTTATAAGCAAAAATAGCCATTTTTCATATCTCCGGACCAGTAGGTGGCGCTGCGCCGAAATAATAATAATAGGAACGGGAACAGATACAATAGGTGCCTCCGCACCTTCGGTGCTCGGCCCCTAATAACACTAGATCAGAGCACTTACTTGGACATCCTTGCTATCCGTGTTTAGTTTACTAGCAATCCGGTAACTCACAAACCGTTGCTTCCAATCTGGCCATTCCTCCGGCTTCAAAAAGTTCAGTTGCTCTGGAGATCTTCTCAATAAAGTTGAGTCCGGGACTACTGACACCATGTGTCGTTCTTAAACTTTCTAGCCTTTTAAATTCGGGGCAAACATCAGATTGAGACTGCTTTAGGTTTCACTTTTTGTTTACTTTAGTTTTTGCATCCGAACTGTGCATGTACATACATTATCGCCTGTGATGTAAAGAACACATCAAAACAAATCAGCTTCTCTCCACAATGTCCTACAGGCGATGCGTCTGAACATTCATCTTCTGCAGCTCCAGTCGCTTCACCAACACTGATTCCAGTCAGAAGCTCAAACTCTGAGAAGACATCAAGCCGAACTACAGCAGCAGCTCCTACACAAGGTTCATGATCACATGATCACTGTCACACATCATCATGGTGCGTTCAAGTCATCTCGTATAGATCGTATTTACGAGTTGAATGCACATGAACGCCACCACAATGTCGTAAATACCAGTGGGGAGCTCGGGATTTTCTTTAAGCCCCGATCTGTACGAGTTGGGGGCGTGTCAGTGAGAAACATGGCGGAATCAATGAATGCAACGTCTGTAGTGAGAAAAGTGATAGTAAATATCACAAATTCACAATACTTACAGCCACAGGTATTTAGCAGTGACATTGTAAGGCTTTTTAATTTATAACAAAGTAAGCTCTCTGCACAAAATATGATATAGCCTACTTGTAATATAACAATTATATATACTAATTATATAATGATACAGTTCATTTACATTGGCTTCATAAGTTAATTAAAAACATTAAAAAAAACACCTGATGCGCATTTTTTGTTCTTCATTTTCTATAAGCAGAGTTAACAAACCTTGCTATAAGTGGCTATTAAGTGCTATAAGCTATAAGTAAACCTAAATATAATGTGCTATTCACATCGTTATTCATTAAAAGAAGGTACACCGCCACCTGCTCTGACGAAACTGACTTGAACGCACCTCACGTCGTCAACACGACTTCCCACCTCGTACGTACGAAATTCCCAGGAGAACTTGAACGCACCATCAGTCTCTCGCTTCAGCGGTTTGATCCCGCCACAATAAAATCAGCCTGATAATTCCTTCAATTCAGGATTGAAACCTCAAAGGATTCGTCAATATTTGTGCATTTGAATGTGTTCATACATGAAACGTTGTATGTTTTAGAGACTGCCAATACATATATATTCCACATTTCAATGTTTTTGCAAACTTAGATAAAGCATCAAATAGATTTATTTTTGGTCAATGGCGATAGTTATTCTCCGCCTGACAGCTTGAGAGTGAAGTAAGAAGATAATACTGTAGATGACAGACTCGTGCACATATTCATCATTTCTGTGATGTGAAGCTCAAGTATTATGTGATGATGATGTTGTGTATATGTGGCATTATGTGTTGAACTGAACTAACAGACGTGATCCACAGATCCAGCTGATCCAGCATCAGAAACTGAAGTCAGTGTGACTGCTGGATCATTATACAGAGGTACGACACGTTCATTTATACTGACAGCTTTATAACATTAAACTATCAGTCAGTCTGTAAATGCTTCATCAATAACTGTTGATAGTTGAATACCCTTGACTTCAGTCATGTACAGTTTCTCTTCTTCCTCTCATGTTTCCTGCAGTGATTGTGAGTATTGTTGGGATCGCAGTGTTTGCTGCTCCTACTGTGATTCTTCTTCAGATCATCTGTGCAAGAAGAGCTGGTGAGTTTTGAGCCGCACACAATCTGATGATTCACACTCATCTGATCTGGAACAATCTGCAATCATGATAAAAACACATACGAGAGGTCAGTCAATGCTTTTATTTTGCAGGGAGGAAGGACTCGAAGCACCCAGAGGAAATAGAGATGCCGACAATATTAGAATAAAATACTGATGAGTTTAGAGCCAATCTGCAGCAATATTTACAATAGCAAAAACTTACAGAGGATTGTTCATTGTTTTATTTTCTTCTTCTCAGAAAACAGAGAAAAAAACTCTGAGCGCTTATAGTGACAATCATGTTTAGATTAAACTGTGTTTTGTTTTTTTAACATATAAAAAGCCAGATTTATTTACATATATATGGATTTTATGGATATATTTGCCTACAGTGTTGAAAGTCATTCTCTTGCGCTTCATATGTAAACTGCTTTAAATATAATATCAATACAGTAATGGACAGACTCAGACTGTATAATCTCTCTCTGTTCTGTGTGATGGAGCTGATTTGAGGATTCTTGGATCTTGTCTGTTCATTCCTGTTTTTAGCATCTTTTTTCATTTTGAATGATTGCTATAATTTTCTTAATAAACCTCTGCAGTTGTGTTTAATAAGTCTCTTTCCTGAGATGTTTGTTCCCCTTCATGAGCTCGTAATGTATCATAATATCGAATAGTAAGTGTGAGTATTAATGGGTCGAGTGTTGATGAAATATATGTGTTTTCAGCCATTTCTTGAAGATGGCTAAAGCCTCATCAGCTCAGGTTGAGTTCGGCAGGTCGTTCCTCCAGCAGGAACAGTCCAGGTGAAGGTCTGTGAAAGTGATTCTGTGTCTCTTTGAGATGATGCACCACAAGACACCGTTCACCTGCAGAACACAAGCTTCTGGAGACACATCGGTCTGGAGTAGTGAGTTTAGGTGTAGAGGAGCAGAGCCAGTGGTTGTTCTGTAGGAAAACATCAGGGCCTTGAATCTGGTGTGAGCGGCTGTTGGAAACCAGTGCAGGTTTATGAGGAGAGGAGTGGAGAAGGGAGAAGAAACTCGATTTCTGATTGCCTACAGCAGTCAGATGACATCACAGGTGCCCTGATAGTGATAGATCACGCCAGTGGCTGTTCTGTAGTCAAGCCAAGTCATTGAGAGCATTACAATAGCAGGGGTGATAGTAGAAAAAAATCCTGAGCCTGAACTTTTTTCCCTGGGAGGTAAGCGGGCCTAAGCCAAGATATATGACCTGATCAACATAATTGTCAAGCGGGATCCAGGGGTGTGCTACCCAAAGAGAACATTTTGATAAATAGGCCCTTAAATTATAGATTCTAGTAACTTTTGTGGATATAAATGGACATCATTCAGACATGAGATGAACAAACCCAATACAAGCCTATATTACAGTAGCAGGTTTCAGTAAGTAAAATTTACGACCTTTTTAAGACATTTTAAGACCATAAAGATTGAAATTTAAGACCTGGCGTATTGCCACAAAATATTCAAATCGAAGAATTCATTTTATTTCAAAGAATTCAGTAATTGAAAAAGCATTAATTTAATTTACAGACAAAGCAATCACATTAGTAAACTTCCAGACACAACAACGCGTGTCAGAGAAAAGAACAGAATCAGATATAATTTTTTTTATAGAAAATTGTACTTTGCATATTATACTGTAAAAAACACATAATTAGTTGATTTTAGTTGATCATAACAAGATATGAACTGGCATGGACATTTCATTTCATGATTATAGTGTCAAAAATTATCACGGTTATCACAAGATCCTGTACAAAAAGTACTAATACTACACAGTGAAATCAGTTCACCAAGTTTTATGTCGAAAAACAGCAAATAACAAATAAAGCATCAATATGCACTTTTTGTTTACATAAACATTAAAATAATACCATTAAAAATGATAGCCAGATTTTAAAAGTGTCTTGCAACATGTTACTAACATGTACAAGTTCAAATAAAGTTTTGACAAAAAACTTTTTATAAAAAGATAAACCTCACATATTTCAGACTTTAAATGATTTTATAAAAAGAATGAGTCAAAAAAAGATAAATTATTGACATTTACAATGCAGTTTAGCTTATCTTTTATTATTAATAGTAAAATTAGGTCTGATTTTCCCGTGGCCTCTGTCGTTGCTATGCAACCATGCTCTGCACTCTCCACAATGATAACGTTTTAGTGGCTAATGGATTTACACCACAGAAAAACCACTACACCACTTTTTTCCCGCTAGTTCCATATAATATTTTACTTGCGCACAAAGTGCAGAAACATGCTCCTGGTTGCCGGAGTTTTTGACACCAGCTTCCAAAGGGCTTTTCGTCTCTACCCACCTCCTCTATCCAAGACCATTTATTCTTTATGCCTTTATTGACAAGTTTGGTGTCTTCCCCTGGCTTCATAAAGTTGCACTCCGTGACTTTGGCTATGTTTCGCGTTGCCAGTGTGGGAATCACATTCGTAGTGTATGGGAAGCACAAAACAAATTCGCACGTGGAGTGACTGCTGTATCAATCTGATTGGCCAAAACCCAAGATCAGCCCCTACCCTATTACCGATTGGCTGAAGTAGGCTTACTGGTGTGGTTTAGTTAGTGTAAGCGCTTCTCAGATCTTGGGATAACTGTCAGATCACGTGAACGTTTTTTTTTTTTTTCTTGGGAGTGCTATCAGCCCTGCAATAGTCCAGTCTGGAGAGAACAAGTGCTTGGGCAAGGAGTTGTGAAGCTCCGATAGGAAGGGCCTGATCCTCCTAATGTTGTATAAGGCTAATCTGCAGTTCTAGCACTGTGGTCTGTGAAGTTCAACTGATCATCAATAGCTGAGTGGAGAAGTTGTGATGAAGTGTTGGGTTGGCCGACACCATGAGCAGTTCTGTCTCAGCAAGGTTTAGTTGAAGGTCCTTCATCCAGCAAGAAATGTCTGTTAGGCGAGCAGTGCAAGAAAGAAGAAATTCGATTTCTGATTGGCTACAGCAGTCAGATGACATCACAGGTGCCCTGATAGGCTGTAAAGCATCATCAGCTCTTTTGTCTTCAGAAAGCTGTTTGTCTGTAAAAGCGTCACACAGATGGCTGGTTGGGTGAAAAAGTGTATCACGTCATGGAAATGCTCCACTACGCCTGATGATGTGTGATCTGTTTTGGAGCAAAGCATGCTGGGTTAACTCTCGAGGGTCTGACTGTACTCTGTGCGATCGATTCACAGTGAAGAAGCTCCGCTCCCGCCTGGCTCTCTTTAAGAGGGATGGGAGCAAAGCATTTGCACATAGCGGTCCAGTCCCACTGCTTTGTTTATGAGGCTCACAGGTGGAGCTGGCGGAGGAGTTTGAGTCGGATCTCTGCCTTTATCAAAACTCAGCCGCTAGCTCCTCATGCCCAAACCAGAAGCATCGGCAGGCCCGTCCGATCCGGCAGAGAGCATGTTGTTGGCCCGGTCTATCTCTGAGGAGAGATGAGACAGATGTTTTAAGTAAGCCTGTCTCCTCCCTCTCTCCAGGAGTTGGACATGATGACCCTTGCCATGGCCGGTGGAAAAGAGGAATATCCTCCAGATAGATTAGAGGAGTGATTCCTTGCCAGGCATGTGTGGCAGTGGCCCGGCTGGAGGCGATTCCTGTTGCACGCTATGGCTACGACTAAATGAAGGACCTCATCAAGGCGAGGGAGTGTCTCCAGATGCAGTCCTGGAGCTCCGGCGCTCCACAGACCTCCTGAAGTCCTGAGCCATCGGCCGCTCTCTTCCTGCAATAGTTGCCATTGAGTGGCATCTGTGGGTAAACCTTTTGGGGCTCAAGGAGGAATAAAAGTCTTCTGGGCTTTTAATAACACAATTGAGACAGGGGTCCAGAAGTTCAGGGAGGCAAAAGTTAAATCAGTGGTGCTTGAGAAATACATCCCAGATATTCCCGAACATCTGTAGTGTTTATAAAGGAGGCTGGATCTGATCTTTGTTCCTCAGCGTAAACAGCACATTATAATCCATGTGTACAGGGGCGTAGAAAGCTTTTCAAAGGTGTGGGGGATGGATGTGGTTTGTTTATTAACAATAAAAATGATGAATGCAAAGACAGAAGGGTACAAAAGGTATAACATACAAGATTATCATTTAAATGAGTGATACTAGAAAAGTATAAAAACACACTCGGAACACACGGAAAATTAGCAAGTCTACTGTTGTGTATTTTCATAACAGAGTTTTGACTTAAGAATCAGAATCAGAAATACTTTAATAATCCCAGGGGGAAATTATTTGTGTTACAAACTCCAGATGATATACAAACAACATATATTAAATAAATAAATAAATAAATAAATAAATAAATATATATATATATATATATATATATATATATATATACACAGTGAGGAAAATAAGTATTTGAACACCCTGCTATTTTGCAAGTTCTCCCTCTTAGAAATCATGGAGGGGTCTGAAATTGTCATCGTAGGTGCATGTCCACTGTGAGAGACATAATCTAAAAAAAAAAATCCAGAAATCACAATATATGACTTTTTAACTATTTATTTGTATGATACAGCTGCAAATAAGTATTTGAACACCTGTCTATCAGCTAGAATTCTGACCCTCAAAGACCTTATTAGAAGAAGCAGTCGAACAACAGGAGAGATCATCAGTCTGTGAGTGTTTACTTTTCCCAGTAGATTTTAGCGCGGCTCTGTGTTGCTAGGAAGTTTGTTTTGTTTACTGTGTTTTACTCTGGTAAAAGCGCCCGTGTGACGTTGTTTGTGCGTCGTGACTTGTTAGTTTCGCTTGACTTCACCTCGTGGGGTCTCAATAATCCTAAGAAAGGTGAGAAATCAGCCCAGAACTACACGGGAGGAGCTGGTCAATGACCTGAAAAGAGCTGGGACCACCGTTTCCAAGGTTACTGTTGGTAATACACTAAGACGTCATGGTTTGAAATCATGCATGGCACTGAAGGTTCCCCTGCTTAAACCAGCACATGTCAAGGCCCGTCTTAAGTTTGCCAATGACCATTTGGATGATCCAGAGGAGTCATGGGAGAAAGTCATATGGTCAGATGAGACCAAAATAGAACTTTTTGGTCATAATTCCACTAAACGTGTTTGGAGGAAGAAAAATGATGAGTACCATCCCAAGAACACCATCCCTACTGTGAAGCATGGGGGTGGTAGCATCATGCTTTGGGGGTGTTTTTCTGCACATGGGACAGGGCGACTGCACTGTATTAAGGAGAGGATATTGTATTGCGAGATTTTGGGGAACAACCTCCTTCCCTCAGTTAGAGCATTGAAGATGGGTCGAGGCTGGGTCTTCCAACATGACAATGACCCGAAGCACACAGCCAGGATAACCAAGGAGTGGCTCTGTAAGAAGCATATCAAGGTTCTGGCGTGGCCTAGCCAGTCTCCAGACCTAAACCCAATAGAGAATCTTTGGAGGGAGCTCAAACTCCGTGTTTCTCAGCGACAGCCCAGAAACCTGACTGATCTGATGGGCCAAAATCCCTCCTGCAGTGTGTGCAAACCTGGTGAAAAACTACCGGAAACGTTTGACCTCTGTAATTGCAAACAAAGGCTACTGTACCAAATATTAACATCTATTTTCTAAATCATGTATTGTGATTTCTGGATTTTTTTTTTTTTAGATTATGTCTCTCACAGTGGACATGCACCTACGATGACAATTTCAGACCCCTCCATGATTTCTAAGTTGGAGAACTTGCAAAATAGCAGGGTGTTCAAATACTTATTTTCCTCACTGTGTATATACTGTATATAGGCGGGTTTGGTTCATGGTACTGTGTAGCCATGTGTTCAGCCTCCGGAGGCTGCTGAAACTCCTTTCTGACTCTGCTGATGACACAGGCACAACTAAGAGGAGTCGGGCAACTGTTTCGACTTGGTCAAAGAGACCACAGACCTCTGGGGTCATCCCTTGAAGAACAGCAACAATTTCAGTATTAGACTGGAGGCTGTACTTCATTCTGAACAATGCAAGCTGAACTAATTAGCATTAGTCTAAAAGATGAAATATAATACCGAAATTCTCGACATGTCAACAAGACATAAACAGAATATCTTCCCAAACACATATCAAGCTTATTTAAAAACCTCGAAAGCATAAACACTAATTCAAAATACCTGGAAAAGGGAGATGTAAATAACCATAACCATAAGTTCCCGCCTCCTCAGCACGAGCTGACCGATAAATCTAACACACCAAGAGAGGCGGGACTTAAGGCAGAACAGCCAATCATCAGCTGGTCACACTCAAAGCCGGTGTCATGTTTGAGAGGAAGAGGGAGAGGAGGCAGCCGCAGCGAGCGCAGACACAGAGCGGCCAGAGAAACGGAGGAGCGACTGTAGTCAGGCGTTGAAAACTGTGGAAAAACTGCAGAAAAAGTGTGGGTGTTTAACCCTCTCACCGGGAAAAGTGTGTGTGTTCAAACCCCCACATCCCCCATGGGTGCGACGCCCCTGCATGAGTAGAAACACTCCCTGAGACAGATGAATCTCTTCTTTAGAGACGCTCATGTAGTGTGTGCATATACTTTCTGTTTGACCAAACTGGAACTGATGCTAATAATTACTTTTAAAATACTTTAAAAACTGTTTCATAATTCAGGAGTCATGGATAGTGGATAACTTCTAAGTAACAAAACAATTTTAGCACTAATAATGTTATGATTTTATTTCTAGAATTTAACGGCATGCAGGAAACTGCTAAAATAAGGAAGTGAAACTAACAGCAATGCTCTCGTGTGCAAAAGAATATCCTTGTGTTCAGAGTAGATGTGTGTTGAGCCAGTGCGGTTCACAATCTGCACTTCTCAGACATGTTTCACACACATGTAAAGACACTTAACTGTGGTATAGTGTCAATAAATATCAACTCTAGCATGATTTACACACTCAGATTGTCAGGAGTGTGACAGCGCCAACATGTGTATTACATGGTTCATGATACTTTAACATACACACATGTAGCGCCCTCTCCCTTAGATTTAAGCGGGAAGGGTCCTGGGTTAGTTTATTATTAGATCTCTCTAAGTAGCCTCTGAATATTATTAACTTTAATTCAATAAACCCTTATCTCAATATTGGTGTGCTTATGAACAGACTAAAATTACCACAAAGTCTTGTAAGTGAAATAGAAACTTTAAGTACTTTTAAATAAAATGGTGAAATTCGAATAGCAGTTGAAAATAAAATAAAAGTCAAGACCACAGACACATACACTGTCAAGAGTTCAGGAGAAAAAACAGACAAAACTTTCAGAGATTAATTTTGACTCTGGCTTCATACACACTGTCATTGTGAAATAGTTCTGATCTAAGCCATTCAATTCCTAAAAGTGACTTCCGACATGGGCCATAATGGGCTAAAATAGACTGTTGTTTGTGAAACACAGTGCAGGCTAGAAAATGAGGACAGTTTTACTCTTTTAGATCATTCTCATTAAATCCTCTATTCTCTTAAGCTGCTTATTACCTGTCAGCTTGCAGTAATTATGAGACTGCAGTCAGTTTTGCAGAAACAAAGGAGATAATGATTAGGGATGGGAACTGTAAAAAAAATATTTTGGGTTCCATTAACGATGATTTTACTTCAGTTTAATTTTAAGAAAGGAATATTTGGCAAAATTCCATTGCCAGATGATGAGAATGTTTATAATAACTAGATTTCTCTTTACAGCGAGGTGTCTGTGGGCTGTGCTCTAAGTGTGACATTACATGATTTCCTGAGTGTTTTCATAGCTGTGATCTCACTGTTGAGGTCTGGAAACATGTTAGTGCTGAGTGAGATAACTCAAAGTTTGACCACAATAGAGCCGTGATCATCTCTGAACCCAGTTGATGAATTTAAAGACGGCCCTTCTGCTGGTTCTGGCATCGGTCCAGAGAGTTGGCGATCTGTCTTATCCGCTCTTTCAGTGGACGCATCGTGCCTCGAGTTTGGGCCTAATCTCCAGTCATCCTACCACCTGCCCTCTAGACCCCGTCCCCTCACACCTTCTACAAGCGTCTCTCCCACACTTCTACCAGCACTCACACACACATCAACTCATCCCTCCATACTGGCATTTCCCCTGCAGCAGTCAAGCAGGCTCGGGTAACTCCACTGCTTAAACAACACTAAACAGAGAGTATAGAGAGAGAGAGAGAGAGAGAGTAGAGAGAGTGTGTAGAGAGTAAGAGGAGGTAAAGAGAGATAGAGAGTGTAGAGAGAGTGAGTGTGTAGAGAGAGAGAGTGTAGAGAGAGAGAGAGAGAGAGAGAGAGAGAGAGAGAGAGAGAGAGAGACCCAATAAAGGGACCCAGAGAGACAGAGCAACAGTTGCAATCTTGTTTTATCCTTCCCTGACCATGTGACTTTAACCCAAATGAGAGACGTTCAAGCTGACCAATCATCTCCCCCACCGCACTAAAGGTGTGACAGTTCATCAACCCCGAAGTACACCACTTCTTAGCCTACAGGCCTTGATCACTATCAGCCCCTCTGTTCCTTTAGTTCTATCAGAAAGACTCGGGAGATAAACTGATCTAACAAGCGCATATTTATTAACAGCCCAGCAAGCATAAATGTATAAAGTTCTTTGGCGTAGGCCCCGTCCTTAGCGCGCAATGCGAAGGTAGTGGAAGCTGCATATCCTGCCTGAAGATTAAGGCAGGGGCACAGCCGTCCCCCTGGAGGTAAAGGAAGGAAGGGACCATCTTGGTGGTGGTGGGAAGGATGGAGGTAATTGGCAGTGTCAGCATCTGCGAACTCAGACAAATGTAAGTACCAATTATTTTATACTGCGAGTGTTAGCACATGATTGGTTAGAAGTGAGGTAATACATGACTCGCTGATTGAGTCTTCCTGGCAGAACTTACACTAAAGTAGGGGTGTCGCAATAACCCCGGTATTGACGATAATCGTGATATTCAAAACATGAAATATCGACATCGTGTTAATTTAGAGCAATACAATATATCGGTATTGCCGATATTGGCGTTTTCTAGACGCAGCGCTCGTCCGCGCCCGCGCAGCTAGAGTGAAACACTCTGTCCACACCCGAAAAAAGTTCGCCAGAATTAACAACAGAGTTCTTCGGCTTCAAAGAAAACAGCACCTTAGAGGTGGTCGCACACCGGACGAGAAGCACAGCGCGGTTCTATTCGGCGTCTGTCCGCGGCGCCCAGCAATGGCTCAGCCTTGTTCAAAATCCTGCCGCGACACAGAGCACAGAAAAAAGTGTTCAGATCACAGACTCAGCAACTATTGTATTTAATTGTACAGTATAATCATAACATAGTACAGACATTATCTCAATTCCATAATGTCCTTAAACATAATGATATTGATGGCCATAAACTGAGAAAGTGCGCGTCCGGTGTGCGATACCTCGAGTTGTCATTTACGCGACGCAGATATTATTTTACTAGTCATCATGGAATGGGAAACGTGACATTAACTGTTAACAGGGGGTTTCTGTATTCATATATTTAATAAAGGGTGATTATTAAAATTAAGAACCCCATTTTCTTTACTCATCTTATTTTTGTATTTGTATTTGCACTTGATTTTTTATTCAAATCTGCTATCTGCATGACTTTATTGGCGCCAGTGCAACAACAGGTTTAAGAGCTTTTCAGTTCTTCAGGAAACCTTCAGACAGTGTTTGGCTTCAGTTTGAAACCAGATAAACTTCACATGCTTGTCTTCCTTCACAAAAATTTGCCATAGATTGATTACGCAAGAAGTAAAAATGCATGTGCCTTGTGTTTATCAGTATCCTTATGTTTGTTGGGTAAAAAAGAAAAACTATTTAAACAAAGTAAAAATTAATTTGACTGATAACTACCCCCCCCCCCATAGATTCTATAGATATCGCGATATATCGATATCGTGAATTCTTTTGGCCACAATAACCGTGGTGTAAAAATCTAACATCGTGACAGCCCTAAAGCTTTCATGAACTACAAATTATGGTAGACAGAAGGGGTGGAAAACAGTACCACTAAAACCTAACCCAAACCACTCAAAACCATGACCAGACCCCTCCAAAACCACTAAAACATAACCCAAACCACCCAAAACCACTCAAAACCAGGACCAGACCCCTCCAAAACCACTAAAACCTAACCCAAACCACCCAAAACCAGGACCAGACCCCTCCAAAACCACTAAAACCTAACCCAAATCACTCAAACCAATCAAAACCAGGACCAGTTCCCTCCAAAACCACTAAAACCTAACCCAAACCACCCAAAACCACTCAAAACCAGGACCAGACCCCTCCAAAACCACTAAAACCTAACCCAAACCACCCAAAACCAGGACCAGACCCCTCCAAAACCACTAAAACCTAACCCAAACCACCCAAAACCACTCAAAACCAGGACCAGACCCCTCCAAAACCACTAAAACCTAACCCAAACCACCCAAAACCAGGACCAGACCCCTCCAAAACCACTAAAACCTAACCCAAATCACTCAAACCAATCAAAACCAGGACCAGTTCCCTCCAAAACCACTAAAACCTAACCCAAACCACCCAAAACCACTCAAAACCAGGACCAGACCCCTCCAAAACCACTAAAACCTAACCCAAACCACCCAAAACCACTCAAAACCAGGACCAGACCCCTCCAAAACCACTAAAACCTAACCCAAACCACTCAAAACCAGGACCAGACCCCTCCAAAACCACTAAAACCTAACCCAAACCACCCAAAACCAGGACCAGACCCCTCCAAAACCACTAAAACCTAACCCAAACCACCCAAACCACTCAAAACCAGGACCAGACCCCTCCAAAACCACTAAAACCTAACCCAAACCACCCAAAACCAGGACCAGACCCCTCCAAAACCACTAAAACCTAACTCAAACCACCCAAAACCACTCAAAACCAGGACCAGACCCCTCCAAAACCACTAAAACCTAGAATTTCAGGGTCCTACAACATTCCGTCTCCTTACGGACGCCAGGGGCGTGTCTAGAGGGGGGGCACGGGGTGGCACCGGCCCCCCCTGGAATATGATTGGCCCCCCCTGGTGCCCCCCCAACATCATTGGGCTAGATTTACTGTCAACATGACAATGCCCAACGCCATTGGATCAGAGCGCTGTCAATCACTGCTTGATTTGCGATTCGCAAAGCAGAATCTCTGGTCCGCGTTTTTCAAACAGGAGTCAGGAGAGAGACACCTCGACATGTCACTGTTTATGGTATGCACACTCAATTACAGTATATTATATTGTTAATTTCGTTGACGAAAAATGTTTAAATGACAACAACTATGACGAAAATGTATTGAAATTTTCGTCAACGAATAAAAAATAGACGAAAATGTTAGGGAGGGACGATTGGGGAAGAGATCCAGTCAGAACTGATTTGCGTTTGTGGTAGATGCGCACATTTGAATTGTAACGTGCTGATCTACCCAGCGGCACACGAGTTGGAATGCGCTTGATGCTGCATGTCTCACAAATCGTTCAAAAATGTAAACGTCTGGGAGAAAGAGGGCAGACATATGGACAGATCTGAATAAGAGTGACGACGCGAAAGAGAGCTTTATTCGGTATGTTTTTCTGTGCGAACACACACACACACGCGACCCGAAGAGTGCAGCCCTGCACATAGACGCGCTGCGCGCAAAGGACTGAATTGAGCTCTCTTTCGCGTCTGAATGGACAAATACACACAACATGTCCGTTTTTGAGAGTATTCACGTAAACACAGTCGGTTAACGTTATGTCTTTACAGAACGTACAGTTGTGAGAATATCGGATGTGCATTAGTGCAATTGGATCTGCACACTCGGTCTTAAAGTGACAGTGCGTAATAAACCTAATGCCTTCTGTACACTTAATATTGTTCAAACAACAAAATAAAAAGAGAAAAGCATTCACTGCTCTTTAATAATAGCTTTAATAAAGATTAATTATATTTAATTCATACAAATAAATATATCTGCTTGAAAGAATAAACAATGATGTATGTAAGTAAAGACTGCATAATCATTAATTGAAAAAAAAAAAAGACTGTTCTACTTTAGAAGTTTTTCCATTTGAATTTTCTGATTTCCCATGGGCCCCCCCTCACTGGTTCTTGGTCCCCCCTGTGCCCCCCCATTTATAAAATCCTGGAATCGCCCCTGACTGACGCGTGACCCTTTTTTGACCTTTTGACCCCTGTCAGCTTATGACATTTTTGAATGAGGCCTCATTAGTTTTAAACACTAAAACGTGTATTAACCCGCCTCTACTGTACTAAGCACACTCAACTGGACACGTTACACTCATTTTAAAGTGATTTCAGTGGTTAATAGTTTTTTTTACATGAATTAAAAATATATAATAAAGTAAACTACTTATCATGATTTAATCGTGGAAAATCACAAATTGTAATATTATAAAATAAAAGTTTAAAATTCTAAAAATTATAAATGTTATAAATGTATGAATATTATTTTTATATATATTTTAAAATATATATATATTTTCATAAGTGTTTACAACATGTATAATAAATAAATGTTGCTTGCCCACTAGAGGGAGACACAACATAAGGATGGAAACTATGAATGGAAATAATCGCATTGATCTAGTAAACTAGTTATCATGATTTAGTAACATTAACCAATGGAAAATCACAAATTGTAATATTATAAAATAAAAGTACACATTTCTAAAAATTTCAAATGTTATAAATGCATGAATGTTATATTTATATATATATTTTATAATTATATGTTATTTTCATAAGTGTTTATAACACGTATAATAAATAAATGTTGCTTGCCCACTAGAGGGAGACACAACATAAGGATGGAAACTATGAATGGCATTAATCACATTGATCTAGTTCATTTTTATAACTTATGATGTACTGACAGAATTGTTTTATACAATTAGTGTACATAGAATCTGTGAAATGCTTATGCATTATATTTATATACACATATGTTATATTTATAAGTATTTATACCATATATGGTGCACTTATTATAAATGTTGTAAACACTGATTAATTTTTTCACACAGGTAAAGGATTCACACAGGTAAAGGATTCACACAGGTAAAGGATTCACACAGGTAAAGTAATCAACAGGTTTATTTGCAGAAGTGTGTGATCGCAGCGATGGAAGCAGGAGAGTAACTGATGAATACAGTGTTCAGGATAGATGTCTGTTCTGAAATGGAGATCGAGGCAATGACTGAAGACGGATGAAGGAAGCAGATGACTGAAGACAAGTTGTTCAGGTAGGTATCGTGCAGGTAAGGAGTCAGGTAAGGGCATGCAGGTGAGGGCCAGAGAGGATGATGGGAAATGTAGTGAGGAGGTGGTGACTAGCTGGTGACCGTGACAAAGTGCACCATAAGTGAGTAAAAACCCTCACCATTTATCCGGGATTGGGACCGACACTGACATCGCACTACTTTAAATGATGTCAGAGGCTGGGTTTAAAAATACTTTACATCTAATAGAGTGAAGTGACCTTTTGAACAAAAGAAATGGACTGGGGTGTACTCGTCCAGCCACTCGAGACCTAACCCCTCCCCACGGCACGATTTACGACTCACCCCACAGTCAAATACTCCTGATCAACGGGGATGTTCTGCAGAGCCTTAAATAAAACCACTTCCTGGTCTTCTCCGTTAACAACCATTTTCCAGCAGAATGGCTTTATATTGGCCGGCTTGGAGGAATGATTGATGCGGCGGCCAGACGTGTCTGCTAGTGGGTGACAGCTGCAAGGGAAGGTCTGGGCATCAATGCACAGGCCTTTCTCCCCAGATTTACAAAGGTCCCCGGCCTCTTCCTTCAGATCCTCCATCAGAGCTCTCCCCTCAGATGCTGTGATGATGACCTTGCCGTGGTAATCACAGACAATGTCACCACTAAAAAAGTTTCTGGTCAAAAACACTCCTGTAATTAGTCTTGGTGCAGTTAATGGCTGTTAAAAGGTACAATTTACATTGTTGTATTTTCTTGCCTTGAAAATAACTGAAAGGTTTTCTTACCGAAACCTTTGGGAGGACCACAATCTGTAATAGCAAGACCTGAAAGACAGAATGACAAGACTTTACTCATGCAAGTCATTTGTCACAGTGAATCAGTGTCGAATTAATGGGTGCCAATTCTGTATTGATAGATTTGGAGACTTACCGAGAAGATAGTCTTTCCTTTGAGCATATTGTGAAAGCCGGCACTTATCACAGAACGCTCTGTCTCCAGAACAGCCAGATTCACTGCGCTGCCTCTTAGATGGAGGCTGGCCCTGCAGTGAGACAGGAGACGCCTCCACAAACTGGCAGAAAGACCGCCGTGTGCTGGTTTCAGCAACTGCTGCTGTCCCCTCGTCTGAACAAGTCCTGTATAAGTGAGGAATACAACATTTATAGTAATATAATGGACAAATAGTTTGTGTTGTGTCCTTGATAAATGAAGAGGCATACCCAGCCATAGAGGATAAGAGCTCGGCTGCCTCCACCAAGTCCTCGTCAAGGGCCGCACCGGCACTACGGGCCAAGTATAAATGTATTGAGTCCTGTTGGTGTGCTGATAAAAATTTGGCGTCCACCCCAACCGCCCGAAGCACATCCTGGCTGGTTGACTGATAATTTTATTTCAACATGTATAACAGATCGCAGGCGCAGATTATAAACTAGTAGTGACGAGTTAGAGATGATCGGTTCAGGCGATACAGCGATCTGTCACGTCACATTTACAAGCGCCAAAACCGTATTTATTGTTGAATTTCGTGATAAAATGGACAGAATCTGAGAGCTGAGAGTGTGTTTCATATCAATAGTAGCCTTGTCTGTCGGTGTCAGTCCTCTTTGCTTCATGATTTTCCTCTGCGTGAGAAACTGGATGTGTGTCGTGAGAGCGAGTGAAAAGTGTCGATTGCGTGATTCTCAGCATTGGCAGCCCTGCATGAAGTCAGATTAATCTCCATAACACACCACTGAGGATTTGTTCTGCATGATATCAGCATTGACCAGCAGGTGTCGCTGTGTGCATTCCAAACCTGGAGAAATCAACCACTTTTACACACATCAGGCTGGAAAGCTTTAAGGCTTCATGAAGCTTCATCTCACCATCACTACCTTCAGGTTCACTCAGCTCAACAGTTATACGCTATATTAGCAATAATGATTATTTTGGGAGACATGGATGAGCTTTGATTCAATGGGATGGAATGACCCCGACATGCGCACTGCGAACTTAGAATTTTCCTGTGACGTCGACCGTGAAGGGGTCTATACATAGCCGCTCTGGAGAAAACTGTGATGTCATCGTCCAGCTCAGTTCAGTTCTCATATAATGATGTCAATGCAGGCAGATCACTATTATTGTTGAATATTAAATTAAATTAAAATAAGCAAGCCAATGGTGAAAAAATGTGAAAAATGAGTTGAGTGTCACTCAGAGTCAAGAACATTAAAGACCACAGAGCAAAATCCCCAGTGTTAAAATACACAGTCTATATATGTATATATATGTCACTATATAGCAACGGATTTAAACATTCGGTTGGTCAGATGAGAGGAAGTTAATAACCACAGGAGGAGCTGATGATGTTTAAAGGAGGAGCTGTAACTATATATAATGAAGAGGAAGACTGACAGAAACAGAAAATGGCTGATAAGTGTGATCTGTGTCTGCTGGGACTGATCATTCTCTCTTCACTTCTCACAGGTAAAGAAATCTGTATTTTCTCTAAAGACATTTAGTGGAATTAGTCTGGAAAGAGTTCATTTGAACATGCTCAGTTTATTCTTGCACACATTCACGTTGTGTTGATCTCAGAGTTGTGTATTGATACACACAGATCATACTGTATTATTCCTGATACTGGACATAGTGTCACTCAAACATCTGATGATGAAGAATTATCATCATATTAAGAGTGTGTCAGTGATTTGAACAGCATAAAGACTAATAGTTTAACACCCTGAAACATGTCCTGTACGTATAGCTACACACACACACACACACACACTCTCTTCCTATGACCCTTAAAGGGATAGTTCATAGTTTATACCAACCTTCTTTAAAATATCATCTTTTGTGTTCAGCAGAAGAAAGGAAATCATACAGGTTTTAGTTCATAGTGTCACTCAAACATCTGATGATGAAGAATTATCTTCATATTAAGAGTGTGTCAGTGATTTGAACAGCTCTCTGATAAAGACTAATAGTTTATTCTGGAGAGTGTGTTGTTTGCTTTAAGTCAGGAAAAATACTATGATTTAAAACTTCTGCTTTTTATGCTGGTGTGTTTTATGTTTCATTTATTAATATATATCATAATGATCACTGAGATATACTGTGTTTCAGGAACCAGTGGAGATGATGATGTGTACATCAGTTCTGGTGAAAATGTCTCTCTGTCCTGTAATAAAGCTCTTTCTGACTGCAACTCAACTACATGGATCTACGATAGCAGACATTCAGGGAATGTTCTACTGATTACTGGAGGGATAAAGAATAAAGACTCAGAGAGACATGAGAGACTGAGTCTGGAGTCTGACTGCTCTCTGAACATCAAGAACGTCACAGGAGAAGATTATGGATTTTACACCTGCAGACAATATGTGAATGGAGAACAACAAGGACCTGATGCTTATGTTTATCTGCATGTTCTTCATGGTAAGTTTATGATTATGTGGTCAATTTAAAAAGGGCAGATTCTCCCTTTACACTCAGATGATGATTGAAGAGTCTGTGATTTGTGTCTTGTGTTCAGTTTCAGTGTCTTCATCATTATCATCATCATCTTCATCATCTTCATCATCATCATCTTCATCATCTTCATCATCATCACAGACTGAGATCAGTCCAAGCCGCTCTGTGACTCTCTCCTGTCAGTTGTATTCATTTTATATGTTCTCCTGTGATGATTGGGTCAGTTATAAGGGAGTTGAGCTGTTGTGGGTGAATCAGGCTGAAGACAGACTCCAGATATCAGATATTATCATCATCATCATCAGCTCCAGATCAATATCGCTGTATCATCACTCTGACTACAACACTCCTGAATGAAGATGACAACAGAGAGTGGAGATGTCAGCTTACTCAGGGAAATCAACTCGAGACCTCAGTCAGATTCACTGTCAAGTATTCAGGTGAGAAAACACTCTTTTCTGAACAGATTTGTGAAAACTTCCACAGATTGGCTCTACTCTTTCTGATGGCTTCATACGTTTTGGAGTTGTAAAATATTAGTGGTCAAAGTCATAAACTGCATAACAATCCTTATAATCCCCAATATTGGCCTCCTACATGGGTCACACATGATATATTGCATAAATCAGACGAGTGTATTAAAGCCTAGTATGACCCATGTAGGAGGTCGGCTTTAGGAATTATAAGGCTTATGTCCTTCATTCAAGCTGAAGGTTTATTTGCAGAAGCTCAACTGTGTTTCACTCTCATATAAACCAGGAATAAATTATACAGTAATACAGTTATACAGTAATACAGTACAGTCTCTTCTCAACTACTGCCATTCCCCTCCTGACAGCTTGAGAGTGAAGTAAGAAGATAATAGATGACAGACTCGTGCACATATTCATCATTTCTGTGATGTGAAGCTCCAGTATTATGTGATGATGATGTTGTGTATATGTGGCATTATGTGTTGAACTGAACTAACAGACGTGATCCACAGATCCAGCTGATCCAGCATCAGAAACTGGAGTCAGTGTGACTGCTGGATCATTATACAGAGGTACGACACGTTCATTTATACTGACAGCTTTATAACATTAAACTATCAGTCAGTCTGTAAATGCTTCATCAATAACTGTTGATAGTTGAATACCCTTGACTTCAGTCATGTACAGTTTCTCTTCTTCCTCTCATGTTTCCTGCAGATCCTACTTTGGAATATCTATGTATTGACGGCATCTAAAACATTCAACGTTTCATGTATGAAAATATTCAAATGCACAAATTTTGATGAATCAATATTTCAATATAAAAAAAAACCTGGTTGCCTACTGTGTTAGATTAAACTGAAAAGGGTCATAGCACTTGCATATTGTTGTCCTATTGTTAGTTTAACTGCTTCTGTTGTTCTCATTTCATCATCTAATAAGTCTCCTTTCCTGAGATGTTTGTTAGGAATATGTTAATTCCCCTTCATGAGCTGGTAATGTATCTGTAAGTCCACTGAAGCGAGTTGTAGTTGAGAAGCCGCTTCAATAACCGAGAGCTAGATATTGGGTCTTAAACACCTCACGACACCCTGAAGGACCCACTGAGAGGTCAGACTTGAAGCACTGTTCCTGAGATGCTCTTCTTGGTGGTTAACTGTAAGCAGCAGACAGATCCAGCAAGAGGAGAACTGAGGATTCGGAGGCTCCTCTTGCCAGTCTCAGAGCTTCAATAACCGAGAGCAGGGCCGTCTCAGTTTAGTGGCGCTTCTGAAGCCAGACTGGTTGTTGTCCAGGAGGATGTTCTGTGTGAGAAATGGAGATAGTTGGTGGAAAACGACTCGTTCAAGTGTTTTAGCAAAGTGGACCAGAAGTTCAGGGAGGCGGAAGTTAAATCAGTGGTGCTTGAGAAATACATCCCAGATCTTCCAGAGCATTTGTAGTGTTGATGAAGGAGTCTGGATCTGATATATTTCTCAAGGCTGGAGAGAGTAAAGCAGAACGTTATAATCCATGTGTAGAAACTCCCTGAAGACAGTTAATATCTGCTTTACAGACGCTCATGTGCAAATGCAGCTTTATTTTACCAAGCTGATGCTAATAATTACTTTACAATACTTTGAAAAACTGTTTTATAACTCAGGAGTCATGGATAGTGGAAACCTTTTCAGTAATGAACCAATTTTATCACTAATAATGTAATGATTTTACTTCTAGAGTTTAATGACATGCTGGAAACTGCTAAAATAAAGAAGTGAAACTAGCAGTAATGCTAAGAATAGCCTGTAAGGGTGGATCTCCTGCAGGGGTTCAGTCTGCAAGTCTGCCGAATGACTAAAGAAACGTTGTCAGCAAGATGGTAGAAAACTGCACATTTCTTGTCTATTCCACCCACTGCCACTGATACCAGCGACGGAAATAAGCGCAGTTACAAGAGCTTAATATGTGGGAGAGCGTTTCTGAAGAGAGGGATGATATTGCATTGCAATATGAAGCACTTCAAAGTCAACACCAAATCAAATAGCACATTATTTGTAACTGAACAGGTTTAATGACAAAATATGGTTATGGTTACACTTAAAAATAGTTACAAAATAGATGATGATAGCTTATACCATTAATCTTGCCCAGCATATATGAAATATGTTACGAGAGAGAGAGAGAGAGAGAGAGAGAGAGAGAGAGAGAGATAGTGGAGAGAGAGAGAGAGAGAGAGAGAGAGAGAGAGAGATTTGAGATTTAGAAAAACTTTACTAAACAATAATCATTCACAGACATTTTACACATTATTTCATCTCAATTCATCAGAAAATAGTAACGCATTGTTTTCAACTTCACAAAGTACATCTCCATAAGTCCAGATCTTTTCAAAATCCAATAAATTTTTCATATGTAAATAAAAAGAAAAATCATGCTTAATTCTCGCTTTTACAAGCCCTTTAAACACACTCACTATATTACATTCATTTCCATATTCAATTTTCTGTTTTCTACTTACATAGACATTTTTGCTTGACCAATAATAAAATTGAGCAAACGCCCCATTTTTCTCTTTGTTTTTGAATCCTTAAAACCATAAATAAAAACATTTATACAAAATATTTCACCAAAATCATGAAAAATCACTTTCAACAGTTCAAACAGAGGCTTCAACCTCTCACAATGTGCAAAACAATGAAATATTGTTTCCCTCTGTTCACCCTCTGTTCACAAAAAGCACAATCTGAGTGCGTTGTTGTGTTTGGAGCTCCGTCGAATTAATTCAGAAACCTTGTTTTTCTTCTTTACACTCTTTTACAAACGAACTTTTCTCATTTTTATAGCGTGTGAACATATCTGGAATACTATTCTCCTTAAAAAACAATCGGATTGCTCTGATATCGCTACATATATCCAACCTTTCGAACTTCCGCTACTAGCCTTAACGTTAGCCCGCTAGCATTACACGCGTGGTCACGCCTATCGATCGACTTATTTACACCCGTATCACTGAAAGCTATAATTCGCCATTATAGCACATCGGCTATAATGGCGAATATAACGGATGTGTGTCTAACGTTACCTTTGAGTGCAGGTGAGGACACCTTCGAGCTGCATTCTGTGCAGTTAGAGCTGGAATCCGTGGAGAAGCAGATCCGCGACCTACTAGAGAGACAGGCCGAGCTACGAGATCGACGATTCGCGCTTGAAACATCACGCGCTGATGCTCACAAGTCAGTGGTTAGTAACCTTTTGACTCCGACCTCGTCTACTCCATGTGTTTCTCTGCCCAGGATGCGATCATCCCTGGTTTCATTCACTCCGGCACCGACACAACAACATGGACCCTGGGTGATGCCACAGCGGAAGACGCGGGCCAGGACCAGAGCTAGGACCTCTCCGCCCCTCCCGGCCTTCGAGATCTCCACCCGGAACCGCTTCTCCCCTCTACGCGAGACGGAACGCGACGCTGTGATCATCGGCAGTTCCATCGTCCGGCATGTCCACGCTACCATAGGTAAAGGTAAGGTGCGCACTCACTGCTTTCCTGGTGCTCGTGTTCTCGATGTCGCTGCACAGGTTCCCGGGATTCTGAACGGTGACGAGCCCGTCAGAGCTGTCGTGCTGCACGCGGGAACGAACGACATCAGGCTACGGCAGTCGGAGGTTCTGAAGAAGGACTACAGGAGCCTGATCGAGACGGTACGCAGCACATCGCCTGAAACAACGATCATCGTGTCAGGACCGCTTCCCACTTACCGACTAGGACACGAAAGGTTCAGTAGATTATTTGCTCTAAATGAATGGTTAATGTCATGGTGTAATGAACAGAGACTGCTCTTTGTAAATAATTGGAATCTTTTCTGGGAGCGACCTAGGCTCTTCCGTGCTGATGGCCTTCACCCCAGCAGAATCGGAGCGGCTCTTCTGTCGGACAACATCTCCAAGACGCTACACACCATATGACTAGTAAGTCAAAGTCCAAATCACACTCTTTGCTGTCCAAATTCAATTGATATAAGTACCAATGTAGAACATTATATTGAAACTGTGTCTATCCCTCGCTTAGTGAGATCAAATAATAAATCTACTGCAGGATCTAGGAAAAATCTAATTGTGATTAAACCAGAAAATCTCAATATTAGTGAACAAAAACAATTTATAAAGCTAGGTCTTTTAAACATTAGATCGCTTACACCTAAGGCGGTTATTGTAAATGAAATGGTCACAGATAATAGTTTCGATGTACTCTGCCTTACTGAAACCTGGCTTAAACCAAATGATTATTTCGGTCTTAATGAGTCTACTCCTCCTGGATACTGTTACAAGCATGAGCCCCGTCTGATTGGTCGTGGCGGTGGTGTTGCTATAATCTATAAAGATGTTCTTACTGTTACTCAGAAAACAGGTCACAGGTTTAATTCGTTTGAAGTTCTTGTACTAAATGTTACTCTCTTAGATGTAAGAAAGAAATCCCTATTATCTTTAGCCTTGGCTACTGTATATAGACCGCCAGGGCCTTACGCTGATTTCCTAAAAGAGTTTGCAGACTTTCTCTCAGATCTTTTGGTCAATGTCGATAAAGCATTAATTGTTGGAGATTTTAACATACACGTAGATAATTCAAATGATGCGTTAGGGGCTGCGTTTACAGATTTATTAAACTCATTTGGGGTCAAGCAAAATGTAACTGGTCCCACTCATCGTCTTAATCATACGCTAGATTTAATTATATCATATGGAACCGATCCAACCGATATAGATATTGTACCGCAAAGTGATGAAGTCACTGACCATTACATGGTCACTTGCATACTACGTACCGCTGAAATTTGTCATGTTGCGCCACGTTATCGACCAGGCAGAACAATCCTTCCAACCACTATAGATAATTTCTCAAATAGCTTACCTGATCTATCTCAGCTGCTCAGTGAACCCAAACAAACAGATGAACTAGAGGAAATGACTAGCACTATGAGCACCATTTTCTCTAGTACATTAGACATCGTTGCACCAATTAGACTAAAAAAGGTTAGAGAGAAAACTAAAGCACCATGGTACAACAGTGCTACGCATGTTCTAAAGAGAGAAACTCGTAATTTAGAGCGTAAATGGAAACAAACTAATTTAGAGGTCTTTAGAATCGCGTGGAAAGACAGTACGTCACGTTATAAAAAGGCCCTAAAAGCGGCCAGGGCTGAGCATCTACGCAAACTAATAGAAACTAACCAAAATAATCCTAGGTTTTTATTTAACACCGTCTCTAGACTAACAAATAAACAGACGTTACCGGAGCAAAATATTCCGTTACAGTTTAGTAGTAATGATTTTATGAATTTCTTCACTGAGAAAATAGAAAGCATCAGAAACACAATTGTAAACGTTCAATCTTTAATGATGTCTTATGATTCAGCCTCAATTATCACCCCGCAAGAACAATTACAGCGCTTTGCAACTATAGGACAGGAAGAGCTAAATAAACTTATCATTGCATCCAAACCAACAACGTGTTTATTAGATTCTATACCAACTAAACTATTGAAACAAGTGTTACCTGTAGTGGAAGAGCCTCTTCTCAATATTATTAACTCGTCTTTATCCTTAGGTCATGTTCCAAGAATATTCAAGTTGGCAGTTATAAAACCTTTAATTAAGAAACCACAATTAGATCATAATAACCTAGCAAATTACAGACCCATTTCAAATCTTCCATTTATGTCTAAAATTCTAGAAAAAGTTGTGTCCGCTCAACTGTGCTCTTTCTTGCAAGAAAATGACATCTATGAAAAATTTCAGTCAGGATTCAGACCGCATCATGGCACAGAAACTGCGCTCGTTAAAATTACAAATGATTTACTTCTAGCTTCTGACCAAGGCTTTATCTCAATACTAGTTTTACTTGATCTTAGTGCTGCGTTCGACACTATAGATCACAAAATACTCTTAGACCGACTACAAAACTACACTGGTGTTCAGGGACAGGCATTAAACTGGTTTAGATCGTACTTATCGGACCGTTACCATTTTGTCTGCGTAAATGGGGAAAAATCGAAGATAACGTCAGTAAACTATGGTGTACCGCAAGGATCTGTGTTAGGCCCTCTGCTATTCTCAATATATATGCTACCACTTGGTAATATTATAAGAAAACATGGAATTAATTTCCACTGTTATGCTGATGACACTCAATTATATATTTCATCACGACCAGATGATAACAATAAATTATCTAAATTAACAGAGTGTGTTAAAGATATAAAAAACTGGATGACGTGTAATTTTCTGCTATTAAATTCAGATAAAACGGAGGTATTACTTATTGGTCCAAAAAACTGCACACAAAACCTCTTACAATACAACTTTAATTTAGAAGGGTGTCCTGTTACTTTATCCTCTACAGTAAAAGACCTGGGTGTTATATTAGACCGCAACTTGTCTTTTGAAAATCATATTTCATATGTTACAAGAACAGCCTTTTTCCACCTTAGAAACATTGCTAAGCTACGTAATATGCTATCTGTTTCTGATGCAGAAAAGTTAGTTCATGCATTCATGACCTCGAGACTAGATTACTGTAATGCTTTATTAGCATGTTGTCCTGCATCCTTAATAAACAAGCTACAGTTAGTCCAAAATGCCGCCGCTAGAGTTCTTACTAGATCAAGAAAATATGATCATATAACACCAATTTTATCATCACTACATTGGCTACCTATAAAGTTCCGTGTCAATTACAAAGTATTACTACTGACCTATAAAGCCCTAAATGGTTTAGCTCCCGTGTATTTAACGGAACTTCTATCGCCCTATAATCCATCACGCTCTTTAAGATCACTAAATTCGAGGCTTCTGGTTATTCCTAGGATATCTAAGTCCACTAAAGGAGGGAGGGCGTTTTCACACTTAGCTCCTAAACTCTGGAATGGCCTTCCTGATATTGTTCGAGGCTCAGACTCGCTGTCCCAGTTTAAAACTAGATTAAAGACGCATCTCTTTAGCCAAGCATTCACATAATACTTACCTTTTATACTACAGTTGAATCAGATTGAATGCATTAATATTGCGAACAGCAGCTACGCTAATGATTTCCCATATGCTTTTCTGTTGTTATCTCGGGACGCTAGTCCCGAGGTAAATACAGATCGTCAGCTCCAGTTTGTATCCAGCCTCTCATGGAAACTACAGATTCTCCAACACCCGTGCAGAGACGACTCGGCGCCTGTGAAGAGACGACTCAACGCTGGCGATATGTTTATGCCCTAAATACATGATTAACTAACTGTTTTTCTCTATGTATATTTCTGAAATGCACTTTCTGTAAAGCTGCTTTGAAACAATATGTATTGTGAAAAGCGCTATACAAATAAATTTGAATTGAATTGAATTGAATTGAATTTTCTTTTACAAGCGGATTAAGAATAGAAATAAAAGCATTAACGGCAATAATGCCATGCATGATTCTCCATTGCAAGTCTCCAATAAACTTTGTCAATGGTGGCTTGTATAACGTACCCCACATTGGCTTAAAACTAGAATCCACACTTAAGTGACATCGCCAAGGATTGTCAGAACGATGCATCAGTTGTTCTTTATTCAACACTTTTACACACATTTTATAAAAATTCTTTCCACCAATAGACATAATATTTCGGTCCTTCCAAACTTTTGACATTGTTAAAGGACAATTAATATCTGTATCTGGCAAGTCTGGAGAAATCCTCATTACTGGAAACAAGTCCTCAGCATTTGACTCACTTTTTAATGTTGAAAAGTCATTGAGAAGCGTCCATTCTTCTTCCGATAACGAGTCTCGACATTTTTTCAACATCTGCCCAACTACTCTTTCAGACCGAAGTCCAAGTCTTTGAGTCAATGCAACAGTGTTACTTAAATTCCATCCAGTCACTTCCACCAAGTCCTTCATTGTTATAATCTTCTCATTCTTCAATCTTTGTTCAAACCATGGTACTATTTCACAGGACAAATTCAAACGAGATCCATTAATCAATGGTTCTAGCATTAACCAATGCAAAGATTTTCCATCAGTGGACCTTGTTATTTTCATCAAACTCCATGATTTTCGAACACCTTCATAAAAACAGGATATTTCTTTCAAACCCATTTTTGAAGAATTTGTCCAAAATAATTCTCTCTTAAATCCAAGCTTTCCAACCACACTTAGAAGCTTAAAAGCTATGTTTGTCCAAGACAGTTTCTGATACAATAGTTTTTTAACAAACTGCAGTCTAAAAGCGGCTTTCCGGCTTGCAAGGTGAATTAAACCTTGTCCTCCCTCCTCCACAGGAAGGTACACAACACTCTTTGGAAGCCAATGCAATTTGTCCCAGAAGAAATTAACAAGAGAAGTTTGAATCTTCTCCAGCAAGCCCACTGGCGGTTCTAATACTGCCAAGCGATGCCACAACATAGATGCCACCAAGTTGTTGATTACAAGAATTCTCCCTCTAAATGACATTTTTCTTAAAAGCCATTTCCACCTCCCCAATCTTCCTTGAACTCTTTCTAAAACATTTTCCCAATTCTTTTGCATTGTGGTCTCATCACCCAAAAATACTCCCAAATACTTAAAACCTCTATTTGCCCACACCATTCCACCAGGCAAAATCGGGTTTTCAGCCTTCCAATCACCCATTAAAAATGCTGAACTCTTTGACCAGTTAACTTTTGAAGAGGAAATTTTACCAAAATTTTCAACAATTTCTGTTAGTCTGTTAATGTCTTGTTGATCATTCACTAAAACTATTACATCATCAGCATATGCTGACATTTTTACAGTTAAAGCACTATCATACTTGAAACCACAAATACTCTCCCTTATTTGACTTAACATAGGTTCCAAAGCAATTGAATACAACATACCAGACATTGAACATCCTTGTCTGATTCCTCTTCCTACCTTAAACGGAGCACTCAAGCCACCATTGATCTTCAATATGCTTTCAATGTCCTCATAAAGGCCCTTTATCATATCCATGAAACCAGGAGGAAAACCAAAAGCTTTAAAAGTATCCCATAAATAAAAATGTTCCACCCGGTCAAAAGCTTTTTCCTGGTCCAGTGAAATCAGACCGCACTTTAGACCAAAAAGCCTAGAAACCTCTAAAACATCTCTGATTAGTGAGATGTTATCCACAATCGATCTTTCAGGTATACAATATGACTGATCCGTATGTACTATCATTCCCATCACTTCTTTTAGCCGGTTAGCCAAGGTCTTAGATAAGATTTTATAATCAGCACACAACAATGCCACTGGTCTCCAATTTTTAATTTCCTTTAAGTCACCTTTTTTTGGGAGCATGGTTAAAACTGCCCTTCTACAGCTCTGTGGCAGCTTACCTCCAATTAAGCTTTCATTCAAAACTTCGAGCAAATCTTCTCCCAAAAACTCCCAATAGGCCTTAAAAAAATCAACAGGCAAACCATCAAATCCTGGTGCCTTGCCATTTTTTAAGCTTTGTAAGGAAACATATAACTCCTCCCTTGACAAAGGTTTTACTAATTCTTCAAAAGCGTTTTTAGGCACCTGAGGAAGATCTTTATAAAATTGTTGTGCCATTAAATTATCTTCTTTATGCTCACTGGCATAGAGCTCTTCGTAGAACTTAGTTGCTCTTCTGCGTATATCAGCAGTTTTCCTAAGTTCTTTTCCATCCTCAGATCTTAAAACGTGCATTAACCGACTTTGGCCATTCTTTCTTTCCAAGCTAAAAAAGAATCTGGATGGGGCATCCATTTCAGATATGTTCTGAAACCTTGATCTCACCAGCGCCCCCTGTGCTCTAACTCCAAGCAGATCAGCCAAAATTGTTTTTTTTATTTTTCAGTGCCTTAAAGTTATCTTGATTACCTATGGACCCACATAAATTTTGAAGCTCCAAAACTTCAGATTCCAATTTTTTTATAGATCTTGTAATGTCCTTTGTCACATTGAAAGCATATTGATTACAAAACTGTTCGATTTGAAGCTTCCCAGCATCCCACCATTGTTGCATTGAAATAAAGTTTTCTTTTTGTAATCTCCATTTTTCCCAAAGATACTCAAGACACTTCTTAAAATTAGAATCTTCAATAAATGCACAATTAAAATGCCAATAAGCACTTGTAATTTTTATGGAATTAATATAAACAGAAGTGATCACCATAGAATGATCTGAAAAACCTACTGGACATATGTGACAACTTTTATAGCATTGAGACTGAAACTTATAACAATAGAATCTGTCCAACCTTGCCAAAGCAATGTGATTTTCTCTTACATGTGTCCAAGTATATTGTCTTATATCGTCATGCAAGTTCCTCCAGACATCACAAAGTTCATTTGATTCAATAAATTGCAACAATCGACGTCTTGAAGCACTGTGAGGCTCTAAATGATTTCTATCGATGTCACTGGCAGTACAGTTAAAATCTCCACCAAGTATCAAATAATGCTCTTCACATTGCTGAATTGTATTATCAAGTGTATTTAAAAAAATCATTCTTTCAGATGCATTGACTGGAACATAAACATTAATCAATTCCAAAATAATCTTGTCATATTTTGCTGTCACTTTTAATAACCTTCCTTTCACTATCTCTTCTACATTATAGGAATCTGGCAAGATTTTTTTGGAAAATAAAATTCCAACTCCTGCACTAAAAACACTGTTATGACTTAGAAAGATCTGGCCATCCCATTCTTTTTGCCATTCTACAGCATTTTCTTGTGTGCTATGAGTTTCCTGTACAAATGCAATATCTATACCTTTAATCTTCAAAACATTATATAGTTGTGCTCTCTTAACAGCGTCTCTCGCTCCATTTAAATTAATGGATGATATTTTGCAATTACTCATTAGGAGAGAGCAAAACAAAAGGCACAACACATACACATTAATATTACTCCACCATTTGATCACTCTCATTTTGCATTATTTGAGAACTCAATTTTTGCACAATTTTCTTCAGCCGATACACATCTGGATTTGACAGACAATTTTCCCCTCTTCGCCTCATCGCCACTCTGGCTGACTCAATAAACATCGTCTGATCAGAAAAATGGTCAATGACTTCAACATTTCGCTTCCCCTTAGTGGATTGTAGAAAATGTCTTATTCGCTCCAAACTGTAACCACTAAAGTCTTCCAGATTTGTAAGAGAATCGACATTATCTCTTTCACTGTCTGATTCTGAAACCTCATCTGCACTACAGGACTCCCCACTAACTCCATCATCAGTTGCAACACCATCCTGCATTTTTTTCTTAGATTTAGGCACAACTTCCCATTGATTTGTTTTTCTCTTAACTGTTGGAACTTTGAAAATTGTCTCATCATCTCGAAAAAGATCTGCTTGTAGCTCAATCAGATTTACTTCATCACTTTCCTGCGTTTCCTTTATATTCTCCTCTACATTTCCATTCACCTCGTCCACATTTTTTCCTTTTTCGCCAAGCACCTGTTCTATTTTATTGCTCTCCTGATTCTTTTCCTCCGAATCTCCTCCCACAGAGCTATTTTTCTGCGTTTCTTTCTCGGTGCATGAACGCATTAAGTGGCCTTCCTTACCACAACCAAAGCACTTCAAACTTTCAGTTGTCGCAAAAATAACGTAGTCAAAACCGTCAATCCTAAACTTCAGAACAATATTCAAATCCTCTATATCGCTCTTCAGCACCATATATACTTGTCTCCTGAAAGAAACAACATGTTTCAATAATGGAGACTTACAACCTAAAGGAATTTTCTTTATGGTTGAGACAATCTGACCATGTCTTGAAAGTTCCCTCTCTAAAGTTTCATCCTTAATGAAAGGGGGCACATTCGAAAGCATAACTTTCTTCGCTGGATTAACCAGAGGAAAAACTTTCACAAAACTATCATTCAGCGTTATTCCTTTCTCAACAACCTCATTCACTTTTTCAATTTTATCCACAAACAGGACAACAACACCGTTCATCCTAGATGCAGACCGTATACTGTTATATCCAACAATTTTCCCGATCGCTATACTAACCTCCTCCACTGAACTCTCAATTCCAACCGGCACTTTAATACCATGCCGCCGGGTGAGCTGGGAAAAACCCGCTCCTCCCGAACTATCCATGGCCGCCAGTTTTAAAAACTGGCTAAACCTCCCCTATCACTCTCCCCCTACAAACCCACACGAAACCAATTCAGTAAGATATAGAAAAAGAGAAAGAACATAACAGACCGTAAAAGTTGAGAAGAAACTTCAGCCACGCTCCGAATCACCCTCCACGCACTCGCTCAACAGACGCTCACGCATGCGCAAACACAGAGAGAGAGAGAGAGAGAGAGAGAGAGAGAGAGAGAGAGAGAGTGAGTGAGTAAAACAAGTACATCACCCATTGGACACCATTCAAAACCAACACAAACTGGAATGTTATTCGGCTCTAAATCGAGAGTACACTGTTGCGAACTACCTAAACATAGTGAGTGATGTGAAGCTCAGGAAAACCCTGACGATGTACAGACTCAGCGAGCACAGCCTGGCCATCGAGTGTGTGTGTGTGTGTGTGTGTGTGTGTATATGTAACAGGGTTAAAAATAACATTTGATTTAAAGAGTATTGTGTGAATTTCATAAAATAAGGCATTTGGTTATATTTATTGGTGTTAGAAGGCTCCCCTCCTGTGGCTATTAATGGTACTGCAGATATTGAATTTTGTCGCTCTTCTCTTGCCGTACCGCAGCAGATTCAAGTGTCGATGCTGTGGGTATGTATGGTTTTTCATGCTCTGACGCATTAACAAATTAATTGTGAAAATTATACGTTTCAAGTGAATCTTTTTGACGCAATATATTTCATACATATATGTGAACATATAGATAATGCATTTAGCACTTTAACACGATTGTTGAGAGTATTATAAGATGTACTGAATTTCCATGTGCGTCACACGTGCGAGCACGGATTCATTTCTTGTGACAATTGCGTCTGTCTTAACTATCTGACGATTATTTGTATTATGGGTTGAGTGAATGTGTAATTTCTATCTTTCTAGTTCATATGAATGTCTGCAGTCTATCATCAGGCAAATGTAAATTGTCTGTCTTCTTGTTGTTTCCAAAAAAGGTATGTTGCTTTTGAGTTTATACTGTTATAATTGTTAAGAAATGTTATTTGACAATTAATGAAGAATTACTGATGTTGTCTGCGATTAACTATTCTGTACATTTACATTGGTGTACTTATTACAAGTATTATGTTAAGTTTTTCGCATTGTATATTAGTACTGTGTGTTTAATGTGAATAATACAAGTTAGTGGTAACAGCAGATTCAAGTGTCGATGCTGTGGTTCATATGAATGTCTGCAGTCTATCATCAGGCAAATGTAAATTGTCTGTCTTCTTGTTGTTTCCAAAAAAGATAAATTCGAGCTGAACCCAATTTGTGAGTGTGTCCTTCCACATCCGTTACACTGGTGCCGTGACTCCGTGGATCCCTTGATCAGCTTGATGCAGATCGACCGTGATTGCTGTGTGCAGATCGAGTTCATCGGTGGTTCGAGTCTTTATTGCCGTGAGCAGGTCAAGTTCGTCAGAAGGGTCAAGTCTTCAATGCTTTGGATGCGGACAGTATGCACATACTCACACACTGTTATTGGGACGGTACATTAGTTTAGTACATACACAACGCATGGACACATGGAATGTAGTTCTGATTTGACTGTCATCACGATCAAGATATAATTTCATCTAGTGAGCTTTCTCATAATCAATCTCGTTGATTTTTTCTTGTTTTATTTTTTTTATTTTTTTTTATTTTTTTTTTCATGCACAACTTTTGATTTCATTATGACTGAGAAACCTGAATATGATGGTGATCTGGATGCATCATGTTATGGTAACATGGGTTTCCCTAGAGGAAGGGGTACATGGTTACTGAGTAGCGCCGAAGGTGGCACTTTCCGTGAAGACGTTAGTCGGGGGGTTGGACGACCACAGTTATATGATGTCAACGGTAGGGGTATTGGGTTGGGTCAGTTCCCGGGTGGTACTCCTGTTGGTCGGGTTCCTGGTGAGGGTCCATACACCTCGACACCTGGTGTTGATAGAGTCGCTTTTGACCACCTTACAGATATGGTAGGCCAGTTAGGTTCGCAAATTGGCGAGTCTATAGTTGCAAAACTAGTGTCTGCTGGCTTAGTTAATGCAAATGCTGATTGCCAAACCAATTCACTCAGTTACACTCAGACACCAGCACGTACAGAACAGTGTACACATACGCAAATGATGGCACCACAAGTTACAGTGCACATGAAGTCTGAACATGACTCATTTAGAGGCGATGGCTCCGATAAGTATGGCATTGAGGAGTGGGTGGACAGGACAAAAGCTTACTTAAGAAAGCAGAAGTGCCCTGTCCATGAGCAAGCCGAAGAAATAATGAGTAGACTAGCTGGAAAGGCAAGAGATGTTGTCAAGGTCAGCCTTCGCAGTGATGATATGCTCAACGTTAGGCAGGAACCTGAGTTAATTTATGGCATTCTTATGCAGTACTTCAGTGAATCTACCTCTTGCCTGCCACTCGCAGATTTTTATGCCACTCTCCCCAGAGCCAAAGAGAATCCTGTGGACTACTGGATTCGAATTAACAAAGCAGCTGATCTGGCAGATGAGGGACTGCGAAGACAAGGCAAACGTTTCGACAACATAGGAGAGGAGGTAACACGGATGTTTGTTAAGTTCTGTCCTGACCCCAGTTTGGCGAGTATGTTCAGATGCAAGCCTGTTCAAGAATGGAGTGCAAAAGAAATACAGAGCAGGATTGATGATCACCAGAGGGAATTTAGAAGCCGGGGAAATAGTACAGCGAATCTACGTAGCCACACAACTGCAGTGTTCAACAGTGAACATGTTATGTACGATTGCCCCAAGACTGAGTCTCCTCCTGTTCCAGTCCGATCATTCACTTCTATGCCTGATAGTCAGGCACGTCGACAGCCAGAGCCTACACCAGCACCCAATCTGGCACAGCATCAGCCCTCCTCCTGCTCAACAACGGCCCCAGCGATGTCCCAACACACACAACAGGCTGAGAGTCAGTTGCTCTCTCGAATGATGGAGATGATGGAGCAGCTCATGGGCAGGGTGCAATTTCGTCATGTTTCCAACCCAAGGCATGGCTCTAGACAGCAGCGCAGTTTTGTCAGAAGTGGCTGTCGAGTCTGTAATGACAGCAAACACACCACGGTGACACACTGCATGACAGACAAACTGTGTTTTGCATGCTTCTCTCCAGGGCACACAAAGAAGGATTGTCCTAAACACTCCTCTGCCCAGACACAACATGAGGGAAACTAGCAGACCCGTATTCGGAGGGAGGCAGTGCGGGTCCTCATTGTAACTCCCAAGTCATTGATGATTGTGAGTCTGAGAATACATACCTTTTAGCCAAAGGAAGTCTTGATCATTCAGAAGTCATTTATCAGAACACGCACGTTGTAGGCGGACGTGACAGCCTATTTTATACACCAGTTAAGATTGGAGACATGGTGACATTAGATGCAATGTTGGACAGTGGTTCGATGGCCTGCACTATAAATGAGTCTGCTGAGATGAAACTGAGATCAGCTGGTGCAGTGGATGAATCCAGTGAGTTCAAAACAGATGTCACCCTTGTAGGCTGCGGAGGGCTGCGTGTGAAACCTAAATCATCATTCAATGTTACCATGGAAGTGTATGGTATAAAGATGGCAGTACCCACCTTAGTGGTTCCTGGACAACATGATGAGCTGATAATTGGGACTAATGTCATTAAACACATTCTCAGATACTTCAAATTATGCGATGGATTTTGGCAAGCTCTGTCTAGTCCAACTTCAGCAGACCCTGAGTGTGAAAGTTTCTTGTCGATGCTTGCTGGATTGGACCGCTGGAGAGGAGAAGATATTCCTGGGAAGATAGGAACAGTCAGATGCAATTCAGCTGTTCAGCTCGAGCCGGGCCGTGAGTATTTAGTATGGGGGAAGCTGCCCAAATCCGCTGTTGTGTCCCCGGGAAGTGCAGTCATGACTGAACCTACATCTTCTCACTCAGCTCCCAGAGGTGTTATGGTGGCTAGGCTAATCACGTCTCTGTGGCGAGATGGATGGGTCCCCTTGAAACTAATCAACACATCAGGCAGTCCAGTGTTGTTGAGACGGAATGCAAAAATTGCAGATCTTTATCCGTGCATTGCGCTTGAAGATCTTGATCAAACTGGTGCAGTCAATCCTTTTCTGGTAAACTGCCCCACTAGTATGTCTGATGTGGCTGACATGTCACCCGTGAGCGAGCGACTGAAGTCAGTTGGGCTGGACAGTCTTAACATTGACTCATGTGATATCTCAGATGCATGCAAGCAACGGTTGCTGAACCTGATTCTGAGTTATGAAGACATCTTTTCACGTGGCCATCTTGATTGTGGGGAAGCAAAGGGTTTCGTGCACAGAATACACCTCTCAGACACCAGACCATTCAGGCTTCCTTTCAGACGGGTCGCACCCGGTCAATATCAAAAACTGCGTCAGGTGCTGACTGAAATGGAGGAGAAGGAGATTATTAGGCGATCTACCAGTGAGTATGCTTCTCCTCTCGTTTTGGTCTGGAAGAAGAATGGAGACCTGCGTGTGTGCACTGACTTCCGTTGGCTGAACAGGAGAACGCTGAAGGACGCGCACCCTCTTCCTCACCAGGCGGATTGTTTGGCAGCACTTGGCGGTAACGCCCTCTTTAGCACAATGGATTTGACGTCCGGATTCTATAATATGCCGCTGCATGAGGAGGACCGCAAGTTTACCGCCTTTACTATACCCATGGGCCTTTTCGAGTACAATCGATTACCCCAAGGTCTCTGCAACAGTCCTGGCAGCTTCATGCGTATGATGACCAACATATTCGGGGATGAAAACTTTCTCAGTCTCCTGTGTTATCTGGATGATCTGATTGTCTTCGGCCCAGATGAGAAAACCGCTATTGATCGCTTGGAAATGGTGTTTGGCAGGCTTCGCACACACAATCTTAAGCTGGCTCCAAAGAAGTGTCACCTGATGAGAAAATCAGTGAAGTTCCTTGGGCATATGATTGATCAGACGGGTGTTTCTACGGACCCAAGTAAAGTTGAAAGCATCTCTAAGATAAACAGTTTAGATTTGATGGAGCTTGATGGAACAACTCCTTCTCAGAAGAAGATAAGATCATTCTTGGGAATGGTGAATTATTACCAGCACTTTGTTCCAAACTATTCTGCCATAGCCAAGCCACTTTTTAATCTTCTGAAGGGTCAAAAGACGACAACAAGGAATCTGAGGAAGCTGGGTCATGCTTGTCAGAATAGGAAGCTGAAATCTAGTGACTGGACACAAGCGCAGGACCAGGCAGTCGAGCGTCTGAAAGCTTCATTGGTCGAGAGCGTTGTCCTTGCCCATCCAGATTTTGATCGCCCTTTCATACTGGCAACGGATGCCTCCTTAGACGGTATTGGAGCTGTGCTCTCTCAGGTCACAGAGGGGGAGACAAAAGCCAGGCCTGTAGCCTTCGCCAGTAAGTCCCTTTCTCGGTCGCAGCAAAATTATCCAGCACATCGTTTGGAGTTTTTGGCCTTAAAATGGTCAGTATGTGATAAATTCAGTCATTGGCTCAAAGGACATGAATTCACTGTATTGACTGACAATAATCCTTTGGCCCATATACTTACAAAACCCAAACTTGATTGCTGCGAACAACGTTGGGTGGCTAAGTTGGCTAGCTACAACTTCGACATAAAGTATGTGCCTGGTCCCCAGAACATAGTCGCTGATGCCCTGAGCAGGGTTCCATTTGTCAAAACTGATGTCACGCAGAGACTGCTCAAAGAGCCATATGGAGCACTACTGGCTGGTTCCAGAGGGATGTCTACAGTTTCAGTGCAGGATGCTTTCAGACGTTCGTGTGATTCAAAAAAGGGGCAGTGTGTCCTTAGTCAAGGTCAGTCATGCAAATCTAACATCCAACAAAACAAAGACCTTCTGACAGTCACAAATGCAGATGTCTCTGCTATATTGAACTCACATATTGAGTGGAACATCGGTGCCAGGACACGAGCAATGTCTGTCATTGATCACTTACCCCAGATGATGTCTGTGGGGCAGGAAACTTTGCCAGCCTATTCAGAACAGGAGCTGCGGGAAAAACAGCTCACTGACAAGCTTTTGTCCAGAGTTTTATATTATATTGAGCGTCAACGTAGACCTTCAAGAAGAGAAAGGGCAAAGGAATCAATGTTTGTTGTTCGATATCTGAAGCACTGGGAGAAACTAGTTGTCAGAAATGGTATCTTGTACAGAGTGTCTCGAGATCAACTATCAAGAATAAAACGCTATCAGTTTGTTGTCCCTGAGTCTCTAGTGAGTGTTGTCTTAAGAGGAATCCATGATGATTGTGGTCACCAGGGTCAGTCGCGGAGTCTTAGCCTGGCGAGGCAGCGCTTCTTTTGGCTAAACATGGATCAAAATGTGAGGGACTATGTGCGACTATGCCAACGCTGCACTGTGAGCAAAACAACTGATCCCTCTGGAAGAGCTCCCCTGGAGAGTATTTCAACAAGTAGACCGTTAGAGCTTGTCTGTATTGACTTCTGGTCAGCAGAAGACTCCAATAACAGGTCTGTTGACGTCTTGGTGGTGACCGATCATTTTACGAGACTGGCACAGGCCTTTGTGTGTAGAGATCAGTCTGCCAAACAGGTTGCCAGGATCCTATGGGACAGGTATTTTTGCATTTACGGCCTCCCAGAAAGAATCCATAGTGACCAGGGCCCGAGCTTTGAAAGTAAACTGATCCGAGAGCTTCTAAAGGTCTCTGGGGTAAACAAGTCACGCACAACGCCGTATCACCCAATGGGTAATGGAAGTGTGGAACGCTTTAATAGAACCCTAGGGAATATGATACGAGCTTTAACACCAGACGTAAAAAGAGATTGGCCAAGACGATTGCAGACACTGACATTTCTATATAATTGCACAACCCATGAGACAACTGGTTATGCCCCTTTTTATTTGATGTTCGGGCGTGTACCTCGTCTGCCCATTGACATCCTGTTTCGCTCTGTCTTGAATGATCTAGATGTGACCTGCTGTGACAAGTTCGTATCCACTCTGGTCAAAGATCTGAAAGAAGCGTTACAGATTGCACAAGAACATGCAATGAAAGAACAGAAAAGACATGCAGAGTTGTACAACCGAAGGGTAAAAGGACTACTCATCGAAACAGGTGACCAGGTGCTCTTAGCGAATAAAACTGAAAGAGGTAAGAAGAAAGTTGCTGACAGGTGGGAGTCAACAGTTTACACTGTTGTGGATCGTAAACCAGACACTCATACTTACAGGATCCGTAATCCAGCCACAGGTCAGGAAAAAGTGGTTCACCGAAACCTGTTGATGTTGGTGAATTTCTTACCAGTGAACGTTGAGCACCCTCAGTCTGATCAACTTTCTGGCGTATCCACTTCTAGCCAGAGGTCAATTTCAGTCCTGTCATTGTGTGCAGTGGAGGATGAGTCTTTAGGAGGAGATGCGGTAGTATCTGAGCACACAGAGGATAGCTACAGCAGTGTTACAATGGGTGACTCTGTGATGACGAGAGGCAAGGGGATAGCCTCATGTGATGATGCTGACGTTAATTGTGAGGATGATTCTATGTCAGTTCAGGAATCTGATACCAGAAACCGAACAATAAGTTGGGTTTCGGAGCTGCCTGAGGGATCACATCATGAGTCTGATCAAACCTCAAGTGGAGTTCTGGTAGATCCTGTAGCTGAGGCCTTCCTTTCTGCACCAAAAAGCCATGTATCTGACATGTCAAGAGATGTAAGAACATCTGTTTCTGATGGAGACACAAGAGGCGGTTCAGATTCACATGAATCCAATTCTGAGATAGTCCTGTCTGCCCAGCCACCCTCTCAAACTCCTACCTGCACACATGTAGCTGACACTGAGAGTGTACCGCAAGGTCCTAGCTCAATCACACAGGTTAGGACACGTTTTGGTCGAGTCGTTAGACCTGTTGAAAGATTAATACATGTAATGTCTACACAGGCTGTGGTTCAAGATACAAAACACAATGTTCAAGCTGTTTGCAAGTCATTGTTTAGGGCTTTCTCTGCTTAGAACAAGACTTTTGGTTTCGTGCCTGTTGGCATATTGTCTAAAATAGTGTTAAGGCTTTTTATAGTCTAAAAGCAGTAGTTCAGATTAAGCACATACCTGAAGAAATGGGTTGCCTTAACATCTTTGAGTACACCTTGTGTATCTTTAAATTTTTATTTTTTTTGTTTTGGTATTGTAATGGTGAATAAAGTATGGAAGGATATTGCGGAATGTATGTAGATGTTCTGCTGTCAGTAGCTGGTGAGAGAGCTTAGCGCTACTCTCTCATCACTTCATCCCTAAGGGATAATTGTTTTTTTGACTGTTCTCCTATAGGAGTTCCTTTCGTATTGTGAAATTTATTATTGTGAACTGATGGAAAAGTGTTCCGTTGTTGATATCCCCCTGGTCATGCATATATTTTATGTAATTCAGTGGGGGTGGATGTAACAGGGTTAAAAATAACATTTGATTTAAAGAGTATTGTGTGAATTTCATAAAATAAGGCATTTGGTTATATTTATTGGTGTTAGAAGGCTCCCCTCCTGTGGCTATTAATGGTACTGCAGATATTGAATTTTGTCGCTCTTCTCTTGCCGTACCGCAGCAGATTCAAGTGTCGATGCTGTGGGTATGTATGGTTTTTCATGCTCTGACGCATTAACAAATTAATTGTGAAAATTATACGTTTCAAGTGAATCTTTTTGACGCAATATATTTCATACATATATGTGAACATATAGATAATGCATTTAGCACTTTAACACGATTGTTGAGAGTATTATAAGATGTACTGAATTTCCATGTGCGTCACACGTGCGAGCACGGATTCATTTCTTGTGACAATTGCGTCTGTCTTAACTATCTGACGATTATTTGTATTATGGGTTGAGTGAATGTGTAATTTCTATCTTTCTAGTTCATATGAATGTCTGCAGTCTATCATCAGGCAAATGTAAATTGTCTGTCTTCTTGTTGTTTCCAAAAAAGGTATGTTGCTTTTGAGTTTATACTGTTATAATTGTTAAGAAATGTTATTTGACAATTAATGAAGAATTACTGATGTTGTCTGCGATTAACTATTCTGTACATTTACATTGGTGTACTTATTACAAGTATTATGTTAAGTTTTTCGCATTGTATATTAGTACTGTGTGTTTAATGTGAATAATACAAGTTAGTGGTAACAGCAGATTCAAGTGTCGATGCTGTGGTTCATATGAATGTCTGCAGTCTATCATCAGGCAAATGTAAATTGTCTGTCTTCTTGTTGTTTCCAAAAAAGATAAATTCGAGCTGAACCCAATTTGTGAGTGTGTCCTTCCACATCCGTTACATATAGTAATTGTAGTCTGACTACAAGTATATTAAAATGTAATGTAATCTAATTACAAGTGCTATATTTGGAATCTGATTATTTAATCCGGATGTTCCTGGATCCCGGGTTTACATCCAACACTCAATACATGAAGCTTGTTGCATTTT
Source organism: Scardinius erythrophthalmus (assembly GCF_964197995.2). NCBI lineage: Eukaryota > Metazoa > Chordata > Actinopteri > Cypriniformes > Leuciscidae > Scardinius > Scardinius erythrophthalmus. Next base: position 3,487,680 of record NC_138221.1, on the reverse strand, counting down.
TATACCGCTGTAACACATAAATCATTCTCAGACATAATCATAATCTGTTTAAATTAAACATTGCCCTTACCTTTCAGATTAGGGATGTCTGATGTCTATTCAGGGTTCTCGGCGGAGCACACACACACACCCGCGCACACAGACACACACACGCGCACACAGACACACACACGCGCGCACACAGACACACACACGCGCGCACACAGACACACACACGACGGAGCCTCGAAACAGATCAATCTGGAGTTCGAATGCACTGGGTGTTCGCTAGCATTAATATTTCATTACTAAATTCATGAAATATTAATAGGGAAAATTACTCTGAGACTTGTTTAACAAGTTTTACGAATCACCACAACATGACTTTGTTTTATTAAAAAGATTCAGAATAATAAACACATGAGAGTCTTCACCCGAGTTGTGGACCCGAAAAAACCCTCACAAAAACCCTCTTTTTTGGGCCGCCATCTATCTATGGGCTGTCATCTTAGTACACTTAATTCACTAACATAAGCTTGTGAAAGCACATATTCAGATTTTCTACAGATTGTATCACCCTTGTCTTACGCAGCACACACACCAAAAGCTCTATATGGAAAGTTCCCCTGTTCCCTTTGACCTCTCTTCGGCTTCACACCTTTTCTATCTGTGAATCTAGAGATGCTCCAAGTCCTCTTCAGAAACACATGTGGTTTTAACACCCTGAAACATGTCCTGTACGTATAGCTACACACACACACACACACACTCTCTTCCTATGACCCTTAAAGGGATAGTTCATAGTTTATACCAACCTTCTTTAAAATATCATCTTTTGTGTTCAGCAGAAGAAAGGAAATCATACAGGTTTGGAACAACTTGAGGGAGAGTAAATGATGACAGAATTTTCATTTTTGGGTGAACTATCCCTTTAAGTTCGCAGGCCAAGCTCAAACTAGACTTTAGGTTGAGCTCGCCCTGCAAATTCAACACATCTTCATTTGAACATTTTATTACATTTCAACCATAAAACTGTATTAGTTGTGTGCAAAGCAGCTGGTATTTGTATCTGTATCTGTATCTGTATTTGTATTATAGTCTTGAACAGAAGGTCTCCCCCTATGCCGATGACTTATTGCTATATGTGTCCAATCTCTCTGTCTCAGTTCCAGCTGCCCTTGACATCCTTAGTTCATTTGGTCAGATTTCAAAATTGTTCCATTTGGCTTTAAATACCTTGGTATCCAGATTAGAGACCGATTTAAAGATTTGTTTGGATATAATTTTGCCCCTTTGTTATATCAGATACGGACGGACTTTCAACGGTGGTCATTGTTGCCTCTTTCCCTTGTGGCCAGGGTTAATTCGGTTAAGATGAATATTCTCCCCAAATTGTCTTATCTCTTCCAGTGCATACCTGTCTTTCTCCCTCAGTCTATTTTTCACAAATTATACAAATCAATCACCGAGTTTATATGGAACAGGAAGGTCCCTCGTATGCGAAAGGAGCTGTTGCAGAGACCTAAGACCCTTGGGGGCTTGGCCCTTCCTAACTTGAGGCTTTATTATGTTTATTATGTTTTCTGTTAAACCTTCTTTGTTGACTGCTCTCATCCACGCTCCTCTCTTAGCTTTTCTCCCTCCCCTTTTTGCAATAATATGTAGGATTGAGTGCGAAACAAACACAAATGAATCTTCCAGGTGAATTGTTCAAACATAATTTCTCACAGAACTGAACATTCCAGACACCAAATCACCAACCCCAGAGCCATAAAAGAAGGCTCCAGCCAGCCAGTCTCCGTTGACCAACGAAAACCCCCAGCTAAGAACTTTATGGCCATGCAAGCTTCAAAGAAGATGAGCCCAACTAAAGAAAGAACTGGTCAATGTAAGATAGCTTGGAAAAGAATGATTGGCTCAGAGATAGCACAATTCAGCCCGATCAAGATAACAGCAGAAGCTGCTCGAGCCCACAACATTCCAGACCCCTCCTTAAGGACCTCTGATAGACCTCAGGGTGTAAAATCGTTTCAAACCACAGAACTGAGATTTTACCTATAACATACATAAAATCATTCAAGAACAATTTTCAATGGACTTATAGATCAAGCATCATGCAACGACATGATTCTATATTGTTCCTACAATAGATGGGTGTATCTGATATGCTTAGATGCCATACAATTCATGTAATTGTTATTATTGTTAGATGTTTGAATGAAAATGTGTTGTGTTTCATATCAATATTATCGTATGTTCTTAATTCAAAGGATGGCTTGATTGAAATCTGTGGAAAATGTTTTGGATTCTTATAATAGTAATAATGTCTTAGCTGTGGCCTCTGTACTCTTTGCTAGAGCTTAGAGAGTAAGGAGAGCACAGATAAGCTTGATTTATGATAAGAAGTGAAGAGAACGCCACCTCCTAAACAAAGACAGTGTCTAATTGGTTAGAACTGATCCAGGAGGCTGGGCGGACATTTGAGTTTAAACTCTTAACACCAGAACAAAGTTTAGAGTTTTAGTGCAGAACCAAAAATGCAGCGGGAGATGAAGATCTAAGACAGACTAGGAACCATGTAAACGCGCAGACGAAATAACCCAAATCAAGATCTGAAGAACATGGGTTAAACAGCTTCATTCAAGCCACCATCTACTCCTCTCAATTTCCTTTCTTTTCTTAGTTTCCTTTCTTTTCCGTTGTGAGTCTCGGTTCTAAGTTAAGTTTTGCGACAAGATTTCGAGCCACGTTTCTTCTGCAAAGCCAGCTTCAAACAAAGACTTTCATTCCGCCAGCACGCCACGTGACTGACCACGTGACCCAGACATCAGGCACGAGGAGACCAGCCAAGAACGACCGGGAAAACCCCTTTCACGCAACAAAAGGGAATCCCCAAAAGCAAAGACAAGCAAGTACTGCCTCCAGACTCTTAAGCTGAACTGGTGTATTTGATACAGATTTAATAACCTAGGAAACGATAGGTTAAACTAATGATTGATGGTTCATTCAGGTTGTGTCTTATAAGTGCATAGAAACTTGGGATTACATCATCTCACTCTTAAACTCACTCTTAAAACTTAATCTTTCCTTACTCTTTTCTTTCTGCAACGCGTATGAATGTGTATGTGTGTGTTTGTGTTAGATATTAGTTTTATGTGTTAGAATAATCAATAAAGTCTTGTTTGTATTCTAAAGAGAAATATTACTTGTGTTATTTTGCTTACAAATTTAATGTCTTAAACTTCTGATCTAAGTTACCTTGCTAACTATATAGTGTTTCACTATAGTTCGGATATTTATATCCGTTGCAGAGTTGATAGTTACAGCCAGTTCAAATGAACCGCGAACGAGTCATTTGCTCGGTTGTAATAAGTGACTCTTTTGAATTCCCTATAAATTAATTAATAATTCCTTTGAGCTAAATTGTAATCACTACAAATTACAAATATCCTACATTATATTGGTGGAGAATGCGGGCAGTTTAACCTAAAATTGTAAGCATATACGAAGTAATTATATTTTCATAGTAGCCTATGCGGAGGAGAGATCCGAACCTCCGAGTCTGTGTGTATGACGTATGCAGCGCGCGCCGCGCGCTCTGTTTGAATGAATGTCTGTGCTTGAGCTGTTGTCGAGTCTGCTTCCCCATTTTATTCTTTTTATTTGTTATTTTATTCAAACTGCAGTAAAATAACCCAAGATATAAGATCCCACGCAACGATAAGGTAACAATTGAGCGTGTCCCTCGATTCTGAAATACTTTAATTATAGCTTAAGACATCTGCGTGTTCCAGAGTCTTTCAAATAGCTATAACGTTATGTGTGTTTGTATCAGTCAGAGAGCTGAATGAAATTAAAACTGCAGTAATTAAAATAACCATATTAGAACGAATATTCTCCTCATAGAGCGATGAGCGTGGTTCTAACGTTATTTATCTGATTCACCGTGCGTGTTCCACGGCGATGCGTGATAAACATCATAAGTATAACCTTATATTTGTCTGACTCAGTGCGTGTTCCACTGGGACGAATATTCTCCTCACAGATTAGTCTTTATTTCTCAGATTGTCAGTGCGTGTTCCACGGCAATCCCCGTGATATAAGCTTATCTGTGACTTTGTCTGTTCAATTAATTCGTGTAAACACTGCGTATGTCCGAGTGTAGTTAAATAGGAATTATTTAAAGTTGTGTTCAAGTAAAGCTTGATGTTGAAACTCAACCAACAGTTAAAAACCCTGTTGTTTTTGTGTGCTCGGATAACATTGCACAGAGACGTCGATCCGCCGAGATCGCTATAGTACAGCACAAAGCTGTCCTTTAAAGTTAATCACTCTTTAACAACTGAGTGAAGCCCCACGTCGTAAAACAGCTACGAGTGGTGTCCTTTAGTGCACAGTTTGAAATGCGCCGTCATTTCACGTAATACGACTGTACGTGCATATTCTCCAAACATTGCTGAAATGTGCCGACATTTCATGTAACTGCTTATTTGTTTACAAACTGCAATTCACAGTTCGCCCACTAGCGTTTGTTTTGTCGCCATAGTTACAATCGTGACACGGAAGTCTTAACCAACGCTTCCGGGAGAACTCTGACCCCAACGAACCCTTTGGTGGCTAGGCTAGCTAAGCTAAAGCTAAGCTAAGTAGTTGTTTACCATTGAGGCCTAAACTATGCTAAAGCCTCGAGCATTATTTACGGTTATCATTAATATTAACATCTGTGGTTAATGTGTCTGTTTGAACAACGTTAAAGTGATTTAACCATTTAAACACCTCGACTGTTACACCTGTTGGTCTTTTCTCTTCTTTCCTATTTTACCTGTCTCATACTTTACCCATATTTTTTTTCTGTGAAAAGGAAATTTCGGTTCACAATTATTAATTGCATTTACCTGCATTTTACTTGAAAAGAAAATACTGGTTTATGATTATTAATTGCCAAATTCTAATTTGATTTAAAAAAGGAAATATTAAATCAAGATTGAAGTTTTATTTTTCTAAACAGGTAATTTCTAATGATTTCTAGATTTATTTTTAATAAATCTAATTTCATAATTCTCATAATTTCTAAATTTCTCTTTTAGATTTAATCACTTCAGGTGAATAAGTCTTAAACTTTGAAAGTTAAGTAAGTTAAGTTATAGGCTTTCCTGTAGCTCAAACAGTAGAGCGTTGGCGCTAGCAACGCCAAGGTCATGGGTTCGATTCCCAGGGAAAGCAAGAACTGACAAAATGTAAAAAAATGTGTACTTTGAATACAATGTAAGTCGCTTTGGATAAAAGCGTCTGCCAAATGCATAAATGTAAATGTAAACTTATTCAACCAACATTTCCCTATTACAAATATTGTTAGACTCATGCTTGCTCATTTATTATTGCGGTATATCCTCCTTTTCAAGTTGTGGCTATAACCTTAACCATTCTATTTTACTTATTTACCTCTGTATTTAATTTCCCTTTTTCTTATTTTGTCCATCACATTATTACTTTCTTTCATCTTTATTATCTTCTCCTTTCTTTTGATTCCTAGCTTGGGAGTGAAACACCTGAGCCTCAATAGGAGACATTGGCATCTCACTACAAGTTTCAAATAAATCAGAGATAAACCTCTCTTACAAAGTTTTATTTTTGAATGTTTAGTTGTTGGCAACTATCAATTCTATACTCGTAGTTCGACAAAGGCTCCAGAGCCATTTGTGGATCCAATCTCCTTCCCTCCTTTCCTTCTTACATCCTTCCTGTTCTGTCCTGCGTTCCCATCCTTCACATTTGTGGGAAACAAACCTGGAAGAACCATCAATCGAGTCTAAAGAAAGAAAGATAATCTTCCCAAAGAAAACAGTCATTAGGTATTTGATTTTCAATCAAACCCTCTCTGTTCTCCATACTCTCCCTGCAACGCAATTTACAATTTGACATCTTATCCAAGATCAATTAACAGAGACAAGTGTTGAGCAACCGTCGCCTTCAAAGCATCCCAGCAGAGCTGTAAGCGGTCCAACTGACCGTGTGTGGTGTCAATCCTGTAAAACTCGGAAAAAGGTATCCGCATTATTATTGTATTATTTTCCTTGTAAACATAAACAATAATATTGTTTACCTTTCTGGAAATAGATTCTCACCGATAGGAAGCATTTACGAGAAAAATAATATTTCTCCTACTTAAGAATTTTCTTTCTTGTTTTATTGAAATTGGTTTTAACCTCTCTCTCTTTTCCCCTTTTCTCAGTGACACATCACGAGTTTAAACCAGCTTTTCATTGATAGAAAATATTTATAAAAATATTTCTCCCATTGGAAAAAAAAAATCCTTTCAATTGAGATTTGTTTTAACCTTTTTCTCTCTTTCTCCCTCACTCAGTTGAGTGACGAAGTTTCCACATCACTAACCTACCTGTCTACACTGAGACCAACACTTAGACATTACAACACTTCACTATTTGTTGTACAGTCACTGAAACGACACTTAGCTGTTCAACCACATAGGCTTACACCCCACACAGATCTGTGTCAGTCTTTTCACCCCAGCGTGCCAACATGTCGTGGACGACGAACCCCACTGACGTGGATGCCATGCTCAGAGGCATCACAGACTGCCTCACACCAAAGACAATTGAACTGTTATTATTTTTAATAATAATCATAATTCTGAGAAGACTCCTGACACATGATTCAAGCCAGAATCAGAACCACAACCACGTGGAACTAACCAAGATCATCTGTTCCCTAAGCAATGCCTTCACAGCCCAGCTGACACTAAGCGACAAGCACATCACCCACCTTCAGGAGGAGCTGACACGTGCTCAAAGCCGCATGGACAAGCTGGAAGTGAAAGTCTAGGACGACTTCAAGTGTCAGACTGCTGAGTTCCTGAGAGAGCTGATGCACACTCAACGCTGCACAGACCAGTTCAAAGCGAAAGCTCAAGTGCCTGACGAAGTGGAGCAAGAAACAAAGAAACAAGTTGACAAGCTCCAAGAAGCCCTTGCAGTCACGGAACATGACAAACAAGAATTAAAGACTGTCCAGAAGCACCTGGCAAACCAACTCCAGTCTGCTGAACATCAGCTAGAGAAAGCCAAAGCTGACATTAAAGACAAGAACTCTAAAATGAATGCTCTGAAAGACCACCTGGAAAGGTGCAGTGCTGACATTGACCATCTGACCCAACAGCGAGATGACGCCAACGACGAGCTCTACGCGGTCAGAGATGAACTCCGGCATGTTTTCAAACAGAAACCAGAGCCAAGAAGGGAGAGACCTCCCTCAGTATCACCACTGCTGAGCAGAACAGAGTCTCCCATCCAAGAACTGCCATACAACAGAAAAGGTGAATGGCCGCAACCCAAAACATCACCAGCCTTCACCACGGAACTGTTCACTGCCAACAAACAAAGAGAGCTCATCCAGGCAGACTCCAAAGCTGCACAGGGGATGACCTTTAAAGATCTCAACCAGCTGGTTAAGAATATCACTCAGTTCAACCCGAACTCCACGGAGGGCCAAGACATTGAAGCCTACATCCGAGATATCAACTTCCATCTTGAGGTGAGACCACATGTGACTGACAGAGACAGGTTATACCTCCTCAGATCGACATCCAGTTCAGAGGTACGAAGCTTCCTAGACCGACAACCTGCTCATGTCAAGTCAAATTACCAGCTACTATGTGAGATACTGATAAAAGAATTCACAGGCCCAGAGTTGGAACACGGTGTGTTAATCGCTTTGGAAACCAAACAAGGTCGACAAGAGACTCCTCAAGCCTACTACCACCGTTTTCGACAAGCCTTCTTTGGTGCACATAACTCACCTGAACAAGAAGAGGATGTGCACTTCAAAAACCTCTTTCTGAGAAACCTGCACCCTGGATTAAGTCATCATCTTGGTCTCGAGGCCAGCGCAGACACAATGACAATTCAACAGCTACGTGACCTGACGCACAAAGCCTACATCAAACAAAAGATGTCCTCAAAGAAAGGTTTGAAAACATCCACAGTGTCAAACTCCATCAGCCAAGACACAAGCCTTGCACGGGAAGACACCCAGTGGCAGGACAACACCACAGTCCTTCGCAAGGTGCACAGAGAATGTGACCCCCAGGCCAATGACGGCTACCACACCAACCACATGGAAAAGCCATGGGACCAGCCACGCTTCTCAATGAACCCACAAGAAGGAAACAACTGGAATTCTAACTGGACATCCAAAGGCTGTCAACCAACGCATCCAAAAGCATTCAATGTGAGTAATCAACGACGAAACTCACCTCGGCACCACTCAGTCAAACACAACACTGAGTGTGCCCAAGAACAAGACAGTTTACCCTCAGAAGACATGGAGCAACTAATGAGGCAAATGAAAGTGTTCATAGAAAACAAGCTGAACACGAATGACCAACAAGATGAGTCAAATTCACTATGACTAGCGATGGAACGGAAGACCAATGATCATCTGGTACACCTTCATAATGAAGATGACGACCACCTGTTCTACAACAACACAGAACAGAGGGGTCTCTCAAAGCCAACCACTGACAAACACCCAGAGGTACCAGAAAACACCACACTGGCTTCCCATCACTCACAAAGAAACCATCACACAAGCTCCAAACTCAAGAACCACGTGTGTGCTACAGTAACCACAGTAAGCACAGAAGGTCAGAAAGTCTGTCACAACCAGAAGGCATCACAAGAGGAATGCAACAACGGAGACAAAGTTTTGCACCACAGCTTCACGCATCCATGCCAAACTGCCTCCCAATGTCTGCCAGAGAACTTCCTGCCTTACTGGACTGACCCCCAGCAGATCATAGACGATCCCTTTCCTAAGGCAAAGATGCAACCAGCCAATCTTCATCTAAGCTCATCAAAGCTAAGCCAAGAAGCACGTGGGCAAGCCTTCAAGAAAAGGGGGGAGCAAAACAGACTGAGACAGATCTGACCATACATACATACATACATACATACATGCATGCATACATACACACATACATACATGCACTACACTACGCCACTAACATGCTCACTAACACGTAGAGGTTAACCACATCTACCATGGAAAACATTCAACAAACATGTTTTCCCCACGGGTAGAAAACTAACTTTAGAAACTAGCTTAACAACTTAGCTACACTTACCATAGGAAACATGGTAGCTATCCATCCAACAAGTAGGACACCTCTCATTACACTGTGATACCTGACACCTTAGCTGCGCAACAGTAGCTATAAGCCATACACTGCTTTGTTTTGTTTTACCTCTTCCTTAACTTTCCTTCTTTTATTAGGTAAAATGCATGTCTTCCCCCTTAAGGGTCAAGGTCATGGTAGTAGGATTGACGCACCACGCCTGACACTTGTAAGCCGTCCTAAAACGAATGTGAGCCAGAGAGCTCCATGCATGATGGGTCACATAATTGTTACCACAAATTATGTCACCAGAAAATAAAAGGTAAAACGTCTTAACGTAAAACAACTTAGAAGAGAAGATAACAAACAAACGTAATCACAGAATTTGATCAAATAATCACCGTACTGAAACAAATTAGAATAACAATCCCAAAATTTAAACTCTATTCAATATAATAGACCATATTGAGAGAATGAACTTGAACTTTTAATACTTAAGTAATCTAATGCCCTGCACCAGTACAGTGACCAGTCATGGAGGTGTTGTCTTGTTGTTTGCTTTGTATGTGTCTGTTTCTTCTACCCGTGTTTCTCCAGCGCTCACCGATGTCTTCATCTTAACACATCGCCGTACGAAGAGGGGATATGTAGGATTGAGTGCGAAACAAACACAAATGAATCTTCCAGGTGAATTGTTCAAACATAATTTCTCACAGAACTGAACATTCCAGACACCAAATCACCAACCCCAGAGCCATAAAAGAAGGCTCCAGCCAGCCAGTCTCCGTTGACCAACGAAAACCCCCAGCTAAGAACTTTATGGCCATGCAAGCTTCAAAGAAGATGAGCCCAACTAAAGAAAGAACTGGTCAATGTAAGATAGCTTGGAAAAGAATGATTGGCTCAGAGATAGCACAATTCAGCCCGATCAAGATAACAGCAGAAGCTGCTCGAGCCCACAACATTCCAGACCCCTCCTTAAGGACCTCTGATAGACCTCAGGGTGTAAAATCGTTTCAAACCACAGAACTGAGATTTTACATATAACATACATAAAATCATTCAAGAACAATTTTCAATGGACTTATAGATCAAGCATCATGCAACGACATGATTCTATATTGTTCCTACAATAGATGGGTGTATCTGATATGCTTAGATGCCATACAATTCATGTAATTGTTATTATTGTTAGATGTTTGAATGAAAATGTGTTGTGTTTCATATCAATATTATCGTATGTTCTTAATTCAAAGGATGGCTTGATTGAAATCTGTGGAAAATGTTTTGGATTCTTATAATAGTAATAATGTCTTAGCTGTGGCCTCTGTACTCTTTGCTAGAGCTTAGAGAGTAAGGAGAGCACAGATAAGCTTGATTTATGATAAGAAGTGAAGAGAACGCCACCTCCTAAACAAAGACAGTGTCTAATTGGTTAGAACTGATCCAGGAGGCTGGGCGGACATTTGAGTTTAAACTCTTAACACCAGAACAAAGTTTAGAGTTTTAGTGCAGAACCAAAAATGCAGCGGGAGATGAAGATCTAAGACAGACTAGGAACCATGTAAACGCGCAGACGAAATAACCCAAATCAAGATCTGAAGAACATGGGTTAAACAGCTTCATTCAAGCCACCATCTACTCCTCTCAATTTCCTTTCTTTTCTTAGTTTCCTTTCTTTTCCGTTGTGAGTCTCGGTTCTAAGTTAAGTTTTGCGACAAGATTTCGAGCCACGTTTCTTCTGCAAAGCCAGCTTCAAACAAAGACTTTCATTCCGCCAGCACGCCACGTGACTGACCACGTGACCCAGACATCAGGCACGAGGAGACCAGCCAAGAACGACCGGGAAAACCCCTTTCACGCAACAAAAGGGAATCCCCAAAAGCAAAGACAAGCAAGTACTGCCTCCAGACTCTTAAGCTGAACTGGTGTATTTGATACAGATTTAATAACCTAGGAAACGATAGGTTAAACTAATGATTGATGGTTCATTCAGGTTGTGTCTTATAAGTGCATAGAAACTTGGGATTACATCATCTCACTCTTAAACTCACTCTTAAAACTTAATCTTTCCTTACTCTTTTCTTTCTGCAACGCGTATGAATGTGTATGTGTGTGTTTGTGTTAGATATTAGTTTTATGTGTTAGAATAATCAATAAAGTCTTGTTTGTATTCTAAAGAGAAATATTACTTGTGTTATTTTGCTTACAAATTTAATGTCTTAAACTTCTGATCTAAGTTACCTTGCTAACTATATAGTGTTTCACTATAGTTCGGATATTTATATCCGTTGCAGAGTTGATAGTTACAGCCAGTTCAAATGAACCGCGAACGAGTCATTTGCTCGGTTGTAATAAGTGACTCTTTTGAATTCCCTATAAATTAATTAATAATTCCTTTGAGCTAAATTGTAATCACTACAAATTACAAATATCCTACAAATATTTTAGTTAAATCCACTTTTAAAATTTGGAAGCAATTTCAACGCTATTTTGGTCTACAGACCTTCTCTTTCCTAGCACCTTTATCAGCTAACCCTGTTTTTCATCCTTCCTTAATTGATGGGGCTTTTTCTTTGTGGTCTGACTATGGCATCAAGGCATTTAGGGACTTGTACATTGCTGGTACATTTGCATCCTTCCAGCAACTCTCCGAGAAATTCCATTTGCCTAGACAGCATTTTTTTAGATATCTTCAAGTTCGTAGTTTCATCCGCAATCTTAGCCCCAATTTCCCAAATCTCCCAGCGGTCTCTCTAATTGACTCCTTTTTAACCCCATTGCCTACCATTAAGGGTGCTATTTCACGTTTATACAATCTTATCTATTCTTTGCAGCTTACCCCGCAGCATAAAATTAAAACCCAATGGGAGGAGGATCTAGGGGAGGGGATCTCGGAGGAGCTGTGGGATGCCATTTTGCGTCGGGTTCACTCCTCATCTATTTGTGCTAGACATGGTCTGACCCAGTGCAAAATTCTACATCGTACCCATATCTATAATGATGTCGATCCCATGTGCATAAGATGTCATCAGGCTCCAGCTACCAATGTCCATATGTTTTGGTCTTGCCCTTCACTATTTATTTTTTGGACACAGATATTTAATTCTATTTCTGTTTGTACGGGGGTTCAATTTGATCCAACAGCATGTACCGCTTTGTTTGGGGTTTTACCTCCTACTTTGCAGCTTCCTAAATATAAAGCTGACTTTGTAGCCTTTGTCTCCTTATTGGCTAGACGTTTGATTTTATTGAGGTGGAAGTCTCCTGCACCGCCTAATATATAAATAAATAAAAGTTTACCTCTTAGTCAAGTCAAGTCAAGTCAAGTTTATTTATATAGCGCTTTTCACAACATGGGTTGTATCAAAGCAGCTTCACAGTAATAAATTAAAACAATATATCAATGTTTGTTTCTAGTGGAACGTCTACGTTTGGTAATGCTGATCAATGTTATCGTTGATTGATTAATTAAATTAAATATCCCCAAATATCCCCAACTGAGCAAGCCAAAGGCAACAGTGGCAAGGAACCGAAAAACTCCATCAGGTGACCTAATGGAGAATAAAAAAACCTTGGGAGAACCCAGGCTCAGTCGGGGGCCAGTTCTCCTCTGGCGTTTACGAACTAGAGGTCGGATTTAACTGTAAGATTAAAAGTATTATATGAATGCCTGGCTGAAGAGATGCGTCTTTAATCTAGTTTTAAACTGGGAGAGCGAGTCTGAGCAACGAACAGTATCAGGATGGCTATTCCAGAGTTTTGGTGCTAAATGTGAAAATGCTCTTCCTCCTTTGGTGGATCTGGATATCCTAAAAAAAAAAAAGCCTCGAATTTAGTGATCTTAAAGAGCGCGATGGATTATAGGGCGATAGAAGATCCGTTAAATAGACTGGAGCTAAGCCGTTTAGGGCTTTATAAGTCAGTAGCAATACCTTGTAATTAATACAGAACTTTATAGGTAACCAATGTAGTGATGATAAAATCGGTGTTATATGGTCATATTTTCTTGATCTAGTTAGAACTCTAGCGGCGGCATTTTGGACTAACTGTAGCTTGTTTATTGAGGATGCAGGACAACCGGCTAATAAAGCATTACAGTAATCTAGTCTCGAGGTCATGAACGCATGAACTAACTTTTCTGCGTCAGAAACAGATAGCATATTTCGTAGCTTAGCAATGTTTCTAAGGTGGAAAAAGGCTGTTCTTGTAACATATAAATATGATTTTCAAAAGACAGGTTGCAGTCTAATATAACACCCAGGTCTTTTACTGTAGAGGATGAAGTAACAGGACATCCTACTATGTTAAAGTTGTATTTTGAGAGGCTTTGTGGGCGGTTTTTTGAACCGATAAGTAGTACCTCTGTCTTGTCTGGATTTAATAAAAGAAAATTACGCGTCATCCAATCTTTTATATCTTTAACACACTCTGTCAATTTGGATAATTTAGCGTTTTCATCCGGCCGTGATGAAATATAGATTTGAGTGTCGTCAGCATAACAATGGAAACTAATTCCATGTTTCCTTATAATATTTCCAAGTGGCAGCATATATATTGAGAATAATAGAGGGCCTAACACAGATCCCTGCGGCACTCCATAGTTTACTGGAGTTATGATCGATTTTTCTCTATTTAAATAAACAAAATGGTAGCGGTCAGATAAATACGATCTAAACCAGCTTAATGCTTGTCCTTGAACACCAGTATAATTTTGTAATCGATCTAAGAGTATTGTATGATCTATAGTATCGAACGCAGCACTAAGATCAAGTAAAACTAATATTGAAATATAGCCTTGGTCAGAAGCTAAGAGTAAATCATTTGTGATTTTAACAAGCGCAGTTTCAGTGCTATGATACGGCCTGAACCCAGACTGAAACTTTTCATAGGTATCATTTTCTTGTAATAAAGAGCCCAGTTGAGTAGACACAACTTTTTCTAGTATTTTAGACATAAAAGGTAGATTTGAAATGGGTCTATAATTTGCTAGATTATGTGGATCTAATTGTTGTTTCTTAATGAGAGGTTTTATAACTGCCAGTTTAAATGTTTTTGGAACATAACCTAAAGATAAAGACGAGTTAATAATATTGAGGAGAGGCTTTTCCACAACAGGTAACACTTCTTTCAATAATTTAGTTGGTATAGGATCTAATAAACATGTTGTTGTTTTAGATGAAGTGATAAGTTTATTTAACTCTTTTTGTTCTATAGTTGTAAAGCACTGTAATTGTTCTTGCGGGGTGATAATTGAGGCTGAATTATAAGGCGCAATTGAGGATTGAACGTTTACAATTGTGGTTCTGATGTTTTCTATTTTCTCAGTGAAGAACTTCATGAAATCATTACTACTAAACTGTAACGGAATATTTTGTTCAGGAGACATCTGTTTATTTGTTAGTCTAGCCACGGTGTTAAATAGGAACTTAGGATTGTTATGGTTGTTTTCTATTAGTTTGCGGAGATGCTCTGCCCTGGCCGCTTTTAGGGCCTTTTTATAACGTGACATACTGTCTTTCCATGCGATTCTAAAGACCTCTAAGTTAGTTTGTTTCCATTTGCGCTCTAAATTACGGGTTTCTCTCTTTAGAACACGCGTAATATTGTTGTACCATGGTGCTTTACTTTTCTCTCTGATCTTTTTTAATCTAATGGGCGCAAAAATATCCAATGATCCAGAGAGAATGGTGCTCATAGTGCTAGTTAATTCCTCAAGTTCATCTGTTTGTTTAGGTTCACTGAGCAGCTGAGACAGATCCGATAAGCTATTTGAAAAATTATCTATGGTGGATGGAAGGATTGTTCTGCCAAATCGAAAACGAGGCGCAGCATGATATATTACAGGAGTACGTAATATGCAAGTTACCATGTAATGGTCAGTGACATCGTCACTTTGTGGAATGATATCTATATCGGTTGGATCGGTTCCATGTGATATAATTAAATCGAGTGTATGATTAAATCGATGAGTTGGTCCGGTAACGTTTTGCTTGACCCCAAAGGAGTTTAATAAATCTGTAAACGCAGCCCCTAACGCATCATTTTGATAATCTACGTGGATATTAAAGTCTACAACAATTAATGCTTTATCGAAATTAACTAATAGGTCTGAGAGAAAATCTGCAAACTCTTTTAGGAAATCAGCGTAAGGCCCAGGCGGTCTATATACGGTAGCCAAGGCTAAAGATAATAGGGATGTTTTTCTAGCATGTAAGAGCGTAACATTTAGTACAAGTACTTCAAATGAAATAAACTTATAACCCGTTTTCTGAGTAACATTGAGAACATCTCTATAGATTGTTGCAACACCGCCGCCACGACCAATCAGACGGGGCTCGTGCTTATAGGAGTATCCTGATGGAGTAGACTCATTTAGACCGAAATAATCAGTTGGTTTAAGCCAGGTTTCAGTAAGGCAAAGAACATCGAAGCTATTATCTGTGACTATTTCATTTACAATAACTGCCTTAGGTGTGAGTGATCTAATGTTTAGAAGACCTAGCTTTAGAAATTGTTTTTGATTACTAATAACAACATTTTCTGGTTTAATAACAATTAGATTTTTTCTAGATCCTGCAGTAGATTTATTATTTGATCTCACTAAACGAGGAATAGACACGGTTTCTATGCAATGTTCTACACTATTTATATCAGTTAAATTGGTGCAGCAGAGACTATGATTTGGACTTTTGGTTACTAGTCAAAAGGTATTTAACATTTTAGAGATGTTATCTGACAGAAGATCCGATCCGAATCTGCTTGGGTGTAAGCCATCAGCACGGTAAAGCCTAGGACGCTCCCAAAACAGATTCCAATTATTTACAAAGAGCAGTTTCTGCTCATTGCACCATGATATTAACCATTCATTTAGCGCGAATAATCTACTAAACTTTTCATGACCTAGTCGGTATGTGGGAAGCGGTCCTGACACAATGATCGTTATATCAGGCGATGTGCTGCGTACCGTATCGATCAGATTCCTGAAGTCTTTCTTCAGAACTTCCGTCTGGCGCTGCCTGATGTCGGCCCCTCCCGCGTGCAGGACAACAGTTCCGACGCGCTCGTTCAGGATCTCGGGAACGTGAGCAGCGATTTCAGAAACACGAGCACCAGGAAAACAGTGACTATGCACCTTACTTTTATTTAACGTTGCGTGTACGTGTCGCACGATGGAATCGCCGATGATCAAAGCATTGCGTTCTGTTTCGCGAAGAGGGGAGAAGCGGTTTTGTGTGGATATCTCGAAAACCGGGAGGGTCGGAGAGAGTTTTCTTTGTCTAGACCTGACTCGCGTCTTCCGCTGCGGAAAAATCCAGGCTTCGTGACGGAGTGAACGAGACCATGGCTGATCGCGATCGCGACCTCGACGCTCGGGACCGATGTTGAGAAACGCACGGAGTAGACGAGGTCGGAGTCAGCGGGTTAGTAAAGTTAATCTCTGATTTGTGTGCCTCGGCGCGTGATGTTTCAAGAGCTATCCGCCGGTCTATTAGCTCGGCTTGTCTCACTAAAAGGTCGTGGATCTGTTTCTCAACAGCTTCCAGCTCAGACTGCACCGCGTGCAGCTCAAATGTGTCCTCACCTGCACCAAAAGGTAGACTACTTACATTTGATATATTCGCCATTTTAACAGATGGACAGTAAGTTAGCAACGACGCTACCAGTGATGCTATCAATATTAATACAAATTTATGGCTTAAGTCTTTTTAGTGGTACGGGTGTGGAGTAGACGCACGACAGGCGAAAAAAAAAAAAAATGTTTGTTTGTAAATGAATGCGGAGAAGGCGCGTTCAGCCGTGATCCACGGACGTAACCTATAAGAGTATCCAGCGTTGGATCACTAGGCTTGAGACGCGTCTACTCAACAGTCCGCGTTGTAAGTATGGTGAGCAAAAGTAGAAAATGTTCGTTGTAAGTGAGTTTAAAGAGAAATCAAGAATTATAAATCAATCGATGGATCTCCAAAGACAACAACGTGCTCAGACGCGACGCATGCGCATTCGAAACAGGAAACAGGAAGTTCGCTGTCAGAAACGACGTCAAAGAGAACGGCGCACACACAGAGCTCTTAGTAGCGTGTGTGTGTGTGTGCGTGTAGCAGAGACTGCGTGCGTCAGAGAGAGCTTACACTGATATTGATGTTGGTCTTGGGTCGGGCCGAGTTAGGGCTTGAACATCACTAGCCAGGGCCGGGTTAGGGCTTGAGAAAACTATGCGAGTTGGATTGAGTTTGTGTGTGTGTGTGTGTGTGTGTGTGAGTGTTTGCCACATTGAGAATGTTGAACAGGATCACCCCTTCATTTGTGTGTATGTATGATATGCATTGTTTTGGATCTATTGATATTTTTTGACAATTTTTTTTTTAAATGCTCTGAATTACAGTTTTTCCCATTCATTAGGGTTAGGGTCACACCATTTCGGTAACACTTTATTATATTACGACCCGCAAACAACTGCGTAAGTAAACCGAAATTACAGTGTATGTTTCTGTAATTATAGTGTACTTCCGTGTAGGTGTAAGGGAACAATATGTTAAGTTTTGGGTAATAAAGGGGTAACAAGCAAATATACAACCTGCAAAGAACTTTGTAAGTAAACTGAAATGACGGTGTACATTTCTGTAATTATAGTGTACCTCCGTGTAGGTATAAGGGAACAATATGTTAAGTTTTGGGTAATAAAGGGGTACAACCAGATATACAAGCAAATTATTTATAATGTAATTATTTTAAAACTAACAAGTAAAACTAACAGGTACCTATTCTGTTCCAAAACCACTAAAACATAACTCAAACCACCCAAAACCAGGACCAGACCCCTCCAAAACCACTAAAACCTAACCCAAACCACTCAAAACCAGGACCAGATCCCTCCAAAACCACTAAAACCTAACCCAAACCACCCAAAACCACTCAAAACCAGGACCAGACCCCTCCAAAACCACTTAAACCTAACCCAAACCACCCAAAACCACTCAAAACCAGGACCAGACCCCTCCAAAACCACTAAAACCTAACCCAAACCACCCAACACCACTCAAAACCAGGACCAGACCCCTCCAAGACCACTAGAACCTAACCCAAACCACTCAAAACAAGGACCAGACCCCTCCAAAACCACTAAAACCTAACCCAAACCACCCAACACCACTCAAAACCAGGACCAGACCCCTCCAAGACCACTAAAACCTAACCCAAACCACTCAAAACCAGGACCAGACCCCTCCAAAACCATTAAAACCTAACCCAAACCACTCAAAACCAGGACCAGATCCCTCCAAAACCACTAAAACCTAACCCAAACCACCCAACACCAGGACCAGACCCCTCCAAAACCACTAAAACCTAACCCAAACCACCCAACACCACTCAAAACCAGGACCAGACCCCTCCAAGACCACTAAAACCTAACCCAAACCACTCAAAACAAGGACCAGACCCCTCCAAAACCACTAAAACCTAACCCAAACCACCCAAAACCAGGACCAGACCCCTCAAAAAAACACTAAAACCTAACCCAAACCATTAAAACCAGGACCAGACTCCTCCAAAACCACTAAAACCTAACCCAAACCACCCAAAACCAGGACCAGACCCCTCCAAAACCACTAAAACCTAACCCAAACCACTCAAAACCAGGACCAGACCCCTCAAAAACCACTAAAACCTAAGCCAAACCACTCAAAACCAGGACCAGACCCCTCCAAAACCACTAAAACCTAGAATTTCAGGGTCCTACAACATTCCGTCTCCTTACGGACGCGTGACCCTTTTTTGACCTTTTGACCCCTGTCAGCTTATGGCATTTTTGAATGAGGCCTCATTAGTTTTAAACACTAAAACGTGTATTAACCCACCTCTACTGTACTAAGCACACTTAACTGGACACGTTCCACTAATTTTCAAGTGATTTCAGTGGTTAATAAAATATTTACATGAATTAAAAATATATAATAAAGTAAACTACTTATCATGATTTAATCAATGGAAAATCACAAATTGTAATTTTATAAAATAAAAGTGCAAAATTCTAAGGGTGCTTCTCAATATCCCTCCTCGTCTCCTCTCTCCTCCGTCCTCCATCCTATGACCCGGAAACCAATTGAGCTCAGCCATCTTGAAGGACGTCTCAATTCTCTAATTGCACCGCGAGGAGTCGAGGATCGAGGAGTGAGGAGGCTTCCAGAGGAGTCATGAGCGAGGATACACAGGTGGATTCTATGCGGAAGAGTTTTATCGACTAAAACGTGACGCACATATAAATTCTCCTCCCCCTTCACATCGGTCACAATAATTTTGATTTATACTTTACTTTTGCAGTTTATATAAACCACACACCTCACATATTTCAACAGGGCATCTTTCTTTATTATTATTTATTATGAATTTCTTAAATAAACAAATTTCAACAACATGAGGGCAGATCCTCTGAGCGCTGCTGATGACGCGGTCAAGTGACGCTCGAGTGATCAAGGATTCCAATGTATAAAAAAAGCTTTCATTCGATTCCTCCGTCCTCGCGTCTTTTCCTTGCAGCCTTCCCTCGCATCCTACAGGGGGTGGAGCTGAGATGCGGGGAAAGGGAGCGAGGAGAGGAAACGAGGATGCACAAATAAGAATTGAGAAGCACCCCAGATGTTATAAATGCATGAATGTTATATATATATATATATATATATATTATAATTATATGTTATTTTCATAAGTGCTTAAAACATGTATAATAAATAAATGTTGCTTGCCCACTAGAGGGAGACACAACATAAGGATGGAAACTATGAATGGCATTAATCACATTGATCTAGTTCATTTTTATAACTTATGGTGTACTGACAGAATTGTTTTATACAATTAGTGTACATAGAATCTGTGAAATGCTTATGGATTATTAAATGTTATAGCATATATATACACATATGTTATATTTATAAGTATTTATACCATACATGGTGCACTTATTATAAATGTTGTAAACACTGATTTATTTGTCACACAGGTGAAGGATTCACACAGGTAAAGTAATCAACAGGTTTATTTGCAGAAGTATGTGATCGCAGCGATGGAAGCAGGAGAGTAACTGATGAATACAGTGTTCAGGATAGATGTCTGTTCTGAAATGGAGATCGAGGCAATGACTGAAGACGGATGAAGGAAGCAGATGACTGAAGACAAGTTGTTCAGGTAGGTATCGTGCAGGTAAGGAGTCAGGTAAGTGCATGCAGGTGAGGGCCAGAGAGGATGATGGGAAATGTAGTGAGGAGGTGGTGACTAGCTGGTGACCGTGACAAAGTGCACCATAAGTGAGTAAAAACCCTCACCATTTATCCGGGCTTGGGACCGGCACTGACATCGCACTACTTTGTGAATGTCAGAGGCTGGGTTAAAAAATAGTTTTTTTTTTTGTTTTTGTTTTTTTATGAACACGAGCCCATGATATCATCACTATATAAAAGTTTGGTAGTAAATTATATATAAATAAATAAAAATGTAACTTTAAAACTAAATATTTTTGTAAAAATGAAACATAAATACACATACTACCATTAAAAACATTTAAAAGAAAATACAAAACTTAAAAATATGGGCTAACTTTACATCTAAAAGAGTGAGGTGAACTTTTGAACAAAAGAAATGGACTGGGGCGTACTCGTCCAGCCACTCGAGACCTAACCCCTCCCCACGGCACGATTTACGACTCAGCCCACAGTCAAATACTCCTGATCAACGGGGATGTTCTGCAGAGCCTTAAATAAAACCACTTCCTGGTCTTCTCCGTTAACAACCATTTTCCAGCAGAATGGCTTTATATTGGCCGGCTTGGAGGAATGATTGATGCGGCGGCCAGACGTGTCTGCTAGTGGGTGAGCGCTGCAAGGGAAGGTCTGGGTATCAATGCACAGGCCTTTCTCCCCAGATTTACAAAGGTACCCTGCCTCTTCCTTCAGATCCTCCATCATAGCTCTCCCCTCAGATGCTGTGATGATGACCTTGCCGTGGTAATCACAGACAATGTCACCACTAAAAACGTTTCTGGTCACAAACACTCCTGTAATTAGGAAAACATTACATGTCGAGTTACTGAATATACTTTGCATGTAGACAAACGTTTCAGGATTTAATTCTAGTTCTTGGTGCAGTTAATGGC
Source organism: Scardinius erythrophthalmus (assembly GCF_964197995.2). NCBI lineage: Eukaryota > Metazoa > Chordata > Actinopteri > Cypriniformes > Leuciscidae > Scardinius > Scardinius erythrophthalmus. Next base: position 3,466,420 of record NC_138221.1, on the reverse strand, counting down.
TGTTAAAAGGTACAATTTACATTTGAGTATTTTCTTGCCTTGAAAATAACTGAAAGGTTTTCTTACCGAAATCTTTGGGAGGACCACAATCTTTAATAGCAAGACCTGTCCAGGGGTGCGTTTCCCGAAAGTATCGTTGGTCAACTATGGTCGCAAGTTCGTCGCAATGTCCATTGAACTCTATTGGTAACGACGGAACTTGCGACCATAGTTGACCAACGATGCTTTCGGGAAACGCACCCCAGGCCTGCTCAGCCACACAGTGCTGCACATGAGGGTCGGTTTCGACCTTCTGCTTGGTGGACGGCCTCCACATCTTGACTACCTCCTCTGCTTTGGGGCAATTGGTCGTCCACCCCTCCTGACCAATCAGCCGTGCTACTTTTGCGGCTGAAGGCCTCCGCAGACTGAAGTAACCTGACAGACAGAATGACAAGACTTTACTCATGCAAGTCATTTGTCACAGTGAATCAATGTTGAATTAATGGGTGCCAATGCTGTATTGATAGATTTGGAGACTTACCGAGAAGATAGTCTTTCCTTTGAGCATATTGTGAAAGCCGCCACTTATCATAGAACGCTCTGTCTCCAGAACAGCCAGATTCACTGCGCTGCCTCTTGAATGGAGGCTGGTCCTGCAGTGAGACAGGAGACGCCTCCACAAACTGGCAGAAAGACCGCTGCGTGCTGGTTCCTTATAAATTTTGATACAGAATTTTATTTTATTTTTTCACTTCGGGGTAGGTACGCGAAACAAATTTTCCCAACAACGCTTTATCTGTAGTGGTAAAGGGATCCTCCATAGGGAGAGACTAGTTGGCACTTCAGCACTGCGTTGTCATCGAGTCCAGGCGAAGGTTCTTCATCAGATCTGGATACGGCCTGGATCCGGCAGGCTGCGGGAAAACCTTGGGATAAACAAAGACACTAAAATTAGCGTAGATGCCATTCCTCTTATGATGTAACGAGTACATCAGGATTTATGGGAAGTGTTCCCGGTTCCAGCTGACCTAATCTATGCAGCCTAACATTGAATTACAGAAGTCTATAATGTGATATGTGAATGCTATGTCAAAGAGATGTGTCTTTAGTCTAGCTTTGAACTGACAGAGTGTGTCTGCTTCCCGGACAATGGTAGGAAGACTGTTCCAGAGTTGTGGTGCTAAATAGGAAAAGGATCTACCGCCAGCAGTCGATTTTGATATTCTAGGTATTATCAACTTGCTGGAATTTTGGCCAATAATCTAGCCTTGAGGTCATGAACGCATTAACTAATTGTTGTGTAACTAATTGTGTTTTAACCCTCTGGAGTCTGGGCTGTTTTTGGGGCCCTTGAGATGTTCTGACATGCCCTGACATTTGTGCTTTTTTCAGTTGCTTATAAACATATTAATGGCAAAGGTGTAAATTCACTCTATAAAGCACAAACAGGGCTACAATAATATGTGAGCCACGTGAATGTACATGTTTTCATTTTTGAGAGAATAATGTTTATGCATGGATATTGAAAAAACTAAAAACTAAAATTTCTGAAATAAGGCCTCAAAACACATAGTAAATATGTGTCAATAAGACTTTTGACCAATGGATGTCCTCGCCTAGAATTTTTTCTTCAAAATTATTTGAAAATAGTCTTGCTTTATTGTTCACATAAAACCATACATTGATTTAAATTGATGTAAAACAGGTTTTGCTTGGAAAGCCAATATGCGAGGGGGCGTGAACGAGGAGTGGTTTACACCTGAATTACCACCCACTCTGCATAATGAGCCATTCACACAGGTGTGAAACTGGCTGAGCCACAATGCAAGGACAAAGGATATTTAGAAGAAGACTTATATTGACCATTTAAGATTTTGCTTACATCTATCTTGTAAATATGTTTTGCTATTTTATTAAAAAGGTTACAATTACAACAATAATTAGCCTACAATTTCAACAATATTTCAAGTGTAGGCCTACTCTTTCTTTGTAAAAAAAAAAAAAAAAAAGATTATAGGCCTACATTTTATCTATGTATTCATTACAGCTAACATCTTAGTTGATGACTTTATTTTTGACAAAAATAGTGGGCTATTTTATATATAGAAATTGCTAAACAAAAGCTTATTTGACGAGGCAGTATATTCTACAGTAAAAACTGTACCCAAATCTACTAAACAAAATGTTGTCTTTCATATTTCGCCTGACTGTAACATTGTTTTCATGAAATATTAGGGCATATATATGTTAATTTGCAGTTTACGTTGCTTATATAAATAGCCTACATTTTATTTCAACATATTTCAGTCGATTTTTACCTATCTCAGTATAGCAATACGGTTTGCTAAAAAAATCATCATTCGTTGACGATAGGCTTTTGACTCGCGATCTTTGCAGTAGGCTAGTGAACGCACCGGATAAATGCACATTTATTAGGCTATAGTTTTTTTGTTTTGGATGGTTTTGTTTAGAAACAGCTTTCTGTAAATATATTTCACATTTTTTAGACATGTGAGGCGAGTAGGCTCATGATTCATGATGATCTCCAGTTCAAGCACCTTATGTTGTGATTGCTAGCCTATAGGCCTATTTACTTTAAATCCAGGAAATTTGTTAATGAAAAAATTATTAAAATTAAGATACAATTGATACAAAACGAAATTCGTTTTAAAGAAAGGATTTGTACTTTCTGTTTTGAGGTCTCTGTGAAAGTTTTAGAGCGCTCGCGTCCATAATGGAGAACGTAATATTGTTTTTTGCCAGCTGTGGTAAACAGCGCGCATATGCCGTTCATTCATTCATAAACAGAATGAAACCCGAGAAGGAAAAACTTACTAGTATTCCTCAGCTCGTATTCCTCGTATTCCTCATTATTCCTCACAGCGCTGCGTTGTAAACAAGTAATGTTCTGAATAAACTTGTGTTTTGGTTTTCTTGTGCTGATGATAGGGGCGTTCACAGGATTGCGCGGATTACCTCAGCCATTTGCGTTTGAATAGCACGCGCTCTCCGTGGGCGGAGTCACATTACATTTGAAATAGCTCTAATGAGGTCGACTGGAATCGCTCTCTTTTAATACAGATTTTACAAGATGAGAATATTTGTTTTTTATATAAATTACTTCATTAAAAAGAAGAGAATTCAAGGTTCATTCCTGTGTGTCTGAATGCCTGTTTGACTGAGTATTCACTGAGCTACAGCTCATTTTCGGACGCGTTTTAGAATGGACTACACGGACACAGAGAAGGCAGAACTCGCTTCGTGTTTATTTTTCTTCATTTGGCAAAAAGCACAACACTTTGTTTTTATTGTGAGTATACACAAAAATAATACACATTTAACAGAATCGATTGATGTATGAAACTTGTTTTGTAAAATCAAAGTCAAAAGAGAATTTTGGGTCTCAATCAACTCATAAGGAAAAAAATCGAGCAGATCACGCCGGCGTGATCTCCGACCTCTGAGGGTTAAGATGGAAAAATGTGGTTTTACAGATAGTAGATACGTGACTTTCCAATGAAAGATTGGTATCAAAGAGCACACCCAGGTTCCTAACCGACGACGAAGACTTGACAGAGCAGCCATCAAGTGTTAGACAGTAATCTAGGTTATTACGTGAGGGAGTTTTTTGTCCAATAATTAGAATGAAGGTGGACTGCGAGGACCAGCCGGCCGCCGCACAGATGTCTCCAATTGACACACCACTGGTCCACGCCCAGGAAGAGGCCATGCCTCCGATGGGGCATTGAAGGCCCACTGAAGCGTAGGCCAATACAATAGCGTCCACTATCCAGCAGGACAATCTCTGCTTCATGACTGGAAACCCTTTAGTGCATCCACCGATGCATACGAAGGACTGCCTATACTGTACAGGGCAGAGTAAGTGTAGTTGTTGTTCGTCTTCCGCAAGCAAACAGTAAAATAACTTGTGCTCTAAATGGAGTAGAGAGCACTTTGGGCACGTAGCCGTGCCTGGGCTTGAGGACAAATTTGGAGTCGTTAGGCCCAAACTCAAGGCAGGAAGCGCTGACGGAGAGCGCTTGCAAATCATCTCTAGACTCACAGATGGAGTTTGGGACTCTCGCTGGGAGGTCCGTAAGCTCCTGTTGAGGGGCCACACATGGAGGGCTCACAGCTCGGGCTAGGGATGACAGATTGTCCAGTTCCTCGGGGAAGAAGGTCTTTCCTCAGGGGTATTGGCCATGGGGCTGCTGAAAATATGCATATGAAAGTCGTATCCCCTGGCCATACTTTAGAGAGGATTTGTTTCAAAGTTATCATCTTCAACGACCATCTCATGAGGGTGCGATTCATACATGTCACTCCTTACCGAAGTGTTGACTATGCCCCAGAAATCAGGGTGGTCTGCGAGCGAATTGGAGCGAGTAGCCTCGTGTCACTGTGTCCAGTACCCATTCTGACACCGCTGGGATGGCTTTCCACGCCTCGGCCCGTGGCTGAATTATTTCTGGAGACAGTGCGTTGCATTTGGGCAGGGAGCTGACGCCCGTGGCTTTTGGAAGAGGAAAAGTGCTAACAGCGGTCAATTGCATGGGTGCGTGAACATGAACACAGCTTGCAACTGCAACATCTACTCCAACAGCCGAAACTGAACAGGGTGTTTGGAGGAACACTTGAGACTTTTTGGAGGATGGTCCGGCCGCGGCGAGACTTAACCTTTATTTCTATAGCGCTTTTTACAATACATATTATTTCAAAGCAGCTTTACAGTGATAACAGGAAAATAATGCAACAAAGTTTGTTTCCAGAAGGAAATAGCGTCACAGTCCAGCTTAAGTAAGTTCAGTGATGGTTCATTTTTGTTGTAAAAAAGTTATTAATTTAGTTAATTTATATACATAGCCGCTCTGGAGAAAACTGTGATGTCATCGTCCAGCTCAGTTCAGTTCTCATATAATGGTGTCAATGCAGGCAGATCAATATTATTGTTGAATATTAAATTAAATTCCCCCAAATAAGCAAGTCAATGGCGAAAAAATGGCGAAAAAAATGCTTTAACCCTCCCCTCTTCCTTCCTGGATGATCAGGATTGCTTCCGAGGCGCAGGGTCCAGCATTATCTTTGGCCCAGGGTCTCTGACGCTTAGGAGGGAAGCTTTAGACTGATGAGTGTGTGTCAACGCTCACTCAATACATTACATGGGGGTTTTGTAGAGGAAAGTTGAGTGTCACTCAGAGTCAAGAACATTAAAGACCACAGAGCAAAATCCCCAGTGTTAAAATACACAGTCTATATATGTCTATATATGTCACTATATAGCAACGGATTTAAACACTCGGTTGATCAGATAAACAGGAAGTTAATAACCACAGGAGGAGCTGATGATGTTTAAAGGAGGAGCTGTAACTATATATAATGAAGAGAAAGAGCTGTAACTATATATAATGAAGAGGAAGACTGACAGAAACAGAAAATGGCTGATAAGTGTGATCTGTGTGTGCTGGGACTGATCATTCTCTCTTCACTTCTCACAGGTAAAGAAATCTGTATTTTCTCTAAAGACATTTAGTGGAATTAGTCTGGAAAGAGTTCATTTGAACATGCTCAGTTTATTCTTGCACACATTCACGTTGTGTTGATCTCAGAGTTGTGTATTGATACACACAGATCATACTGTATTATTCCTGATACTGGACATAGTGTCACTCAAACATCTGATGATGAAGAATTATCTTCATATTAAGAGTGTGTCAGTGATTTGAACAGCTCTCTGATGAAGACAATTATTACATGGCTCGGCTGAATTCCAATGTAGAATGCGGTCTGTTATTTCTTGATAACAGACCGCTGCGAAGTATAACAGACCGTTGCCATGAAAAACAGCGCGTTGCTATGGACGCGGAATGGACTATTTTCTTTGGCGGAAGCAATACAATCGTTTTTATATCAATAAACTCCTTTTTAAATAAATAATTTGCGTCAAATTATTTATTTATTTTGTAGGTAGCCATGTAATAAGAGGTATAATGTATAGTGAGCCGGTTGTTATACTGAATAAAAACCCCTTCAGGCTGATTCAAGATCCCTCCGCTTCGCGTCGGGATCCCGTTCAGCCTGTCGGGGTTGTTATTCACTATAACAACCGGCTCACTATACATTATCCCTTACATAGTTTATTCTGGAGAGTGTGTTGTTTGCTTTAAGTCAGGAAAAATACTATGATTTAAAACTTCTGCTTTTTATGCTGGTGTGTTTTATGTTTCATTTATTTATATATATCATAATGAACACTGAGATATACTGTGTTTCAGGAACCAGTGGAGATGATGTGTTCATTAGTTCTGGTGAAAATGTCTCTCTGTCCTGTAATAAAACTCTTTCTGTCTGCAACTCAACTACATGGACCTACTCTAACAGATTCAGACATTCAGGGAGAGTTGAACTGACTACTTTAGGGATAAAGAATAAAGACACAGAGAGACATGAGAGACTGAGTCTGGAGTCTGACTGCTCTCTGAACATCAAGAACGTCACAGGAGAAGATTATGGATATTACAGCTGCAGACAATATGTGAATGGAGAAGTGCTAATTGCTGCTTATGTTTATCTGTATGTTCTTCATGGTAAGTTTATGATTATGTGGTCAATTTAAAAAGAGCAGATTCTCCCTTTAAACTCAGATGATGATTGAAGAGTCTGTGATTTGTGTCTTGTGTTCAGTTTCAGTGTCTTCGTCATCATCATCATCATCATCATCATCATCATCATCATCATCATCATCTTCAGCATCATCATCATCATCATCATCATCATCTTCATCATCCTCACAGACTGAGATCAGTCCAGGCCGCTCTGTGACTCTCTCCTGTCAGTTGTATTCATATAATGGATACTCCTGTGATTATTGGGTCCGTTATGAGAGAGTTGAGCTGTTGTGGGTGAATCAGGCTGGTGTTGATCTGAAGACAGACACCAGATATAAGATATTATCATCATCAGATCAAGATCACTGTATCCTCACTCTGACTACAACACTCCTGAATGAAGATGACAACAGAGAGTGGAGATGTCAGCTTACTCGCAGAAATCAACTCAAGACCTCAGTCAGATACACTGTCAAGTATTCAGGTGAGAAAACACTCTTTTCTGACAGATTTGTGAAAACTTCCACAGATTGGCTCTACTCTTTCTGATGGCTTCATATGTTTTGGAGTTGTAAAATATTAGTGGTCAAAGTCATAAACTGCATAACAATCCTTATAATCCCCAATATTGGCCTCCTACATGGGTCATACATGATATATTGCATAAATCAGACGAGTGTATTAAAGCCTAGTATGACCCATGTAGGAGGTCGGCTTTAGGAATTATAAGGCTTATGTCCTTCATTCAAGCTGAAGGTTTATTTGCAGAAGCTCAACTGTGTTTCACTCTCATATAAACCAGGAATAAATTATACAGTAACACAGTAATACAGTTATACAGTAATACAGTACAGTCTCTTCTCAACTACTGCCAGTCTCCTCCTGACAGCTTGAGAGTGAATTAAGAAGATAATAGATGACAGACTCGTGCACATATTCATCATTTCTGTGATGTGAAGCTCCAGTATTATGTGATGATGATGTTGTGTATATGTGGCATTATGTGTTGAACTGAACTAACAGACGTGATCCACAGATCCAGCTGATCCAGCATCAGAAACTGGAGTCAGTGTGACTGCTGGATCATTATACAGAGGTACGACACGTTCATTTATACTGACAGCTTTATAACATTAAACTATCAGTCAGTCTGTAAATGCTTCATCAATAACTGTTGATAGTTGAATACCCTTGACTTCAGTCATGTACAGTTTCTCTTCTTCCTCTCATGTTTCCTGCAGTGATTGTGAGTATTGTTGGGATGGCAGTGTTTGCTGCTCCTACTGTGATTCTTCTTCAGGCAGGGCTTATATGCTCCTAACGGACACTGCACTAGTGATATAAAACGCACACACACAGGTCTGTTAACTTAAACAATACTTTTAAGGTAGTCTAATATTTTTTATATTTTTCTGACTAACAAATTACTGACACAGTAAAGGGTAAATTTAAATAAAGAAAAACGAAATTTAAATACAGAAAAAATTAAATTTAAATAAAGAAAATACGAAATTTAAATAAAGAAAAACGAAATTTAAATAAAGAAAAAACGAAATTTAAATAAAGAAAAAAAGGAAATTTAAATAAAGAAAATTTCAATTTAAATAAAAAAAAAAGAAATTATGTTAAATTAAAAATGAGATTAATTTAGATTGATAATAACGGGTAAAAAGGCTAATACATTTTGTTTCTATTATTCTATTTTCCACAATGTCAAAGCAACGCAGCTTAACCCAAAACACAAGCTCAGGCATGCGCTTCTGTCCATATAAACTCTGCTGTTCTGCGCTCTAGCCAGAGAACACTCCGGTTGCTGGAACACTTTTAGGCGTCGGTTCTATTTCTAGCATGCACGCGTTTTCCGCGTGGCTCGAGCCGCGCCTGAGACGTGTGTCTCACGCAGGAAATGTACAAACTCCAACCTGTTAACATGGGAGCCAAAATAAAAACGGACATGCCACGCAGCTGAGACGCTCACGCCACGCAGCCAGTGTGTAGCCGGCCTTATTCAAGCGCGAACTGTTTCGCGGGGGATCCCAGGTGTGCAAAAAAACAAACAAACAAACAAACAAACAAACAAAAATATTCGACTGTCAAATTTTCAAATTGAATACCACCCCACCGAACGAATATTCAAATATTCGAGTATTCGAGTCCAGCCCTAGAAAACACTTGAACGAGTTGCTTTCAACCAAGTATCATCTTTCCTGTCTCAGAATAACCAGCTGGATGTCAACCAATCTGGCTTCAAGAAAGGGCATTCAACCGAGACGGCATTACTGTCGGCCACAGAAGCCCTGCAGACCGCCAAAGCTGCTTCCAAATCTTCAGTCCTCATTCTCCTGGATCTGTCTGCTGCCTTCGACACTGTGAATCATTAGATCATTCTGTCCACCCTCTCATCTCTGGGCATCACAGGAACTTCACTCCACTGGTTTGAGTCCTATCTCACAGGTAGATCCTTCAGGGTCGCATGGAGAGGCGAGGTATCCAGAGCACATCAGCTGACCACAGGGGTTCCCCAGGGTTCAGTGCTGGGACCCCTCCTCTTCTCCATCTACACCACATCACTGGGACACATCATACAGGCTCATGGTTTCTCTTGCTATTGCTATGCTGATGACACACAGCTCTTTCTCACATTTTAACCAGATGATAAGCCACAAAATCACTCTCCAGAACATTCTCATTCATGGTTCCTTGCTGGTGGAATGATCTCCCACCCTCATCCGGAATGCAGAATCCCTGACAACATTCAAAAGACAGCTGAAAACTCATCTCTTCCGTGAGCAAAATAATGATTTTCTTTTCCTTTAATCCTCCCTTGTCTGACTTATGCTACTCTGAGCAGTGCCTGAACTTTGTATTTTGAGCACTTGTGTTGTTTTTGCCTCTTCATGATGACTCGCTTGCTGTATTCCTCATTTGTAAGTCGCTTTGGACAAAGGCATTGTCACGGGATGCACACAAAAAGAGTAAGATCCATGTGCAGTTTAATGGGGTAATCCGTAATCATAAACCAGCCAGGCAAAGGGTAAGGATGGCTGACGCGAAACAGTCGTTCCGAAGCTTTGCGAGATCCCGAAGCGCAGATGTGTCGAAACACTGATCCGAAGCGTGATTCGAAACACCCATGTCACGTGACTATGACCAAACGAAGCCTCGAAGTGTTTCACTAAGTGTTTCATCAGGTGTGGTCCGCCGAATCAGCGTTTGATTGGAACGGTCGGGAACAGACCACACAATCGCACATCTGTATAAAAGTGAAAAAAAAAAAAACGCATTTTGACCTTGTGGGTTTTTGTGAGAGGAGTTTGACTTTGAGATAGCGAATTTTTGGCGATATAGTGACATAGTGCGATTTGATTAGTTATAGGCAATTTAGGCTTACATTTAAATTTACACAACACATTGACTGATAGGCTAGAGACAGACAGAGTATACATATAGTGACACATTAATAGATACATAATATAAATATATAGACAGCTAGATTAATAGATAGATACATATATAGATAGATTACAGATACATATATAAATACATATATTATAGATAGATACATATATAGATAGATTATAGATACATATATAAATACATATATTATAGATAGATAAATATCTAGATACATAGATTATAGATACATATCTAGATACATAGATAGATTCATATAGATAGATAGATTTGGATAAATAGATAAAATGGAGGCTCCCCAGAAGAGATGTCGTACATTTGTGGTGTGGGAGCATTTCCATTTAGAAACCCCAAATAAAGTGAGATGTGTGTATTGTGATCGGTATCTAGCCTACTGCAACAATACATCATCCATGATGCGCCATTTGAGGAGCACTCATCCTGCCATTTTGCAGGTGCAGAGGATGGCATTCCCCCTGTACCTAGGCCTGCTACTGACACTGTTGGGCCATCTATGCAAGGTATGCATTGTTTGAAATATAATTATAATTGAAATATAATTGCAACCTTTTGGTTGGTTTTGTTTACATCAACGATGCGTATTTGCCCAGAACTCATGATCCACTAACTTACTGGAAAGAGAGAGCAGTAATCTTTCCACATTTGTATGTCCTAGCTAAAAATATCTTTGTATGCCAGCAACAAGTGTTCCTTGTGAGAGGATTTTTTCAAAGGCTGGAGAAATTATCTGTAAAAAAAGAAGTAGGCTAAGTCCTTCCACAGCAGAGAAATTAATATTTTTTATTAAAGATCTCTAAAAAAGTGAGACATTGTGGCTTGATTTCTTTTATTAATATTCATTTTTCATGACCAAAATAACATTATGCACAGTGAGGAGCCTATAGGTTACAAGCTTCACGTATTAGAAAATTATAATAATAAAAAAACAACACATTTCTTTAATGGCTCGTCAAGGTTGTTTCAGATCAACACCTGCAAGTGACCACTAGGTGTCACCGTTGAGACGGGTGTCGGATTGATTCGAAGCCTCGAAACAATATGGCACATTTGGTTCAACTGTTTCATTGCTTCACGAGGCCTCGATCTGGCCATCACTAGCAAAGGGTCAAAATCCATACAAAGACAGTCCAAAAACAAGAAACAAAACAGGAATGGAACTCAGAAGTGCAATCTGACATCAAACAAGGACTCCATGACAATAACTGAAACAGACAGGGTATAAATAGCCAGATACAAACAATGTGAGTGGGAACAGCTGTGTGCAATGATCAGTGATGAGTTCAGACAAAGGATTATGGGAAATGCAGTTCATGATGTGGTGGTGACGGTATGGGGAAGAGACCTCTAGTGGACACTCAGGGTACACCAACCAGACACTGTGACAGGCATCTGCTAAATGACTAAATGTAATTGTTTGGCTCGCCTTGTCCAAACCACAAACTACAGAGCATCCACGGCAGGGACAGATCAGGATTCAATAGGGCAATGACTCAGATCAGATGACATAGGAAATAGAAAAAAAAGCAAGAAAAACAAAAAAACCCACCTTGCAGAAACAAAGCCAAAAATAATCATTATTCAGCTGTTCAATAAACTGTTTAAATTAAATAAATTGTCAGTTTCATCACTTTTGATTTGGCCTTAATCCAGATAGTTTCATTCTTCTTTCATGTGTATTTCTAACTTTTCCCGTTCGTCTCGATCTTTCTTTCCGTCGTCTTCTATTACCCTTAAAGCGTGACTTCTGAGGATATTTTTCTCTAAAATAATCTATTTTTAACTTTATGTAACATTGCCTCCTAAAAGAATGACATGTGACAGGTGAGCTGGAGTTGAGCCGAGCTTCCGCTCTGCCAAATATCTCCCGGGGGAGAGGTTCTCCTTATATAGTCACTCATCTTACTATTGAGTCAGAGGAGGAAAAGAGCTCTTTTGTTGAGGCACAGAATGTTTTATGTTTATTGCTACAGAACACATCGGTTTCAATACAACACTTAAACAAACATTCTCGAGGTTCTCCGCTGGCTGCCGAGGGAACTCTGAGCGAGAACACACTCTCTTTGTTGCTGGTCCTCCTTCGTTCACAGACCGCGCTCTTTTCCTCCTGGCACAAACATCAGGAATGCTGCATCTTTATGTATCTGTAAGTCCACTGAAGCGAGTTGTAGTTGAGAACCCGTGTGCAGTTTTATTTAGATCCAACATATGAACAAATACAAGATAAACAAAGACCCGACTTGACTTGAAACTTGAAACAAACATGAACATGACCATAACAAACTCAGTTGAGAAGCCGCTTCAATAACCGAGAGCAGGGTCGTCTCAGTTTAGTGGCGCTTCTGAAGCCAGACTGGTTGTTGTCCAGGAGGATGTTCTGTGTGAGAAATGTAGATAGTTGGTCGAAAACGACTCGTTCAAGTGTTTTAGCAAAGTGGTCCAGAAGTTCAGGGAGGCGGAAGTTAAATCAGTGGTGCTTGAGAAATACATCCCAGATCTTCCAGAGCATTTGTAGTGTTGATAAAGGAGTCTGGATCTGATATATTTCTCAAGGCTGGAGAGAGTAAAGCAGAATGTTATAATCCATGTGTAGAAACTCCCTGAAGACAGTTAATATCTGCTTTACAGACGCTCATGTGCAAATGCAGGTTTCTTTTGCCAAGCTGATGCTAATAATTACTTTACAATACTAATTCTAATTACTAATTTCAATTATAATTATATTTCAAACAATGCATACCTTGCATAGATGGCCCAACAGTGTCAGTAGCAGGCCTAGGTACAGGGGGAATGCCATCCTCTGCACCTGCAAAATGGCAGGATGAGTGCTCCTCAAATGGCGCATCATGGATGATGTATTGTTGCAGTAGGCTAGATACCGATCACAATACACACATCTCACTTTATTTGGGGTTTCTAAATGGAAATGCTCCCACACCACAAATGTACGGCATCTCTTCTGGGGAGCCTCCATTTTATCTATTTATCCAAATCTATCTATCTATATGAATCTATCTATGTATCTAGATATGTATCTATAATCTATGTATCTAGATATTTATCTATCTATAATATATGTATTTATATATGTATCTATAATCTATCTATATATGTATCTATCTATAATATATGTATTTATATATGTATCTGTAATCTATCTATATATGTATCTATCTATTAATCTAGCTGTCTATATATTTATATTATGTATCTATTAATGTGTCACTATATGTATACTCTGTCTGTCTCTAGCCTATCAGTCAATGTGTTGTGTAAATTTAAATGTAAGCCTAAATTGCCTATAACTAATCAAATCGCACTATGTCACTATATCGCCAAAAATTCGCTATCTCAAAGTCAAACTCCTCTCACAAAAACCCACGAGGTCAAAATGCGTTTTTTTTTTTTCACTTTTATACAGATGTGCGATTGTGTGGTCTGTTCCCGACCGTTCCAATCAAACGCTGATTCGGCGGACCACACCTGATGAAACACTTAGTGAAACACTTCGAGGCTTCGTTTGGTCATAGTCACGTGACATGGGTGTTTCGAATCACGCTTCGGATCAGTGTTTCGACACATCTGCGCTTCGGGATCTCGCAAAGCTTCGGAACGACTGTTTCGCGTCAGCCATCCTTACCCTTTGCCTGGCTGGTTTATGATTACGGATTACCCCATTAAACTGCACATGGATCTTACTCTTTTTGTGTGCATCCCGTGACAATGCCTTTGTCCAAAGCGACTTACAAATGAGGAATACAGCAAGCGAGTCATCATGAAGAGGCAAAAACAACACAAGTGCTCAAAATACAAAGTTCAGGCACTGCTCAGAGTAGCATATTTCAGACAAGGGAGGATTAAAGGAAAAGAAAATCATTATTTTGCTCACGGAAGAGATGAGTTTTCAGCTGTCTTTTGAATGTTGTCAGGGATTCTGCATTCTGGATGAGGGTGGGAGATCATTCCACCAGCAAGGAACCATGAATGAGAATGTTCTGGAGAGTGATTTTGTGGCTTATCATCTGGTTAAAATGTGAGAAAGAGCTGTGTGTCATCAGCATAGCAATAGCAAGAGAAACCATGAGCCTGTATGATATGTCTCAGTGATGAGGTGTAGATGGAGAAGAGGAGGGGTCCCAGCACTGAACCCTGGGGAACCCCTGTGGTCAGCTGATGTGCTCTGGATACCTCGCCTCTCCATGCGACCCTGAAGGATCTACCTGTGAGATAGGACTCAAACCAGTGGAGAGGAGTACCTGTGATGCCCAGAGATGAGAGGGTGGACAGAATGATCTAATGATTCACAGTGTCGAAGGCAGCAGATCCAGGAGAATGAGGACTGAAGATTTGGAAGCAGCTTTGGCGGTCTGCAGGGCTTCTGTGACCGACAGTAATGCAGTCTCGGTTGAATGCCCTTTCTTGAAGCCAGATTGGTTGACATCCAGCTGGTTATTCTGAGACAGGAAAGATGATACTTGGTTGAAAGCAACTCGTTCAAGTGTTTTCTAGGGCTGGACTCGAATACTCGAATATTTGAATATTCGTTCGGTGGGGTGGTATTCAATTTGAAAATTTGACAGTCGAATATTTTTGTTTGTTTGTTTGTTTGTTTGTTTTTTTGCACACCTGGGATCCCCCGCGAAACAGTTCGCGCTTGAATAAGGCCGGCTACACACTGGCTGCGTGGCGTGAGCGTCTCAGCTGCGTGGCATGTCCGTTTTTATTTTGGCTCCCATGTTAACAGGTTGGAGTTTGTACATTTCCTGCGTGAGACACACGTCTCAGGCGCGGCTCGAGCCACGCGGAAAACGCGTGCATGCTAGAAATAGAACCGACGCCTAAAAGTGTTCCAGCAACCGGAGTGTTCTCTGGCTAGAGCGCAGAACAGCAGAGTTTATATGGACAGAAGCGCATGCCTGAGCTTGTGTTTTGGGTTAAGCTGCGTTGCTTTGACATTGTGGAAAATAGAATAATAGAAACAAAATGTATTAGCCTTTTTACCCGTTATTATCAATCTAAATTAATCTCGTTTTTAATTTAACATAATTTCGTTTTTCTTTATTTAAATTGAAATTTTCTTTATTTAAATTTCCTTTTTTTCTTTATTTAAATTTCGTTTTTTCTTTATTTAAATTTCGTTTTTCTTTATTTAAATTTCGTCTTTTCTTTATTTAAATTTCATTTTTTCTGTATTTAAATTTCGTTTTTCTTTATTTAAATTTACCCTTTACTGTGTCAGTAATTTGTTAGTCAGAAAAATATAAAAAATATTAGACTACCTTAAAAGTATTGTTTAAGTTAACAGACCTGTGTGTGTGCGTTTTATATCACTAGTGCAGTGTCCGTTAGGAGCATATAAGCCCTGCCCGCGTGTGGTGCGCCGCTTCCCGCTCGTTCTGTAGTTTACTAAAAGTTTATTAATTCTGAATGTGTCGCGTCTCGCATGTCCATCTATATTGCACCAAATATGACACTGCATTCCCTGTGAAGTCGATTGGATGAACGGTTCTCGAAATAATGAAAATGCAAACAGACATACAGACACATAGAGATTCCTGCCTTTATTAGAGAGAAGGATATGTTCAGCACCCTCTCTCCGAAGCTTTGAATATTCGATGTTCATTACGACCGAAGCTTCGAAGCTCAAAAAACGGTATTCGGACCAGATAGTGTTTTTGCTATGAATGGTAGGAGAGAGACAGGTCTGTAACTCTCTGAGTGATGTGTTTAATGTGTTTTTTTTAAGCAGTGGAGTAACCCGAGCCTGCTTGAATGCTGTAGGGAAAGTGCCAGTATGGAGTGCTGAGTTGATGTGTGTGAGTGCTGGTAGAAGTGTGGGAGAGACGGCTTGTAGAAGGTGTGAGGGGACGGGGTCTAGAGGGCAGGTGGTAGGATGACTGGAGATTAGGCCCAAACTCGAGGCACGATGCGTCCACTGAAAGAGCAGATCAGACAGATCGCCAACTCTCTGGACCGATGCCAGAACCAGCAGAAGGGCCGTCTTTAAATTCATCAACTGGGTTCAGAGATGATCACGGCTCTATTGTGGTCAAACTGTGAGTTCTCGCACTCAGCAGTAACATGTTTCCAGACCTCAACAGTGAGATCACAGCTATGAAAACACTACGGAAATCATGTAATGTCACACTAAGAGCACAGCCCACTGACACCTCGCTGTAAAGAGAAATCTATTTATTATAAAAATTCTCATCATCTGGCAATGGAATTTTGCCAAATATTCCTTTCTTAAAATTAAACTGAACTAAAATAATCATTAATGGAACCCAAAATATATATTTTTTACAGTTCCCATCCCTGATCATTATCTCCTTTGTTTCTGCAAAACGGACTGCATTCTCATAATTACTGCAAGCTGACAGGTAATTAGCAGCTTAAGAGAATAGAGGATTTAATGAGAATGATCTAAAAGAGTAAAACTGTCCTCATTTTCTAGCCTGCACTGTGTTTCACAAACAACAGTCTATTTTAGCCCATTATGGCCCATGTCGGAAGTCACTTTTAGGAATTGAATGGCTTAGATCAGAACTATTTCACAATGACAGTATGTATGAAGCCAGAGTCAAAATTAATCTCTGATAGTTTTGTCTGTTTTCTCACCTGAACTCTTGACAGTGTGTGTGTCTGTGGTCTTGACTTTTATTTTATTTTCAATTGCTATTCGATTTTCACCATTTTATTTGAGTAAACTACTTAAAGTTTCTATTTCACTTACAAGACTTAGTGGTTATTTTAGTCTGTTCATAAGCACACCAATATTGAGATAAGGGTTTATTGAAATAAAGTTAATAACATTCAGAGGCTACTTAGAGAGATCTAATAATAAACTAACCCAGGACCCCTCCCGCTTAAATCTAAGGGAGAGGGCGCTACATGTGTGTATGTTAAAGTATCATGAACCATATAATACACATGTTGGCGCTGTCATACTCCTGATAATCTGATTGTGTAAATCATGCTAGAGTTGATATTTATTGACACTATACCACAGTTAAGAGTCTTTACATGTGTGTGAAACATGTCTGAGAAGTGCATATTGTGAACCGCACTGGCTCAACACACATCAAGTCAAGTCAAGTCAAGTTTATTTATATAGCGCTTTTCACAACACAGGTTGTATCAAAGCAGCTTCACAGTAATAAATTAGAACAATACATCAATGTTTGTTTCTAGTGGAACGTCTACGTTCGGTAATGCTGATCAATAGTATCGTTGATTGATTAATTAAATTAAATATCCCCAAATATCCCCAACTGAGCAAGCCAAAGGCAACAGTGGCAAGGAACCGAAAAACTCCATCAGGTGACCTAATGGAGAAAAAAAAAAACCTTGGGAGAACCCGGGCTCAGTCGGGGGCCAGTTCTCCTCTGGCGTTTATGAACTAGAGGTCGGATTTAACTGTAGGATTAAAAGTATTATATGAATGCCTGGCTGAAGAGATGCGTCTTTAATCTAGTTTTAAACTGGGAGAGCGAGTCTGAGCAACGAACAGTATCCGGAAGACTATTCCAGAGTTTTGGTGCTAAATGTGAAAATGCTCTCCCTCCTTTGGTGGACCTAGATATCCTAGGTATGACCAAAAGCCTC
Organism: Scardinius erythrophthalmus; assembly: GCF_964197995.2. Taxonomy (NCBI): domain Eukaryota; kingdom Metazoa; phylum Chordata; class Actinopteri; order Cypriniformes; family Leuciscidae; genus Scardinius; species Scardinius erythrophthalmus. Next base: position 3,448,796 of record NC_138221.1, on the reverse strand, counting down.
GAATTTAGTGACCTTAAAGAGCGCGATGGATTATAGGGCGATAGAAGATCCGTTAAATAGACTGGAGCTAAGCCGTTTAGGGCTTTATAAGTCAGTAGCAATACCTTGTAATTAATACGGGACTTTATAGGTAACCAATGTAGGGATGATAAAATCGGTGTTATATGATCATATTTTCTTGATCTAGTTAGAACTCTAGCGGCGGCATTTTGGACTAACTGTAGCTTGTTTATTGAGGATGCAGGACAACCGGCTAATAACGCATTACAGTAATCTAGTCTCGAGGTCATGAATGCATTAACTTTTCTGCGTCAGAAACTGATAGCATATTACGTAGCTTAGCAATGTTTCTAAGGTGGAAAAAGGCTGTTCTTGTAACATATGAAATATGATTTTCAAAAGACAGGTTGCAGTCTAATATAACACCCAGGTCTTTTACTGTAGAGGATGAAGTAACAGGACATCCTACTATGTTAAAGTTGTATTGTGAGAGGTTTTGTGGGTGTTTTTTTGAACCGATAAGTAGTACCTCTGTCTTGTCTGGATTTAATAAAAGAAAATTATGCGTCATCCAATCTTTTATATCTTTAACACACTCTGTCAATTTGGATAATTTAGCATTTTCATCTGGCCGTGATGAAATATAGATTTGAGTGTCATCAGCATAACAATGGAAACTAATTCCATGTTTCCTTATAATATTTCCAAGTGGTAGCATATATATTGAGAATAATAGAGGGCCTAACACAGATCCCTGCGGCACTCCATAGTTTACTGGAGTTATGATAGATTTTTCTCCATTTAAATAAACAAAATGGTAGCGGTCAGATAAATACGATCTAAACCAGCTTAGTGCTTGTCCTTGAACACCAGTATAATTTTGTAGTCGATCTAAGAGTATTGTATGATCTATAGTATCGAACGCAGCACTAAGATCAAGTAAAACTAATATTGAGATACAGCCTTGGTCAGAAGCTAAAAGTAAATCATTTGTGATTTTAACGAGCGCAGTTTCAGTGCTATGATGCGGCCTGAATCCAGACTGAAACTTTTCATAGGTGTCATTTTCTTGTAAGAAAGAGCCCAGTTGAGCGGACACAACTTTTTCTAGTATTTTAGACATAAAAGGTAGATTTGAAATGGGTCTATAATTTACTAGATTATTCGGATCTAATTGTGGTTTCTTAATGAGAGGTTTTATAACTGCCAGTTTAAATGTTTTTGGAACATAACCTAAAGATAAAGACGAGTTAATAATATTGAGGAGAGGCTCTTCCACTACAGGTAACACTTCTTTCAATAGTTTAGTTGGTATGGGATCTAATAAACATGTTGTTGTTTTAGATGAAGTGATAAGTTTATTTAACTCTTTTTGTTCTATAGTTGTAAAGCATTGTAATTGTTCTTGCGGGGTGATAATTGAGGCTGAATTATAAGGCGCGATTGAGGATTGAACGTTTACAATTGTGGTTCTGATGTTTTCTATTTTCTCAGTGAAGAACTTCATGAAATCATTACTACTAAACTGTAATGGAATATTTTGTTCAGGAGACATCTGTTTATTTGTTAGTCTCGCCACGGTGTTAAATAAGAACTTAGGATTGTTATGGTTGTTTTCTATTAGTTTGCGTAGATGCTCAGCCCTGGCCGCTTTTAGGGCCTTTTTATAACGTGACATACTGTCTTTCCATGCGATTCTAAAGACCTCTAAGTTGGTTTGTTTCCATTTACGCTCTAAATTACGGGTTTCTCTCTTTAGAACACGCGTAGTATTGTTGTACCATGGTGCTTTACTTTTCTCTCTGACCTTTTTTAATCTAATGGGCGCAACAATATCCAATGATCCAGAGAGAATGGTGCTCATAGTGCTAGTTAATTCCTCAAGTTCATCTGTTTGTTTGGGTTCACTGAGCAGCTGAGACAGATCCGATAAGCTGTTTGAAAAAATATCTATGGTGGATGGAAGGATTGTTCTGCCTAATCGATAACGCGGCGCAGCATGATATATTACAGGAGTACGTAATATGCAAGTTACCATGTAATGGTCAGTGACATCGTCACTTTGTGGAATGATATCTATATCGGTTGGATCGGTTCCATGTGATATAATTAAATCGAGTGTATGATTAAATCGATGAGTCGGTCCGGTAATGTTTTGCTTGACCCCAAAGGAGTTTAATAAATCTGTAAACGCAGCCCCTAACGCATCATTTTGATTATCTACATGGATATTAAAGTCTCCAACAATTAATGCTTTATCGAAGTTAACTAATAGGTCTGAGAGAAAATCTGCAAACTCTTTTAGGAAATCAGCGTAAGGCCCAGGCGGTCTATATACGGTAGCCAAGGCTAGAGTTAATAGGGATGTTTTTTGAACATCTAACAGCGTAACATTTAGTACAAGTACTTCAAATGAAATAAACTTATAACCCGTTTTCTGAGTAACATTGAGAAAATCTCTATAGATTGTTGCAACACCGCCGCCACGACCATTCAGACGGGGCTCGTGCTTATAGGAGTATCCTGCTGGAGTAGACTCATTTAAACCAAAATAATCATTTGGTTTAAGCCAGGTTTCAGTAAGGCAAAGTACATCGAAGCTATTATCTGTGACTATTTCATTTACAATAACTGCCTTAGGTGTGAGTGATCTAATGTTTAGAAGACCTAGCTTTAAAAATTGTTTTTGATTACCAATAGCAACATTTTCTGGTTTAATAACAATTAGATTTTTTCTAGATCCTGCAGTAGATTTATGATTTGATCTCACTAAACGAGGAATAGACACAGTTTCTATGCAATGTTCTACACTATTTATATCAGTTAAATTGGTGCAGCAGAGACTATGATTTGGACTTTTGTTTACTAGTCAAAAGGTATTTAACATTTTGGAGATGTTATCTGACAGAAGATCCGATCCGAATCTGCTTGGGTGTAAGCCATCAGCACGGTAAAGCCTAGGACGCTCCCAAAACAGATTCCAATTATTTACAAAGAGAAGTTTCTGCTCATTGCACCATGATATTAACCATTCATTAAGCGCAAATAATCTACTAAACTTTTCATGACCTAGTCGATACGTGGGAAGCGGTCCTGACACAATAATCGTTATATCAGGCGATGTGCTGCGTACCGTATCGATCAGATTCCTGAACTCTTTCTTCAAAACCTCCGTTTGGCGCAGTCTGATGTCGGCCCCTCCCACGTGCAGGACAACGGTTCCGACGCGCTCGTTCAGAATCTCGGGAACGTGAGCAGCGATTTCAGAAACACGAGCACCAGGAAAGCAGTGACTATGCACCTTACTTTTATTTAACGTAACGTGTACGTGTAGAACGATGGAATCGCCGATGATCACAGCATCGCGTTCTGTTTCGCGAAGAGGGGAGAAGCGGTTTTGTGTGGATATCTCGAAAACCGGGAGGGTCGGAGAGAGTTTTCTTGGTCTAGACCTGACTCGCGACTTCCGCTGCGGAAAAATCCAGGCTTCGTGATGGCATGTTGGAGCCGGAGTGAACGAGACCATGGCTGATCGCGACCTCGACGTTCGGGACCGATGTTGAGGAACGCACGGAGTAGACGAGGTCGGAGTCAGCGGGTTAGTAACATTAATCTCTGATTTGTGTGCCTCGGCACGTGATGTTTCGAGAGCCAAACGCCGGTCTATCAGCTCGGCTTTTCTTACTAAAAGGTCGTGGATCTGTTTCTCAACAGCTTCCAGCTCAGACTGCACCACGTGCAGCTCAAATGTGTCCTCACCTGCACCAAAAGGTAGACTACTTACATTTGATATATTCGCCATTTTAACAGATGGACAGTAAGTTAAGTTAGCAACGACGCTACCAGTGGTGCTATCAATATTAATACTAATTTATGGCTTAAGTCTTGGATATAATCCGTCTTTTCAGTGGTACGGGTGTAGAGTAGACGCACGATAGGCGAAAAAATGTTTGTTTGTAACTTAAATGAGTGCGGAGAAGACGCGTTCAGCCGTGATCCACGGACGTAACCTATAAGAGTATCCAGCGTTGGATCACAAGGCTTGAGACGCGTCTGCTCAACAATCCGCGTTATAACTATGAGGTGAGGAAAAGTAGAAAATGTTCGTTGTAAGTGAGTTTAAAGAGAAATCAAGAATTATAAATCAATCGATGGAGCTCCAAAGACAACAACGCGCTCAGACGCGACGCATGCGCATTCGAAACAGGTAAGTAAATGCTTGCTCTTTAGGTTTGACATCTACTCTGAACACAAGGATATTCTTTTGCACACGAGAACATTGCTGTTAGTTTCACTTTCTTATTTTAGCAGTTTCCTGCATGCCGTTAAATTCTAGAAATAAAATCATTACATTATTAGTGAAAAAATTGTTTTGTTACTTAAAAGTTATCCACTATCCATGACTCCTGAATTATAAAACAGTTTTTAAAGTATTTTAAAAGTAATTATTAGCATCAGTTCCAGTTTGGTCAAACAGAAAGTATATGCACACACTACATGAGCGTCTCTAAAGAAGAGATTAATCTGTCTCAGGGAGTGTTTCTACACATGGATTATAATGTGCTGTTTCCTCTGAGGAACAAAGATCAGATCCAGACTTCTTTATCAACGCTACAGATGTTCTGGGAGATAGATCTGGGATGTATTACTCAAGCACCACTGATTTAACTTTCGCCTCCCTGAACTTCTGGACCACTGTCTCAATGGTGTTATTAACAGCCCGGAAGACTTTTATTCCTCCTTGAGCCCCAAAAGGTTAACCCACAGATGCCACTCAATGGACTTCAGGAGGTCTGTGGAGTGCCGGAGCTCCAGGACTGCATCTGGAGACACTCCCTCGCCTTGATAAGGTCCTTCATTTAGTCGGCTTGCAACATCGCCTTGGTGTGCAACAGGAATCTCCTCCAGCCGGGCCCACTGCCACGCATGCCTGGCAAGGAATCACTCCTCTAATCTATCTGGAGGAGATTCCTCTTTTCCACCGGCCATGGCAAGGGTCATCATGTCCAACTCCTGGAGAGAGGGAGGAGACAGGCTTACATAAAACATCTGTCTCATCTCTCCTCAGAGATAGACCGGGCCAAAAACATGCTCTCTGCCGGATCGGACGGGCCTGCCGATGCTTCTGGTTTGGGCATGAGGAGCTAGTGGCTGAGTTTTGATAAAGGCAGAGATCCGAATCAAACTCCTCCGCCAGCTCCACCTATGAGCCTCATAAACAAAGCAGTGGGACTGGACCGCTATGTGCAAATGCTTTGCTCCCATCCCTCTTAAAGAGAGCCAGGCGGGAGCGGAGCTTCTTCACTGTGAATCGATCGCATTGAGTACAGCCAGACCCTCGAGAGTTAACCCAGCGTGCTTTGCTCCAAAACAGATCAGATTCAATGACGTGATGCACTTTTTAACCCAACCAGCCATCTGTGTGACACTTTTACAGACAAACAGCTTTCTGAAGACAAAAGAGCTGATGATGTTTTACAGCCTATCAGGGCACCTGTGATGTCATCTGACTGCTGTAGCCAATCAGAAATCTAATTTCTTCTTTCTTTCACTGCTCGCCTAACAGACATTTCTTGCTGGATGAAGGACCTTCAACTAAACCTTGCTGAGGCAGAACTGCTCATGGTGTTGGCCAACCCAACACTTCATCACAACTTCTCCATTCAGCTATTGATGATCAGTTGAACTTCACAGACCACAGTGCTAGAACTGCAGATTAGCCTTATACAACATTAGGAGGATCAGGCCCTTCCTATCGGAGCTTCACAACTCCTTGCCCAAGAGCTTGTTCTCTCCTGACTGGACTATTGTAATGCTCTCTCCTTCCAGCATCACTGTCAAACCTCTGCAACTGATCCAGATGCTGCAGCAAGAGTGTGTTTATCGAGCCGAAGAGACGCACGTCACTCCTCTCCTCATAAACCTGCATTGGTTTCCAACAGCCGCTCACACCAGATTCAAGGCCCTGATGTTTTCCTACAGAACAACCACTGGCTCTGCTCCTCTACACCTAAACTCACTACTCCAGACCGATGTGTCTCCAGAAGCTTGTGTTCTGCAAGTGAACGTTGTCTTGTGGTGCATCATCTCAAAGAGACACAGAATCACTTTCACAGACCTTCACCTGGACTGATCCTGCTGGAGGAACGACCTGCCGAACTCAACCTGAGCTGATGAGGCTTTAGCCATCTTCAAGAAACGGCTGAAAACGCATATATTTCATCAACACTCGACCCATTAATACTCACACTTACTATTCTATATTACGATACATTACGAGCTCATGAAGGGGAACAAACATCTCAGGAAAGGAGACGTATTAAACACAACTGCAGAGGTTTATTAAAAAAATTATAGCAATCATTCAAAATGAAAAAAGATGCTAAAAACAGGAATGAACAGACAAGATCCAAGAATCCTCAAATCAGCTCCATCACACAGAACAGAGAGAGATTATACAGTCTGAGTCTGTCCATTACTGTATTAATATTATATTTAAAGCAGTTTACATGTGAAGCGCAAGAGAATGACTGTCAACACTGTAGGCAAATATATCCTTAAAATCCATATAAATGAAAATAAATCTGGCTTTTTATATGTAAAAAAACACATTTTAATCTAAACTTGATTATGTCACTATAAGTGCTCAGAGTTCCTTCTCTGTTTTCTGAGAAGAAGAAAATAAAACAATGAACAATCCTCTGTAAGTTTCTGCTATTGTAAATATTGCTGCAGATTGGCTCTAAACTCATCAGTATTTTATTCTAATATTGTCGGCATCTCTATTTCCTCTGGGTGCTTCGAGTCCTTCCTCCCTGCAAAATAAAAGCATTGACTGACCTCTCGTATGTGTTTTTATCATGATTGCAGATTGTTCCAGATCAGATGAGTGTGAATCATCAGATTGTGTGCGGCTCAAAACTCACCAGCTCTTCTTGCACAGATGATCTGAAGAAGAATCACAGTAGGAGCAGCAAACACTGCCATCCCAACAATACTCACAATCACTGCAGGAAACATGAGAGGAAGAAGAGAAACTGTACATGACTGAAGTCAAGGGTATTCAACTATCAACAGTTATTGATGAAGCATTTACAGACTGACTGATAGTTTAATGTTATAAAGCTGTCAGTATAAATGAACGTGTCGTACCTCTGTATAATGATCCAGCAGTCACACTGACTCCAGTTTCTGATGCTGGATCAGCTGGATCTGTGGATCACGTCTGTTAGTTCAGTTCAACACATAATGCCACATATAGCCACATATACACATCATCATCATCACATAATACTGGAGCTTCACATCACAGAAATGATGAATATGTGCACGAGTCTGTCATCTATTATCTTCTTACTTCACTCTCAAGCTGTCAGGAGGAGAATGACTATCGCCATTCACCAAAAATAAATCTATTTATACAGTGATCATGTGATCATGAACCTTGTGTAGGAGCTGCTGCTGTAGTTCGGCTTGATGTCGTCTCAGAGTTTGAGCTTCTGACTGGAATCAGTGTTGGTGAAGCGACTGGAGCTGCAGAAGATGAATGTTCAGACGCATCACCTGTAGGGGTGGGGAAAAATCGATTCTTAGATGCATCGCGATGCGGACGTGGACGATTCTGAATCGATTCGAAAATGTCAAAACTCGATTTTCAAATTTTTTGAATTTTTTGATATATATATTAATAATAATGTAATATTGACGGAACGCAAAAGACGGAACTCTGAAGCGCGGAAGTGCAGTGCCTGGACCGTCTGTGGCGTGCACATAACAGACGCAATGATGGCTGAGCGCAAAATTCAAACACCTTCCTCGTTAAAAGCTGACGTGTGGAAATATTTTGGCTTCTATGAAGTTGAAGGGGGAAAGGAGGTAGACAAGAGCCACACTATTTGTAAGCTTTGTAGAATAAAACTAAAATACTAAAACACAACAAATATGAGAAGCCATATGACACGTTTCCACCCAGAGGAGGAAAAACCCTCGGCTGTACCGGTCGTTGCTGCCAAACAGAGGACCATCAAGCAAACTATATTGTCGAAGCTTCCACCCGGCTTGGAAAGGGCAAAGCGCATTGTACAATCAATCACAACTTTTATTGCCAAGGATATTCAGGCATTGAGAACCAGGGCTTTCGCGCTATTTTGCACACTTCGGAGCCGAGATACAACGTCCCATCTCAGAGATATTTACAGACACAGCGATCCCCACACTCTACAACAAGGCCAAAACCGAAGTCATGGAATCACTGAAGAACGCGGGTACGATAGCTGTAACATGTGATGCGTGGACATCCATTGCCACAGAATCTTACCGTAACTGCACATTTTATTAAAGGTGAGTGGCAGCTAGCGTCTCATGTGCTCCAGACAAGAGCAGTGAATGAGAGCCACACGGGTGCAAATATGGCTGAGCTGTTAAAGAATGTAGCAGAGGAATGGAAGATCACTACAACAGATTTAGTTTTAGTTACTGATAATGCATCCAACATGGCTGTTGCTGCTGAAATGTGTAATTTCCTGCACATGAAGTGCTATGCCCACACGCTAAACCTGGCCTCTCAGCGGGCGCTCAAGTTGCCCACTGTGTCAAGGCTACTAGGCAGGGTGAGACGCATTACTACGCATTTTCACCGCAGTACCACTGCAAAACACCAGCTTGAAGAGAAGCAGATTCTACTTGGTCTGCCGAAACACAAGCTGAAAACAGATGTGAGTACCAGGTGGAATAGTGCGTATGAGATGATTGACAGGTTTCTGGAGCAACAGCCTGCAGTCTCTGCTGCCTTACTGTCTCCTCAGGTAAGGAGAGGAGAGTCTGACATCTGCACTCTCACTGAAGCAGACATCTCAAATGCAGAGGATATTATCAAGGCCCTAAAGCCAATGAATGATGCAACTATTCTCATGTCAGAGGAGAGCAGCTCCACCATCTGTTTGATTGCTCCTTTGCAAGCTCAACTCATCCAGGACACGAAGGACAGTTTTGGAGAGTCATCAATGGTCTGGGAGATAAAGCAAGCCATCAGTGGGGACCTCAGCAAGAGATACAAAAGCGAGCAAGAGAGAAACACTCTTTTCACAGCTTCTGCTCTGGACCCGCGATTCAAGGGCCTGCCTTTTCTTTCTGAGGAGGAGAGAGGGGAGATGTATGAGTCTCTTTTTTAACCCTAACCCTAACCCTAACCCTAATTCTAATTTTGTTTTATCCTTCCCTGACCATGTGACTTTAACCCAAATGAGAGACGTTCAAACTGACCAATCAGATAATTACATCTTCCCCCACCACACTAAAGGTGTGAGAGTTCATCGACCCCGAAGTACACTTGATCACTATCAGCCCCTCTGTTCCTTTAGTTCTACCAGAAAGACTCGGGAGATAAACTGATATAACAAGCGTATATTTATTAACAGCCCAGCAAGCATAAATTTATAAAGTTGTTTGGCGTAGGTCCCATCCTTAGCGCGCAATGCGAAGGTAGTGGAAGCTGCATATCCTGCCTGAAGACAAAGGCAGGGGCACAGCCGACCCCCTGGAGGTAAAGGAAGGAACCATCTTGGTGGTGGTGGGAAGGATGGAGGTAATTGGCAGTGTCAGCATCTGCAAACTCAGACAAATGTTAGTACCAATCTTTTATACTGCGAGTGTTAGCACATGATTGGTTAGAAGTGAGGTAATACATGATGCGCTGATTGAGTCTGCCTGGCAGAACTTACGCTAAGGCTTTCATGAACTACAAATTATGGTAGAAAGAAGGGGTGGAAAACAGTACCACTAAAACCTAACCCAAACCACTCAAAACCAGGACCAGACCCCTCCAAAACCACTAAAACCTAACCCAAACCACCCAAAACCACTCAAAACCAGGACCAGACCCCTCCAAAACCACTATAACCTAACCACTCAAAACCAGGATCAGACCCCTCCAAAACCACTAAAACCTAACCCAACCACCCAAAACCAGGACCAGACCCCTCCAAAACCACTAAAACCTAAACCAAACCACTCAAAACCAGACCCCTCCAAAACCACTAAAACCTAACCCAAACCACCCAAAACCAGGACCAGACCCCTCCAAAACCACTAAAACCTAACCCAAACCACCCAAAACCACTCAAAACCAGGATCAGACCCCTCCAAAACCACTAAAACCTAACCCAAACCACCCAAAACCAGGACCAGACCCCTCCAAAACCACTAAAACCTAACCCAAACCACCCAAAACCACTCAAAACCAGGATCAGACCCCTCCAAAACCACTAAAACCTAACCCAAACCACCCAAAGCCACTCAAAACCAGGACCAGACCCCTCCAAAACCACTAAAACCTAACCCAAACCACCCAAAGCCACTCAAAACCAGGATCAGACCACTCCAAAACCACTAAAACCTAACCCAAACCACCCAAAACCAGGACCAGACCCCTCCAAAACCACTAAAACCTAACCCAAACCACCCAAAGCCACTCAAAACCAGGACCAGACCCCTCCAAAACCACTAAAACCTAACCCAAAACCACTCAAAACCAGGACCAGACCCCTCCAAAACCACTAAAACCTAACCACCCAAAACCAGGACCAGACCCCTCCAAAACCACTAAAACCTAACCCAAACCACTCAAAACCAGGACCAGACCCCTCCAAAACCACTAAAACCTAACCTAAACCACTCAAAACCAGGACCAGATCCCTCCAAAACCACTAAAACCTAACCCAAACCACTCAAAACCAGGACCGGACCCCTCCAAAACCACTAAAACCTAACCCAACACCACTCAAAGCCAGGACCAGACCCCATCTTGTCCGGAGACACTTGCTCGGCGGAGACCATCTTGTCCTGAGACACTGGTTCGGCGGCGACGGCGGCCATCTTGTCCGGACACTGGCTCGACGGCGGCCATCTTGTCTGGAGACACTGGATCGGCAGAAGTGACGTGAACAGTCTCTGTATCGGCAGAAGTGAAGTGAACAGTCTCTGGATCGGCAGAAGTGACGTGAACAGTCTCTGGATCGGCAGAAGTGACGTGAACAGTCTCTGTATCGGCAGAAGTGAAGTGAACAGTCTCTGGATCGGCAGAAGTGACGTGAACAGTCTCTGGATCGGCAGAAGTGACGTAAACAGTCTCTGGATCGGAAGAAGTGACGTGAACAGTCTCTGGATCGGTAGACGTGACAGCAATGGTCTCTGGAAACGCCCCCTCAGCAGTAGAGGGCTCGGGGAATTCTGCTAAGACGTAACGAGAGTCTGGGGAATCAGTTGAGGTGTAGCAGAACTCTGGTTCAACGGGTGTGAGAAGTTCATGGGAACCCTCATCCACAGGGCCCACAGAAAAGGATGAGCCGCTTATCCTCAGGGCGAATTCTATATATTGACATAGTCCATTGAGGGGTGTTGTCAGGCATGAGATAATTTAACATGTCCTCAAGCCCATATCGGAAACTATCCTTTAAGACTGCATCGTCCAAGTCTACCCCATGGCAGAGCTCACAAAATTCTTCAACATATTCCTCTATAGATCGGTTACCTTGGCTGAGGCGGAAGAGACTGATTAGTGGGTCCATGGTGGGTCTCGGTTCTTTCTCGGCTGCTGGATCTGAAGCGGCGAAGTATTCTGTTATGAATTGGAAGACTCAGTAGGATCCATTTGCAGCTTTTAATGAAGGAACGTCAAAACAGGCAAGGGTCAGGCAACAGCAAAACAGGGTGATCAGAGAACAGACACAGAGAAAAGTCAGGTCACAGGCAGAAGTTCAGGGCAGGCAGCAAGAGACAATAATCCAAGATCAATCCAAGTCGAGACAGGCAGCAAACAGACAGAAACGAGATCAATCCAAGGTCAATAAACAGATCAGTAGAATAGGGGAAACCGCTCAGTGATTACAGTCCGTGGCAATGCAATACTTCGCAGTGATCCTCTGTTTGAGTGTGGTTTATATGGAGTGTCTGAATGAGATGCAGGTGAGTCGCAATCAGTCCCAGGTATGAAGCATTATGGGAATGGTAGTTTTGTGAAGTGATCAGTCTGGTGTGTAGTGCCCTCTGATGACTCTCAGAGGCACTCCAGCTGGTGATCGTTACAGCAACGGTCTGTTATACTTCGCTGCGGTCTGTTATCAAGAATTAACAGACCGCATTCTAGATTGGAATTCAACCAAGCCATGTAATAAATATATTTATTACATGGCTTGGTTGAATTCCAATGTAGAATGCGGTCTGTTAATTCTTGATAACAGACCGCTGCGAAGTATAACAAACCGTTGCCATGAAAAACAGCGCGTTGCTATGGACGCGGAACGGACTATTTTCTTTAGCGGAAGCAATACAATCTTTTTTAAATCAATAAACTCCTTTTTAAATAAATAATTTGTGTCAAATTATTTATTTATTTTGTTGGTAGCCATGTAATAAGCGGGATAATGTATAGTGAGCCGGTTGTTATAGTGAATAACAACCCCTTCAGGCTGATTCAAGATCCCTCCGCTTCGCGTCGGGATCCCGTTCAGCCTATCGGGGTTGTTATTCACTATAACAACCGGCTCACTATACATTATCCCTTACATAATTTACCATATATATATACATATATATATATATATATATATATATATATATAGTCTATATAATCGTGAACACAATGAAGGGGTGAAATGGGCTGTGATGCATGGGGCACCAGGAAAAATCTTGCCTAGGGCAGCAAATTGGTCAGGGCCAGCCCTGTGATGAAGAATTATCTTCATATTAAGAGTCTGTCAGTGATTTGAACAGCTCTCTGATAAAGACTAATAGTTTATTCTGGAGAGTTTTATGTTCCCTTTCAGTCAAGAACGTCGACTGAATGGGATCACGCTAGGGAGCCTATCTTCTTCGAGCATGCTTGGGAGTGATTTCACTCCATGTCCCAGCGGTACAACCAAGGTGTCATTGGAAAACACTCATAGAGACCTTTCCAATGACACCAATTACGAGTCGGTTCGACTTTACTAGACCGAGATCATTTTTGGATACACAAATATATTAGGTCCCATAGCTCCGCCCCCAAAGCTCAGAACGACATAAATATGGTGTCTTCTTAAAGGCCTCACCAAGACGTTTCTATTAACGCCTCCCATGATTCAATGAGAACTTCTAATTAGGAGATACGACCACTTCCGGTTAAGAAATAGAGTGTCAATATCTCATGATATCAATATCTCAATATCTTCAAACCATTCAAAACCAGGACCAGACACCTCCAAAACCACTAAAACCTAGAATTTCAGGGTCCTACAACATTCCGTCTCCTTACGGACGCGTGACCCTTTTTTGACCTTTTGACCCCTGTCAGCTTATGACATTTTTGAATGAAGCCTCATTAGTTTTAAACACTAAAATGTGTATTAACCCGCCTCTACTGTACTAAGCACACTCAACTGGACACGTTCCACTCATTCTAAAGTGATTTCAGTGGTTAATAAAATATTTACATGAATTAAAAATATATAATAAAGTAAACTACTTATCATGGCTTAATCAATGGAAAATCACAAATTGTAATATTATAAAATAAAAGGGCAAAATTCTAAATGTTATAAATGCATGAATGTTATATTTATATATATTTAAAAAATATATATATTCATAAGAGTTTACAACATGTATGATAAATAAATGTTGCTTGCCCACTAGAGGGAGACACAGGATAAGGATGGAAACTATGAATGGAAATAATCGCATTGATCTAGTAAACTAGTTATCATGATTTAGTAACATTAACCAATGGAAAATCACAAATTGTAATATTATAAAATAAAAGTACACATTTCTAAAAATTTCAAATGTTATAAATGCATGAATGTTATATTTATATATATTTTATAATTCTATGTTATTTTCATAAGTGTTTAAAACACGTATAATAAATAAATGTTGCTTGCCCACTAGAGGGAGACACAACATAAGGATGGAAACTATGAATGGCATTAATCACATTGATCTAGTTCATTTTTAAAACTTATGGTGTACTGACAGAATTGTTTTATACAATTAGTGTACATAGAATCTGTGAAATGCTTATGGATTATTAAATGTTATAACTGTTGTTATTTATTATAACTTATTATAAATGTTGTAAACACTGATGTATTTTTCACACAGGTAAAGGATTCACACAGGTAAAGTAATCAACAGGTTTATTTGCAGAAGTGTGTGATCGCAGCGATGGAAGCAGGAGAGTAACTGATGAATACAGTGTTCAGGATAGATGTCTGTTCTGAAATGGAGATCGAGGCAATGACTGAAGACGGATGAAGGAAGCAGATGACTGAAGACAAGCATGCAGGTGACGAGCTGGAGGACGTGATCACGGCCACGACGGAGAGCGTTCAGTACGATCATCCCAACCACACCGTCACCGTGACGACCATCAGCGACCTCAACCTATCAGCAGGCAGAATGCTGGATCCGCCGAGAGAAGAGCAGGACGGCGAGGAGAAGACGACAGCCCTGCCCAAGGTCGCCGGAAACCCTCTGCTGTCCAAGAAGTATGATCACTGTCATCATTCTCTAACACACACACACACACACACACACACACACACACACACACACGGCGAGGAGAAGACGACAGCCCTGCCCAAGGTCGCCGGAAACCCTCTGCTGTCCAAGAAGTATGATCACTGTCATCATTCACTAACACACACACACACACACACACACACAAACAAACACCAGAAGGGGGTTCAGATCGTGTTGTAAAGCTCTTTGAATGAGTCAGTGATTCAGATTTGTCGTGTGTGTGATTCTGCAGGATCCAGAGCCTCACGGCGTCACTCAACAGCCTCACTAAACAGAAGAGCAGCAAGCGAAGGTCCAAAAAGGAAATGAGGCGCAGAAACCGCCAGAGCGACAGGAAGTCGTCATCAGCGCAAGACAACAAGCTCCGCCAGGGCAGAAGCACCAAAGCTCAGAGACGCAGACAGACGGGCCGGAACGAGCGGCACCAGGACTGAGGAGCGGCAGACCCGTGGAGCGACTGATGCGACACACTCATGAACTCTCGCCACTCTGTGTGTGTGTGTGTTTTTACATGTTGATGCTTTAAAGGTGCCATGTGTAAAAATTGAGGTAAAAATGTCCAAAAAATGAGCTACACGCATCAAAAGAATGAGAAGAAATAAGGGCGATGATGTCATCAAAAAAATGACAAATTATAGTGCTGCAGAGATATCAACCTGAATTAGCATTAGCATTACTAGCCACGGCCCGACAGGTGTCGTAATACCAGTTTCGGCCATGGGAGGCGGTATGCGGGCAACATAACCACCAGTCAAACATGCAATACACGAATAACTCGCACGGCTTGTGGCCGTACTTGAACCTGATGTCAATCGTGTGGAAAGTAGCCTACTGCCCACTACTACATTCAAATAAAATCTGATAAACAAAGGAACAGAACCAGAGTAAACATTGGCACTGCTTTCCATCGCTGGAGACAACTATGGACATGAAAGAAATGAGGTTCGACTCCGAACTTGCAACATTTCTTTTGGATTGGTAAGTAAGATGCTGTTAGTATTTCGTTAGAAGTTTGTTTTATATGTTTGTGTAGTTTTTTCGGGAAGTTATAACATAGAAATGTATCGAAGGCTGTTCGATAAACGTAGCCTATATATAACGTTCATAAATACAGTATTGTAATATAGTACACATATATAGCACAATCTCTATTGCTCTTTTTTTCTTGCCAACTATATGACATATATTATGTTTATTAAATGGCTTTCCTGAGGTAAATCTGACATAATTGTTCTCCAACTGTGTTATTGATCTCTTCACGCTGATAAAAAACACTGATTGGTCGATATTATGTATAAGGAATACATTTTGGTAAGTTGTACTCTATCTTTCAACAGTGTTCGTGGTTTTTTTACTATTAGTAGAGATGATCTGTTCACGTGCGCTAGGGATCTGTCGTGTAACATTTACAAGCGCCAAAACGGTATTTATTGTTTGAATTGCGTAATAAAATTTACAGAATCTGAGAGCTGAGATTTTTTTATATCATAACTAACCTGCTCTGTCTATTCTGTCGGTATCCGTGTCCTCTTTGCTTCGCGATTTTTCTGTGCGTGAAGAAAAGTGATGTGTGGGGTGAGAGTGTGAAAAGTGTCAATTGCGTGTGTCTCATGGTGAATGCGTGAGAGTTGGAAGCTCTGAGTTCCGTTGGCACTAGCTTGGTCAACATCAGCGAATGCTGTCTGTCAAATTAATGTAATTCAAACTAACAAAAAAAATGTAATATGAACAAAACGAATATGAACATATTCACTGGTAAAGGTGAAGGGGAGTAGCTTGAAGATGTCATATTCATACTCTAGAGTAGAGCAACTCACTTTCTGGAGGTATACTGCCCTCATCTGGTATGGAATGTGGAGTATGAATTAATTTTTTTTGACACATGGCACCTTTAAACGGACATTAAAAAAAGAAACCTTTCATGCTACAGTGTCAAACTCTTATTCCCACATTACGCAAGTTTACAACCATAACCATAACTGTAATAACTATAATAACTGTAAAAATACAGTTATAACTATAATACTGTAATAACTATAACAGCTGTAACGATAACTATGTAATAACCATGATGATAACAGTATCGATAATGATAACTGTATCAATAACTATATAATAACTGATGATAACAATAACTATAATAACTAACGATACATGTAACTGTAACGATAACTAATGATAACTGTATAATAACTACTGATAACTGTAACGGTAACAGTAAAGGTCCTTTCACACTTTTGACACACGAATAATTCGCGCAATAGTTTTATTTTTGTTTTTTGCTTTTGCGGCGACAGAAAAGGCTTCAGCCGATCACAAACTACAAGCACAACGATTTGAAAGACGATGTGTGGCGTAGCATTGCCAAGCAACTCTGTTATCTCGACTGTGAGTGTGTTGTGTGATAGTGTTAGTCGTTGTATAGTCCTGTGCTGTGTAGGCTAGCAGGCTAAACTACATCTGGGATAGAAAGCTAACACTATTATCGTCAAAGATAGAGACAGAGACCGTGTTTACTGTGAACATGTAACGAAATGTAGTGAGACTATTTAGGGCTGCTTTTAGTAGGCTATACATCAGGGGTCGGCAATAGGCGGCCCGCGGGCCAAAACTGGCCCGCCAGCAATATTTTCTGGCCCGCCGGATTATATTGGAAGTCCGTTTTTTTTTTTTTTTTTTTTCTCAGCCTATTTTTATTTTACAATAACGGTTTACAAATAGACCCCGCGTATTATTCGTTTAATCGCTTTTTTTTTTTTTTCATTAAAACCAAAAATAAATAAATGAAAAACGACTTGTTTTTCCATTATTTATTTCCTGAACTAAAATGAAAAAAAAAAACGAATAACGACTCGTTTTCCGATTTTCTGATTGTGCGCTCAGATCAAAAATAGAAAAAATGAATAACAGGTTTAGACGAATTTGAATGTTGAATTTTAATTTAACACCTAGCAGACATATACCAATTAAATCGTTTTAAACAGATCAAGTACTATTGTGGTAACAGATTACGGCCATTTTAATGCACACCACACATAGGCTACTTAACAGTGTTAAATTTGAAAAATAGGCTACTGTTCGATAGAACTGCTTTGTTACCACAGTTATCTGCGTGCTTCCTCGGCGATGAAGTTCCACATTTGCGGCTATCCAACATGAAAATGCAGCAAAGCCTTACAATATTTTCTTCAGATAACTCCAAATTTCTCCCACACACTGGACTTGATTTTTGATGACTATTGTCGACAACTTTACAATTTCCACTAGCTATTCTTTTCTTCAACTCCTCAGCATCCATCTCGACGACTGCAAGCAGATCGCGCGCGCGGTTATGATGAATTTTTAAAACTGAAAGTAAGGTAACGTTATAGATTCCTGGGAAGGCGTGGCGCGTGGGCACAGATAAACTGATGTGGATTTTAAATTATTTTATAAACTTGAAATACAGGCATATTTTTTATAGATGTGTTCCTAAAAATATGCATATATTTTTACGTTTAAATGTGATTGTTTTAAACCCGTGTTTCCCCCGTGTCAGACCCGACCCGCATCCGTATCCGACACAGTTGGATATTTTTCCCCCGTTTGAGCAAAATTTGCGGGTGACCCGTCGGGTACCCGAACCCGTGCAGGACTCTATTTTAAAGTATAAAGACGGTAGCGGTCAGAACTCTGGTGTAGTTTTGGACAGAGCGGGCGGTCTGACTGACAATAGCCCACTCCCCGACGTGTTTTGACAGCGTATCCACACTTCATTCTGACCACCTGTAGCTACACCTATAGCTCTGAGGAGCTGTTTGGTACTGAAACCATTGTCAGTCAACAACATTATTATTATTATTATTATTTTTTTTTTAATTTATTTTATTTTTGCAAGGATGTTTGAAATAGTTTGGCAGAAAATAGCCTAGGCTACTTCATTTTTCAGTAGGGCAATATGGTTTTCATTTATGTTGCTTGAGTGATTTGATATTTATTTGTTATTTATATTTCATTATTTTTTTTCTGTGACATTTTTTCTCTGCTGACAGTACAATGTTAAAATAATATTTATATTGACACGAACACAATTTTTGTATAGCATTTATAATTGTTATAGGCTACTTATCTCTCTCTTTCCGTTAGAGACATTTGAATGTGAGATTCTGGAAATGAGATCTAAATTTTGCGGACTACTCCGTGTAGCTGGCCCGCCATCTACTGGCTAAAAAAAATATTGGCCCGCGGCCAAAGTTATTTGCCGACCCCTGCTATACATTCTTTGTGTGATATCTACAGTTTCTAGTCGAATGATTTTATCTTGTTACTTCGTGTGTGACATGTAATGTAATCGACATTAGAAAACGCACTGTGTTTAGTTGAAGATGCAAAAAACTGTGGGAAAGCCTCAGGGACACCTCTGTGAGAGAAGAAGGAGAGAGGAAAAGAAAAGTGGATATTAGCACACTCCCCTTCATACTCGCTTTTCTGTAAGATCGGGTGCACCCAAAACCTTCTTTTCTGTCTTTTAAAGAAAATGAAAAGCTTGTCTTCACTGGATGATGATGATGATGATGAAGTGTCCAGCATTATCTTAGCCCAGGGTCCCTGACGTTTAGGAGGGAAGCGTTTAGACTGATGAGGGTGCTGTCGACGCTCACTCAATACATTACATGGGGGTTTTGTACAGGAAAGTTGAGTGTCACTCAGAGTCAAGAACATTAAAGACCACAGAGCAAAATCCCCAGTGTTAAAATACACAGTCTATATATGTCTATATATGTCACTATATAGCAACGGATGTAAACACTCGGTTGGTCAGATGAGAGGAAGTTAACCCTCTGAGGTCGGCAAACGCGCAGGCTCGTTTTGCCGGATTTTCTCCACATTGTAGCACTATAAACTTAAATTACTCCGTCATTTATGGTCATACAGAAAAAAGAAATATAAAAAAAAGAATCTGTGATATTTCTCCTTTTGTATGTGTCCACTTACAATCAAATCAAAACATTGTGCTTTTGTAAAATAAAGAAAATAAACAGGGTGTGCGTTCTGCCTCTCCGTCACGGCGAACTTTTTTTTCTTGAGCACGTCTATAAACTGAAACAAAACTCAGCAAATACTTGTCACACATTTATGAGCCATATACCTTTATAAACATTTAAGTGTGTACTTTTAAATGATCGGATTCAAAACGAAAACAAATATTCTCTGTTTAAGTAATTTGTATAAAACCAACAAGATGTCCAGCTTCTCAAACGCTTGCTCATTACAGTTAATTTGGCCACGCCCACTCGCATAAAAGACATTCACATGCAAATCTCCACATGGGGACGCGAACGCGCTCGTTACCTCAAAAACAAAACACCAAAACACTTCACAAGTCTCTGCTTTTCGTCGAGCGCCGTGAGCTTACATTGGAATTACCTAAGAAGAACGCGATTTGAAAACAAGGAAGATTTAAGGTAAGAAATTCTTACATATTAGTTTGTTATTGTTGCATAAATGTCACGTTGCAGTTGAACTGTTGCTAGATATATGGTGAATATTATAATATTTAGACCCGTGTTTACTGTTACTGTGTTTGTGGATATCTGCTCAAATGTAGATATGGTAATCATAATGTTTTATATTTGAGCGTGATCGCGTTTGAATGTATCATATTTGGATCGCGATCGCGTTTGAATGTATCATATTTGGAGCGCGATCGCGTTTGAATGTATCATATTTGGTGAAAAGCACCAAACGGCTTCATGTTTTTACTATTATCTCATGCCATATCATCATAACAAATGGAAACATTTGAAGTAACATGATAATCAATATATTTTTCTCTAGCTTAGTTGTTACTGAAATATTTTGGAAGATTTATAGGCTGCTATGGTTATTGTTATTATTTTATGCAGCACTGCGCATAGCCTATGCCTATAAGGCACAATAAACCTGATGTTCATTATTATTGGAAACATTTATGTGTGTGTGTGTGTGTGTATTCTGTGAATTTTAAAAAGCAATTTTAACCAGAAAAATCTAAAATTTATACCCAAAATCGTGCAGGCCTATAGTTTCTCTTGATATCAGTATGTTCACTTTTTTTTTTTTTTCAGGGCCCAGATGCCACTCCTGCTGACTTCAACATTCACATGAGTCTCTGTACATGAACATGGTAAAGTGAAAATCAAACACCTTGGAAATGAAAGGTATGTACAATGCTTTTAGGAATGGCACAAAGGTCTCTGTCTTTGGATAATAGTTTTCAATGAGTGCTTTTTTGACATTTGTTTTGTATCTTTGGATTATGTTGTGTTGTAAATAAATCCAAACAATTTAAAAGCCATTCTTTTTTTAAATCTCCTCATTTACAGTATTGTGCAAGGTTGCTCAGAATGATAGGGCCCTGATAGCTCCTAATAGGGCCATTAGGGAGTGTCTTTGTCTTTCTCAGGTGAGAAAAGCTTACTCAGAGTCATGACCATTCAAGACCACAGAGCAAAATCCCCAGTGTTAAAATACACAGTCTATATATGTCACTATATAGCAACGGATTTAAACACTCGGTTGGTCAGATGAGAGGAAGTTAATAACCACAGGAGGAGCTGATGATGTTTAAAGGAGGAGCTGTAACTATATATAATGAAGAGAAAGACTGACAGAAACAGAAAATGGCTGATAAGTGTGATCTGTGTGTGCTGGGACTGATCATTCTCTCTTCACTTCTCACAGGTAAAGAAATCTGTATTTTCTCTAAAGACATTTAGTGGAATTAGTCTGGAAAGAGTTCATTTGAACATGCTCAGTTTATTCTTGCACACATTCACGTTGTGATCTCAGAGTTGTGTATTGATACACACAGATCATACTGTATTATTCCTGATACTGGACATAGTGTCACTCAAACATCTGATGATGAAGAATTATCTTCATATTAAGAGTGTGTGAGTGATTTGAACAGCTCTCTGATGAAGACTAATAGTTTATTCTGGAGAGTGTGTTGTTTGCTTTAAGTCAGGGAAAATACTATGATTTAAAACTTCTGCTTTTTATGCTGGTGTGTTTTATGTTTCATTTATTAATATATATCATAATGATCACTGAGATATACTGTGTTTCAGGAACCAGTGGAGATGATGATGTGTTCATCAGTTCTGGTGAAAATGTCTCTCTGTCCTGTAATAAAGCTCTTTCTGACTGCAACTCAACTACATGGATCTACTATAACGGTGATGAACTGATTACTGGAGGGATAAAGAATAAAGACACAGAGAGACATGAGAGACTGAGTCTGGAGTCTGACTGCTCTCTGAACATCAAGAACATCACAGAAGAAGATTATGGATTATACAGATGCAGACAATATGTGAATGGAGAACAACAAGGACCTGATGCTGATGTTCTTCTGAATATTCTTCACGGTAAGTTTATGATTATGTGGTCAATTTAAAAAGGGCAGATTCTCCCTTTAAACTCAGATGATGATTGAAGAGTCTGTGATTTGTGTCTTGTGTTCAGTTTCAGTGTCTCCATCATCAACTTTATCTTCATCATCTTCATCATCCTCACAGACTGAGATCAGTCCAGGCCGCTCTGTGACTCTCTCCTGTCAGTTGTATTCAGTTTATAGACTCTCCTGTGATTCTTTGGTCCGTTCTGAGGGAGTTGAGCTGTTGTGGGTGAATCAGGCTGGTGTTGATCTGAAGACAGACTCCAGATATCAGATATTATCATCATCAGATCAAGATCACTGTATCATCAGTCTGACTACAACACTCCTGAATGAAGATGACAACAGAGAGTGGAGATGTCAGCTTACTCGCAGAGATCAACTCTTGACCTCAGTCAGATACACTGTCAAGTATTCAGGTGAGAAAACACTCTTTTCTGACAGATTTGTGAAAACTTCCACAGATTGGCTCTACTCTTTCTGATGGCTTCATACGTTTTGGAGTTGTAAAATATTAGTGGTCAAAGTCATAAACCGCATACAATCCTTATAATCCCCAATATTGGCCTCCTACATGGGTCATACATGATATATTGCATAAATCAGACGAGTGTATTAAAGCCTAAAATGACCCATGTAGGAGGTCGGCTTTAGGAATTATAGGTTAATTATAGGTTTATTTGCAGAAGCTCAACTGTGTTTCACTCTCATATAAACCAGGAATAAATTATACAGTAACACAGTAATACAGTAATACAGTAATACAGTACAGTCTCTTCTCAACTACTGCCAGTCTCCTCCTGACAGCTTGAGAGTGAAGTAAGAAGATAATAGATGACAGACTCGTGCACATATTCATCATTTCTGTGATGTGAAGCTCCAGTATTATGTGATGATGATGTTGTGTATATGTGGTGTAACAACATTGGCTATTTGAATCATTCGTTCGTTTGATTCTGAATTAACAAATTCGGACTCTCTGTGTTTTCTAAGCAAATTCCTGCCCAAAACGTTCTTTGCTAAGCTTATCAGAGCTTGTAACCTCCTGACTTCGAAATTACAAATCATACGCCAGGCTCCATAAAGACTGGAACCAATTGACTTTTACGACACTAATGTCACCTCAGAGACATTCCAAACCCCCCTTTTCCCTCTCTGGACCACAGAGAGATAACGAAACTTGAAACCTTCTACACACACACACACACACACACACACACACACACACACACACAAACATCCTCCTATAGAAATATAGTTTTAATGTATGTAACTCAGATTTGGGTTTGATCTTCCTGTACGCATGTTTTATTAATTCGTTTGACCATATAATTGTGATTTTCTAGAGGTGTGGTTTTGAAATGTATTCTTTAATCAATAGTGTTTTAGTTAGAGAGGGTTCACTAACATTCTCTGGCAATCCCTTCCCCCCTGTGTGGAACTGTGTTTTATTACCTAACAGGAATGTTAGCCAGAAGAGCAGAATTAGGTGTTCATCCTAGATATTTTATATGTATAACCATTGAAGAAATATGTAAGCCTGAATGTAATTTCTCTTTTTCATGATTGTTCTTCTCTGTGATGGGTTTTTGTACTCTTGTAAACCGTAAAGGAATAAGGTTTCAGATGTGCACCCGTTGCAATCATAGATATGCCATGTGGATCTTTTTAAAAAAAGTCTAATTTTCATTCCCACTTGTAAATGCACATCACATTTTAGGTTAGTCTTATTCCCAGTTTGTTAATCGAACTTTTAATACTTATCTTACAGAGTAAGAAGGTACTTCTAGGCCGTAGCTTTTAAACATACCAAATTTGGTCTTGAATTGAACCTCCATATACCCGTAGGAAAGATATGGATACCAAATTATGATAAAATGCATTTTACTGCAGTTATAATTGTTTAACGTAGAAATGGCATGATCCTAAGACTGCCATAAAACATGCAAATCAAACTCATAGTGAGACAAAGAACTTTTCTCCCGCCTGGAATTTCGCATTCCAATTGGCTCAAGCCCCAGGGAGGAGTGAAATTCCTGTGCCCTAGAAAAGCGGTTACACTCCGCGTTCTGCTGAGTTGAGTTCGGTATTTTCTTTCGTCTTGTTTGTTCCTGCTTGTTCGAACCCTCCTCATCAGGGAGACCATCAATGGCTCCCGTTTAGGGGGCTTGATATTTTATTTTCTTTAAGTCTTTTAGTTTTGTTTCGTCTTCGAACTTCAGCCGACAACTTCAACTCAGAGGAAAAGACTGTTGAAAATCCCGCGGCGCGCGCTCGTCTTCATTGAGGACGTGCACGAGCACTGCGTCTGAGGAAATTCCTGGCTCCATGGGACCTAGGAAGTCCTCATCTCCGTTTTATTTTCTTTACTAAGTTTTATTTTCATATTCGTTACTCCCTCCACAAAGGGAACCGAACTCTGAATCATGTTTCTGGCCACTTCACGTTTCAGTGAACCTTTAAACTGCGCGCGAGTCTACGCGCCCCGAAGACACGAGGAAACACGCCCCGCTCTTAAAGG
This sequence comes from Scardinius erythrophthalmus, assembly GCF_964197995.2. Taxonomy (NCBI): domain Eukaryota; kingdom Metazoa; phylum Chordata; class Actinopteri; order Cypriniformes; family Leuciscidae; genus Scardinius; species Scardinius erythrophthalmus. The sequence goes on along the minus strand of NC_138221.1, from coordinate 3,424,299 downwards.
AGCTCTTCTTCAGCAAATACAAAGAGAACCATGTACCATGCAAGTATCGATTATTGAATTGAACTTACAATGTGATTTCTTTGTTGTCTCTTACGGGTTACTGTCGGTGATTTTTGCCATGCTGAGATCATCTCGGTGATCTCTCTCATCCTGAAACTTTAGTTTCACTTTCTCCCTTCCTCTCCCTCTCTCATCTGTTATCCGTTTAGTCTTGTATTTTGTTTTCATGTCCTGTACATACATTTACTCGTGTAAATTGTAGAACTTGTATTCCTTAGTTCGATGTAGTATTAGTCCAATTATTAAATTCCATATGCCCTTGACTGACTCTGATTTAATTGCCCATGTTACTTAGTCCCTGAAATGTTCGATCTTAGCTATATGCTTTATCTTGGCTACGATTTAAGTAACCTAATTTTAGTCTACAAACACCGAGAGTGTCTTTTCAAGGCCTGGAAGAGATACTCTTTCTCGTGTTTGTAAGAAGGATAATTTTCCTTGAGAGTTAATTTAATCTTACGAACAATCTGTTCGCTGGACAAACAGATTGTTTGATAACTAAATTAATTCCATTAAAGTTATCCCATAACTTCGAGCTGAAATAAGAACAATTGATGTATTAATGACGAACCATAACCCGTTATGGTAATCGTTCATATATCAATCTAGTTCAGCTGCGATAAATTAATGTAACTGTAACATACAAAATATTAATCATATTCATGATTAATTATTAAAATTCCCTATAGATCACTTGAGCTAATATTAATATTAATATTAATGTACGACCATTGTTCTTACAGTGGCATTATGTGTTGAACTGAACTAACAGACGTGATCCACAGATCCAGCTGATACAGCATCAGAAACTGAAGTCAGTGTGACTGCTGGATCATTATACAGAGGTACGACACGTTCATTTATACTGACAGCTTTATAACATTAAACTATCAGTCAGTCTGTAAATGCTTCATCAATAACTGTTGATAGTTGAATACCCTTGACTTCAGTCATGTACAGTTTCTCTTCTTCCTCTCATGTTTCCTGCAGTGATTGTGATTATTGTTGAGATGGCAGTGTTTGCTGCTCCTACTGTGATTCTTCTTCAGATCATCTGTGCAAGAAGAGCTGGTGAGTTTTGAGCCGCACACAATCTGATGATTCACACTCATCTGATCTGGAACAATCTGCAATCATGATAAAAACACATACGAGAGGTCAGTCAATGCTTTTATTTTGCAGGGAGGAAGGACTCGAAGCACCCAGAGGAAATAGAGATGCCGACAATATTAGAATAAAATACTGATGAGTTTAGAGCCAATCTGCAGCAATATTTACAATAGCAAAAACTTACAGAGGATTGTTCATTGTTTTATTTTCTTCTTCTCAGAAAACTGAGCACTTATAGTGACATAATCATGTTTAGATTAAAATGTTTGTTTTTTTACATATAAAAAGCCAGATTTATTTTCATTTACAGTATATGGATTTTATGGATATATTTGCCTACAGTGTTGAAAGTCATTCTCTTGTGCTTCATATGTAAACTGCTTTAAATATAATATTAATACAGTAATGGACAGACTCAGACTGTATAATCTCTCTCTGTTCTTTGTGATGGAGCTGATTTGAGGATTCTTGGATCTTGTCTGTTCATTCCTGATTTTAGCATCTTTTTTCATTTTGAATGATTGCTGTAATTTTCTTAATAAACCTCTGCAGTTGTGTTTAAAGGAGTCATAATGTTGTTTTAACTTTGGTACCCAATGCTCTATTATAGTCTTTCAGGCACTTCTAAAAAAGAAAAGTGGAAAAAAAAATCAACACAGAGCCCCTCAAGACCCTTATTTCTAAAGGCATTATTGTCTCGCGAGATCTGATGCGATGTTTTGGCTGTCGTGGACGGTCATTATAATAATGCAAATGAGGGGCGCGTTGATTGGTTGCAGGAAGGAGTGGGGTTGACACCGCAGGTAACTTCAGCATCATTACAAACTGACATCATGGCGCAAGTTGTCAATGAACCCGACCCGGCCGCGACCTATGGGATTCAACCCTACATGTTTGAGCCGGACTCTGAACCAGAGCTGGAAAGTGAAGCTGTAGAGTCGATGGAAGGACGTTCTACATCAAGATGTCTCTGAATGGTAAAGACAATCATTTTGACTGAGACATACATTAACATCAGTAACGAGCAAAAACGTGTGTTGCTATTTTCTCCCACATAAATTTACCTTTTATTTAATGTAGATTACATTAACGGAGATGTAGTTTTTTTTTTTTTTTTTTTAGCTTACAGTGGTTTTGAGATAGACGTTTACTATCATGTGGTGTTTTTGCCTTGTTTCACGTTGTGGTTATTTAGACATTCAATATTTTTCTTCTTTAGACATGCAACGTGATGTTATACTTGCATTTAAACAGTTTTAGCCACTGAGCATGGACTCCTGTACCGTCACTACTGTAGCTGCTAGTGTAAAACAAAGTGGAAAGATGTGGCTAGCATTCGTAGAGTCCATTCCCCGTGTTTACCTCGAAGGTAACGTTACATACAATAGCCGCATTAGCAGTTAGCTGCTATTTGTTAACCACAGTAGAGCAATAAAAACACAGTCTTACCTTTTCAATTTCTGGCAAGTCCCTGATGGTTGGGATGGCACCTTTTCCCAAACGGAGCTTCGAGGCCAAGTTCGCCTGATAAGCCCCAAATTTGTAAATGATTCCGGTGTAAAATGTTTAGCACACACACCTAACGATACGCCACTTGAAAGAGTTGTTGGGACAGCGTCATTAAAAATGAATTTCCTCCACTGTTCCCTGATAGTTTCGTCCGTTTTTGGTAGATAAAACACATTTGCATGTTGTTTGTGGCAGTCACCCACAGAGCATCTCAGGTGTAGGCTACACTCGGTTTCTCCATTTTTCTCGAGTCGACTAAACTGAATCTGAGGGGGAGAGGGGGAGAGGGGCGGGCTTCCCGCTGCATAGGTTTGCGGTGTCCATATTTGGTATATCCTCCCCCGTCTTGACGCGTGCACGTGGCCTATTTTACAAACCCTGAGGTAAACAAACGCTTCACTTTTAAATATCGGCTTCCCGGCCAGTGTACAATCATTATGCATTGATTCTCGTGGAAAAGTGAAATTTCTACTTTATGACTCCTTTAATAAGTCTCCTTTCCTGAGATGTTTGTTAGGAATATGTTAATTCCCCTTCATGAGCTGGTACTGTATCTGTCACGGGTGGTCAAAAAGTGAAGCGAGGATTCAAGTGCAGGTAAGGAATTTTTAATAAATAATAAACAAAATCAAACTACAACAAAACTCCCCGTGGGGGAAAACAAGGCAGGCAGAACTCAGGAACATAACACAGGGGAAACGTAGACAACGATCGACACAGACTGCAAACAAGAGGGAACTAATAAAGGGAAACTAATCAAGGGGGAACAGGTGGGAGAACTCAAACAATAATCAGATAACAAGTGGGAGGGACCAGACAATGACAAGAGCACATGGCCCAAAATAACAAAAACACCCATGTGCAGCACAAGACAGGACAGGCATGTGACATTACCCCCTCCCTACGGAGCGGCTACCAGACGCTCCATCAGACCAGGGTGGGGGACGGGAGGGACAGACCAGGGCGGGGCGGGAGTGACAGACCAGGGCGGGACGGGAGGGACAGACCAGGGCGGGACGGGAGGGACAGACCAGGGCGGGACGGGAGGGACAGACCAGGGCGGAACGGGAAGGACAGACCAGGGCGGGACGGGAGGGACAGACCAGGGCAAAGACAGTCCAACAGGCGGCCAGGGCGGAGACGACAGTTCATCGGGTGGCCTGGACCGAGGAGACAATCCCTCGGGCGGCCAGGGCGGAGACTCTCCCTCGGGCGGCCAGGGCGGAGATGACCCCTCAGGCGGCCAGGGCGGAGACTCTCCCTCGGCGGCCAGGGCAGAGACGACCCCTCGAGCGGCCAGGGCGGAGACGACCCCTCGGGCGGCCAGGGCGGAGACGACCCCTCGGGCGGCCAGGGCGGAGACGACCCCCCGGGCGGCCAGGGCTCAGGAACTGGAACAGACACCACCGGCTCAGGCACTGGAACTGGCACCACCGGAACTGGCACCACCGGAAATGGCACTGGAACTGGCACCATCGACTCAGGCACTGGAACTGGTACCACCGACTCAGGCACTGGAACTGGCACCACCGACTCAGGCACTGGAACTGGCACCACCGACTCAGGCACTGGAACTGGCACCACCGGCTCAGGCACTGGAACTGGCACCACCGACTCAGGAACAGACACCACCGGCCCAGGAACAGACACCACCGGCCAAGGAACAGACACCACCGGCCCAGGAACAGACACCACCGGCCAAGGAACAGACGCAAACACCTCCGGCTCAGGAACAGACACCAACCCCTGCTCCGGCTCAGGAACAGACACCACCGGCTCCGGCTCAGGAACAGACACTGGCTCCGGCTCAGGAACAGACACTGGCTCCGGCTCAGGAACAGACACTGGCTCCGGCTCAGGAACAGACACTGGCTCCGGCTCAGGAACAGACACTGGCTCCGGCTCAGGAACAGACACTGGCTCCGGCTCAGGAACAGACACTGGCTCCGGCTCAGGAACAGACACTGGCTCCGGTTCCGGCTCAGGAACAGACACTGGCTCCGGCTCAGGAACAGACACTGGCTCTGGCTCCGGCTCAGGAACAGACACAGGCTCTGGCTCTGGCTCAGGAACAGGCTCTGGCTCCGGCTCAGGAACAGACACAGGCTCTGGCTCTGGCTCAGGAACAGGCTCTGGCTCCGGCTCAGGAACAGGCTCTGGCTCCGGCTCAGGAACAGGCTCTGGCTCCGGCTCAGGAACAGACACTGGCTCTGGCTCCGGCTCAGGAGGAGACTCTGGCTCAGGAACAGACACTGGCTCTGGCTCCGGCTCAATCTTGTCTGAAGACACAGGCTCTGCAGACGTGATGTGAACAGTCTCTGTGGCGGCCATCTTGTCCGAAGACACAGGCCAGGCAGACGTGACGTGAACACTCTCTGCAGCGGCCATCTTGTCCGAAGACCCAGGCTCGGCAGCGGCTGCCATCTTGTCCGAAGACACAGGCTCAGGAACAGTCTCTGGATCGGCAGACGTACTGTGCTACCTCCACGCCTGCAGTACCACCACTGCATAAAACAAGAAGACCACTCTCTTGGCCGTGGTAGGACTGATGATGGGCGGCTCCGAGACGATCTCAGGGATGACAGCGGGCTGCTCGGAGGGGGCGGCCTCTGGGCCATTGGGGAGGCAGGAAGTCTTCCTCCTCCTCCTCCGCCTCCGGACCACCGGACTCGAGACCACCGAACCCGGGACCATCGGAACTGGGACCACCGGAACTGGGACCACCGGAACTGGGACCTCTTTAGCAGGAGGATTACCGTGACGCTCCAAGAAATTCACAAACTCCTCAAACGTCAGATGTTTCAATGCTCTCATTATCAGGAAGTCGATGGGTTCATCAAGGGCGTAGTTAAACAAGTCCTTAAGAGCTTCAACACCAAGCCCCAGTCCTTCTGCAGCTGCGCTGAACTTCACGGCAAACTCTCTCACATTAGTCCCCATCTGACGAAGGGAACTCAAAGTGCTGAATCTTACAATGCGCTCATATTGCGGGCAGGAAATAGGAGGCTGGAGTGAATCCTTCCGCTGAATCCTCATTTTATGGTCGATCGTTCTGTCACGGGTGGTCAAAAAGTGAAGCGAGGATTCAAGTGCAGGTAAGGAATTTTTAATAAATAATAAACAAAATCAAACTACAACAAAACTCCCCGTGGGGGAAAACAAGGCAGGCAGAACTCAGGAACATAACACAGGGGAAACGTAGACAACGATCGACACAGACTGCAAACAAGAGGGAACTAATAAAGGGAAACTAATCAAGGGGGAACAGGTGGGAGAACTCAAACAATAATCAGATAACAAGTGGGATGGACCAGACAATGACAAGAGCACATGGCCCAAAATAACAAAAACACCCATGTGCAGCACAAGACAGGACAGGCATGTGACAGTATCTGTAAGTCCACTGAAGCGAGTTGTAGTTGAGAAGCCGCTTCAATAACCGAGAGCTAGATATTGGATCTTAAACACCTCACGACACCCTGAAGGAGCCACTGAGAGGTCAGACTTGAAGCACTGTTCCTGAGATGCTCTTCTTGGTGGTTAACTGTAAGCAGCAGACAGATCCAGCAAGAGGAGAACTGAGGATTCGGAGGCTCCTCTTGCCAGTCTCAGAGCTTCAATAACCGAGAGCAGGGCCGTCTCAGTTTAGTGGCGCTTCTGAAGCCAGACTGGTTGTTGTCCAGGAGGATGTTCTGTGTGAGAAATGGAGATAGTTGGTGGAAAACGACTCGTTCAAGTGTTTTAGCAAAGTGGTCCAGAAGTTCAGGGAGGCGGAAGTTAAATCAGTGGTGCTTGAGAAATACATCCCAGATCTTCCAGAGCATTTGTAGTGTTGATAAAGGAGTCTGGATCTGATATATTTCTCAAGGCTGGAGAGAGTAAAGCAGAACGCTATAATCCATGTGTAGAAAATGTGTATAGTCAAGTCAAGTCACCTTTATTTATATAGCGCTTTTTACAACACAGATTGTATCAAAGCAGCTTCACAGTGATAACATGAAAATAATACAGCAAATTTTGTTTCTAGAAGAAAATTGCGTCATCGTCCACCCTAAGTAAGGCAGATCAATAATATTGTTGAATATTAAATGTCCCCAACAAAGCAAGCCAAAAGCCAAGGCAACATTGGCAAGAAACCAAAACTCCCATCAGTGACAGAATGGAGAAAAAACCTTGTGAGAACCCAGTCTCAGTCGCTCAGTTCTCCTCTGGCCAACCAGACAATCAGTGTGATTAACAGTATATGCATTTCTCACTCGTTTCACGCATGTAAAGCAACACTTCACTGTGGGACACAGTGTGCGCTTTATTTTACCAAGCTTATGCTTATAATTACTTTACAATACTTTTAAAATCTGTTTTATAATTCAGGAAACTGCTAAAATAAGGAAGGGAGACTAACAGTAATGCTCTTGTGTGCAAAAGAATATCTTATAAACTGTGTTCAGAGCAGATGTGCGTTGAGCCAGTGTGGTTCACTTCATTGTGGTATTGACACCAACACAACGGAAACTCTAGCTGAATTTAAACACTGAGTTGGTCAGAACAGAGGAAGTTAATAACCACAGGAGGAGCTGATGATGTTAAAGTCTTTACAAATGGGACTTTACAAATGCTCACATAATATAAGCATTTTAGAGCTTATAATATGAATAATGCTCAACGTTAAGTATGAAGTAAAAGAATGATGATCATAAACAACCGCTAACAAATCTGGATAAACAGAATCACACAAGAATTAGACAAAATACAAATCTAGAAATAAAAGAGCAATGAACTAGACTCTTACCTGTCACCCCTATTTATGAGCAAACACTGGAAGATTACATAAGCTTGAATGATTGCAGCTCATGAATGCAATCCTGCCAATCCTGTCAATCCTAGCCATGGTTTCTTTTAAAAGACAAATCCTGAAATGTTTTTCTCAAAAAACTCAATTTTCCCCAGGATGAGATCTCACTGATGTTAGCCGTGACTTTTACGTAATCACACTGGAAAGGTCACGCTGGACGTAGGCGGAAGTACCGCCCCCTTGTTTACAAGCGTGGAGAACACTTAGCGGGCGTTACCCTCGGTTTGGGACGGGACTGGAGTATTTTGCACCGTACTCCCAAATTCCATGGCTTGGTGGAACAGGGAAAAAGACAGGAGCAAGATGGGCTAACGCCGCCGATGTACCCGAGTCACTCTTAGCCACCCGTGCTGCCGACTTGGCCAGTGTTGCTATATTCATAGACGCGCACATCCCACTCTTACACACACACACTGCACACACTGCTGCATATTTAACAAGTGCGGATTTCTTTCTTGTTTATTTTTCTTTCTTACGCTTTTATAAGTTGAATTGTGTTTCGGTAACACTATAATAACTGCACGCAATTAATCATTAGTTAAACATTAGTAAAAAGAAAACAGTTAATTCATCATTTATAAAGCATGGATAGACATTAATAAGCAGTTTATAAATACAGCTATAAATGCTTTATTTTTGATTTATAAACATATCTATAGTGTGTTTAATAATTGTATTTTCTCACTTTTTAATGATCAATTTATCATTTCTAAATGAAGTATTGCATTATTTACAAACCGGATATTTAGGAGTTGTTGTCAGTGGTTCATAAGATCACTTAGAAAGTGTAAGTAAACGATTAATAAACTATTTAAATGTACATTCATACATCTTAAATATTTCTGTGTTCTGTATCGCTGTGTTGTGTTTGTTTCCTTTTTCTGTTTAGAAGATAACTGTAAAATCTCCTTTGTAAAAGCTTTACAAGGCAGAACTAGTCCTCACTTTAGATGAGCTCACAAAAAAAGTTCACTGACCACAACTAAATGCTTTATAACTACCTGAATTAACCATTAATTATTGACACACTAAGCAACTATTACAATATGTCTGAATAATAAGATGTATGAATGTACATTTAAATAGTTGATTTATGTAACCCAGGTCATTAACTCGGGTCATTATATTAATAATTAGTATTATTTTATTTATATCGCTATAAAAGTATTAGTTAGAAAAGAACATGAAGTAATTTTTATTTTATATTATTATAAAAAGAAAAGGTTCCTGAACTGATTCCTGATTGGTGAAGTGAAAGGTTAGCCCCGCCCCCTGTTGGAGAGTTCCAGAAGATCACGCACAAGCAGAAATGTAGAGAGATTGCAACGACACGAGAGTGAGAGCAGATGCGATTGAGTGATCTGAGTGAGAACAAACTGTTTAATAATCCAGCAATAGATTATTAACAAGTTGAGAAGTATATTTATGAGGTATTAATTCTTTAAAAAGCCCACGCTTTGAGAAGAGTGCGATGTGAATCTGAACGCGACGAGAAGAAAAGACACTGACGTGATAGGATCTGAACTAAATCTTTTTCTTTGAGAAAATACTTTTTTTGTCTCTGATTTATATTTCTCCCTGGTGAGTACCAATTTCTTCATAAGAGATGTATTTAGGTAATGTGGATACTGTTTTTGGACTCTTAATGTGAAAAATACATTTGAAAAAGTGATGAGTGATATAATAAATGTTTGAAAATGCTTTAAGTTAGGGCTGCACGATTAACCTTTATCGCATCGATATTGAGGTTTTAACTCCCGCAATAACCTAACCTCAGGAGTCTGAGGTTTTTTCCCCCGCCTCTGACATTTGAGTGACAAACCTATTAGCCAATCAAAATGGTCGAATCTCGCGTTCCTGGCTTGCTGGCCAATTAGAAATGGCAATGGAAACACAAGGTTGTATGCAGTGCACCGGCTTTCTGTAAGCAGCAAAGCAGCTAACACGCAACGTGTACCTCGAATTGTGCCAATAGAAAAAGCTTGTAACTGCGCAGAAATGGCCGAAGGCACTTCTTCGGTGACAAGAGAGGAAGCGGGGGAGCACTTGGTTAACAAGAAGGGTGGTACTTCAGCTGTTTGGACTTATTTTGGATTCGCGAAGAACGACGTGGAGCAAAAGAGTGCTAAATGTAAAATATGTCGACGTGCCGTGGCCAGATCCAGAGGAAACACTACCAATCTATACCAGCATCTTAAAAATCACCACCGACAGCAATATGATGCATGCACAAAAAGTGTGGATGTGGATGAAGACGAAGCCACGACTAGACATGGAAAAAGTAAGCAACCAAGCATTAAAACTGCATTCGCTTCTGTTACGCCATATGAAAAGTCCTCAAGAAGACACATTGAAATCACGACGGCTATAACACGTTATATCGCAAAAGAAATGATTCCCCTGAATACAGTCTCAGGGGAAGGCTTTCAAAATCTCGTTCATACACTAGACAGACGATATGTGGTTCCATCCAGAACCTACTTCAGTCAAGTGGCGGTCCCACAAATGTATGCGGAATGTAGGGGGAAGTTGGAGGCAGAACTCCAAAGCATTGGATATTTTGCAACAACGTCTGATTTATGGTCAAGCAGGACCACTGAGCCATACATAAGCCTTACATTGCATTTTATTGACGATGAGTTTAAGTACGACAACGTACTTCCCCGAGGAGCACACAGGAGAAAATATAGCCAGCGCAATAAAGGAGATCTTGATGAGTTGGGGCTTGTGCGAAAAGAATCAAACATGCATCACTACTGACAACGCAGCAAATGTCATCAAAGCGGCTGAACTCAACAAGTGGATGAGGCTGCAGTGTTTTGGCCACAGGCTCCACCTGGCTATTGGTAAGATTCTCTCCTTTTCTCCCACAAGTCTTGTTCTTGTGTGTGTGGGCTGCACGATTACATTAACTAAGCGCGCCTCACAATATCGTGCGATACTCATTAACTTAAGTTTTACTGTTAGAAATTCTTAAAATGTTTTCTATATAGTGGTTATTTATTTTTTATATAGTTGCTGTTAATAGCTGTTTTTTGTTGCTTATATAATGTAGATTTGTGGGATTAAACTGTCAATCTTACAGGTCTGCTTTCTCTCTCTTGTTTTTTTCTTAAGAGAATTCAGTGAAAAACGAACCACGGGTCAAGCAAGCAACGGGCCTCTGCAAGGAACTAGTGGGACATTTTTCACACAGCTGGAAGAAGAAGTCGAAACTGATGGATGCCCAGAAAGAACTGAAACTTCCAGAACACTCACTCGTCACTGAATGCCAAACAAGATGGGGTTCAAGGCAAAGGATGGTGGATCGCGTGTTAGAGCAAAGTAAAGCACTGACACAGGTACTGTCAGACGACCGAAAAACCAGACACCTGGTACCCACGTGGCAGGACATAGAAGTCCTTGAATCCATCAACAGTGCCCTTAAACCTCTCCAAGAGTTTACAGACATCCTCTCAGGTGAAGAGTATGTAAGCGTGTCCTACCTCAAACCCGTCCTGTATCTGCTGAAAAACACAACTCTGGCAGCCAAAGAAGAGGACACTGACTTGACGAAAACAATTAAGTCAAAAATCATTGCATACTTGGAGAAAAACTACAATGACCCAGAGACACAAGAGCTGCTGGATGTCGCATCTCTTCTGGACCCAATATTTAAAAAAGATTACATCAGTCCAGAAAACGTGACACGCATTGAAGACAGAGTGAGGGTTGAGATGGAGGAGATTGCACGAACAGTAATAGTATTAACATGTAATTGTAATTCAAAATATTTAGTAAAGAATTAAAGGAGCTATATGTAATTCTAAAAAAAAAAAAAAATCACACCACTTATGTCACAGATACTTAGGAATAATGTTAATATAACATGATCTCACCAGTAATGGTACAGGCAGAATATTTGCGTTTAAAAAACTTTTTTACGGGGACAGAAATGTAGTTTATGTTGTGTTTTTATGTTTTGCCAGGAGACCCCACCCATTGTGGTCTATTTTTAATTCAAGTGCAGTGCTCGTTATGGCCACTATTTTACATTCATCTCCTTTATGCATTATTGCTGTTTTATGTTTTACAGGAGAAAAGACCTCATGTTAGCGACACAGGGGCAACTGAGAAGAAGGGATTGCGCTCAGTGGGCAGTTTGTTTACCAAACAGACACCCTCTGCTGCGGTGCGGGTAGAGGCTGTCATCGACGCTGAACTTAACAGCTATTTGATGGTTCCAGTCATTACCGGAGAAAGTGACCCCCTGGCTTGGTGGAAAATTCACACTGTGAATTTCCCAATACTAAGCAGACTGGCTCGAAAGTATTTGTGTGTGCCAGCAACGAGTTCGCCCTCAGAACGTCTTTTCAGTGCCTCAGGAAACATCGTCATGATTGTGTGCAATATACAACCGTTTTATGTTTGGTGATTGTCCATTTTTTCTTAAAGTGAATTTACAATGTTTCAAGTGGATTTCCAGTATGTCTTGTTATTCTATGCCATCAGAGCATTTTTTCGGTGCCAGTGACAACATTGTCACATGTCTCATGCCAGAATTGTAGACATGTTGGTGTTTTTAGCAAAAGAACTCTGAAAATGTAACACTGTGACACAGTTCTCAATTTTGCACTTTTATCTTTCAGAAGGCAAGCTGATCTAGCTTTTTATTTTACTTCAAAATGTGTGCAATGCAGCTGTTTTATGTTTACTAAATGCCAGTGGGTTCACTGGGTTGCAGTATTGCTATATTTATTTTTTCTAATTCCAAGTCTAATAAGAGATTGTATTATTTATTTTTAAATTTTTAAGTTTAATGGGTTAGAATTGTTCACTTTTTCTCAAAGTAAATTTAACATTTGTCAAGGTAATTCCCAGTATGTCTCATTATTCTAATCTATGCCATTAGAGCATATTTTCAGTGCCAGTGACAACATTGTCACATGTGAGCGTGCCTGTCTCAAGCCAGAAATGGTAAATATGTTGGTGTTTTATAGTAAAAAACCTTTAATGTAGCACTCTGACACAGTTTCTGATTTTGCACTTTCTTATCTTGCAGAAGGCTGGATAAGGTGTTGTTTTTAATTGTTATTGTCATTTATTTTAAAATGTGTGCAATATAACAGTTTCATGTTCAGTAAATGGCAGTGGACTACAGAATTATTTTGTTTTTCTAATTGTAAATCTAAATCTAATAAGAATTCATTTTCTATTTTTCAGTGTTTAAGATTGTTAAATTTAAAAACAAATGACCAAGTGGTTAAGTTAATTTCCATTATGTCTTCTTATTCTTTGGTATTTAGGTTCAGGTATTTAATAATGACGAAGCATCAAACAATCTCATTACCTCAATCACTATGTATGTAGTCTATTTAACCCTCTGTGTCATAAAAGTAACAACATATTTTATTCATAATTTTAGGTTTTATGCACTTAAAAGTATCGAACGAAAATCGCACCGCAATCGCAATATAGGAATTAGGTTTTTTCTCAAAATCGTGCAGCCCTACTTTAAAGTCCCCATGAAATCAAAATTGACCCTATTTACTTTGTTAGCGCATATTACTAGTCTTGTGGTGAACAATTAATCCGTGCAAGAAAATATATATAATATTTTTTTTTTACCATGGTAATCTTTAATCAAAATCTGAAAATGCCCCTCCCCTCTGCATTGGAGGACCTTCTCTGATGACGTAGGTTTGAGGAATTGGTTTGGGCAACGCTTAACCACTCCCCTCAAACCGTTAGTCTGTTATGAGCGAGAGATAGAGAGGAGGAGCGCTAGAGTAAAACCCTGCCCTCTGTTCAATATTCCGTTTCACTGGGAAATACGTCACAGCACTGGAGAAAAGTCGTTTGCAACTTCCGGTTCACGGGGACTTTAAGTGTTTTCTAATATAATCTGTGAGTGCATATAGTTATGTTTAAATGGTTGAAAGATTATATTTTTTCTGTTGTGAAGTGTGTGCCATGCGCTGCTAGCTTTGCTAGCTCTGTACACAGACTCTAGTGTGTTAATCAAGCACATGGTGACTAGCATGTATGTGTTGCCTATATCCAAATAACTGAAACACACATTTTGGTCATTAGAAACTGTTTATGTGAATGAGTTACTGATGAGTGTTTTGGCTTTGTTTTTGCAAGGCTGGGTTTTTTTCTTGTGTTTTATTTTTCTCTTTTGTTAGTGTCTGAAAAATTGCTGCTGTGATCCTGAATCCTGTCCTGGCTGTGGACTCTTATCCCGGGTTTGGACTGGCGAGCCATCCCATCGTTTCCTACCCGGAAACAGAGGAAAAGGAGTTGTGAGAAAAGGAGTTTTCTGATTGGGTAGGACAGAACTGCATCCCAGATAGAAAATTGGCTTTGGGACGGATCTGGCTAAATTTCGGCTGAGATTTTGGCCCACATACCGCATGGAATTACGGTCCAAGGTTGGCCCAAGTGCTGTTTGCCCAAAGTCAACCAGATCAGTGCCGGAAGCAGACCAAAACTCACCCAGAGTTTAACAATGTACCCAGATATTATCCAGAACTGGCCCAAAACAACGCCGTAATCCCCAGATGTCAGCCAGACAAAGGCCAAACTGGCACCAGCTTTACCCCAGAACTCAGCCACAACTTATCCAGAAAACAGCCATAACGGGGCCAATATTATACCAGTCCCCAAAACTGAACCAGAAATTATCCCTGTGTAATGCTTATATATTGTGCAAGGAATAATAAAATAATGACACTACACAAATGCAAAGTACAGCATTTTATTGAGAGGGGAAGACAATCTCAGCCAGATAAATGGAAAAATAAAAACTACGGGAAAAAGACAAGATAAACCAATACTAGTGTAAGGCAAAACAAAAGCAACACATATTCACAATACAAGAATAATAAAAAGACAGAGCACTAAATTAAAATGTTACAAAAATTAATGCAATTATGCAATTTAAAAAAGTATGGGATGCTTAAATAATGAAATACAGACACGAACCAAAATACGGTGGCCGAGAAACCTAGCAATAAATTAAATTGATACAAACAATAAAGCAAAAGTGTCATGCATAAATCATAAAGTACAGAAACAAACTAAAAGCTGGTTATAAAAGATAAATTAAATACAATTTATACAGATGTGCAAAAAAATTTAAATTATAAGTTGCAACAATGCAAAACAGATTCCCTAATAACTTAAAAGGTGTCCTCCTTTTTTTTCTGCCACCCTTGCGATCACCAGCTAGGTGAAACCACCTTTTAATACCTTTTTCGACCTCAAGCTCAGATGTCTGTGCACACACAGGAGTTCTTCTTACAGCCTCTAGAATAGGAGCATACAAATACAGAGTTAAAAAATAATTTTAAATAAAATGAACAATAGACATATAAAGCATTTGTATCAAAAGACACCACCAGTCAAATAATTAAAACTTTCAACATTCATTCATGACATGAGGGAATAGTCATGAAGTTCCAGATAGACTTAGACACAACAAAAATGCACTTACCAATCACAATGTTTTTAGGCTGCAAGCTTTGGAAAGGTGTTTTTCCATGTACACCTCTCCAGTTTACCACTTTGACAAAGTCATTTTGGAATCCTTGCCTCATAATCCGCCAGACGTGTCCTTTAAGTCGACTACACCCAACAATCCCAGTTCAAGTACCTGAAATATTTTTAAAACATGCCATCACTATTAAGTCAAAACACTAAAACATGCTAATATCGATATTATATTTACCAAATTACACAAATATAAATCGTTTTTGTTACTGTTAGATTTTTCATGTTTTAGATTGATCACACACACACCATTTAATTACAACAGTAATTAAAACCAGACTTGTGAGTGATAACAGCATGCAACTGTGCATTACTGACAGTGTTACCTACCACTTTTTGTCTTGTTACTGGACATGATCGAAGATCACTTTCCAGGGAAGTTAATGACCAAACAGTTTTGGACTTTGACTTTGGTTCTGTGCCTCCCGAACGTTGTTTGCTTTGAGATCTCGCACCATCCTTACAATGTTCCTCTGCTGCTCCATAAGGATTTCTTGTTTAGATATTATGTCATGGAACAGTGCTAAAACATTAAACACAGGTTACACCACGTCTGCTATGACATGAGCCTTACGCTAACAGTGAATATATGATAGAAAAGACAAAAAGAAATCTTACATCTTATTAATCGGTCATCGCTTGAGAGGCCTTTTCTCTGTGGTCTGGGTGTTTCATGATGCCACGGTGATTGTATTGCCTGTTCGGGAGACTGTAAAGTTGTATCCTGAATTAATTTCTTTTTCCAAAGATTCAAACATCTTGTTGACTCTTTTAATAGCCATTTTTCTCATGTTACCTCGCTCACTGTAAGCCCACATTATGTTCATATAATAAGCACTGTAAATGGGGGCTAATTCTAGACTAATTCTAGAACCTCTAACATAAAAGCAAATCAAATCCAACCACAGAAAACAACCAAAAAAGCCTATCTAGTAACGTTACTGCGCTATAGATTAAAATCTGCGTGTTAGTTTAGATATGTAAAAAAGTATCAACTTACCTTGATCATGTATTAAAACTTTATAAGATAAAACCAAGATAGTGTAATTGTCGAAGTTAGAACGACAATTTGAATTTCACCGCGAGACTGCGTTAGAAAATATGAGTTGCTGAATAACTGCTACGTAACTTCCGGATCCTCTGGTAGGCAGGATGATGTCACGGGGTGCATTCTGGGAAAAGTAGTCCTTTTTGTAAAGCGGATTTAACACCGTATATGTAAATCAACTACTATTTCCATGATGCATTGCAAACTGCGTCATCGTATCAGCAACAACAGACGCACATTGACCCGTCTGCCGAGCAAGAAGACTGCTCTAAAAAACAGTTTAACCATGGGTTTTTGTAGTAAAACTGTCGTTATACTGTACAAATGGTAATCAGTTTGCCAAAACTTTTTTTGTGGCATATATTGATTACAATTTGGATAATCACAAAGTACTCATTCAGTCCCATTCAATCTTTTGTCTTATATGATGCTGCAGACTGAACCATTTGTCTTTGTCTTCAAAACATTTTTTTTTTTTTTTTTGCACATTGTCACCTCCTTAACTGCCCATTAAAATAATCTTGCCAACAGAATAATCAAGTCTTCTTTCCTTTAAAAAAAGGAAAGGTCTTCTTGCCTCCTTATGTGTAAAAGTGTACAATTTGAATAATTATCTATAGGTATTTTTAACTAGGCCTATAATAAACAGATTTCATTTGATTCTTTTTGACAAAATTAACCTTATAACCTTATGTATAAAATATGAACCAATTAACAACACATTTTACACAGCTGTTTTACAGTAGAGCACATTCATGCCAGAGGTCTTTTATTTACTCTTCTACCAGAACCCAACCAGATCTCAGCCAAATATTTTCTTATTCTGGCAGACAGAGCTCAAGCCAGGGCTCAGCCAAAAAGATACAATTTGATTTTTGTTTCTTTTGGTTAGCCAGACGACTCCAGCCAGAGCTTAGCCTAGTACTGTTTGACACAGGAGTGTGAAAAAAACAGTGCCAGAATTAAGCCAGAAGTGCCTAATTTAAGCCAGACTCGGCCCAGACTTTGTTGCTATCTGGGATACATTGCGTTTTTCAAGTTTTCCAGGATTTCCCTGAAGACAAAATTAATTCTCTTCATGGACTGAACTGCGTTAATTTTTGAACAACTTTCCTACTCAGTAATTTTGGGGAATTTGAAAACAAGACATTGAACTTGAAATTGAGAAACTTGAGGTTGAATTTCAGAAATTGATATTGGCAATGTTTTACGCCCGTTTCACACATCCTCCGTGTGCAGTGTGTGTGCGGTGCAGGAGCAGCACGCTATAGTGCTTTCACATATGCTGCGTTTGCAGTGACTGATCCACGGCTGTACCACAAACACAGACTCACTATTTTTATTTCAAATCCAGAAGTTATCTGCAACTTTTATTAAATAAAAAGTTTTTGTCAGCATTGAGATTCTCTTTGTACACATACACTTTTTAATAGACGTATGCACGTTTAAACAATTTAAACAACGTAGGGCTATTATTCCATGCATTACTTCTACTTATATTAAGTTGCTCAAGCAAGTGGTCAAATATTTAACCATGTACTTATATTAAAATCACAAACATTTTAAATTAAAACTTAAAATTGACAAAAACAGCCGACTCTCATGTCTTTTCTTTTGCATTTAAATTTTAATACTATTTAATAGGCTACAACAGATCTTGCATGTCACAAAGAACTTGTTTTTCCACCTCCACGAATGAGACGAGTGTTGTTCATAATGTCGCCTTGTTGAGGTAAAGGTAGTTTTACCCCGGTCTTAAAGTAAGAAGATGAAAAATAGTAGTATTTAATTAAATACATTTATGGTGAATTTACTACATTTTCAGGTCAATCTGTGTTCATTTTGACCACGAAACATGCGCCGTCACTTTCATTTAGCGCGTGCAGCACAGCAGAAATAGACTCGGTGTGGAAATGATCTCTGCACTGCTGTATACGCACCGCTCCTGGAACGGATCGCCGGACCGCATCCGCGTGCAGTGTCTATACAGGTACGGGAAAAAAATAAGCACCGCCTACACACTGCACACGGCGTATGTGTGAAAGGGGTGTTACTCTGTGTTTATCATTTATTCGAAATACTGTGTTACTGTTATCTGTTTGTTTTATTTAGTTTTTCTTTCATTCTTTCAATTTTAAAAGATACAATTCATGCAAAATAACAAACAAATAGAAAAACACACTTACCTTTTCATTAATTAGCTGCATTCCAGTGGTCTGAGTGGTTAATTGTTTTTATTCTTTTCTTACGATCGTCTTTGCTAATTTTTGCTTCAGTGAGTCGATCCAAATCTTCTGATTCTGGTCCATAGTTTTGCTAAATAAATGTTGCTTGCCCACTAGAGGAAGACACAGGATAAGGATGGAAACTATGAATGGAAATAATCGCGTTGATCTAGTAAACTAATTATCATGATTTTGTAACATTAATCAATGGAAAATAAAAAATTGTAATATTATAAAATAAAAGTAAAAATTTCTAAAAATTCCAAATGTTATAAATGCATAAATGTTATATTTATATATATTTTATAATTATATGTTATTTTAATAAGTGTTTAAAACACATATAATAAATAAATGTTGCTTGCCCACTAGAGGGAGACACAACATAAGGATGGAAACTATGAGTGGCATTAATCACATTGATCTAGTTCATTTTTATAACTTATGGTGTACTGACAGAATTGTTTTATACAATTAGTGTACATACATGTTATATTTATAAGTATTTATACTATATATGGTGCACTTATTATAAATGTTGTAAACACTGATTTATTTATTCACACAGGTAAAGGATTCACACAGGTAAAGTAATCAACAGGTTTATTTGCAGAAGTATGTGATCGCAGCGATGGAAGCAGGAGAGTAACTGATGAATACAGTGTTCAGGATAGATGTCTGTTCTGAAATGGAGATCGAGGCAATGACTGAAGACGGATGAAGGAAGCAGATGACTGAAGACAAGTTGTTCAGGTAGGTATCGTGCAGGTAAGGAGTCAGGTAAGTGCATGCAGGTGAGGGCCAGAGAGGATGATGGGAAATGTAGTGAGGAGGTGGTGACTAGCTGGTGACCGTGACAAAGTGCACCATAAGTGAGTAAAAACCCTCACCATTTATCCGGGCTTGGGACTGGCAGGGGCGCCAGAAATTTTGGGCCCCATGACAAAAAAATCAAATTGCGCCCCCGCAGCTGTTGTCACCACATCTCTAGGACCTAACTGTCCCATCAAAAGCTTTACATAACTCTAATCAAAGGCTTTACATAACTCTAATCAAAGGCTTGCAACTGTCTTGCTTCTTGTAGTTCAATACTAGTACTAGCACAATATTTAGTGCTGGTGATTAGTAAATGCAAGTCTGCATACAGTATGCAGTTCACTATTTGATGCAAGATTAAAAGCCAGCATAAAAATGTCCTTAAGGCAATCCTTTACAGTCTCAATGTATTTTTATTCTAGAATTAATGACAGATTTAAAAAAAACAACGAAAAAAACTAAATATATATTAACTTTTTCATCAAAATAAATTTACATCATCATCTCAAAACAATGAAAACAGCAGATTTTGAATTATTTAATTATTACAGATTGAGATTATTATTCCCTGGAATGATGGGAATATTAAAGTCTGTATCTACAGATGTAACGCCATTTAACGGACAAAATTCAGTCTAAATAAACGCATCAAACTGGATTAGTTTAGCCCTTTCATGCATGAATTATGATAACCTCAGTCAGGATTTTTTTCCTATGTGTTTTTATTGCTCTTAGGGCATGAAAAACAAGAATTGATTTTTATTTTATTTTTTTTTACAAATTTTTCAAAGAGATCTTCAGATGTCCACTTGAGTGGACAGCATGCGGTTGGTTTAAACTGAAGATATACTGTATTAAATATAAGACAATAATCAAACAGATAAAGTATGTGAATTTAACAAACTAATCAATGCAATTATATCAAATAATGTGAAAACTATAAAATATATACAAAAAATATAAATGCAAAATATTGCAATGGCTTCATACAACTTCATACAAGTTGCACTTCGCGTATCTATGATATCAGAACATGAGGACTTGATTCCATCAGAATTTTCTACAGCCTGTCAAGGTACAACTGTGGAAACCACTCAGACACTCCCTCCAGTGCACCAGAGTATGGAGATTTACCCTTATTAGCTGATAATTCTGATTATGTTCAAGATGGACATGCACATTTCTATCATAGCCCTCCTCTGAGAAAACCTAGCGATACGTTTTTTTCAGTCTCATCTGAAATGATCAGTGTTGGGGGGTAATGCATTACAAGTAACATGCATAACCCATTCAGATTACTTTTTTGATGTTACAAGTAAAGTAATGTGTTACAAGTAACATGCATTACCTAATCAGATTACTTTTTGATCTAACAAGTAATTAACTACAAGTAACATGCATTACCTAATCAGATTACTTTTTGATGTAATGAGTAAAGAAACGCATTACAAGTAACATGCATTACGTAATCAGATTACTTTTTGATGTTATGAGTAAAAAAACGCATTACAATAACGCACATTACATAATCAGATTACTTTTTGATGTTATGAGAAAGGAAACGCATTACAAGTAACATGCATTACGTAATCAGATTACTTTTGCATGTTATTAGTAAAAAAACGCATTACAATAACATGCATTATAAAATCAGATTACTTTTTGATCTAACAAGTAAAGTAATGCAATGACTTTTTTCGATGTCAATGAAAATTACATTCTAATAATGCAAATACATTTATTTACAGTAGAAAAAGTCAATGCATATTAAGTTTTTAAGTTTTAAATTTCAAAAACAATATTCACATTATAATTATGAATTGTAGCTGAAATATAGCCATTGCATGCATGACGTCCACTACAGTGGGCATGTGATTAATCAGAGTTTTCTCTCAATCTAAAATCAAAACTTGGAAAATTTTACTGTGATATGACTCATTAGATATTGCTTTATGCTGCAATATTTTTTTTACCTACAAGAGTCTCCTAGGATAGAAGGAATGGGTGGATATTCTGGAGCAACTTGGCATGTCTGACTGACCCTTGGCCATCTTGGTTTGGAGGGGGAAAAAATCGAAACACAAAGGCTTGCCACTTGGTTGCAATTTATAGGATGATGCACCAGGGTCCAATGAAGAGATTGATGTGCAACTTTGCCATAAAAACCCGTGCAAATTCAAGAAAATGCTTTTTTAATAGCTGTCCACTGTAGTGACCACTATGCGTGAAAGGGTTAATATTGTCTGTAACTTACATGCAGGTTGAGGTAAGCTACTCATTGTTTCTAACTGCATCCAGTACAGACAGGAGGTTGTTTTTTATTTTTATTTATGTCATAATGGTCATTATGTGAGAAAATCATTTGTGTTTGATTTCTGTCTAGGCCTGTCACGATTATGAAATTTGGCTGACGATTAATTGTCTAAAAAATAATTGCGGTTATGCCGATTAATTGTCAGTTTTAGGGCTTTGACGATTAATTGTCTGTGTTAGGGCTTTGGCGATTATGCTGATTAATTGTCTGTTTTAGGGCTTTGTGCTTCATTCATTAAATAATTGTGATGAATTTAATCCTTTGTAAGTTATCATTTTGCAGTGTAAGATTACAGTTAACACCTTTAAATATTAAATAAATATATTCAATAGCTATGACAATTTGTTTATTAAACTTAGTGAGTGTATAAATCAGCAGCAAAAAGTAATTTTTGAAAACATCTGCACAGTAATTTAAGTGTTAATAAAAACAAATGTGCACAAACCATGATAATATGATATGCTTCAAAACAGAGCGGAACAAAGCGCGTATGCGCAGAATGATGTGCTTAATGCAACATGGAGTCACAGTGCGCAGCGCATTTAAATGTTCACGGCACAAAGCGAAGAAATGTCGAGGGCACAAATCCTAGTGTATATCAGTCCAACAGTTTATTGATCATTTGTTTCTTCACAGTTTTAAACTCCAGTTATTGTGCGTCTGATGCCAATTCATAGTCCTTGTGCTGTGTAGGCACACGGTAGCGAGCGAGTCATTTAGAAACAGCAAAAAACTCCAGCAAAATAAAGTCATTTTATGCTAATCCACAGCCCTTTATCTACAGATCAAGCATTATAACGTCAATGTCACATTGGAGAAAGTTTTACCGTGTATCCTGTCGTAACCGGACGACGCGCGTTGTTTGAATGCTGAACGGAATGATTGACAGCTGCAGAGTTTGAATGCTGAACGGAATGATTGACAGCTGCAGACGAGTTTGTGAACTTTAATTTAACAATGTAAATATACTACTGTCCCTCACATTAAGCTATGGAATGGCTTCAGATGACTTTGAATATATTGCTAGAAAACGTAATTAGTGCTTGTCTATTTATTTTGGTTCATGACTCCCCCTTGTGCCGTAGGTCTATAAAAGAGCGCAATAATCGCGGTTGTCTGAAACAATCGCGGTTAGATCAAATAATCGCGATCAGACGGTTATTTAATTATCGCGACAGGCCTATTTCTGTCATTAATAAATATTTCATTTTCTTTTTAGTTATGGTAAAAAGAGCAAGAGAGACAGTCAGAGAACCCCACACAGACTCCCTGGAATGATGCTAAGTCATTAACACAGTGTTGCTCACCTTCTTCACTGGGACAGGGAGGGGTAATTATGGGGAGACTGGGGTGCTGCTGACTCATCTGTTGTTTAGTCTGCTAAAATGGGCATGGACAATGATTTAATACGAATATCTTGCTAAACGTTTCCCTGCACTGATTAAATGTTGATGAAATGTAGGCTAACACTAGCCTGCAGCTAGCTAGCTTATTTCACTATGGACAACAGGGTAATACCACTCACAGACTAAAGGCTACCCACCTTTCTTGGTGAAAAACTGGGTGACAGACTGACACCCTTTCTTTAGTCTTTCCTCTCTCTTTTTTCTCTTTCCTTTTTTGAAAACCAGATTTTCTTTTACTATGCAACATTGTGGTCTTTGTGTTTTTGGCGCATCGACTGACTGTCTGCAACTAAACACGTCACTGATGAGTGCGCTAAGGCAGGACCAAACCATTTCATGCAGATACAGGGGGGTGGTCGGTCAATATAGATGTTTACTTTTTGGTCAATGGGGATATTTAACTTTTATTGCCAAAATAAGTAAAATCAAAGACATCATTCATTTTATTATTATTTGAAATATACTTAATGATGAAGTTTTATATAGTGTATAATATAATAAACAATTTAAATTAGTTTTTATCTATTTGTTGGGGCCCCTGTCAGTCAGTTGGAATTGTCCTAACTTTTCCCCCTTATACGGTGCCCATGGCTTCCTCTGCCAAACTACACAAGTTTTAGCAATAGTTCCGCGATTATACAACATGCTTGTTGTATCAGATTTTGCTGCCGCTAGGGGTGTAAGCTTCCCCCAATAGATCCCATACAGTTGTTAAATTGGCTACAGCAACACGCTTGTTGCAGTGTGTCCTTGCTTGCTCCAGCTTGGGGTGATGCTTCCCCCCATCAGGATGTATCCATTCTTTCAGCATCAGTCGTGGTGGGGGTGTGTGTAAAAAATAAATAACAAAAAATAATATATATATATATATATATATATATATATATATATATATATATATATATATAAAATATATATTTTTTTTTTTTTTTTTTTTGGGGGGGGGTTTCTACAGAAGTAAACTACAACCAAGTATAACAAGGTTATGACGTCATTGACAGATAACTTGTCTAGTGATTGGAATTTATTCAAACCTACACATATTTTTGTGACTAAATATATCCAAGCATCAGCATCATGCTTGTTACATTAAACTATCCAGCTGTATTAATGACATGAGTTACTAATTCTGTGTGAACCGCAAGTTTCCACCAGGATTACTTCAGGATTGTGTACTTCAGTACTTATTTCCAATGAAAAAGATAATTGAAAAGGAAATCTCCATCTCTCATTTCTAGCTCACAGGCGTCACTCCAAGAAACTGGAACTGGACTGCGGATATACAACAAGAAAGCAGCTGATTCATTTTGATATCTCAATTTTCACGTGGTATGTCATTCATTGCAATATGCATGTTTACTGCTAAGCATTTTGGGTATTGACAACATGCTTGTTGGGTTTGGGGGTGTAACGAGGTATGATGTTGTGGGAAGAAGGAGGCGGGAACCGGCGAACACTTAAACATTTTAATAACCAAATAAACAAATACAAAAATGAAAGTAAAAGCCAGCAGCCCCTCACGGACGACTGCTGGCAACACACAAAACAAAAACAAAACATCAACTAAAACACAGGCCTGTCCTCTCTCGCTCTTCACTGTCGTCGCTCCTCCTTTATGCTTCCGCTCCTCCGTGAGAGATGCGAGACCGGTGCGTCGCGCACGTGTCGCTCATTATCAATCGCGCCACCGGCCTCGCGCCGTCCTCCCACGGCCCTCGACCTCGTCGTGCTCGCCACATACCCCCATCGCCCATCGCAGACCGGGGGGCACCCACGAGACTGCGCTTACTCCCCCTCCCCGGGGGGACCGAACACGGCGGCTGCGGTACCTGGGCTGGAGGTATGGATAGACGAGGTGAGGGAAAAGGAGACGGAAGCACGAGGAGCGACAGAGACGAGAGAGGGGAGAGAAAAAAAAAAAAAAAAAAAAAAAAATTCTTGATCCGGTTCCCGGACACACTGCCGCTCGGTCCTCAACCAGCTGAGAGTCACTCGCGGTGCCATGCGATGGTACTGGACATCCGTTGGGGAACAGCTCGACGCTCCTCCGCCTCCTGGCGGACGGCGATGGCTCCTCCGGTTGAGGGCAGCCGGTAGCGAGTCTCCCGTTCCCTGCTCCGCCCCCATCATGGCCGACGGCAACAGGCTCCGGCCCACGGCAAACGGGACTCCTCCGCTCCCTCTCGGACGGCAGCCACCCCTCCTCGACCCAGGAGCACGGCAGCGAGCTCGAGCTCCGTCCCCCCAGTTCTTCCATCGCTCCAGCACCATCGCCTCGGGCAGCAATCGGCGGCCATAGCTCCCTCGTGCTGCCCGACCTCCTCAGCACCGCGATCCCCCCCAGCAGCGAGGGCTCTCCGACAGCGTGTCCCTCCTTCTTCCCGGGTTTCGGCACCAGTGTAACGAGGTATGATGTTGTGGGAAGAAGGAGGCGGGAACCGGCGAACACTTAACACTAGAAGTCCCAGAGATTTGTAACCCTCCTTTAGCCAAGTGGATGCTAACTGGCTAGTCTTTTGGCTATCATTAGCATCAATTCATGTGTAAATGTGGTCATTACCTGAGCAATCTGCAGGGGGGTTGGGGGGTGTGTGTGAATGGTTGCTGGTGGCTTGTTTGTATGTGTGGGGGAGGGAGGGCTGTTAAAAGCAGAGAACTTGATTGACCATATCTCACATTGGCATGTAAGGTCTTGCCCAGGTGTAAACAGGTATGAATTAGCACATCTAATTGCATGCAGCTTGCTCTCAAATGAGAGGTAATTCCTTTTGTGCTGAGGTGGATAAAATCTCACTGCACATAGCCTACTACTTCAGTGCCCTCAAGAATTCTGTGGTGTACGAACCTCCTCTCCAAGAAAAGAAAATGCAGAGAAGACTCACCACTCGGCAGGCCTTGGAAATTATCCTGAGTGAAGTAAACCCTTGTGACTCAGATGGAGAAGACATAGAACTACAGCCGGATTCGGACTCAGAGCTGTCTGATCTGTCTTCAGGTTAAGTTTCATTTCATATTATTTCCTATTTCATTTCAAACCAGTAAGTGGAAAACACCAAAAAAGCAGAGTGGAGTGACATAAATATTTACTCTGCCTTTTTTGTATTGTCCACTTTTTTGTTTGTACTACTTAGCAGACATTCACTGCCATCTGAAGTGCAAAACATTATTAGTCGGAAAACCACCATCCTCGGCACAGTCAACAAGATTCGCCGGGAAATCCCTCAATCCGCTAGACACACAGATCGCAATGAATTCACCACTCAGGTATGTTGCAGGTCTTTTGTGGTTCTATGTTTGTGTTTCTAATTTTTAGAATCAACACCGCCAAGTGTGTCATTGTGTGTAAAAGTGCTATGAAAATAACAATTTATCTTATTTATTAGGTGTTTTCAACCACTGCTGCTACGCTGACGGCATATGCGCCCAAACGGAAGAAGACCGTCTACATTCTTAGCAGCATGCACAGCGTGATTCAGACTGATAATACCACCAAAAGGAAGCCAAACACTGTCACCGTTTACAACACCACAAAGTGCGGCGTGGATGTGATGGACCAGATGGTGCGGGAGTACACTGTCCGCACAGGGACACGGCGCTGGCCAGTTACCGTGTTCTATAACATGATTGACATGGCAGCACTGAATGCACATGTGCTGTATCAAGCATGCACCGGAAGGCAGGAAAGACGGGTGGACTTCCTGGTGGAGCTTGCAAGAGAGTTGGCTAACTCTCATATGTGTGCGAAGAAGGCAAGAAAAGAACAATTGCTTCGGACACAACCCTCCACACCTAGCCCTGGAAAAAGAGCCATGTGTCAGGTCAAACACCAATGCAAGGACAATCATGCCACTGTGCGATGTGTTCACTGCTACAGATACACATGTGGTAAATGCAGACGGGAGATACCATGGCAGTGCCAGGATTGTGAGTGATTGCTGGAATGTACTCACTCACTTTTTAATAATATTTGTAAATATGTGTACAAATGGTTGGTTTCTATTTTATTTTGTACTGTTTTTATCAATAAATCTCAGCAACAAAGGAAAAAAAACATGTGTGTTGATTTCTCCCTAAGATGGCAAAGTGAAACACAAGTTTCCTTGAAGTGGCTCAGCATGGCCCCACATTATTTACATAACAAAAGCAACCGTTCACAGGTGATTAAGGATATTAGCCTAAAGCCTTCCAGCCCATCGGCTGTCCTGCGGGTTTTATAGGTAGAAAAGCCAAATGGCTGCTCTCTGGGACTTCTAGTGTTAAACATTTTAATAACCAAATAAACAAATACAAAAATGAAAGTAAAAGCCAGCAGCCCCTCACGGACGACTGCTGGCAACACACAAAACAAAAACAAAACATCAACTAAAACACAGGCCTGTCCTCTCTCGCTCTTCACTGTCGTCGCTCCTCCTTTATGCTTCCGCTCCTCCGTGAGAGATGCGAGACCGGTGCGTCGCGCACGTGTCGCTCATTATCAATCGCGCCACCGGCCTCGCGCCGTCCTCCCACGGCCCTCGACCTCGTCGTGCTCGCCACAGGGGGGATATTGGCATATGGTTTTGTTTTGGGAGGTTATTGCTGCTCTCCCTGCTCTTATCCATGCTAGGCTGCATGGATGTGCAGGGAGTTCTCGCCCCGAACGGAACCATACCGCCAATCCAAACTGTATGCTAATTGTCAATCGTATTTGACGGAACTGATCCTGACAGAACATCTATTTTCTCAAGCAGCTAATTACCTGTCAGCTTGCAGTAATTATGAGACTGCAATCAGTTTTACAGAAAAGAAAGCGTAAGCGTAAGTTCTACCAAAAAGACTGCCACGTCATTAATTTATAATCCATCCATCCATCTTCTTCCGCTTATCCGGGGCCGGGTCTCGGGGGCAGCAGTCTAAGCAGGGATGCCCAGACTTCCCTCTCCCTAGACACTTCCTCCAGCTCTTCCGGTGGGACATGCCCGGAAAACCTTCCCGGGAAGGCGTCCAGGAGGCATCCGGAAAAGATGCACGAGCCACCTCAGCTGGTCCCTCTCGGTGTGGAGGAGCAGCGGCTCTACTCTGAGCTCCTCCCGAGTGGCCGAGCTTCTCACCCTATCTCTAAGGGATCGCCCAGCCATCCTGCGGAGAAAGCTCATTTCGGCCGCCTGTATCCGGGATCTTGTCCTTTCGGTCATGACCCACAGCTCATGACCATATGTGAGAGTAGGAACGTAGATTGACCGGTAAATCGAGCACGACAGACTGGCACATCGACCGCATTAGTGCAGAATCTGCACCGATCCGCCTGTCAATCTCCCATTCCATCCTTCCCTCACTCGTGAACAAAACCCCAAGATACTTGAACTCCTCCACTTGAGGTAGGAACTCTCCACCAACCTGAAGTGAGCAAGCCACCCTTTTCCGACTGAGAACCATGGCCTCGGATTTGGAGGCGCTGATTCTCATCCCAGCCGCTTCACACTCGGCTGCAATCCGTCCCAGTGCATGCTGAAGGTCCTGTTCTGATGGGGCCCAACATGACAACATCATCCGAAAAGAGCAGAGATGAAATCGTGTGGTCCCCAAACCTGACACCCTCCGGCTCCTGGCTGCGCCTAGAAATTCTGTCCATAAAAATTATTAACAGAACCAGCCACTTTCCATTTATAATCTTGCTCAGCCAATCACAGGTTTACATCAAATATAAAAAGACCAATCTTGCCCTCCTATTTTGCTGTCTAGTGAAGTTCCCCTCCATCCTCCCCACCACCACCAGGATGGCTCCCGTCCACTCGTCCAGGGGTAGGCTCCGCCCCTGCCTCTATCATCAGGCAGGACCTACCAGTTAACTTCAAGACCTGGACGAGGGGACGCCAAAGAACTTTGAGACGGGGCTTGTCGAGGGTTACTTATTTTGTCTGTATATCATTTAACAAAATTAAATTCATTCATAAGAGAATCCTCCCGAGTCTTTTTGGTAGAAACAAAGGAGATAATGATCAGGGATAGGAACTGTAAAAAAAATATTTTGGGTTCCATTAACGATTATTTTAGTTAATTTTAAGAAATAAATATTTGGCAAAATTCTATTGCCAGATGATGAGAATTTTTATAATAAATAGATTTCTTTTTACAGTGAGGTGTCTGTGGGCTGTGCTCTAAGTGTGACATTACATGATTTCCGTAGTGTTTTCATAGCTGTGATCTCACTGTTGAGGTCTGGAAACATGTTACTGCTGAGTGAGAGAACTCACAGTTTGACCACAATAGAGCCATGATCATCTCTGAACCCAGTTGATGAATTTAAAGACTGCCCTTCTGCTGGTTCTGGCATCGGTCCAGAGAGTTGGCGATCTGTCTTATCTGCTCTTTCAGTGGACGCATCGTGCCTCGAGTTTGGGCCTAATCTCCAGTCATCCTTAGACCAAGACGAAGCTATTTGCCGAAGGTGCTTTCCACACCCTTTAGAGAACAGGTCATCTCATTGGAAAGTGGACAAATTTAATCTTAACCCAAGTTTAACCCTTGTAATCTTGGGCTTGCTCTGCCCTATATGCTGAAAGGGTCCCAAAGCAGAGATCAGTGCCTTAAAGGGGTGAGGGCCCACTCCACCAGGGGAATGGCCTCCTCTCCTTTCCTGATCGCTGCTCTGATCGCTGATCGATTGCTCCTGTCTGCCTCGCTGCCTGCTGTGAGTTTGTTTGCTTCAGTGCTGTAAGCTCCGTCTTAGCCTCGTATTTCTTTGTTTTGAACCATCATTTACTACAATTTCTAGTTGTTTATACTACTAAATACAGCTTACCCAACATCTCAGATTAACCTGACATCGCTAGCTTCTGTTACTACTAGCACAACACACTAGTAATTCGCTAGCCTGTTAACGCGCCACCCGTGCGCTCAGCTATTTATTATTTATTTTTCTCTCGCGCGCCCGCGCCTTTGAGTTCATAAAAAGCTCAGGTAAGTAAGAATCAGTCAACAAACACGGTGAGTAATGTCTTGTCCTGTTATTGTCACCTGCACTTCATGTCACATTTAGCATAGCCTTCTCTGTTGGCAATATAGGATTTATATGTGATAAATGCAAGGAGTCAGTTAGGCTGACAGAGAAGATTTCAGAACTAGAGACATGCATCCAAACTTTAATTGAGAATAGTAAGAGTGCTAGAGCTTTAGATACTATTTTGGATGTGCCTAGCATAGTGAACTGTTTACATGAGTCGGTTCCGGCTGAATTAGTGCCTGAGCAGCAGGGCAAATGGGTGACAGTGAGGGATCGCTCTAGTCGCGGATCAAAAAACCACTCTTCCATTCCGATTACCATAACAAATCGATTTGCCCTGCTCAGTGAAACACCCACTGAGAATTCTGTTGATTGTGCCCTAGTAATTGGTGATTCTATCACACGGAACGTGAAAATAGAGACACCAGCCACCATAGTCACATGTTTGCCGGGAGCCAGAGCGCCTGACATCAAAGCAAATTTAAAAGTGCTGGCTAATGCTAATCGTAAATTCTAGAAATAAGATCACTATTCACGTCAGCACTAATGATGTTCGACTCCGCCAGTCGGAGATCACCAAAATTAATATTAAAGGGGTGTGTGAACTTGCAAGTACGATGTCAGGCACTGTAATTTGCTCTGGCCCCCTTCCTGTTCGCAGGAGTGATGAGATAGTTAGTAGATTGTGTTCACTGAATCGCTGGCTGTCTAAGTGGTGTCTGCTTAATAATATAGAATTCATAGACAATTGGAAAAGTTTTTGGGGCAAACCTGACCTGTTGAAAAGAGATGGTATCCATCCCTCCTGGGATGGTGCTGCTCTTCTCTCCAGTAATTTGGCTCATAGTCTTAGAGCTCAAACATGAGAAATTTGGCACCAGGTCAGGAAGCAGACAGACTGGCTTAACCAACTGTCTGCTAGCGGCCTCACGTCACCAAGGTCAGATAAATCCCTTCACATAGAGCCTCTTTCACCTAGACATCATCATATAGAGAAAATCTGAAATGCAAAGGGGGAGGTGTTGCTGTAATTTATAGTAATATTTTCAAAACCACTAAGAAATCAAGTTTCAAATATAATTCTTTTGAAGTGTTGGTGCTTAATGTAAAAATATATAGTGTAAACGATAAATCACGTTTGAGATTTGTGCTGGCTACTGTATACAGGCCACCAATTTTAAATTTGCGGACTTTCTATCAGAATTAATATTGACTGCAGATAAAGTACTAATTGTTGGTGATTTTAATATACACATCGATAATGAAAAAGATGCATTGGGATTGGCATTTAAAGACATTCTTAACTCTATTGGAGTTAGACAACACGTGTCAGGACCTACTCATCGTCGTAATCATACTCTAGATCTAATATTATCACACGGAATAGATGTGGATGCCGTTGAAATTCTGCAGCAGAGCGATGACATCTCAGATCATTATCTAGTCTCGTGTAAATTACATTTAGCCAAGGCTGCAAAGCCGACTCCGTGTTATAAATATGTTAGACCTATCACTTCTGCCACTAAATATTGCTTTATAAATAATCTTCCTAATCAGTTTCATCATCTCAGCATCCCAGATAGCTTAGAAGAACTAGATATTGCAACAAACTTTTAACTCTCTCTTTTCCAGCACTTTAAACACAGTTGCTCCGTTGCGCTTAAAGAAGATTAAAGAAAATAGTCCAAAGCCGTGGTACAATGAGCACACTCAGGCACTTAAGTGAGCAGCCAGAAAAATGGAGCGCAATTTGAAGAAAACAAAACTAGAGGTATTTCGCATTTCATGGAAGGAGAGTTCGATTGCATACAGAGAGGCTTTAAAAGCTGCTAGATCTGCTTATTTTTCAACCCTATTAGAACAAAATAAACATAATCCTAGGTATTTATTTGAAACGGTGGCTAAACTAACGAAAAAGAAAGCTTCAAGCCCAGAAGTTTCCAAGCAACACAGCAGTAATGACTTTATGAACTTCTTCACTTATAAGATTGATAATATCAGGGACAAAATTATAACTATGCAGTCGTCTACTACAGTATCACATCAGGCAGTGCATTGTAGTCTCCCTGAGGAAATATTTGATTCATTTATTGCTGTAGGAGAGGAAGAATTTTGCAAACTCGTTAAATCATCTAAATCTACAACATGTATGTTAGACCCTATACTGACTAAGCTACTGAAAGAGATGCTTCCAGAGGTCATAGATCCTCTTCTTAATATCATTAATTCATCTTTGTCTTTAGGATACGTACCAAAAAACTTGGCTATGATTAAACTGCTTGTTAAAAAAACGCAACTTGATCCTACAGAATTAGTCAATTACAGGCCGATCTCGAATCTACCTTTTCTGTCAAAGATATTAGAAAAAGCAGTATCCTCACAACTATGTTCCTTTTTAGAAAGAAATGATATCTGTGAGGATTTCCAGTCAGGATTTAGACCGTACCATAGTACTGAGACTGCTCTCGTTAGAATCACAAATTATTTACTCTTATCATCCGATCGTGGTTGTATCTCTCTATTAGTGTTACTCGATCTTAGTGCTGCATTTGACACCATTGACCACAACATTCTTTTAAATAGATTAGAAAACTATGTTGGCATTAGTGGAATTGCACTAGCATGGTTTAAATCATACTTATCTGACCGTTATCAGTTTGTAGCAGTAAATGAAGAGATGTCTCATCGATCACAAGTTCAGTATGTACCACAAGGCTCAGTAGGACCGCTGCTGTTCACTCTGTACATGCTACCCTTAGGAGTGTAACAGCTTTAACTCTGTTACCTTAGCGGTTATATTTTTCCACACCATTAGGGGGTGCTAATCATCTTCATAGATGACTATTTAGCCAGGTACTATACCTGAAGAAGAGGCAAGCATGTGGATAGAGGAAGCAATGGCTTCCTTGGGCTATTCCATTTGACTTTTTAAGGTCCTATGATTGAGGAATGTGTTTCCTTTTTGGTCAATCAATGGACCTTTTTATTCCTGTGCTTTCTTACATGGGTGAAAGTACTTGCTTCAGCTAACTGTCTGCTTTATGGTTGGGTGCTTGGATTATGACGCCTGGCCGCTTAACGTGAGCACTAGAGGGTTTGGATTGCACTTGTGGAAGACAGGAGGACACTTTTACTAGCTGCAACCTTGGGACTATCAAGTTAAAAGTGTGGACTTTTGCAAGGACATTTCATCCATTACCAAGCTATGTCGGCTTCACCATCAGCTAAGTTTAGTAATTCACTTTTCCAGTCAAGATTTCCAAACGCTTAGCTTGTCTTGTTTGTTGTCTGATGTAACTGATGTTTTCCTGTTTTCTACCTTGTTTATTATTTTGTTTTGTTTGGTTTGTGTATAATGTAAAAGCTTGAGATTTTGGGTTGGTGAATACCTTATAAGCGTGAAGCTTGGGTCTGATTTTTCAGAAGTATTGCTGAGTAAACCAGAGCAAACTAGTCTTTATCTTTACCTAAGTTAATATCAAGCCTTGCCATCTCTACTCTGATATATAACTTAAGTCCAAAAAGGGGTAAGGGTTATAGGAGATATCATTAGGAAACATGGCATTAGTTTTCACTGTTATGCTGATGATACTCAGCTCTATATTTCTTCAAAACCTAACGAAACTTACCAATTCACAAAATTAACGGAATGCATTGCTGATATAAAAAATTGGATGACTCGTAATTTCCTACTTCTAAATTCTGAAAAAAACAGATTCTAATTATTGGACAAAAAACTTCCTCACGTAATAACCTAGAATACTGTCTAACACTTGATGGCTGCTCTGTTAAGTCTTCGTCGTCGGTTAGGAACCTGGGTGTGCTCTTTGATACCAATCTTTCATTTGAAAGTCACGTGTCTAGTATCTGTAAAACCACATTTTTCCATCTTAAAAATATATCTACAGTATATATATATATATATATATATATATATATCATATGAGCAGAAATAGCTAAACAAAAGCTTATTTGATGTGGCAGTATATTCTACAGTAAAAACTGTACCCAAATCTAGTCAACAAAATGTTGTCTTTCATATTTCGCCTGACTGTAATGTTGTTTTTATGAAATATTAGGGCATATAAATGTTAATTTGCAGTTTAATACGTTGCTTATACAAATAGCCTACATTTTATTTCAACATATTTCAGTCGATTTTTTACTCATCTCAGTATAGCAATACAGTTGTCTTTTTGCGAGCTGTGGTAAACAGCGCGCATCTCTGCGGCTGTCGTTCATTCATTCACACACAGAAACGCGATTCACTTGAGAAGGAAAAAAAACGTACTACATTATTCCTCAGCTCAGTCGGATCCTTGCTCCTCGAAATACCCACACTTCTGAGGTACATTTTCCATTATTATTATTCCTCACAGCGCTGCGAGACGGTGTAAACAAGTAGGCTACAATGATCTGATTAAACTTGTGTTTTCTCGAGCTGATATGGGGGCGTTCACAGGTTTGCGTGGATTGCCTCAGTCATTTGCATTTGAATAGCGCACGCTGTCCGTGGGCGGGGTCACATTAAAAATAATTAGATGAGATGAGAACGACTGACATCTCGCTCTTTTCTTACAGATTACATGAACTGAGAATATTTGTTTTTTATATAAATTACTTCATTTAAAAGAAGAGAATTCAAGCTTCATGCCTGTGTGTCTGTATGTCTGTTTGACTGAGTATTCGCTGAGTTATTGTTCATCCTCGAGAATTGTGACATAACTCCCCCCTCCCGGTAGGCGCGTCCTCGCGCCGTAGAAAGACCAAAGGGGTGGGAGGGTGGGCGCCCTGGAGGCTGACGGGGAAGACAAGGCAAGGGAGACAAGGCAGGAAGCCTCCAGGGCGGAGCAGACTGTGGGTGTGGCCACGGTGGAGCAGGCTGTGGGCGTGGCCAGGACGGAGACGACCCCTCGGGCGGCCACGGTGGAGACGACCCCTCGGGCGGCCACGGCGGAGACGACCCCTCGGGTGGCCACGGCGGAGGGGACCCTTCGGGCGGCCATGGCGGTGAGGACCCGTCGGGGCCATGGCGGTGAGGACCCTTCGGGCGGCCATGGCGGTGAGGACCCTTCGGGTGGCCGTGGTCCCTCGAGTGGCCAGGATGGAGGCCTTTGGCCCCCCCCCAAAAAATACTTGGGGAAAGTCCTGGGTACCAGAGAAGGATGGTTATAAACAGTCTCTGACCGGGCTGATGGGGACCGTGAAGAGGGCTCGGTGCTGGGCAGATCCAGCGATGAGGGCTCTGTGCTGGGCAGATCCAGCGATGAGGGCTTTGTGCTGGGCAGATCCAGCGATGAGGGCTCTGTGCTGGGCAGATCCAGCGATGAGGGCTTTGTGCTGTGCAGATCCAGCGATGAGGGCTTTGTGCTGTGCAGATCCAGCGATGAGGGCTCTGTGCTGGGCAGATCCAGCGATGAGGGCTCTGTGCTGGGCAGATCCAGCGATGAAGGTTCTGTGCTGGACGGAACCAGCGGTGAAGGCTCTGTGCTGGACGGGACCAGCGGCGAAGGCTCTGGGCTGGACGGGACCAGCGGCGAAGGCTCTGGGCTGGACGGGACCAGCGGCGAAGGCTCTGGGCTGGACGGGACCAGCGGCGAAGGCTCTGGGCTGGACGGGACCAGCGGCGAAGAGGGCTTTGAGCTGGGCAGGACCAGCGGCGAAGAGGGCTTTGAGCTGGGCAGGACCAGCGGCGAAGAGGGCTTTGAGCTGGGCAGGACCAGCGGCGAAGAGGGCTCTGAGCTGGGCAGGACCAGCGGCGAAGAGGGCTCTGAGCTGGGCAGGACCAGCGGCGAAGAGGGCTCTGAGCTGGACGGAACCAGCGGTGAAGAGGGCTCTGAACTGGACAGGACCAGCGGTGAAGAGGGCTTTGAGCTGGGCGGAACCAGCGGCGAAGAGGGCTCTGAGCTGGGCGGAACCAGCGATGAAGAGGGCTTTGAGCTGGACGGGACCAGTGGCGAAGGAAGCTCTGAAAAAAGGTCAATTAAGTCCTTCTCGTCCGGACTCTGGCTGAGGACAGGAACAGGAGATACTGGGCGGAAAGTCTCTGGCTTGACGGGCACGACGCTGTCAGTCACAGGTGCAGCGGGCATAACGCTCACAGTCTCAGGGGCGGCGGGCATGACGCATACTGCCTTGGCTTCGGCAGATCTGACGTGAAGTGCGGGCTCGGCTGGACTGGCGTGAAGTGCAGGCTCAGCTGAACTGGCGTGAAGTGCTGGGTTGGGTGACATTCCTGACCGGGGCGCAACACTCTCCAGACACCGGATTACAGTCTCTTTCCAGGATAGTCCAGTGGTGTCTGGAAGGTTGAGGGGACGATGGAAAGTGGCCCCGATCAGGAATAGTGTGCTGAGGGTTTCGTCCTCCAACGAGCTTGTGAGGGCGAGCTGAAAAAACTTCTTGGCGAAGCTCAGGATGTCGTGGTTCTCCTGAGCCACGAGGATGAATTTGAGGTGATCATCCATAACCTGGTCGGTCAATCTGTCAGGCTTCCTGGGTGGATGAAGTAGGAGGCGAACACGAAGATGCAGAATCCAAGGTTTTAATTCTCAATAATCACAAACACAAAGAACAGGGAGCGAGTGCTCAGAACATAGATAGAACCTAACATAAACATTGACCGACAAGTGAAGACTGAAACACTCAGGGCTTAAATACAGGGGAGAACAGATCAGGGAAACAAGACACAGCTGACAAGACTAACGAGGAACCAGGTGATACAAATGAACTAATGAGGGTAACCATGGAAACCAAGGAGTGGCGGGAAAACAGAACAAAGGAAGACATGTGACCAGTGACAAAAAACACTCAGACAGAACAGAATTGTGACAACAGAGAGAAGGCAGAACTCGCTTCGTGTTTATTTTTCTTTATTTGGCAAAAAGCACAACACTTTGCTTTTATTGTGAGTATACACAAAAATAATACACATTTATCAGAATCGATTGATGTATGAAACTCCTATGGAAAATCAAAGTCAACAGAGTATTTATGAGTCACTTTTACACTGATAAAAAAAAAAGCGAGCTGGTATCGCCGGTGATACCGCCGACCCCAGGGGGTTAACACCCTGAAACATGTCATGTACCGATAGCTACACACATACACTCTCTTCCTATGACCCTTAAGTTCGCAGGCCAAGCTCAAACTAGGCTTTAGGTTGAGCTCGCTCTGCAAATTCAACACATCTTCATTTGAACATTTTATATCATTTTCAACCAGCTACTTTTCACACATTCTCTTTTATTTCGAGAACAACTATTGCAACTATTAACAAGTTGTAGCATCTATACATGTGTAGAGGAAAGTTGAGTGTCACTCAGAGTCAAGACCATTCAAGACCACAGAGCAAAATCCTCAGTGTTAAAGTACACAGTTCAGAGTCTATATGAGCCCGATCTACAGAGAGGACAAAGTTACACTGGTATAGTGTCACTATATAGCAACGGATTTAAACACTCGGTTGGTCAGATGAGAGGAAGTTAACCCCCTGAGGTCGGCTATCGCGCCGGCGCGATAGGCACGTTATTTTCCCTATCAGTGAAAAAAAATAATAAAATAAAAATATTACTTTTTATCTTATATGCTTGTGTTATACATCAATCGATCCTGTTAAGTGTGTATTATTTTTGTGTATACTCACAATAAAAACAATGTGTTGTGCTTTTCGCCAAATAAAGAAAAATAAACACGAAGCGAGTTCTGCCTTCTCTCTCTCCGTGTAGTCCATTCTGAAACGCGTCCGAAAATGAACCATAACTCAGCGAATACTTCTCACACAGACACGTGAGATATGTCTTTATGAAGCTTGAAATCTCTTCTTTTGAATGAAGTAATTTATATAAAAAACAAATGTTTTCAACTCATGTAATCTGTCTGAAAGCAAGGAGAGGTACCGTTTTCCCTTCTGCCTCATTATCTTTATAATCAGCTGCTGCCGCCCCGCCCCCGGCGCGATTCACATGTAAATAGTTTACCTGATCTAGTATGCATCGCATACGCCCCCCCCATCAATGCCATAAAAACACAGTTTCTTCATGAGACTTACTGATAGTTCATCGCGTTTTGAGTATGGCTCGTTTCTCCGGTGAAGACGCCCTTCAGATGATTCTGGACAGCGAGGAAGAATGCACGATACCGGGTTGTTTCCTCAGAGGAAGATTATAACAGACGACGAACGGCAGCATTTTGAAGAGCGAATTCCGCCGAGGACACAATTTCGGAGTAAGTTTTACTTAAAAGTCTTTTGTCTTTTATTTTTCGTGTTCGCATTTATGAGGAAAAAAACAATATTACGTGACAGTTCTCCATGATGGACGCGAGCGCTCTAAGCACTAAAAGACTTTCAAACATTCACAGAGACCTCAAAACAGAAAGTACAAATCCTTTCTTTAAAACGAATTTCGTTTTGTATCAATTGTATCTTAATTTTAATAATTTTTTTCATTAACAAATTTCCTGGATTTAAAGTAAATATAGGCAATCACAACATAAGGTCTGAACTGGAGATCATCATGAACCCGTAGCCTACTCGCCTCACATGTCTAAAAAAAATCGAAATATATTTACAGAAAGCTGGTTCTAAACAAAACCATCCAAAACAAAATATGTAGCCTAATAAATGTGCATTTCTCCGGTGCGTTCACTGTGAAGATCGCGAGTCAAAAGCCTATCATCAACTTCATCTTTGCCAGAAGTTAAATTTATATCGAGTTTGTGAATGAATGATGTTGTTTTAGCAAACTGTATTGCTAGACTGAGATGAGTAAAAATCGACTGAAATATGTTGAAATAAAATGTAGGCTATTTGTATAAGCAACGTATTAAACGGCAAATTAACAATTTGCACTAATATTTCATGAAAACAACGTTACAGTCAGGCGAAATATGAAAGACAACATTTTGTTTAGTAGATTTGGGTACAGTTTTTACTGTAGAATATACTGCCTCGTCAAATAAGCTTTTGTTTAGCAATTTCTATATATAAAATAGCCTACTATTTTTGTCAAAAATAAAGTCATCAACTAAGATGTTAGCCATTCCAATGTTGGCTATATTCAAACTAATGAATACATAGATAAAATGTAGGCCTATAATCTTTTTTTTTTACAAAGAAAGAGTACACTTGAAATATTGTTGAAATTGTAATTATTGTTGTAATTGTAACCTTTTTAATAAAATAGCAAAACATATTTACAAGATAGATGTAAACAAAATCTTAAATGGTCAATATAAGTCTTCTTCTAAATATATCTTTTGTCCTTGCATTGTGGCTCAGTCAGTTTCACACCTGAATGAATGGCTAATTATGCAGAGTCATTATGCAGAGTGGGTGGGACAATATAATCTAAGGTGAAAACCACTCCTCGTTCACGCCCCCCTCGCATATTGGCTTTCCAAGCAAAACCTGTTTTACATCAATTTAAATCAATGTATGGTTTTATGTGAACGATAAAGCAAGACTATTTTCACATAATTTTGAAGAAAAAACTATAGGCGACCACATCCATTAGTCAAAAGTCTTATTGCCACATATTTAGTATGTGTTTTATGGCCTTATTTCTGCAACTTTCATTTTATTTTTTTCCAATAAGCACGCATAAACATTATTCTCTTAAAAATTCAAACATATACATGCATGTTGATCAGATATTTTGGTAGCCCTGTTTGTGCTATATAGAGTGAATTTACACCTTTGCCATTAACATGTTTATAAATAACTGAAAAAAGCACAAATGTCAGAGCATGTCAGAACACCTCCAGGGCCCAGAAAACTGCTCAGACTCCAGAGGGTTAATAACCACAGGAGGAGCTGATGATGTTTAAAGGAGGAGCTGTAACTATATATAATGAAGAGGAAGACTGACAGAAGCAGAAAATGGCTGATAAGTGTGATCTGTGTCTGCTGGGACTGATCATTCTCTCTTCACTTCTCACAGGTAAAGAAATCTGTATTTTCTCTAAAGACATTTAGTGGAATTAGTCTGGAAAGAGTTGAACATGCTCAGTTTATTCTTGCACACATTCACGTTGTGTTGATCTCAGAGTTGTGTATTGATACACACAGATCATACTGTATTATTCCTGATACTGGACATAGTGTCACTCAAACATCTGACGATGAAGAATTATCTTCATATTAAGAGTGTGTCAGTGATTTGAACAGCTCTCTGATAAAGACTAATAGTTTATTCTGGAGAGTGTGTTGTTTGCTTTAAGTCAGGAAAAATACTGTGATTTAAAACTTCTGCTTTTTGTGCTGGTGTGTTTCATTTATTAATATATATCATAATGATCACTGAGATATACTGTGTTTCAGGAACCAGTGGAGGGCTTTATTTGTTCATCAGTTCTGGTGAAAATGTCTCTCTGTCCTGTAATAAAACTCTTTCTGACTGCAAATCAACTTCATGGATCTACACTAGTTATCATTCATGGAGAGTTGAACTGATTACTGGAGGGATAAAGAATAAAGACACAGAGAGACATGAGAGACTGAGTCTGGAGTCTGATTGCTCTCTGAACATCAAGAACGTCACAGGAGAAGATTATGGATTATACAGCTGCAGACAATCTGTGAATGGACAGAAACAAGGACCTGATGCTTATGTTTATCTGCATGTTCTTCATGGTAAGGTTATGATTATGTGGTCAATTTAAAAAGGGCAGATTCTCCCTTTAAACTCAGATGATGATTGAAGAGTCTGTGATTTGTGTCTTGTGTTCAGTTTCAGTGTCTTCATCATCATCATCATCATCCTCACAGACTGAGATCAGTCCAGGCCGCTCTGTGACTCTCTCCTGTCAGTTGTATACGCTACTCTCCTGTGATTATTGGGTCAGTTCTGAGGGAGTTAAGCTGTTGTGGGTGAATCAGGCTGGTGTTGATCTGAAGACAGACTCTA
Source organism: Scardinius erythrophthalmus (assembly GCF_964197995.2). NCBI lineage: Eukaryota > Metazoa > Chordata > Actinopteri > Cypriniformes > Leuciscidae > Scardinius > Scardinius erythrophthalmus. The sequence goes on along the minus strand of NC_138221.1, from coordinate 3,383,537 downwards.
GATATCAGATATTATCATCATCAGCTCAATATCCCTGTATCATCACTCTGACTACAACACTCTTGAATGAAGATGACAACAGAGAGTGGAGATGTCAGCTTACTCTCAGAAATCGACTCGAGACCTCAGTCAGATGCACTGTCAAGTATTCAGGTGAGAAAACACTCTTTTCTGACAGATTTGTGAAAACTTCCACAGATTGGCTCTACTCTTTCTGATGGCTTCATACGTTTTGGAGTTGTAAAATATTAGTGGTCAAAGTCATAAACTGCATAACAATCCTTATAATTCCCAATATTGGCCTCCTACATAGACATATTCATCTTCTGCAGATCCAGTCGCTTCACCAACACTGATTCCAGTCAGAAGCTTAAAGTCTGAGAAGACACGAACTACAGCAGCAGCTCCTACACAAGGTTCATGATCACATGATCACTGTATAAATAGATTTATTTTTGGTGAATGGCGATAGTCATTCTCCTCCTGACAGCTTGAGAGTGAAGAAGATAATAGATGACAGACTTGTGCACATATTCATCATTTCTGTGATGTGAAGCTCCAGTATTATGTGATGATGATGTTGTGTATTTGTGGCATTATGTGTTGAACTGTGTTGCGTTTATTGGTAACAATCGTAATTAGGTCACATATGAAATATTAGCTCGAGCAATATTCAAATTTGGGGAAATATTAAAATCATAACTCATAGTCATAATTCATAAATTTCACATATGCTATTACATTACCTGCTAATTATCAAAAATATTTCGTTCTATAACTGGTCTCTCATCAGTCATTCGACCAGCGAATGCTTTGATTATACCAGTTAAGAAGGAATATTTATATTATCAAACCTCAGACAAATTCTCTCCTGGCCGTGGATGCAAATTGCTGGGTTTATGAATTAAAATAAAGAGCTAGTAGCCAGATCTTATCGCAATTTCATTGACAATTACATTGGTGGGATTGTAGCACAGAGTCAGTCAAAGTATAAAAGATTTATTTAATCAAAAATGACACACAAAGGATTATATGCATATAGGAAGTAATATAGGCTAATCTACGTACGTAAAATTACACAAGACACACGAACGTTTAAACAAACAAACATAAACATGACTTGATCAGAATGAAAATAGGAAGAAAGTGAGGGAGAAAGGATGGTAATTTACAAACAGAACCTTTTAAGAGACAACTGTGAAAGCAGCTTCGAGAGAGATCATTTTATACGTTACTTGCGATTCTGTTCCTTTGTCTGTGTGAAGCTGGGCTTCGGGACCACGTGCGTATCTTGGCTGGACCGTGTCTCATCGATTTGTAGGCTGGCGTTTCGCGTGAAGTTCTTAAAAACTCACTGAATGTAACATTACCGAGGTACGGAAGTCTCTTCCCGGTGTGGGAAGGGCGAGAAAACTTGGTTACCAGACGAGAATGGATTTTTACATTCGCTTTGTTTGGATGAAGGCCCTGTGCCTTCTCTCGCTCCGCTGCACGTGGAGCAGGGAGGGGTGAGAGTGCAGAGTTCAGAGTTCGGAGTCACGAGGGTGAGAGCGTGTGAGAGCAGAGAGAGAGAGACGTCTGCTTGTGTTGTGGTTTTTAAAGCAGCGCGGGGTAACGCCCTGTTTGATGACGGTACCCAATGAAATCTTTCGGTTCTGAGGCGGGAAAATTCTCTTTGTGTGAAGAAAACGCCTCCTTTCACCATATGTCTCCTGAACGAAATAATTCATATTTCCTCTTAAGATTATACATACTGAACTAAAGATGTTACTTATATAACTTAGGTGGGACTGATCGAATTAAAACAGGACGGTCAGACAGATACCAAGAATTACAGGTAGATTTTGGACACACATAACGTTACGTTCATATGCATCATTACACACAAATAAAGCTTGATTAAACGTACAATAAAATTGTCAGTGTTTCCGTAATGGCAAACGATGACACTTTAAAGAAACATAGGAATACATATCAACATTTAGTGACTTGTTCTGTGTGGGAATGTCTGTTTCAAAGTCCACGAGTGTGTTTTGTGTGTGTGTGTGTGTGTGTGTAACATTTCAAAGAATGTCTTTGAAGCTCACACTGTGGAAAGGGGGAAGTGGGTCGTAAAAGGGATTCAGTTACAGAGTCTGCCAAGTCTGTGGGACTTAGAAAGTGTTTTCACTTTTAATTAGTATATAAATTAAAAGTCAATTTTTACCCATCGAGCCATAGTCGTTACAACTGAACTAACAGACGTGATCCACAGATCCAGCTGATACAGCATCAGAAACTGGAGTCAGTGTGACTGCTGGATCATTATACAGAGGTACGACACGTTCATTTATACTGACAGCTTTATAACATTAAACTATCAGTCAGTCTGTAAATGCTTCATCAATAACTGTTGATAGTTGAATACCCTTGACTTCAGTCATGTACAGTTTCTCTTCTTCCTCTCATGTTTCCTGCAGTGATTGTGATTATTGTTGGGATCGCAGTGTTTGCTGCTCCTACTGTGATTCTTCTTCAGATCATCTGTGCAAGAAGAGCTGGTGAGTTTTGAGCCGCACACAATCTGATGATTCACACTCATCTGATCTGGAACAATCTGCAATCATGATAAAAACACATACGAGAGGTCAGTCAATGCTTTTATTTTGCAGGGAGGAAGGACTCGAAGCACCCAGAGGAAATAGAGATGCCAACAATATTAGAATAAAATACTGATGAGTTTAGAGCCAATCTGCAGCAATATTTACAATAGCAAAAACTTACAGAGGATTGTTCATTGTTTTATTTTCTTCTTCTCAGAAAACAAAGAAAAAAAATCTGAGCATTTATAGTGACATAATCATGTTTAGAATAAAATGTGTTTTTTTACATATAAAAAGCCAGATTAATTTAAATTTATATGGATTTTATGGATATATTAGCCTACAGTGTTGAAAGTCACTCTCTTGCGCTTCATATGTAAACTGCTTTAAATATAATATTAATACAGTAATGGACAGACTCAGACTGTATAATCTCTCTCTGTTCTGTGTGATGGAGCTGATTTGAGGATTCTTGGATCTTGTCTGTTCATTCCTGTTTTTAGCATCTTTTTTCATTTTGAATGATTGCTATAATTTTCTTAATAAACCTCTGCAGTTGTGTTTAATAAGTCTCCTTTCCTGAGATGTTTGTTAGGAATATGTTAATTCCCCTTCATGAGCTGGTAATGTATCTGTAAGTCCACTGAAGCGAGTTGTAGTTGAGAAGCCGCTTCAATAACCGAGGGCTAGATATTGGGTCTTAAACACCTCACGACACCCTGAAGGACCCACTGAGAGGTCAGACTTGAAGCACTGTTCCTGAGATGCTCTTCTTGGTGGTTAACTGTAAGCAGCAGACAGATCCAGCAAGAGGAGAACTGAGGATTCGGAGGCTCCTCTTGCCAGTCTCAGAGCTTCAATAACCGAGAGCAGGGCCGTCTCAGTTTAGTGGCGCTTCTGAAGCCAGACTGGTTGTTGTCCAGGAGGATGTTCTGTGTGAGAAATGTAGATAGTTGGTCAAAAACGACTCGTTCAAGTGTTTTAGCAAAGTGGTCCAGAAGTTCAGGGAGGCGGAAGTTAAATCAGTGGTGCTTGAGAAATACATCCCAGATCTTCCAGAGCATTTGTAGTGTTGATAAAGGAGTCTGGATCTGATATATTTCTCAAGGCTGGAGAGAGTAAAGCAGAACGTTATAATCCATGTGTAGAAACTCCCTGAAGACAGTTAATATCTGCTTTACAGACGCTCATGTGCAAATGCAGGTTTATTTTACCAAGCTGATGCTAATAATTAATTTACAATACTTTTAAAATCTGTTTTATAATTCAGGAAACTGCTAAAATAAGGAAGGGAGACTAACAGTAATGCTCTCGTGTGCAAAAGAATATCTTATAAACTGTGTTCAGAGCAGATGTGTGTTGAGATAGTGCGGTTCACGATATGCGTGTAAAGCAACACTTCACTGTGGCATCGTGTCTCTATACAGCAACTCTAGCAGGATTTAATCACTCAGTTGATCAGAACAGAGGAAGTTAATAACCACAGGAGGAGCTGATGATGTTTAAAGGAGGAGCTGTAACTATATGTAATGAAGAGGAAGACTGACAGAAACAGAAGATGTCTGATAAGTGTGATCTGTGTCTGCTGGGACTGATCATTCTCTCTTCACTTCTCTCTGTCAAGGTTCTCCTCTGACCGTTCTGTCAGTCGTGTCATTGTTCAGTGTCTCTTTGTTTGTGTTGTGTTTGAGCACACGGCTCTGTCTCTGGTTGTGTTGGTCATGTGATCCTCTGGTCCCGCCTCCTTGTTTCGCGTTACCACGCCCCCTTGTTTAGTCCTCGTTAAGTCCTCGTTTGTCTTAGTGTGCTCTCCTGTTCCTCATGTGCTCTGCTCTCTTCATAATGTGCTTCTTGTGCTATGCTACTGTTGTTGCTTATAGTCTGTTGTTCTTGTTAAAGGAACACGCTGACTTTTTGGGACTTTAGCTTATTCACCGTATCCCCCAGAGTTAGATGAGTCCATACACACCCTTCTCATCTCCGTGCGTGCCGTAACTCTGTCTGACGCACCCACCGCTAGCCTAGCTTAGCACAAAGACTGGAGGTAAATGGCTCCAGCTAGCATACTGCTCCCAATACGTGACAAAATAACGCCAACATTTTCCTATTTACATGTTGTGATTCAGGGCTGCCAACTCTCACGCATTGAGCGTGAGACTCACGCAATTGACACTTTTAACACGCTTTCACGCCACACATCCATTTTCTCACGCACAGAAAATTTGCGGAGCAAAGAGGTACTTTTAAATATTAAACTAATTCTCAACTCTTAGATTCCATCAATTTTATTATGAAATTCAGACAAAAATACGTTTGGCGCTTGTAAATGTGACGTGAACCGATCATCTGTTACTTTTTTATTTAACCCTCTGGGGTCTAAGGTGTTTTTGGGGTCCTTGAGATGTTCTGACATGCCCTGACATTTGTGCTTTTTTCAGTTGCTTATAAACATATTAATGGCAAAAAAAAATTACACACTATTTAGCACAAACAGGGCTACCATAATATGTGAGCAACAAGAATGTACATGTCTGCATTTTTGAGAGAATAATGTTTATGCATGGTTATTGAAAAAACTAAAAACTAAAGTTTCTGAAATAAGGCCATAAAACACATTCTAAATATGTGCCAATAAGACTTTTGACTAATGGATGTCATCACCTAGTGTTTTTTCTTCAAAATGATGTGAAAATCACCCTGCCTTATCATTCACATAACACAATACATTGATTTGAATTTTGCAAAGCACTTTCTGTTTGGAAAGGCAATATGCGGAGTGGGCATCAACAATCATGCATATTTAGTGGTTCACACCTGAGGAGACAGTGGGGCCTGCATACTTAATTAGCCATTCATTCAGGTGAGTCACTGAGCCACAAGAATGCAAGAGCAACAGTTGGAAACATCTCAATTCTTTTTTATTTTTCCACATATTGTGCTTGCAAATTGGCCTATAATATCCAAGGAAAACATGTCTAGTAATTGTGCAGTTAATTCTCATACTGTATTTTCAGTTTTGGAATATTTATCCTCTCCCCAAATTTGTCACTAATAAAACACAATAAAAATTATTTAAAGAAAAGGCTTATATTTACCTTTTAATAGTTTGTTTACATCTACCTTGTAAATATATTTTTTTATTAAAAAGGTTACAATTACAACAACAATTCAAGTGTAATCTTTCTTTGTAAAAACTAAAGTATACATTTTATCATACATATTTCAAAGTTAAGGATTTGATTGATTATTTGATTACTTTATTTTTGACAAAACATACTATATTTAACATGAGCAAATATTGGCAAACAAAAGCTTATTTGAGGTGGCAGATATTTTACAGTAAAAATGTATAATCTATCCAAAACTAGTCAACAAAATGTTGTCTTTCATATGTCTGTAACATAGGTCTTTCATTTTTATTATAAGAAATATAAATGTTAATTTGCAGTTTAATACGTTGCTTATACAAATACATTTTATTTCAACATATTTCAGTCGATTTTTACTCAGTATAGCAATACAGTTTGCTAAAACCGAAACATTCATGCACAAACAGAAACGCCTGACTGTAACGTTGTTTTTATGAAATATTAGGGCATATAAATGTTAATTTTCAGTTTAATACGTTGCTTATACAAATAGCCTACATTTTATTTCAACATATTTCTGTCGATTTTTACTCAACTCATTATAGCAATACAGTTTGCTAAAACATCATCATTCATTCACACAGAGACGCAATTTAAATTTAAACTGTCTTTTTGCGAGCTGTGGTAAACAGCGCACATCTCTGCGGCTGCCGTTCATTCATTCACAGAAACGCGATTAACTTGAGAAGGAAAAAAAACTTACTACATATTCGGATCCTCTCTCCTGCAATACCCGCACTCTGAGGTAGATTTTCCATTATTATTATTCCTCACAGCGCTGCCAGATGGTGTAAACACGTAGGTTACAATGATATGATTAAACTTGTGTTTTCTCGAGCTGATATGGGGGCGTTCACAGGTTTGCTTGGATTGCCTCAGTAATTTGCGTTTGAATAGCACGCGCTCTCCGTGGGCGGAGTCACATTACCTTTGAATTAGCTCTAATTAGCTCGACTGGAATCGCTCTCTTTTAATACAGATTTCACAAGATGAGAATATTTGTTTTTTATATAAATTACCTCATTTAAAAGAAGATAATTCAAGCTTCATGCCTGTGTGTCTGTATGCCTGTTTGACTGAGTATTCGCTGAGTTACAGTTCATTTTCGGACACGTTTCAGAATGGTCTTCACTGACAGAGAGAAGGCAGAACTCGCATCACGTTTATTTTTCTTTATTTAGCAAAAAGCACAACACTTTGTTTTTATTGTGAGTATTCACAAAAATAATACACATTTAACAGAATCGATTGATGTATGAAACTTGCTTGTAATATCAAAGTCCACAGAGCAAAATTAATTTCTTTTGAACTGAACTGAAAAAAAGCGAGCTGGTATCGCCGGCGCTACCGTCGACCCCAGGGGGTTAAAGATGCAGTACAACTTACCGAAAGTATACATAATATCGACCAATTAGTGTTTTTCAACCACGGAAAGAGGTCAGTATAACAGCAGGAGAACAATTATGTCACATAACGTTACATTTACCTCAGGAAAGCCATTTAATGACCATATAGCATGTTAACTGAATAGAAAAAATAGCTAGAGAGGAGATTTTGCTGAGCACTATATTACATATTTATTATATTTTTACTTATGTCATATAATAATTATTATAACAAAAACTGCATTATATTTAATTTAATTTGTTATTTTTAATCGTTAATAATACCAGCAGATTGGGCCCTCAATGTTTACAGCATTAGGTGAGATTATTTTTTTTAATAAAATTTAAAATAAACATGTATCCAAATTAGTCAATATTGAATCAAAATCGGAATCAAATCACAAGAATGGAATTGCAATCTTGAAATTTTTGTCAAGCAATAATAAAAACTGTATCCTACCAGTCATTGTACAATGTAAACATTGAAACATGTTGTCACTAAACTTCATAAAATTCTATTTAGTTACCAAATGTTTTGACAATCACAATTACATACATACATTACATCCCTGTTTAAAGATTTGGATCAGTATTATCTGCATATGTTCTTTAAGAAAACTGCGTATAATACACAAGTGAGACAGACTAGTGCAAATATTACAGATAGGTCATTGTCTTTCCTCCAAGCCACGCTGGCGGAGTTTTTCACCCCCGTAAAGAAATGGTCATTTTCTGACCACAATTTAATAAATTGAGCTGTCTGATCCTTGCTCCCTGAAACAATTATTAAACTAATATTAGCACAAGTTCTGCCTCAAACCACCTGAGAAATTTTATAAGAAAGAAAAACTTTTAACTGTGATTAAAAAAAATACTCCATCATTTCTGGTCAAACAGAAAAGACCAATACATCATTCGACTACCTTTATTTGTGTAAACTCACAATAACAAGAAAACTTTGTGCTTTCGTAAAAATAAAATCCTCTGAAGGCCATATTTGAAGGCCGATTCGACGGCACGACGAAGAATGTCCCAATTTTAAGGGTGCTTCTCATTTCTTATTTGTGCATCCTCGTTTCCTTTCCTCGTTACCTTTCCTCGTGTCTCAGCTCCTCCCCTGTAGGATACGAGGGAAAGAAAATGAGGATGGAGGAATCGAATGAAAGCTTTTTTTATACATTGGAATACTTGATCACTCGAGCGTCACTCCACAACTGCAACTGCGCTCAAAGGATCTGCCCGTATGCTGTTAAAGTTTGGTTATTTAAGAAATTCATAATAAATAATAATAAAGCAAGATACCCTGTTGAAATATGTGAGATGTGTGGTTTATATAAACTGCAAAGGTAAAGTATAAATTAAAATGATTGTGACCGATGTGAAGGGGAGGAGAATTTATACGTGCGTCACGTTTAGTCGATAAAACTCTTCCACACAAGATATACCCGTGTCTATGTCTAACCTGTGCATCCTCGCTCATGACTCCTCAGGAAGCTCCTCACTCCTCGATCCTCGACTCCTCGCGGTGCAATTAGAGAATTGAGATGTCCTTCAAGATGGCTGAGCTCGATCGGTTTCCAGGTCATAGGATGGAGGACGGAGGAGAGAGGAGACGAGGAGGGATATTGAGAAGCACCCAGAGACTGCATCCTTCCAAGTACGCATTCGAAGGCCGATTGCGTCACAGCGGCTCGACGAAGGCTGTCCCAATTCAATTCTGCATCCTTCGAAGGCCGTATTCGAAGGCCGGTTGCGTCATCAGCTCGACGAAGGCTACCCTGATTCAAAAGCGACGCCAAATGCACCCTTCGGTTCCCCGTGAAAGGAAGGATACACCGAATGACAATGAACATGAAAAATTGGTGCAAATTAATGACATCCCGCAAGAGGTCCCAAGACTTGGTCAGCTTGTTGAACTGAAAGCCTAAATAATGTCAACCTTTATATTTAAATGTAAAATGTCACATAAAGGCAACTGTCAAAAGTACTTAATGGAGATTTCCATCATGCATATGAAGTGACAAAGCCATATAAGAAATTGCAATGTAATGCACAGTTAGTGAAGAAACTTTAGTTGAGACATGAAGCAGAACTGTATTGATCTGACAGCAGCATCACAAACCGTAAGAGAATAACTTCATAATGCTTTGTCTGTAAATTATGGTTATACAGTATATATATATTGTGGCGAGCACGACGAGGTCGAGGGCCGTGGGAGGACGGCGCGAGGCCGGTGGCGTAATTGATAATGAGCGACACGTGTGCGACGCACCGGTCTCGCATCTCTCTGCTGGCCGCCTGGGTGCTGGAGGGGCGGCTGCCGTCTGTTAGGGAGCAGAGGAGTCGCCGCCGTTCGCTGTGGGCTGGAGCCTGCTGCCATCTGCCATGACGGGGAGGAGCAGGGAACGGGGAACTCCTGCCGACTGCCCGAACACGGAGGAGCCGTCGCCATCCACCAGGCGGCGGAGGAGTGTCGAGCCGTCCACCGAAGGCTATACAGCGTCACTGCCAGGCACCGCGGAGAAGATCGCCCAGCTGGTGGAGGGCCACATGGCAGTGCGTTGTGGGAACCGGACCAAGTTTTTTTTTTTTTTTTTTTTTTTTTCCTCTTCCGTTTCCTTCTCTCTCGCAGCTCGTCTATCCATACCCCCAGCCCAGGTACCGCAGCCGCCGTTACCGGTCCCCCCGGGGAGGGGGAGTAGGCGCAGTCTCGTGGGTGCCCCCCGGCCTGCGAGGGGCGATGGGGGTATGTGGCGAGCACGACGAGGTCGAGGGCCATGGGAGGACGGCGCGAGGCCGGTGGCGTGATTGATAATGAGCGACACGTGCACGACGCACCGGCCTCGCATCTCTCTCGGAGGAGCGGAAGCATAAAGGAGGAGCGACGACAGTGAAGAGCGAGAGAGGAACAGGCCTGTGTTTTAGTTGATGTTTTGTTTCTGTTTTGTGTGGCCAGCAGTCGTCCGTGAGGGGCTGCTGGCTTTTACTTTCATTTTGTATTTGGTTTATTTTTATCATTAAAATATGTTGAATGTTCGCCGGTTCCCGCCTCCTTCTTCCCATAACATCTGAACCCCGTTACATATATATATATACTGTATATATATGCAACAGTTCAAAAGCATATCATTCATGAAAATCATTCATAATATTATTTTTCTTATTTAACGCTCTCTCTTCATAAATACTTTCTATGCTTGGTTATGCAGTCCCTAACAATTTACTTGCCATTGTTATGTGCCATTGCACACACACACATACATGTCTATATTACTAATAGAGCACTATCTAACAGGGGACTCCCATCAAGATTATTGTAGTCTGGCATTTTTAAATTAGTTTTTATTTTAATATCATTTTCAAATTTCCAATAAATTTCAGTTAGTTTAATGTTTGCAGTTTACATTTAACTCTTGTGAAAACCTCTTAATAATAAAAATAAAATAATAGTTTGAGGATGAACAAAGAACCACACATATGCAACTAAAGAGTACAGATTATTCATTCATACTCATTCATATTAAAAATTAAATCTTGTTAAACATGGTGTATAAGAGGGGAGAAAAATATGCGTATGATTATTATGATTATTCTTTAAGATTATTTCTATGATTAATCCTTTCCAACATTATTCTTGTAGTGATACATTTATGCCTTTTGTCTATTGCAGCGTTTAAAATCATATACTCATAGTTATACTCATATTCAAATGTTCTATTCAGACCAGACATTTAGTATAGGCCTACTTCTACTCTGATAAATGTAGCCTACATCTATTTCTGGGCTAGACATGCAATTTGTTTTTTCCGTTTTCTGCTCAGTGTGGTATCTAATCTAATACTGTATGGTTTAGTTTCACATGAGATGGTTATCTTACCTGGAATTAATGTACAGCTGTATTTGCATAAAGTCTAGTCATGATAGAAATATTTAATTGGCTATTTCTGCTTCTTAGGGCTGGTTCACACAGAAAGCGGTTTTGATTGGAAAAATGGGAAAAAGACGCGGGCAGTGGAATGGGAAAAAAGTGCAAGGTCTCGAGACATTTGTCGTTAGTTTTGTTTAGTTTTAGTTTTTCATTTTTGTTGAAATTTCTATTTTATTTCAGTTTACGCAAATGTTTTTTGACCAATAGTTTTAGTCTTAGTTTCATTTTTCGTTTACGAAAAAAACCTTGACTCCCATAGCCTGCAATGGAACTGTGTGTGTGTGTGTATTTAAGTTCAGTAATTTCACTAAATGGCAATGAAAATTACCTATTAATTGTCATTTAAGTGAAATTACTGAACTTAAATATACAAGCTTGATAAAAATGACCATTCTAGAAGACATTTTCAGATGGCACTTAGAGGCTTTTGCATCTGAACTCTTCATATTGTAACTATATATATATATAGTTACAAAATGAAGACAGACTTCACTGCCAGTTCACTTCACTGTTCACACACACACACACACACACACACACACACACACACACAGTTCCATTGCAGGTATAACGTGAGGGTTCGGTATGTGGTGGTAGATCACTCTTTATGATAATAAACAGCAGAACGGAGACAGAAGACTTTCTCAAGTGGCACTTTTACTGAACACCGTCACAACAACCACACTTCCTTAAACAGCCTTTCACGTGACTCCACTAACCAATCAGAAGCAAGAACTTAGACTGAGATAAACGTGAGTGAATCAGAGGCAAATTCAGCAGAATATCCTTACTGTATTAAATATGTAAACGCATAAATATGTAAATAATTAACTGACTAAACATTGTAAATATACAGTACTTCTAATAAATTAACTTAAATATAAATCATATTAAATTCTAAGCATGACAACTTTCCAATATGAAATATGAACTCCACTTCTAAACCTTACATTTCCTCCCCCTCCCACAAAAGAAACGTCCCCGTTTCCCATCAAATAAACAAGTAACAGTAACCACAGCAATAAAGCAACTGTATCAGTTCAGTATCAGTGGGGTCATTTAACCAGACAAGGTCTCCCGGAACATAGGGAGTGTGCTTAACACTCTTGTCATACTGTCGTTTCTGCTGATTGTGGGCATAATCTCTGTTCCATGCAGCAGAACTGAAAGCGGACTGAAGTTTCTGCGTCAATCGTGCAACATAGTCAGCAGGAGAACCCGTAATAGACAAAGATGGTGTGTTGTTAGGTAACAGCATGTTGACAGGCAACCTGGCTTCATGACCATGTGTGAGGAAGAATGGTGTGAATCCTGTTGTAGAGTGTGGGTTTGGACTGGCGAGCCATCCCATCGTTTCGTACCTGGAAACAGAGGAAAAGGAGTTGTGAGAAAAGGAGTTTTCTGATTGGGTAGGACAGAACTGCATACATTGCGTTTTGCAAGCTTTCCAGGATCCCTTTTTTATGAACACAAGCCCATCATATTATCACTTTATAAAAGTTTGGTAGTAAATTAAATATAAATAAATAAAAATGTAACTTTAAAAATAAATATTTTTGTAAAAATGAAACATAAATACACATACTACCACTAAAAACATTTTTAAAAAAATACAAAACTACAAAACATGGGCTAACTTTACATCTAAAAGAGTGAAGTGAACTTTTGAACAAAAAAAAAAAAGGACTGGGGCGTACTCGTCCAGCCACTCGAGATCTAATGAGTTTTAATTGATGATGTAGTAGTATGGGGCCGCACGATGCAAGACTTCGCAGGGTCCTGAATCAAGCACAAAGAACAGGGTTAAAACTGAATAAAAAGAAGTGTCAGTTTGGTGTAAGAGAAATCACATACCTGGGAGAGAGACTGTCTGAAGAAGGGGTACAGCCGGACAGAGAAAAAATCCAGGCAATTGAGGAAATGCTGGAACCAAGAGACAAGAAAGACCTGCAGAGAGCCTTAGGGTTAGTAAACTACCTGGGGAAATTTCTGTCAGCAAACACAAGGTCATCAAGAAGCCTGTTGGAGTCAAACACTGAGTGTGGAAAAGGGAGCATGTTGAAGAGTGGTTGTGGTTGAAGAGCAGTTTGACTAAAGAACCTGTTCTAAAATTCTACGACCAGGATAAGCCACTAAAAGTCTCTACAGATGCATCGAAATCGGGTTTAGGAGCCGTTTTACTCCAGCAACATGACACCGAGTGGTATCCAGTCGCATATGCATCCCGCACTATGACATCTGCGGGAAGAAACTATGCGCAAATAGAAAAAGAGACTCTAGGTGCAGTGAGAGATTCCATGAGTATGTTTACGGAAGACCAGTCATCCTAGAGACAGATCATAAGCCTCTCATAGCAATATCAAAGAAACCACTGGGAGAAGTGCCACCGCGCATACAAAGACTAATGCTTCGTCTACAGAAGTATGATCTGGCATTTGAATTTAAACCAGGCAAGCACTTAATAGTGGCAGACACCCTGAGCAGGGCTAGCTTGAGTAATAACACAAGCACTACTGAAGAAGATGTGCAGATTCACCTGGACTCTATCAAAGCACAGATGCCAGTGTCAACTGCACAGTGGGCTGATATAGCCAATGAAACAATGAAAGATGAACATTTGAGGAGAGTGATAGAAATAATTCACATGCCGGGGGAAGGAGTGTTGGATAACCCATACCAACACTTTAAAGATGAACTGTCGGTGCTAGATGGAGTTCTGCTAAAAGGAACAAACATTGTCGTGCCTATGTCCATGAGAAAACAGATGTTAAAACTTGTGCATGAGGGACACTTGGGAATGGAGAAATGTAAGAGGCGGGCAAGAGAGGTGCTGTATTGGCTGGGCATGCATAGAGACATAGTGACATTAGTGCAGCAATGTGAAGTATGCCAACGGCACAGATATCAGCAACCGAAAGAGCCCATGAAATCACACGACAAACCAGTGGAACCATGGAGAAATGTTGGGATGGGTTTATTTCAACTGAAAGACAAAGACTACTTGTTGCTCATGGACTATCATCCCAATTACCCAGAATTTGTGAGGCTGTCAAACACAACAGCAGAGCAAGTGGTTGTGCAAACAAAAGCCATATTTGCACGTCACGGTAATCCAATAACTGTAATAAGCGACAATGGACCACAATTCAAAAGTCAGCGCTTTAAGGACTTTGCAAGAAATGATGGCTTTGAACATTTAACATCAAGTCCCCTTTACCCGCAATCCAATGGCTTAGCGGAGAAAGGAGTGCAGATCATAAAACGCCTGCTAGAAAAAGCCACTGAGACAGGTGAAGATCCATACCTGGTTGTTCTTAACTACAGAGCATTGGAGAATGGCCTTTCACCGGCGGAAATGCTCATGAATAGGAAACTGCGGACAAAAGCTTCCATCAGCGAAGCATCACAAGGTACAGAGTACACTGAACTCTGCGAATGAGAGGCAGGGGAGGCTTTACAACAGAACAGCCAAACCGCTGAGTCCACTAGCTCAGGAAGAAGTAGTGCGGGTGAGATGTGATGGACAGTGTGAGAGACTACACCCAGGTCATACGAAGTGTTGACAGAACATGGAAAGATATTGAGGCGGAACAGAAGACTCCTGCTGAAAGTGCCTCAGAGAGACACAAGAATCAAGGAAAGTGACTCACATGACCTGGAAATCTCTAAGCAATGTGAACAATCAAAAGTGCAAGGCAAGTTATCAGAGACTGATGAAGAGAAAGACGTTGAGACTCAGACAGAACGTCCAAAAAGACAAATTAAAAGACCACAAAGACTGATAGAAGAAATGTGAAGATGTGTTCAGATAACAGATAAAGTTTTTTTTGTAAGCAGAGATTATAAGGGAAGAATTTTGTTAAAGTTTCACATTCAAGTGGAGACAACTAAGAATTGTAAATGGTGGAATATAAAGAGTTATTTGTATTATTTTGATGGAGGATCAAATATTGTTTGTGTATGAAGTCAAAAAAAGAAGGGAAGATGTATTGATATGTGTTCCTTGCTAACTGGGCCACTAGATGGCAGTATAAAGCGGCAGTAAAAGCGGCAAAACCATACTGATCCGAGCTTTTATTATAATGTTATAATATTTTAACGATATATGATGTTTTATTAACAAAGTTCGGGAGGAGCAGGTTCAGATAATTAACCAAATTATGCACAGCTGGAGATTAATCAGTAATCAACTCAATGACAGAGTATAAATTCACAGCAGACCTATCTCTGTTCATTGAAAGTTTGTCAGCATTTGGCTGCGCCCTATCTTCCCGAACCAAGCTCTCCCATCCGATGAAGGAATTTTCCGTCCTTTTGGAATATTTGCCAGAATCCTCGGGTGTTATATTGCGAGCGTCAAGCCAAATAAACGGGTCCTTGCCACCAGGCGAGATACCAGCGATCTTCTTCCGCATTTTTTCTAAACTAGATCAATTAAGTAACGTTTTTTCCTGCCATGGAGAATGGTCATAAGGCCTGCAAAGCACCACGCTCGCGTTTCGGGCAATGCCGCCCTCTTCACGCGAAAGAACAGGCTTCTCCAGCAGCTCTAGGCCGAAGCCGCAGGCCCTCAAAGAGCAGCGCCGCAGATTCAGTACCGGTCGGCCAGCCTACACTCTCAACCCCGTTGGCTGAACTCCGCGAGCGATCCGCTCCGTGGTAAAATTTCGCATTGCATTCAGTCGTTCAGTTATAACGAGGGGAACACGTTTTAAATGGTGTCGGTCCAAATTATTTTCTGTCATTAACGCGCTGCTTTCTTGTGGCTAAAACTCACAAGTACAGTAGCTCGCGGCCTCGTGCATTACGTGCTAAACGCATGCGCTCAGAATCTTTAACCTAACTTATATCGTTAACTATGTCCTGCAATTCATCTGCATAAATCGCGTAGAAACTTAGTTATAGCATAAATGTTTTTATACATGGTTACAAGCAATGTGCTTCACACCAATAGTTTAGTGATCCTTAAATGAAACAAAATTAAACAAACACAAAGTGCCTAAACTAAATTCATGCAAAGCGTCGTCTTTTACGTAAGCTGTCTCCTTAGAAACCAGCAACAGATAAACGAACAATCGTTATCTAAATCAGAGTGTACTTTGATGTTGTTAATCATCAAACGTTCAATAATTGATCTTTCAGCCCTGCACAGTTTGGCTCAGCTCTGGATTCCAAACGCAGGTTAAAACCATGGGTTCAGCCTCATTGAATCCTGGCCATTAATTTGAACACAGTTGATCTCCAGTCCTCATGGCAAAAAATAAATAAATAGGACTTTCGGATCTCGTCCACCTCTCAGACAGTCAATATCGTTCTAAGCAAACTGATATCTGTGCTCGGCCACTTAAACAACAGAAATGCATTTCATCTCTAACCTCCTCTTCATCACGTCTTAGATTAACGCACAAAAAGATGACCATCGGCTCTCCAAGCCCCACTCTCCTCCTCCCTTTGCTCATCCACACACTGTAGGAGCTCATTTCCTGGTTTCATGTGAGTCTGGCTATTTTTTCCTCTGCCACAGCAGTGATGTTTCCTCTGCCCCCACAGGTTTTATCTTACTCCAGCTTTTTCTCCATTGCCGCAACAGTGATGTCTCCTCTGCTCCCGCAGGAGCTCTGTTCCCTTAACTAATCTTGTTTACTGCCACTGCAGTGTCTCCTCTGCTCCCACAGGATTTCCGTTTCTCTCGCTATTTTTTTTCCCCTGCCATAGTTGTGATGTCTCCTCTGCTCCTGCAGGAACTGCTTCTCAGGCTAATTCTCCACTGCTTCAGCAGTGATGTCTCCTCTGCTCTGCAGGTTTTTGTTACTCCGGCTATTTTCTCCACTGCCACAGCAGTGATGTCTCCTCTGCTCCCGCAGGATTTCTGTTACTCCGGCTATTTTCTCCACTGTCACTGCAGTGATGTCTCCTCTGCTCCTGCAGGAACTGCTTCTCAGGCTAATTCTCCACTGCTTCAGCAGTGATGTCTCCTCTGCTCCTGCAGGAACTGCTTCTCAGGCTAATTCTCCACTGCTTCAGCAGTGATGTCTCCTCTGCTCCCGCAGGTTTTTGTTACTCCGGCTATTTTCTCCACAGTTACAGCAGTGATGTCTCCTCTGCTCCCGCAGGATTTCTGTTACTCCGGCTATTTTCTCCACTGCCACCGCACTGTCTCCTCTGCTCCCGCAGGTTTTCTGTTACTCCGGCTATTTTCTCCACTGTCACTGCAGTGATGTCTCCTCTGCTCCCACAAGTTTTCTGTTACTCCGGCTATTTTCTCCACTGTTACAGCAGTGATGTCTCCTCTGCTCCCGCAGGTTTTCTGTTACTCCGGCTATTTTCTCCACTGCCACAGCAGTGATGTCTCCTCTGCTCCCACAGGAACTCTATTTCTCTGGCTAATTTTCTATACTGCTGTCTCCTCTGCTCCCGCAGGAGCCCTGTTTCTTTAGCTAATCTTGTTTACTGCCACTGCCCTGATGTCTCCTCTGCTCCCGCAGGAACTATTTCTGACTAATTTTCTATATTGCTGTAACAAGGCTGTCTCCTGCTCCCGCAAGAGCTCTGTTTCTCTGGCTAATTCTCTACTGCCACAGCAGTAAGGTTTTCCTTCACTCTCATGGGTTTTCTGTTACTGGCTATTTTCTCCCCTGCCGCAGCAGCAATGTCTCCTCTGCTCTTGCAGGAACTGTTTCTCCGGCTAATTCTCTACTGCCACAGCAATGAGGTTCCTTTGCTCCCTCAGGATTTCTGTTACTCTAGCTACTTTCTCCCCTGCCGCAGTAGTGATGTCTCCTATGCTCCCGCAAGCTCTGTTTCTCTGGCTATTTCTCTACTGCCACAGCAGTGAGGTTTCCTTTGCTCCCACAGGATTTGTTACTCCAGTTCATTTTCTCTACTGCTAGCAGGGATGTGTCTGCTCCAGCAGGAGAACTGTTTCTCCGGCTAATCTCATCTTCTGCTACAGCCTTTCTCCATCCATCGAGCTTCGGTCTCCCAGAGGATGTGCTGTAGCATGCTCCTAAGTCTTCTCTTCTGTCCAGCGAGCATTGGTCTCCCAGCGGACACTGCATGCATCCATTTTTCTCTCTTCTCTGTCCAGCGAGCATTGGTCTCCCAGCGGACACTGCATGCATCTGTTTTCTCTTCTCTGCAAGCATCGGTCTCACAGCGGAGGCAGTCCTTCCGTCCAACCTCATAGACTGCCCAAATAATTCCAAACACGAATTCTTCTCGCCGCTCGGCCACCTAAACCATGCTATACACATAATTCCGCAAGGCCGCCCTTTCATCACGCACCTCCTCGCCCTGAGTTATGGATAACTTACTCTAATCAGTGGAATGGCTTAACCTTTTTCTTCGATTACATCTCTCTCCCCCTCGATTTAAGCCGTTGACAGCTCCTTCTAATCATCGTCATGGCTTTCTCAGGGGGGAAAGTGGTCAACTAACAGAATCCTGGTCCATCGCGACAAACTAAACTATGCACTGCATCAACAAAGGTCGTTCTTACTCACCCGCGTTAATTGCCACTCCTCAGATGCCTCATCTGGAACTCCGCTTTATTAGTTTGTAATAACTGCCAAACACGTTCCAGGAGCACAAAATCAAATCGCTGACTCTCTCCCATTACTCTTTCCAGAAATTCGGGACGTTGGTGCCAGAAGCATAAAAAGCTTAATAGAGCTATCTAACCAGCATTCAGTTTTCAATAAATTAGTCTACGGTAAGCCTGCCCCCGCCATATATCTCAAACATCCCTGCTCATTAAAGGATTCAAGAACTTATCCCACTCGTCCGGATACCAGTCAATCTATTGCAATTGACATACTCACCAAATTTATTCCAACACTCTGTCTCGCATACCATTCCACCAACTCCGTCTGCACACTGGAAGCACGTCTGTCCTAGCTGTCCTCGGTTTTCTCCACCGCTCCGAATTGACTATCACATCTAACGTCGACTCAAATACCCATCCTTCAATCTCAGATTTACAGATCGTAGATATCGAAACCATATTTTCTTCATTAAACAAGTAGTAAACTGATCGAGCAAAAAGGTCACTTCGTTATATTTTCAATCCGCCAACCCCCATCCTACTGTACCACTCTCGTTTGATTTACTGCAGTATAAACGTTCAATGTTCAAATCCCTACTCGGCCCACATCAGAAGCGTTCAAAACCTACATCAGATCCAGCCGCTTCCACATCAAAACGCTCACCAAGCCATAATTAAATCATTCATTTCCATCACCTGCTGCGCTCCATCCATTGTCACTCCCAGTACCAGTTCCAAGTTCCAACCCACTTCCAGTATCATTTGGTTCGCTGCGTTCTAGCTCGATACAATAAACATCTACAATACAGCGTATTTTTTACAAACAATGGCAGGCTCCCCCGTTCGCACACGTAACGGCTCCTCGTTCAAGGGCCGGGCTCTGCCTCCCTTCCGAAGCGCTGATCGAGCCCTCCCGTTCGAATCGCAGTGAGAGTCTGCCCGTCTTAGTCGTCGTGGGACGGCCGCGCTCGTGTCGCTGTGTGGGCTCCCCATTCGTCGGGCCGCGAGGGTTCTGTTCCCATGTCCCAGCCCCCTTCGAAGCGCCGGTCGAGCCCCCCGACAGAGTCCAGCGGGCGCCCTCCCTTCCGCTGGCGAGGCCAACCCATCCGATGCCGTGAGCATCCAAGTTCCCGTCGGACGCTGTGAGGGCCCTCCCAGTTGAATGGCTAAACTCTTTCTCAAATCACGCTCGTAAAAATCTTGCGTCATCAAGTTGACAGTTCAACTGCCGAATGGGCTTATCCGTCCGATGCCGTGAGCATCCAACTTCCCGTCGGATGTCGCGAGAGCCCTCCCGGTCGAACAGTCAAGCTCGTCTTAAGTAAATACCTTCTCATGCCCTGCACTTTTGGGGGGATTAATTCCACATCATTTTACGATTGCTGTCCTGCGCTTACCTGGCTTTTATGGGGGGAGTACTCTGGGTTCGGGCCTAACTCCGAGCTCGGAGCCCTCCCCCTGGACAGCACGCCAAATATGCATAAACTTATTGTACTAATTATATGTAGATGTGAACTCGTGAAATTATGTTTTATTAACAAAGTTCGGGAGGAGCAGGTTCAGATAATTAACCAAATTATGCACAGCTGGAGATTAATCAGTAATCAACTCAATGACAGAGTATAAATTCACAGCAGACCTATCTCTGTTCATTGAAAGTTTGTCAGCATCCCTCCTCCACCCCATCTCCTCACTTACAGTTCCATCTACACTTACCAACTGGGGGGAGTACTCTGGGTTCGGGCCTAACTCCGAGCTCGGAGCCCTCCCCCCGGACAGCACGCCAAATATGCATAAACTTATTGTACTAATTATATGTAGATGTGAACTCGTGAAATGTAAAAACTATAAAAAATAGTACTATGTAAAAAATAAATAAATATGTAATATAGTGCACATATTTAGCAAAATACTTATATTTAGCTAATTTGTCTAGCCAACTAGCGTGCTATGGTCATTAATGTTCCTGAGGTAAATGTAACGTCACGTGTACGCTATAGTGTTCTCCAGCTGTTATTGAGCTCCTCCACGGGTGAAAAACACTGACTGATCGATATATTGTGTATGAGGGATATACATTTCGGTAAGTTGTACTGTATCTTTCAACACACCTATTGTTCATTCGTGTTTATTTGCTATTAACTAGTAGTGAAGAGTAAGAGATGATCGGTTCAGGCGATACAGCGATCTGTCACGTCACATTTACAAGCGCCTAAACCGTATTTATTGTTGAATTTCGTGATAAAATGGACAGAATCTGAGAGCTGAGAGTGTGTTTGATATCAATAGTAGCCTTGTCTGTTGGTGTCAGTCCTCTTTGCTTCATGATTTTCCTCTGCGTGAGAAACTGGATGTGTGTCGTGAGAGCGAGTGAAAAGTGTCGATTGCGTGATTCTCAGCATTGGCAGCCCTGCATGAAGTCAAATTAATTTCCATAACACACCACTGAGGATTTGTTCTGCATGATATTAGCATTGACCAGCAGGTGTCGCTGTGTGCATTCGTGACCTGGAGAAATCAACCACTTTTACACACATCAGGCTGGAAAGCTTTAAAGCTTCATGAAGCTTCATCTCACCATCACTACCTTCAGGTTCACTCAGCTCAACAGTTATACGCTATATTAGCTATAATGATTATTTTGGGAGACATGGATGAGCTTTGATTGGTGGTTCCCATCATGCACTGCAACATTAGGCTTTATGTTTATTTCAGCAGTGATGGTTGGTTGGTCAGATGAGAGGAAGTTAATAACCACAGGAGGAGCTGATGATGTTTAAAGGAGGAGCTGTAACTATATATAATGAAGAGGAAGACTGACAGAAACAGAAAATGGCTGATAAGTGTGATCTGTGTCTGCTGGGACTGATCATTCTCTCTTCACTTCTCACAGGTAAAGAAATCTGTATTTTCTCTAAAGACATTTAGTGGAATTAGTCTGGAAAGAGTTCATTTGAACATGCTCAGTTTATTCTTGCACACATTCACGTTGTGATCTCAGAGTTGTGTATTGATACACACAGATCATACTGTATTATTCCTGATACTGGACATAGTGTCACTCAAACATCTGATGATGAAGAATTATCTTCATATTAAGAGTGTGTCAGTGATTTGAACAGCTCTCTGATAAAGACTAATAGTTTATTCTGGAGAGTGTGTTGTTTGCTTTAAGTCAGGAAAAATACTATGATTTAAAACTTCTGCTTTTTATGCTGGTGTGTTTTATAGTGTCATTTATTAATATATATCATAATGATCACTGAGATATACTGTGTTTCAGGAACCAGTGGATATGATCATGTGTACATCAGTTCTGGTGAAAATGTCTCTCTGTCCTGTAATAAAGCTCTTTCTGACTGCAACTCAACTACATGGTCCTACTATGACAGACATTCAGGGTTAGTTGAACTGATTACTGGAGGGATAAAGAATAAAGACACAGAGAGACTTGAGAGACTGAGTCTGGAGTCTGACTGCTCTCTGAACATCAAGAACGTCACAGAAGAAGATTATGGATTTTACTACTGCGAACGTTTTGCAACTGTTTCTCTGCATGTTCTTCATGGTAAGTTTATGATTATGTGATCAATTTAAAAAGGGCAGATTCTCCCTTTAAACTCAGATGATGATTGAAGAGTCTTGTGTTCAGTTTCAGTGTCTCCATCATCATCATCATCATCCATCAGTCCAGGCCGCTCTGTGACTCTCTCCTGTCAGTTGTATTCAGATGTTGCCTGTGATTGCTTTGACCCCTGTTATGATTTGGTCAGTTCTGAGGGACTTGAGCTGTTGTGGGTGAATCAGGCTGGTGTTGATCTGAAGACAGACTCCAGATATCAGATATTATTCTCATCAGATCACTATCACTGCATCATCACTCTGACTACAACACTCCTGAATGAAGATGACAACAGAGAGTGGAGATGTCAGCTTACTCGCAGAGATCAACTCGAGACCTCAGTCAGATACACTGTCAAGTATTCAGGTGAGAAAACACTCTTTTCTGACAGATTTGTGAAAACTTCCACAGATTGGCTCTACTCTTTCTGATGGCTTCATACGTTTTGGAGTTGTAAAATATTAGTGGTCAAAGTCATAAACTGCATAACAATCCTTATAATCCCCAATATTGGCCTCCTACATGGGTCATACATGATATATTGCATAAATCAGACGAGTGTATTAAAGCCTAGTATGACCCATGTAGGAGGTCGGCTTTAGGAATTATAAGGCTTATGTCCTTCATTCAAGCTGAAGGTTTATTTGCAGAAGCTCAACTGTGTTTCACTCTCATATAAACCAGGAATAAATTATACAGTACCACATCAATACAGTTATACAGTAATACAGCACAGTCTCTTCTCAACTACTGACATTCTCCTCCTGACAGCTTGAGAGTGAAGTAAGAAGATAATAGATGACAGACTCGTGCACATATTCATCATTTCTGTGATGTGAAGCTCCAGTATTATGTGATGATGATGTTGTGTATATGTGGCATTATGTGTTGAACTGAACTAACAGACGTGATCCACAGATCCAGCTGATACAGCATCAGAAACTGGAGTCAGTGTGACTGCTGGATCATTATACAGAGGTACGACACGTTCATTTATACTGACAGCTTTATAACATTAAACTATCAGTCAGTCTGTAAATGCTTCATCAATAACTGTTGATAGTTGAATACCCTTGACTTCAGTCATGTACAGTTTCTCTTCTTCCTCTCATGTTTCCTGCAGTGATTGTGATTATTGTTGGGATCGCAGTGTTTGCTGCTCCTACTGTGATTCTTCTTCAGATCATCTGTGCAAGAAGAGCTGGTGAGTTTTGAGCCGCACACAATCTGATGATTCACACTCATCTGATCTGGAACAATCTGCAATCATGATAAAAACACATACGAGAGGTCAGTCAATGCTTTTATTTTGCAGGGAGGAAGGACTCGAAGCACCCAGAGGAAATAGAGATGCCAACAATATTAGAATAAAATACTGATGAGTTTAGAGCCAATCTGCAGCAATATTTACAATAGCAAAAACTTACAGAGGATTGTTCATTGTTTTATTTTCTTCTCAGAAAACAGAGAAAAAACTCTGAGCACTTATAGTGACATAATCAAGTTTAGATTAAAATGTGGGGTTTTTTTACATATAAAAAGCCAGATTTATTTTCATTTATATGGATTTTATGGATATATTTGCCTACAGTGTTGAAAGTCATTCTCTTGCGCTTCATATGTAAACTGCTTTAAATATAATATTAATACAGTAATGGACAGACTCAGACTGTATAATCTCTCTCTGTTCTGTGTGATGGAGCTGATTTGAGGATTCTTGGATCTTGTCTGTTCATTCCTGTTTTTAGCATCTTTTTTCATTTTGAATGATTGCTATAATTTTCTTAATAAAACCTCTGCAGTTGTGTTTAATAAGTCTCCTTTAGTGGCGTTTATGAAGCCAGACTGGTTGGTCGAAAACGACTCGTTCAAGTGTTTTAGCAAAGTGGTCCAGAAGTTCAAGGAGGCGGAAGTTAAATCAGTGGTGCTTGAGAAATACATCCCAGATCTTCCAGAGCATTTGTAGTGTTGATAAAGGAGTCTGGATCTGATATATTTCTCAAGGCTGGAGAGAGTAAAGCAGAACGTTATAATCCATGTGTAGAAACTGTGTTCAGAGCAGATGTGTGTTGAGATAGAGCGGTTAACAGTATACGCACGTCTCAGATGTTTCACACGTGTAAAGCAACACTTCACAGTGGGACAGTGTCACCAACAGCAACTCTAGCAGAATTTAAACACTGAGTTGGTCAGAACAGAGGAAGTTAATAACCACAGGAGGAGCTGATGATGTTAAAGTCTTTACAAATGGGACTTTACAAATGCTCACATAATATAAGCATTTTAGAGCTTGTAATATTAATAATGCTCAACGTTAAGTATGAAGTAAATGAATGATGATCATAAACAACCGCTAACAAATCTGGATAAACAGAATCACACAAGAATTAGACAAAATACAAATCTAGAAATAAAAGAGCAATGAACTAGACTCTTACCTTTCATCCCTATTTATGAGCAAACACTGGAAGATTACATAAGCTTGAATGATTGCAGCTCATGAATGCTTTAGACTACAGTCCTAGCCGTGGTTTCTTTTAAAAGACACTTAGGAGGTTTTGGTCAAGTCAAAGCGAGAACAAGTGTGAAGTGACCAGCATGGCTCCTAAGAAGTCTCAGAAAGAGTCTGCTGTTGAGGAGGAATATGTTACTGTGAATGTTCTAACAGAAATGTTAGAAACACAGAAAATCTTTTTTAAGGACATGATGGATCTTCAGGAAAAAAACTTTAAAACGTTTTTACAACTCTTTATGGAAACAACAAACAAGCGAGTTGATGATCTTGTAAAAGACGTCACAGAATACAAACGGAGTTTGGATTACACACAAGTGCAGGTGGATAATCAAGAGAAGAACACAGAGGAGATTGGTAAAATGTGTCGAGAAGCACGTGGGGATATAAACAAAGTGTGCGAATTGACACCATTACTGGATGGGAAAATCGACAATCTTGAGGCGAGGTCAAAAAGGAATAACATTATTATTGACGGAATTCCTGAATCGCAACGCGAGAGTGAGGAAGAAACCGAGAACAAAGTCCGCCGCATAATAGCAGAAAAGTTAGAAATGAATGAAGAACGGATCGAGGTGGAACGAGCCCGTCGTATGGGTGATCCTACAACAGCAGGAAACCGACACAGATCGATAATTGTAAAGTTTTTACGATGGAAAGACAAGGCAGCTGTGATGACCAGGGTAAACAAACTGAGAGGTACGAACATTTACTTTAATGAAGACTATTCTGAAGCCGTAAGGATAAAGCGAAGGGAACTAGTTCCGGTCATGAAGGCTGAACGAGCAAAGGGAAACATTGCCTACATTCGCTATGACAGACTTATTGTTCATTCTCCCTCCCAGAGGATGACAGGTCCAAATGGAAAGACTAGCTAAGAATTTGGGTCTGAGTGAGTACATACATGGACTATAGGACTACATACATTTTTATTGAACGTGTGTTCATTTTTAGACACTATATTAATGTCATTTCCCAAGAAAGGCCTTAAAATAGCTCATATAAATATTTGTAGTTTAAGAAACAAAATTCCAGACATAAGTAACATGTTAACATCTCATAATATTAATATTTTAGCTATTTCTGAAACTCATTTAGACAATACGTTTGATGATGCTACAATAGAAATAAAGGATTATAGTATTTATAGAAGGGATAGGGATGTTTATGGGGGAGGAGTTGCCATGTACATTCAGAGCCACATCCCAGTTAAAATCAGAGAAGATCTAATGTCATGTGACGTTGAAATGTTATGGTTACAAGTTCACCTACCCCATTTAAAGCCTATGTTGATGGGATGCTGTTATAGGCCACCAGGGTCTGGCAGTCAGTATCTTGATGATTTGGGAGAAATGTTTGAGCGAGCATGTGATGAAAATAGGGAAATTTATGTCCTGGGAGACCTTAACATTGATTTTCTTGCATCAAATTGTTCGCTGAAAAAGAAAATTCTTACTATAACTGGGGCCTGTAATCTGGTTCAGGTTATTAATCAGCCAACCAGGGAATGTGTTAATAAGACAGGACTTATATCATCCACATGTATAGATCATATTTATACTAATGTAGCTGAACTCTGTTCTAAAGCCGTATCAATTTCGATCGGCTTTAGTGATTATAATTTGGTGGGCTTATCTAGGAAAACTAAAGTTCCAAAGGCGGGGCCAAAAATTGTATATAAAAGAATGTACAAGGGTTTTGACTGTGATTCATATGTGGAAGATGTTGGAAATATCTGTTGGTCTGATGTCATTCAACAGAAAGACCCAGATATTGCACTTAATGTATTTATGAAATTGTTGGCCCCAGTTATGGATAAGCATGCACCTGTTAGGAGGCTGGCTGTTAGAGCTGCTGGGGCTCCTTGGGTTGATGAGGAATTAAAAGGATACATGGGTCAAAGAGAAAATGCAAGAGAAGTGGCAAAGAAGTCTGGATTATTATGTGATTGGCAAATATATTGTAAATTGAGGAATTATGTCACCAACCTGAATAGAAAGAAGAAGAAACTGTACTATGAATCCAGGATTAATTATATAAAACATGATGGAAAAAAGCTCTGGAGCACCTTAAATAATATCATGGGTAGAAAGAGTAATTTGACCCCATCATGGATTGAAGTGGAAGGATCATTTATAACTAAACCTGTAGACATTGCAAATTATTTTAATGATTACTTCATTGATAAAGTTTGTAAACTAAGGCAGAAAATGCCAACATCATACTGTGAGTCAACTTATTTATGTATATCAGAAGAAATAATGAATGATAAGAATTGTTCATTTAAATTTCAAGAAGTGACAAGAGAAGAAGTAAAACAACTATTATTGTCTATTAATAATGACAAGCCACCCGGTACGGACAACCTGGATGGAAAGCTATTGAGGATGGTAGCAGACTACATTGCCACTCCCATATGTTATATTTTTAATCTGAGTCTTGAGAGGAAAGTGTGCCCACAAGTGTGGAAAGAAGCAAAGGTAATTCCCTTAGGGAAAAATGCTCGTGCTGTTTTCTCTGGCTCTAATAGTCGACCAATTAGTTTGTTACCTGTTATAAGTAAACTTTTAGAAAAAATTGTATTTAACCAGATACAGGAGAGAGAGGTTAAAGGGCGGCTTCTGTCACTTTGAGTGATTTATGGCCCTTAAGCCACGCCCCCTTTTTGACCGTGGGAAATTCCCACGCTTGCCCCGCCCCCTTTTTGACCGTGGGAATTTTCCCACGCTTGCCCCACCCCCTTCTACCCCCTCCCTCCCACCTCCGGACAGGTCACGTGACCGTGAGAATTTTCCCACGCTTGCTCCTCCCATATGGGCGTGAACAGAACCAGGGAGATATTATAAACTAAATTATATATTAAATTATATATTTAATAATATAAAACGTTGTATAAAAGTTAAAATACACATGTGTTTAGTGTTCTCACACATCTGTAAAACTGTTACATAAAACACAAACTAGTTTAAAAACATTGTTAAAAAAGCCTTACATTTTTACATACCATTTGTTGAAAGAAGAACAAAAGTCTTATTATCTCCAAAGATGTATCCGGTAACAATAATGTTTAAACATCATATTGTTTAACAAATAACATTATGACAATGTATATTAAAACTGTTACAATAAAGACAATCAGAGATCAGTGTTTTTTTTTAATTATTATTTATTTATTAAAGAAGACACTTTTAAAACAATAATGAAATAAGTTAAAATGGCATTTTTCTCTAAAAGAGTTATTAAAAATTAGTGTTATTTTAAGATGTTAAAAAATCAATAATTTACAGAAAAGTAAATGTATCCATCCGCACAGTATCTGTAAAACTGTTACATAAAACACAAACTAGTTTAAAAACATTGTTAAAAAGCCTTACATTTTTACATACCATTTGTTGAAAGAGAACCAAAAGGTATATCCGAAGCTCGAAAGGCTTAGAGCTTTTAACACCAAAAATGACAAAATCCGAAAAAGTGAATAGTTCTATTTTCTAACATACATTTAAAGAAAAAGCTGTACTTTCACAATTACATTGTGTTTAAAGGTGTATAAAACATTGTTTAAAGTTTAAATTATATTTTCTTAAAGATATCAAAATGTGTTAGTATTAAAACATCTAAAACAACATTTTATGTTAAAACATAAACCGTGGGAAATTTTCCCAAGATCCACATTAAAACATCTAAAACAACATGTATTAAAATTATACCGAGCAAATAGTTCTATTTTCTAATACATTTGAAGAAAAGTTGTACAATCACAATTACAAGAAAAAGCTGTACTTTCACAATTACATTGTTTAAAGGTGTATAAAACATTGTTTAAAGTTTAAATTATATTTTCTTAAAGATATAAAAAATGCGTTAGTATTAAAACACCTAAAACAACATTTTAAAGATGTTAAAAGTTTAAATTATATTTTCGTAAAGATATCAAAATGTGTTAGTATTAAAACATCTAAAACAACATTTTAAAGATGTTAAAACATTAATGAAAAAGTTTAAATTATATTTTCTTAAAGATATCAAAATGTGTTAGTATTAAAACATCTAAAACAACATTTTATGTTAAAACATAAATGTTAAAACATTGAAAAAGCAATATTCAGCTCCGGACCGTGGGAATTTCCCACGGTCCCCTTCCCTACAAACATCCCCACCCCTCCCCACTTCTGTATTGTTTAACAGATAACATTATGACAATGTATATTAAAACTTTTTTAAGAAATGTACAATAAAGACAACTTTGTTGAAAGAAGAACAAAAGTTTTTTATCCGTCTCCAAAGGCTTAGAGCTTTTAACTCCAAAATCCGAAAAAGCAAATAGTTCTATTTTCTAACATACATTTAAAGAAAAAGCTGTACTTTCACAATTACATTGTGTTTAAAGGTGTATAAAACATTGTTTAAAGTTTAAATTATATTTTCGTAAAGATATCAAAATGTGTTAGCATTAAAACGTCTAAAACAACATTTTAAAGATGTTAAACATTAATGAAATAAGTTAAAATTGCATTTTTCTCTAAAAGAGTTATTAAAAATGAGTTAAGATGTTAAAAATTAATAATTTACAGAAAAGTAAGTGCATCCATCCATACAGTATTTGTAAAACTGTTACATAAAACACAAACTAGTTTAAAAAGTGTCTCAAACACATAATATTAAAACCACACCATGTTAAAAAACACAGTATCTAAAAATACTAATCCTTACGTTTTTGTAAATCCGTTTGTTGAAAGAGAGCCAAAAGGTATATCCAATGGTATTTACCACATCAAATGTATATCCAGAAGGTATATCCAAGACCAAAGGTTTATCCAACAACAAGGATATATCCATGACCAGAGGTATATCCAAATATATATCCAGAAGGTATATCCAAGACCAGAGGTTTATCCAACATTAAGGGTATATCCGGAACCATAGGTTTAGAGATTTTATTTACAAAAGTTACAAAGTCTCGTGAGGAGTTCAGCAAAAAGCGTCCACACGGTTACATCCCAAAAGTTAGACTGACCTCTGTGACATCTGCCCTGTAGCCACAGGTAGACCACTCCCACCCTAGACCCCTCCCACCCCTAGAGACCACCCACCCCTAGAGACCTCCCACCCCTAGACCCCTCCCACACCTAGACCCCCTCCTACATCAAGATCCCTCCCAAGCCAACTATGTTTTGCTTTAATTAAAAAAGAGTTTTGTTTTCCGCAATCATTTAAAAACTTTTTAAAAACAATGTATGTATAAAGTTAAAATACAACGGTTTAGTATTCGTACGTTTACAACGTTATCTGAAAAAGCTAGAATTAATAGCTAGATTTTAGTTAAAATTAATAGTTTAAATTATTAGTTAAGTTAGAGTTAATTCATGTTAAGTTTCACTAATTTACTGATTTATTCACTACAACCCGATGGAGAAATCCGATTATTGTTTGAGAATGTGTATTTTCACAATCACATACAAAAAATACATTAAAACAATGTTTATCACTAAAATACAAAGGGTGGTAAACACACATTTGTAAAATGTTAAAAAAGTTTGAATTGCAAACATGTTCTAGAATTAAAACATCTAAAACAACATGTATTAAAATTATATCAAGCAAATAGTTCTATTTTCTAACATACATTTGAAGAAAAGTTGTACTTTCACAATTACATAGTGTTTAAAGGCATTAAAACGTTGTATAAGTTGAAAATACATTTGTAAAATGTTAAAACGTTAAAAACGATGTGCTTTAAACTTTTTAAAAAGTGAAGCAATGTATTGGGTAACAGATCAGCGACTTGTTTTTAATTAAAGAAAAGTTTTGTTTTCCATATATATGTAAAACTTTTTTAAAAACACTGTTTAAAGTTAAAATGCAATTGTTTAGTATTTGTACATTTTACAGCGTTATCTGAAAAAAGTTACAATGTGGTCCTTCACATACAGATTTAAAAACCTGTTAAAAACTAAAAAAGTCAACGTTAAATCATTTAAAACAAGTTATAGAATGTCTTTCACGAACGACTTTTAAAGATAGCCTACCAGAAAAAATGGAAAATTATGTTTTTAAGCAATGTTTCAAATGTGAGCATTTAACATATCAGACAACAACAGTTAAAAAATACGTAAAACGAATAGTTTTTAAGCAAAACCTTTTAACATTACAAATCACACTAAACTTTTGGCATTAAACATGCAAAAGTAGTTAAAATATGTCTCAAACTATTTTTAAAAACATTAATACAACTCTTGCTTTACAAAAACTGGTATTACACTAAAACAAGGCACAAAATTTAATATTTCATTTACCCCTAAAGTGGGCATAGTTATTTATTTATTTTTACAGACCTAAAATCATGATGCTTCAAAGTATGGATTGGAAGTAAATTACCAAAGACACAAACGACTTAAACATTTGTGTGTTGCAAAAGCAGAAGCCTATCTTCTTTAAATAAAGATTCACCTTTATTTATACTTTAATTTCTTTAAAACAATCTGGTGACCTGCATTATTTCTGTGATTACTTGATTAGTAATATTGCGAGAGGTTTCCTAACACGTATAAAAACTCAGATGTGTTTGTGACAAACACGTCATCTTCACTTAGAAGACTTTTTTTTTTTTTTAAATGTATGACTGAACCCATTTTTCTTCTGAACAACTTACATTTCATATGAATTACCTGAGCCATTTAACAACCACAGGAAATGCATGTTGATTTCTAAGTTTCAGACATAATGCAAACATCCAATGTTCGAGAAAGCTAATATTGGTGTAATCTTTGTGAGATCTCACTCACAAACGCAAAACTTTGTGTCGGGTGATCCACACATAGCTTTACTAAAAGAAAATATTATGGAAGTCATTTTCAAACTGTGAGTGGGCTATGCTTCAACATGTAATTATACCATATTTTATATATTAATATCATGGTTCCATGTTGTTTTAATGTTTGTTTGTTTGTTATTAAATAATACCTTTTTTAACTAACACTTCAACATCCTGCACAAATTAAAGAAACGTATGAGCTAAGGATGTTCTCTGACCCCAAATAAACGGGTAATGGAGTGTTCACAATCTACAATATACAGTTAGATATTCTCCTACTTCGTATGTGTGTAAATAGTTGTGCTTATGGACTAACTTTAAAACATAATCTTTATACAGAATCACACGTGTCCAAAACATCCATGTAAGATTCAAAAGACCCAAACCTCTAAGAAAAGAGGCTTCAAAAACATAGTTTATTATAAATTCACAAAAGCATGCAAATGATGACCCTGTTTTACATTTTGTATGTTGGACCGTATGTTTTAGGTGAAGACTTTTCATTGAGAGCTGTCTATAGAAATAAATGACAATTAAGAATTTAAGTGATAGTCTTTCTGTTTGACTAAATTGATACTTCATTTAGTGCAACTTTTCCCTCTATGAATTACACAAAGTGCATGCTGTTTTACACTTAAACTATTACAACAGAATCACATCTGACTATTGCACTGAGAGAGGCATATTCATCCAAGCTCGAGGCTGTTAAACAAAGTTCCACACTTTGGTAAAACCTAAATTCTAGAGGTCAACTGGGTTAAAAGTAAATGCATCACAAATACAGATACAGAAAAACAAATACAGAAAAGCCACTATAGTGATCAGTTTTAGCGTTTGAATTGACATTTTACATATTACACTGTTTACATCTTGTTTTTGTACTGTTTTTGCAAAAAGTGTATAGTCACAGAGCGTGGTCAAACATGTTCATATAGGAATGTATGAAAAACATGAACAAATATTGCATAAAGAGAATTAAATGACGGTCCTTCTAGTATGAGAGTGTTTAAGACTAAACAAATCATATTTATTTTAGAACATCTTTCTGCTATATACAAAACATTGACGTAAAAGTTGAGTATTACACTTTAAACTTGTCTAACTATTACACTTATTTTGTTATTATTACACAGTTATTTTGTGTGTGTCACTAAACAACATGGTTAAGCTAATGAATTACAGATGATACGTGGTATTTTTACGTGAAAGGAGGGAAAGGAATATTTAACATATAAAAATAAAAATATTTTAACCTATCGTCAATTTCAATTGTTAGATAAATCATCTAACAATCAACAGTTATATGTGAAACAATTAGAGTTGGTGTAAATTTGAACATCCAAAAACTGTTGTTACTTGGATGATAAATATCTTCACTTTATGATAGGAAAGTACGGACAGCGCCTTTGACCAATCCTCTACATATGGGGCACTTGCGCAGAGAAGGTGCACATTCTTTGCACACAACTAGGTGACCACAGGGGATGAAGACAATGTTTACTTCCTTATCCATGCAAACTTTGCATGTGCGCTCCTCTTGAAGTCTTCTTAACTGTTCCTCCATAGGCAAGTCTGTAAGATCTTGACTCGGGGATGCAGCTTCACTTGTCTGGGCCATCAGTTCTCTCAGCAGGCAGACATCATTCTTCTTGATCCAGTTGCGGAAGACCTCTGCTGCTGTATTTCCTTTCGACAGGACTAACTCAATGAGCTGCCCTGTCTGCTGCTTGACTGTAGTGCAGTTACGAATAATGTCATACTCTTTCTGTGAGATGATGTTCTCCTCTAGAAGATGGTCCATTAAGCTCTGCACGCTTTTTAGCTGCTGTGACATGGCAAGATGATGTTTCTTAAGAAAAGTAAGAAACTCACTTTCTCGCTCCTCCTCTCTCTTCTCATCTTCTGCACTTAGTAAATCAGACATCAACTCTTGATCGGTTTTGTAATTTTCTCCACTTGCGAGAATTTTGCTTTGAACGGTTTGCTTCACCAGGCCGCGCTCAAATCCCATCTCTAAACCAGACTTCACCACAGGATTGTTCATCATCACTGCATCCTCTGAACGGTCTTCTCCAGGACCCAGGTGTACAACAGGTGGATCAACAAATTCTCTTGAGTTGCTGTCTCCATTAGTCAATAGCTGTTCAAATAGTCTTGGAAATCTTGCTTGAATCTGATGAACAAACTCTTGGCCCTTTTCTTCCAACAGGTATTCACATCTTGGAAACCACTTGGCATGTTCTACCCATGGATCATCACCAGGCTCCCAACATCTGAGTCCACCATCACAACAAAAGCACTTCACGTCATCACGACGACCAACATAGTAAAAACCAGCCTTAGCCAATTGGTCTGGTCGAACAGTTATTCTTGAGGGCCAGTAGACAAATGTGTGCAACCTTTCTTCACACTGTTGCATTGCCGCGTTAGATACATTGGAAAGTTCGGATGGAGTTACTGTAGCAAGAGTCCAATTCTGAAAGGTGTCAAGGAGTTCCTGTTCCCAACGCATGTCAGGACTGTGACAAGCCGGAGGTTGCTGGTGAGACATATCCTGGTGAGACATATCCTGGTGAGACATATCCTGGTGAGACATATCCAGGTTTAAGTAACCCACCCGCTCCTCCATTTGGCCTGAAACGGATGCCGTTGTGGTCGATGTTACGGGTGTCGCAGGGCTGTAGGATGGCTACGTTGCGAAGCAGGGAAAAGGCAGAGTGAGAGGACGACAGGTTTGTGGTGCGGGGTAAACTCTGGATTAAGACATAAAAATGTGAGCACAGGGCGTGTCCACTCAAGCCCCGCTCTCTGCTGGACATCCAATGACTAGTGTCTAGTCATCCATGACAGAACACATAATCTTTAATGAACTCCTGAACAGATAGAAGGTCGACGTAGGGTGGTATGTGCTTCCTCCCTTTATGATGCAGGAACCAATGCTAAGAACAAAATCGAATTTTGTTCAACACTACAAAATGTCCTTTCTTCTGTTCTGTTCTGTACACAGCGGGCCAATTAGTTGTATCATTTGAAAAATCACCACACATTTTTCAGAGACGCGATAAGCCTCGGTGGATCGTGGCACAGCACATTCAGGCGTGGTATGGAAATGGTTAGCACCTCGGGAATACAGTAATTAAAATACAGAAAACATTCCGCAACTCTTTACAAGGATCTCTGAAATATTTAATCTTTTAAATCATGTAGTATTTTTAATTATTCTAAATATTATTATTATGTATACTATTATAATACTATTTTTGTGAGCTCAGAAATTAACAAAACAGAAATGTTTGTAATTTTTTATTTATTTATTTATATTTCAACATTATACTTTCGAGTATACATTGAAGTAGTGAAAAAATGATAGACCGGCAAACCGGGGGGGTGTGTGCGAAGTCCAGAAATATTTATCAGGACAACAGCTCACCCAGTCCCGCTGGAGGGGTTGTCATCATGATGCCGTAAACAGCTGTATAGGATTACATATAATGCCACATTGAATCAGAAGTTTCATCATGGAGAAGTTATGCATATGCCACCGGAGAGATGTCTATTTTACACCAAAATATTTATATATATACACATATATTTTAAACATATGCATGGGTGAATTGTACGTCATAAGATCTGTAACAAGCATGTAGAAAGTAGTTAGGATGTATTTCATTTTGCCTGGCTTTAAGTTCATTTTACCAACTATTAAGATGTTAAAGTTCATAGACCTTTAGCGCATTCAATTAGCCTGGGTTTCCCCATACTGCCTTGCGCGCAGCGCGATTTTATTCACGCTGCTAGGCAGTCTGGACACCATGGACCAAATTTTCCCACATTGGAGGGCTCAGTCCAAAAGTGAGGTGGGGGTGGGGTGAGGTGAGGTGGGTGTGGGGTGGGTGTTTGAGTGTACAGAGTTGTAAATTGAATATAATTTCTCCTGTGACATTGACGAAGCAAAGCATAGCAAATTTATTTATATAACACAATTTATACACTGGCAATTCAAAGTAGAAAGGATTAAATAATCACAAAAATGTATTCAGCCAATCGATGCTTTTCTGTGGGTATCCATTCGTTGCAGCCGTTAATCCTATTGGTGCGTATATCCATCAACAGATCCAAATGTGTCGCTCCATTTAAAAAACCTACGTGATTTTAGAAAAAATCTGTTCCAACACAGGTAAACCTTCCATTGAAACATGAATTTTAAATCGTAGTAGGCTATTTTAAGTGCTCATCCTCAGAAATAGACCACGAACATTCGGGTACATCCATTCCAAAAAGTATGTAAACGTAATCCACGAGAAGTCGGTTTCGTGTGGCCGTGGTTAATCCAGCCCACTCGCCAATAAAGAGAGGCATATCCATTCCGTCATCTCTCCATACTCCTGTATAAAATAAAATCCAATTCCTTTCCGTAAAAAAACAAAACAAATTGGCTTCTCTATTGATTTAGTCATAAACATTCGTAGCCTACACGCACGTCCTCCAGACAAGTGAAAAGTATTTCACTTGCGCTCCGCCGGCTCGAGGAGAAATCGCGTTAAACAAGGTCCATGTGCATCTTTTTTTCGCGGCGCTATAAGGTCGAATCCTCCATAGGTTGTCTCATCGTCTGACGTAGCCATAGTGTTCTACTTAAATAAAACCACAAGTAGCCTATCTCGGGTCATGTTTGCGCTCCTTTTTAAACACCTCATGTCATGTGACTGTGACGCTGTGGGAGGGGGATTCCCGTGAGTGATGTCATTTTAGGGATGTTCTTAAACCGAA
This sequence comes from Scardinius erythrophthalmus, assembly GCF_964197995.2. Classification (NCBI taxonomy): domain Eukaryota; kingdom Metazoa; phylum Chordata; class Actinopteri; order Cypriniformes; family Leuciscidae; genus Scardinius; species Scardinius erythrophthalmus. Next base: position 3,347,235 of record NC_138221.1, on the reverse strand, counting down.
AATAACCTCTCAGCTTTGAGAGGGGTGTGTTAGGGGGTGTGGTCTCTTTGAGCCGCTACACCGGTTTTCTATGGCCATTCAAGTCCGGCCAAGGAGCTGCGCGGTCGCTTTTTCTATTTGGGAGCTCGAAGGGGGGCGTGGGAAATTCCCACGGTGACTTCTGAGGAAACACTTTTATATCTTTTAAACTCTGAGTCTTTAACAATTGGTTATGTAAAAACGTAAAGCTTTTTAAACTAGTTTTATGTAAAAGTTTTACAAATAGCCTACTGTATGGAAGTTAGATCTTTTTTTTTTTTTTTTTTTTTTGTAAATGAAAAAAACTCTCTTAAGTTGTTTTTACTTTTCTGTATATGACTGAACGTTGTATTTTTAATGTTTTAACATCTTAAAATAACACTAACTAATTTTTTTATAACTCTTTTAGAGAAAATGCCATTTTAACTTATTTCACTGTTGTTTTAACGTTTAATATGTAATGAGTGTAATTAATGCACATATGTCTTCTTTAATGAAAACACTGTGATGTCACGTCACATCTGTGTTATCCGGAGGCCTCCAATGAGACATAAGTAAAAAGATCTAATACTGAATTAATAACTAAATTAAATAAAACGTACAAAATTTAAAACAATGTTTTGATTAAGTATTTTTTCTTCTTGGCTTCACAGACCGATTTCTCATTCGTGTTGTGCTTTCGGAGCGCAAGGATGCTTTGCGAGACAGTGAAAGATCTATTTTAGCTAAGATCTATACAAAAGTTTATAGCGAATTGTAATGTTAAAAAGTTTTGCTTAAAACTATTCACTTTATGTATTATTTTTTAACTGTTGTTGTTTGATATGTTGTTCACGTTTGAAACATAATTTACCATTTTTCTGGCATCTTTAAAAGTTGTTCATGAAAGACATTCTATAACTTGTTTTAAATTATTTAACGTTGACTTTTTTGTTTTTAACAGGGTTTAAAATCTGTATACGTAAGAAGACATTATTGTCTACATTTTTCTGATAGGCCTAGCGTTTTAAATACTAGCCTACACCTATGTATTTTAAAGATCTGTATCATTTTATTAAAGTTATTTTATTATTAAAGTTGTATGTGAAAGTGTTATGTGTGTGGAAAATGTTTGCCTACCGCTTACGTTTCATGGTTTAAAGCTAAAAGGACATAGTTTTGAACAGAATCGTTATTTTACTCCAAATACACATTCTCAAACAATAATCGGATTTCTCCATCGGGTTGTAGTGAATAAATCAGTAAATTAGTGAAACTTAACATGAATTAACTCTAACTTAACTAATAATTTAAACTATTAATTTTAACTAAAATCTAGCTATTAATTCTAGCTTTTTCAGATAACGTTGTAAACGTACGAATACTAAACCGTTGTATTTTAACTTTATACATACATTGTTTTTAAAAAGTTTTTAAATGATTGCGGAAAACAAAACTCTTTTTTAATTAAAGCAAAACATAGTTGGCTTGGGAGGGATCTTGATGTAGGAGGGGGTCTAGGTGTGGGAGGGGTCTAGGGGTGGGAGGTCTCTAGGGGTGGGTGGTCTCTAGGGGTGGGAGGGGTCTAGGGTGGGAGTGGTCTACCTGTGGCTACAGGGCAGATGTCACAGAGGTCAGTCTAACTTTTGGGATGTAACCGTGTGGACGCTTTTTGCTGAACTCCTCACGAGACTTTGTAACTTTTGTAAATAAAATCTCTAAACCTATGGTTCCGGATATACCCTTAATGTTGGATAAACCTCTGGTCTTGGATATACCTTCTGGATATATATTTGGATATACCTCTGGTCATGGATATATCCTTGTTGTTGGATAAACCTTTGGTCTTGGATATACCTTCTGGATATACATTTGATGTGGTAAATACCATTGGATATACCTTTTGGCTCTCTTTCAACAAACGGATTTACAAAAACGTAAGGATTAGTATTTTTAGATACTGTGTTTTTTAACATGGTGTGGTTTTAATATTATGTGTTTGAGACACTTTTTAAACTAGTTTGTGTTTTATGTAACAGTTTTACAAATACTGTATGGATGGATGCACTTACTTTTCTGTAAATTATTGATTTTTAACATCTTAACTCATTTTTAATAACTCTTTTAGAGAAAAATGCAATTTTAACTTATTTCATTAATGTTTAACATCTTTAAAATGTTGTTTTAGACGTTTTAATGCTAACACATTTTGATATCTTTACGAAAATATAATTTAAACTTTAAACAATGTTTTATACACCTTTAAACACAATGTAATTGTGAAAGTACAGCTTTTTCTTTAAATGTATGTTAGAAAATAGAACTATTTGCTTTTTCGGATTTTGGAGTTAAAAGCTCTAAGCCTTTGGAGACGGATAAAAAACTTTTGTTCTTCTTTCAACAAAGTTGTCTTTATTGTACATTTCTTAAAAAAGTTTTAATATACATTGTCATAATGTTATCTGTTAAACAATACAGAAGTGGGGAGGGGTGGGGATGTTTGTAGGGAAGGGGACCGTGGGAAATTCCCACGGTCCGGAGCTGAATATTGCTTTTTCAATGTTTTAACATTTATGTTTTAACATAAAATGTTGTTTTAGATGTTTTAATACTAACACATTTTGATATCTTTAAGAAAATATAATTTAAACTTTTTCATTAATGTTTTAACATCTTTAAAATGTTGTTTTAGATGTTTTAATACTAACACATTTTGATATCTTTACGAAAATATAATTTAAACTTTTAACATCTTTAAAATGTTGTTTTAGGTGTTTTAATACTAACGCATTTTTTATATCTTTAAGAAAATATAATTTAAACTTTAAACAATGTTTTATACACCTTTAAACAATGTAATTGTGAAAGTACAGCTTTTTCTTGTAATTGTGATTGTACAACTTTTCTTCAAATGTATTAGAAAATAGAACTATTTGCTCGGTATAATTTTAATACATGTTGTTTTAGATGTTTTAATGTGGATCTTGGGAAAATTTCCCACGGTTTATGTTTTAACATAAAATGTTGTTTTAGATGTTTTAATACTAACACATTTTGATATCTTTAAGAAAATATAATTTAAACTTTAAACAATGTTTTATACACCTTTAAACACAATGTAATTGTGAAAGTACAGCTTTTTCTTTAAATGTATGTTAGAAAATAGAACTATTCACTTTTTCGGATTTTGTCATTTTTGGTGTTAAAAGCTCTAAGCCTTTCGAGCTTCGGATATACCTTTTGGTTCTCTTTCAACAAATGGTATGTAAAAATGTAAGGCTTTTTAACAATGTTTTTAAACTAGTTTGTGTTTTATGTAACAGTTTTACAGATACTGTGCGGATGGATACATTTACTTTTCTGTAAATTATTGATTTTTTAACATCTTAAAATAACACTAATTTTTAATAACTCTTTTAGAGAAAAATGCCATTTTAACTTATTTCATTATTGTTTTAAAAGTGTCTTCTTTAATAAATAAATAATAATAAAAAAAAAACACTGATCTCTGATTGTCTTTATTGTAACAGTTTTAATATACATTGTCATAATGTTATTTGTTAAACAATATGATGTTTAAACATTATTGTTACCGGATACATCTTTGGAGATAAGACTTTTGTTCTTCTTTCAACAAATGGTATGTAAAAATGTAAGGCTTTTTTAACAATGTTTTTAAACTAGTTTGTGTTTTATGTAACAGTTTTACAGATGTGTGAGAACACTAAACACATGTGTATTTTAACTTTTATACAACGTTTTATATTATTAAATATATAATTTAATATATAATTTAGTTTATAATATCCCCCTGGTTCTGTTCACGCCCATATGGGAGGAGCAAGCGTGGGAAAATTCTCACGGTCACGTGACCTGTCCGGAGGTGGGAGGGAGGGGGTAGAAGGGGGTGGGGCAAGCGTGGGAAAATTCCCACGGTCAAAAAGGGGGCGGGGCAAGCGTGGGAATTTCCCACGGTCAAAAAGGGGGCGTGGCTTAAGGGCAATAAATCACTCAAAGTGACATATCCCGCCCTTTAACCTCTCTCTTACAGGGTTATTTCACTATGAATGAATTGTACAAGTTGAATGTCCTTCTCTATAAGCATGCTGGTATTTGCTCTTGCACAAATGACAGATGATTGGTTACATCACATTGATCACCAAAATATTGTCGGAGCAGTATTATTAGATTTTAGTGCTGCCTTTGACATAATTGATCATAGTTTGTTATTAGGGAAACTCAAATGTTATGGTTTTACACCATCTGCATTAGCATGGGTAGAGAGCTACTTGACAGATAGAACACAGAAAGTGTATTTCAATGGAAGCTTCTCTGAGGTGAGGTCTGTAGCATGTGGGATTCCACAAGGGTCTTCATTAGGACCATTGCTTTTTTCTATCTTTACGAATGATCTCCCACTGGTCTGTAAAAGAGCTTCTGTGTCTATGTATGCGGATGATGTAACACTTTATATGCCTGCACCAGCTTTAGAAAATATTACTGCAGCTCTCAACAATGAGTTGCAGATGGTATTTAATTGGGTTACTGATAATAAACTTGTTTTAAATTTAGCCAAGACTAAAAGTATCTTATTTGGAACTAAATGTTCATTAAAAACAAGGCCCATGTTGGATTTAGTACTAAATAATGTTGCTGTTGAGCAGGTACATGAAATAAAGCTTCTTGGGGTAACCTTAGACTGTACTTTGTCGTGGTCAAGACATATAGAAGAAGTGGTGAAAAAGATGGGGAGAAATATATCTGTAATTAAAAGGTGTTATTCGTTTTTAAATCCATATTTAACTAAACATGTTTTGCAGACTCTAGTGTTATCACACTTAGATTATTGCTCTGTGGTTTGGTCAGGAACTACAAAGAAGAATTTAGGGAAATTACAGAGGGTTCAGAATAGAGCTGCTCGTTTAGCTCTTAGTTGTACAATAAGGGCTAATGTTAACAAAATGCACGGCAAACTCTTCTGGTTAACGGTTGAAGGGAGGTTAAAAGTATCACTTCTTGGCTTTATAAATAAAATTAATGTATGGAAAACTCCTGACTGTCTGTATAGGCAAATTACTCTGAGTTCTAATGTACATACATATCCTACGAGGCATGCCGTCATTGGTAAATATATTATTCCAAAATCCAGAACAAACTCAAAACAACGTACAGTGTTGTATAGAGCTATGGTTGAATGGAACTCTCTTCCAGGTCATATTGTTAAAACTCAAAATAATATTGGTTTTAAAAAACAAATAAAGGATTTTTTTATGTTAGCTTATATTAGTAGATAGAGTATATTTGTGTGCTTGTGTGTATATATGTGTATGTGTAAGTGTATATATATATATATATGTATGTATATATATGTATGTATGTATATATGTACATTTGTATTTCATGAGAATTTGTTGTTTAGTGGATGATTGTGCATTGATAGTGTATGTTTGGTAATATGTTAATTTGTGTATTGATTATGTAGTGCGTTTTTTATTATTATTTTTTTTATTATTCGTGTTATGTGTTTTTGCGTGGACCCCAGGAAGAGTTGCGGATGCATTTTGTTGCATCAGCTAATGGGGATCCTAATAATAAAAATATTAAAATAAAAAAAAAGCAAGTAGCAATATATCTGGAAAAAATAAGTTAAAATTAATGTTAAGCACTTTACTTGCAGTTTAAACAAGCAAAATGGCCCACAGTGTTAGTGTTTGCAGTAAAGAGCTATATTAGAATAACACACACATCAGTGTCTGTCATGAAGAGTCGTTAACTTAAGATTTCACTCATTTCTTTCTAAAACATGTACGTCGTGAATGCTAATGGCAAAACTAAGGTATGGTAATATGTAACTGTGCTGTCCTGCATAAATAACACGTTATGGTGAAGTATTATAATCACGTCATGATGCAGGCAGTGTTTAAATTTGTTACGTTCAGGTGTGTGTTGGTTGAGGCACAGATGAAGCAAGATCCAGTTGCAGCACACTTTATTAATTAGATTCAAACTTGAACAAACTAGGACAAGAACACAGGAACAGAACAACCGAACGACAGTGTAACTGTAGACACGAAAACAGTCAAACAAGAACTCACCAAGACAAGGCTGAAACACAGGGCTTAAATACAGGGGTAAACGAGCTAGACAGGATAACAAGGGGGCGTGGCTAATGGGAAACACCTGGGATGACTAATAGACAGACAGGGAACCACTAAAACCACAGGACACAAAACCACATCGTGACAAAATTAGACCAACATAACATTTTGCAGACTATTTCATTTTCCGTTGATGTCACCTTTGTTCTCATAAACATATTGTAACCTAAAGTAAGCTAAAAGGATGTTAATTGGCATAAACATGAGCAAAGTGCGCTCCATTTATAATCACTAAAAAGCTGTCACTCATCTCAGACTCACTGCATTGCAATCTCACAGAGTTCTGTTATAATCAATGAAGCTGTCTACACTGCATAATTAAATTGCATAACTTAAACGCCTCTAATTGGCCATCGCGTTCAGGAGATCAACAGACATGTCTGTGATCCTTTGAATGCAGCAAACTCCACATTCTTGAATTGACATCCACAGTCATATCCAATGCCATGAGGATTTCAGGGAAAACTGATGTCAGGAAGTTTATCACATTTGTACTTGTGAATGAAGAAGTCAATGCTACTTCTGGCCACTTACTGTGAGAATGAATCCATGTCATGATGTAACGACAATCCCAGGTTAGGGACTCTTCATTTTTTTATTTAAAGGAACACTCCACCGTTTTTTGAAATAGGGCTTATTCACTGTCTTTCCTACATTTAGATAGGTGGGCAAATGCATTTTTGTCTCAGTGCATGCATTGTTTTAGTTTGGCAGCGCCACTGCTAGCTTAGCTTAGCATAATGAATGGAATCCTTTGTTGCCAGCTAGCATGTCGTGAGTAAAAAATAAAGCACTGTTTATTTCATTTGTACATTACGTTGTGTAATGTGTATCTTTGTTCTTAATTTTTAATAACAAAGAAAATAATGACAAAGTTTTTTATCTTTGCCACTTTGGCCTAAATGTCTGCCATTCTTTTTTATTTTATATTTTGTTACCTAAGGCTTTGTTTTTAAAATAGGGACATTAGTTTGGCTGTAATGCTCGGTCACTTGCAAAATAGTAAAACCAACATGAAAAAGAATCGTGATAAAATCGTGAATCATGATTTTCCTGAAAAAAATCGTGATATATTTTTGCCATATCACCCATGTGTATAAACAGTCAATGTATTGCACAGTCCGGATACTTAGTTCATTGATGAGTTTAGTACTTTTGGCACTTGGATAAAAACTATTCGTAAGTCTAGAGGTGCGGCCCGAATGGACCTGTAGCGCCTCCCAGAAGGCAACAGTGTGACCAGACTGTTTCCTGGGTGAGAACAGTCCTGGATTATGCGTGCTGCACGACACAGACATCTGGCTCTGTGTATGTCAGTCAGTGAGGGAAGCTGTGCCCTTGTAATGATCTGTGCTGGTTCCTCCCTCTTCCTCCTAAAATCTATCACCAACTCCTCAGTTTTTGAGGAGTTGAGTGCCAAATTGTTGTCAGAGCACCAGGCAGTGAGTTTTTGGACTACGTTATGATATATCAATCCAACTACAGAAGTGTCGTCAGCAAACTTCATGATAATGTTGCTATCATAGATTGGTATACAGTCATGGGTGTATAGGGTGTATAGCAGAGGACTCAATACACAGCCCTGGGGGACCCCATTGCTGATGGCCAGGACTGAGGAGTGATGGGACCCCAGCCTGACTGACTGTGAACGGTCTGTTAAAAAGTCCTTAATCCATCTGCAAGTGTGATGGCTGACACCCAGACTGTGGAGTTCTGACTCCAATCTGCTGGGAATGATAGTAGCATTCTCGCATATGAGCCTGGTTGTTCCAGATGTGTTAACACGGTGTGGAGAGCTGTGTTGATGGCATCTCCAGTTGTCCTATTGGCTCTATATGCGAACTGGTGCCTTTCAAATCACTAGTAAGATACAGACAGCATGTGGACATTCTTGCAGGATCTGTTGGTAGTCCTGCTATTGATGCACTTCAGACTGTAATTAATATTCTGCAACAGTAATATTCTATTGTCTTGTAAGAACTGATTTTCCTGTTAAAACAAAACTCACCCTGCAATAACGCCATAAAATGCACCCTGGACAGCGGACAACAAAGGCAGAGCACAGAACCTTGTACTGCCCAAACTTATCTCATTGTTCCCCTGTTTGACTTCAACTCATCCCCCCTCTCCCTCCTCAAGGCACTGAAAGTTCATTAAGAATGTCTATATATCACATATGATGTATCTTGTGAATATGTTGTTTTTCCTTTTCATGTTTGGTGTCATTTTAAAGGGCACAGTGCGATTGGTAAAATGGTCTTAATTTCATTGCAGTCATTGGTTTAATGAAAAAGATTGAAGAACTTAGGAGAATCCTGTATCTCCTCTCTGGCTGATATCTCTTTACGATATCTCAAGAAACCAGGTGCTACCCCCCTGGGGTACATGGATTGGCCCAACCAACTCTAAACAACATTTGTTTAACCCCTTTTGTTCTGGTCTGGTATTTAAGGTGAGGGGACAGAGCAATCATGGGGAATCTTTTACCGGGATCATCCCCCACACAGTAATGCATGGCAGTATTTTCCTGTTGGAAAATCCTGACACATTACTGTGTGTCTTTGTCAGGAGAACATTGCTTACTTTTAGATTCATCTTTGAGTAAATGTATATTTGAATTGGCTTTTAATAAATTACTTCTGTAATTGGCATAATACATTTTTACCTGACAAATAAATGTTACATCTTGATTTATTCTGAAGTATTCTGAAATCATTATTTTAATATATTTAAGGAGGCTGGTGCTACCGCAAACTTAGTTAAGGTAGGTCAAACTACAGGCACATGAATGAACGGAGCAGTAGGCACGTCATCTTGGAGACCTGTTGATTTCTGTCTATCACTGGTTTAGCAAGTTGTATGGAAATGGCTAAAATAAACTACACTCTCTAGTCCGTAAGCAGTAGGCGACTGACTTTAGGGGTATATTAGCAAACCCTACATCCTCTGACTCAAATCAGAATTAACAAGTTTGTGTCCGTGAGAAACACGAATTGGCCGACGTGATCTCTGTGCGGCATTCGGGTCCATAACGTATTAATAACTGAAAGTATGGGATAATCAGGATAATCAAAGATCTAAATTAATTCATAATCGATGTTTATGATTAATTTCTAATCAGAAATACGATCTAAATTTGATTATCATTTGAAATTGGAGTCAGATCAAACGTAGAGCTAAAGTAATACTAAAACTAAGTTCCAATAGATTAAGTAAACTTCACTGGAGCGCTGAAAAGACATACACGCTTTAAACCTTCGCCAGGCCGTTGGATTCCGTCGTTGGGCCAATGGGTGGTCCTTACAAAGTGGTGACAGTCCCTCCGTGATTCTCCAGGTTGCGAGTGTCTTTTCAGCGAAATATTGGGACTTGCAACAAGTAAGAGAAAAAAGATGTCCTTCTCTTTCTTCAGCCGTTTGGTAAGTCAATTCTCTTTTGCCTTTTAGAAGTGTTGAGGGAAAATTCAGACGCACCTCACATAGACACATTTGTAGAATGGGTCGGCATACCCAGTTAGACCGGAGAACGCAAAATCCGGTGGGGCTTGAGAATTAGATAAAACCACATATCAGGGACATGATAGCGGCAGTGTAGATGAGAAAAGATATCCCTTGCTTTAACTTTACCTCCTTGTTTGCCAAAGCAACAAGTGATGAAACCTAAATTGGAATAACATCATCCAAATTTTATTCTGGTACTCAACAGAGGGTTGAAAACTAAAAACTTAAATTCTGAGGTAAATAATGTTGTTACATTTAATTATTTGCTTTGTTGCAACAACATTGCAACACTGGAAATAAGAAAATGGTCACGCTAACTTGTGAAAAAATCTTGTGATTTGATGAGCTAAAAGATAACAAGTAAAATTGTCTCACTTGAATCCTTTGTGTGTGAAGTGTAAAGTTGGACAAAACAGTGCAATGCAATTAGAATATTTCAAAAGAAATTATCTGGGAAAATGATTCCAGTCCTAGAGAACAGCTGCTATGCAGGAGTCCTAGGCTGAAATTTGGAAAAATACGCTAAATTTTAAAACTGATGCATATAATGACAATTATTGTGTTACTAGAGGCTTGTAACCAGGCCTGATAGTGTCAGAGGACATGCACAGCTTGTCCTTATCTTATGAGATAATTTAGACAAAGACCTATATGAATTACATCAAAGTAATCATGGTTCTTTGAAAATCTTTTAATAGTGTCAAAAAGTTCATGACTGATGTCCCGTATATGGTTTAAACAACACCATTTAAGGCTCAGTCTTATAAAACATAGCTTTAATTTGGTTTTATACCAGACTTTGCAATCACTGCATTATTGTATGCTTTCGAGGTCTCAAAAGAGACTGATAAAAGCAACAAGCCATAAAACAATCTTGGCGCCCTCCATGAGACCTGTTTGTCCAACCTTTCTTTCATATTTAAATAAGATTCTTAAAAGAATGCAACTGATAACATCTCAGCCTAAAATAAGATAATTGTGTCCAATTCTAAATTGTAGTCACAAAAATCTTTAAATTGAGCAATGATTTGACCCATGTTTCTCAATGCCTGCAGTCCATTGAATGTTCACAGCATCGAAGCAGCTGTAACTGGTTTCCAGTTTGGGTGTTGCTGTGTACACAATGCTAATGCCAGCACAGCTGGAGCTGCAGGGCCAATCACCTTCTAAAAGATCAGTGAGAAGATAACAAGTCAGTTTGGACAAATTACTCAGTAGAAACCCCCGAGACCAGAAAATAAAATTGGTTTGATTTATACAATTTTATAAAATATAATTTATATTATGACCAGATTGTAATATATCTTATATTGTAATGGCCAAGAATGGCTTTAATCTCGTGATGATTCAGCATTGGGTTAGAAGAAAAAAGAATGTTTAATGAGAATTAAAAGAATCAGAATGTAGAAAGATGGTACGTGTATGTAGGGAACAAGAAGGAGGAACACTACTAGTGTTGGGAGGAATGAGATAATAAATGGTTAGAGAAAGTATTGGTAAGAAAGGAAACTGAAAGGAAGAATGAATCAGAAAGAACTTCTTTACCTTCTATTTGTGCAAAAATCTTTAATGAGAGAAATTACAATGCCCAGTATATACCAACTAAAATGATCAACCTGATTACCATGTCTTAAATGTCCATCCAAATCCACAGGATGATTTCATTTTGATCTAATAGATCTTTAACCCAGTAACAAGGGGAGGTACAAATTTAAATTTTCTCTTGCAACAAAACCACAAACAAAGTGGTGCAAGTGTTAAACTCCTCTCTAGGAGCTTCATCTCACATGGGATCTGATCAGGAAAGGTATTTTACTGTACATGTAAGAACAGTTGTGTGAATTTAAATATCAGGCAGAAAATCTACAGTCTTTATGGACCACAGAGATCCAAATGGTCAAGAGTTGAATGGCACCATAAATTCCAAAGGCTAAAACAAACAAGCACAGCACCACCCCTGGTGATCTAATTGCTCTAAACACAGATCTGGCTAGTGTAAATAAACAACATCATGTAAAGAGATTTCCCTAGCAGACCTGAGGGTCCTAATGCTCACAACACAGCAGACTGTTTGAGTTTAGATGCAATAGCAGTCAGATCTGACTATTATCACTGTTTAATTGACCTTTTCTTTGCAAACACATGATCATGAGAATGATACATGTCTTTGTAAACAAAAACAAATTTTCTTCTAATGGCGTAAAATCTTAACAGATCAAAGCCATCAGTAACAACTGTCTGGCTAAAGCCATCAAATAAATATTGAGATAGACCATCTATCTTAAATGCAATTTGTATAAAGGCTCAAGATTAAACTGTGTTTTCCTCTCTAGGTCTATTTCCCTACAGGCTGACAAATGACTTTCTTTAGAACCAGATTCCACAAGGGTCTGGTTCTGCCTGCCTTAAGCAGGACACACAACTTTACATTAGGAGATGGGGGTGGAGAAACTTCCAAGGGGCCGCTCACACCTCATAACACTACAGAAGCAGCTCCTGTATGTGGCCTCCCGGTGTAGCACTGGAACTAAATTATGCAACACAAATTATGGTAGGATAAAACACCACCCATCTCCTGTACACAAACATACACAATACACACCATCACTATGGCAATCTTAGAACATCTCTACCTGGCATAGATCATAAGACTAACCAGGCCAAAATTATTCACATCATGCAATACATCATTTACCTTCATACATATAGGACAAGGAAAATTATTTTAATAATTTCTTTTCAGCATTACAGTCTTGTCAACTTCCTGTATGTAAATACTGTGCTGTGCATAGGACATGCATGGCTGTGGTCACACATCAATTGATTTAAATCCACATAAAAAATCTTATTGAGACCTATTAATTAATGCAACTGGTCTTTGGACAAAATATTTTTTATGTCCAGTCGTTAGCGTTGTTGCAAACCAGGAGGGCCCCCTAGTTTCCAACAAATGACTAATGACAATGATCTAAACAGCTAAATTTAAAATGCAGGCATTTCTATTTGTCAACTGAACAATTCAGACCTGCACTATTGAGTGTGACCTAGCCTGTAAATCAAATGCACAGAGGATGATTACAAAAGTTAAACCAGAAATTTAAATCTCTGTTTCTATACATTTCATTCTCTAATTGAATCGATTAAAACATTAAGTTTCATTGATGATTTGCACTTATAACAACTAATGTAGACAATTTTACAATTATGAAATTGTGTATTTCCATGTTTAATTATGTGATATACTCTAATTACTCTAATTATGCATACAACTAGTAAATATACTAGTTATGGTGACTTTCTGCTACCCGTCCTTGATTCATCCAGACCAAGTCTAAATCCCACTACCAGATCACTGCGGTAGTGAAGAATTTGGTGATCAAATTACACCTGTTCATTAAATATATGATTTTGAAGAAGAGACCATATTTACCACTCGCACCTTTGACTTTTGGGTTTCATATTTTTGAGTACATCATGTTTTGTTATCTTGTGTTCTTGTGTTTATCCAATAACTTTTCCTCATCTTACAATAACCACAAATACATCAGTGTTCAATTATTGCATGGTCATTCAAAAGTTGTTCAGGTGTCTTACACGCAGTGGAGCGTCATCAGTGAAATGATTCCTTCAACAATGGAGTTCTGATCTACCCGGCAAATGAAACCTTCTGCTTGAAGGTGACCGAGGACTTCTCAAATGGTCAGTTAAAACATCCTAGGGAGGACAAAGATGTTTCCGCAAAGCGTTATAATGACACTTTCCAATGACACTTTCTGATCATGCTGACCAACGCAAACAGACTTGATACAACGAGATCATTCTACAGACTGAATACCAACGCAGCCAAGTGCAGGTGGAAGCAAACCCGGCCAAGAGGGTCATGTGACACCCAGTCCGGCTGCTGCAGAATCCACACATTCTGCCATGCTTTCATTTTAATGTTCAACCTGTCGTAATGTTGTTATTTCAGGTGACGACTGGATTCCTGCACCAATCGACTAACACTGCAAACTACAGTGGTCAGGTCTGTGAACACTAAAAATGTGGAAACAGGAAAATGTCCAAAAAATGTCCCCTTAGGCCTGATCTAAATCTGTCCCAAGGGGCCAGGGGCCGTCTGTAAGAACTGATTTTCCTGTTAAAACAAAACTCACCCTGCAATAACGCCATAAAATGCACCCTGGACAGCGGACAACAAAGGCAGAGCACAGAACCTTGTACTGCCCAAACTTATCTCATTGTTCCCCTGTTTGACTTCAACTCATCCCCCCTCTCCCTCCTCAAGGCACTGAAAGTTCATTAAGAATGTCTATATATCACATATGATGTATCTTGTGAATATGTTGTTTTTCCTTTTCATGTTTGGTGTCATTTTAAAGGGCACAGTGCGATTGGTAAAATGGTCTTAATTTCATTGCAGTCATTGGTTTAATGAAAAAGATTGAAGAACTTAGGAGAATCCTGTATCTCCTCTCTGGCTGATATCTCTTTACGATATCTCAAGAAACCAGGTGCTACCCCCCTGGGGTACATGGATTGGCCCAACCAACTCTAAACAACATTTGTTTAACCCCTTTTGTTCTGGTCTGGTATTTAAGGTGAGGGGACAGAGCAATCATGGGGAATCTTTTACCGGGATCATCCCCCACACAGTAATGCATGGCAGTATTTTCCTGTTGGAAAATCCTGACACATTACTGTGTGTCTTTGTCAGGAGAACATTGCTTACTTTTAGATTCATCTTTGAGTAAATGTATATTTGAATTGGCTTTTAATAAATTACTTCTGTAATTGGCATAATACATTTTTACCTGACAAATAAATGTTACATCTTGATTTATTCTGAAGTATTCTGAAATCATTATTTTAATATATTTAAGGAGGCTGGTGCTACCGCAAACTTAGTTAAGGTAGGTCAAACTACAGGCACATGAATGAACGGAGCAGTAGGCACGTCATCTTGGAGACCTGTTGATTTCTGTCTATCACTGGTTTAGCAAGTTGTATGGAAATGGCTAAAATAAACTACACTCTCTAGTCCGTAAGCAGTAGGCGACTGACTTTAGGGGTATATTAGCAAACCCTACATCCTCTGACTCAAATCAGAATTAACAAGTTTGTGTCCGTGAGAAACACGAATTGGCCGACGTGATCTCTGTGCGGCATTCGGGTCCATAACGTATTAATAACTGAAAGTATGGGATAATCAGGATAATCAAAGATCTAAATTAATTCATAATCGATGTTTATGATTAATTTCTAATCAGAAATACGATCTAAATTTGATTATCATTTGAAATTGGAGTCAGATCAAACGTAGAGCTAAAGTAATACTAAAACTAAGTTCCAATAGATTAAGTAAACTTCACTGGAGCGCTGAAAAGACATACACGCTTTAAACCTTCGCCAGGCCGTTGGATTCCGTCGTTGGGCCAATGGGTGGTCCTTACAGTCTCTAAATAAATTCTATAAATCTCTGGCTGGGCCGGGCCCTTGGTCAAGCATTTGTGTTACAAAATGCAACACGTCACGTGTCAAGCGCGTGACATGTGCCTCCTCCACTCGCACATCACACCGGGGCCAGGATAATAGGTTTTAAAAATATTTATTTTGTTTAAAAAATATTCTATATTCTTAAACCTTGTTTTATATTAGAGTAGTAGGCCTACTCCTCCTAGGCCATCCAAAGTTCATTCTTGTTCATTTTCACAGTGAACAGACATCACTGTTCACGTTTTTATTTGTAATTTTTTTACGTTTCTTCATTCGGATCCATTTGCGATCCATTCAATTCTGAATAAAAAACAACGCAGTTTACATCCATCATTCTTGTTACATTATTCATTAAGATAATAATTAATAATTCACGCACCATTATGCGTGAACTTGATAAATGTTGCAGATATGTTTTACTATGCACAAACAAATCATAGGTGTGATTGGCAAAGGACAAAAAAGCAGGAAAATATACGGCGTTCAGTATTATTTTGTGTAGATCCATGTCCGAGGCAGTTCGACTTAACAAGCGCATTTCTTTACACGCACACACACGCGCACACACACACACAGGCGCGCGCAATAAATTAGAAGCACTTGATCTGCGCCAGTGGATGCGCACCGTTATGAATGCCTGTGCAGTAATGAAACAATGGCAAGCACACATGCAGCAACTACGGAAGACTGTATTCTCGTACTGTTTCGACTTTAATCTCGACATGTTTCAACTTAAATTTATCTTATTTTTTATGGATTTCTTTCTTTCTTTTTTCATTGCGGTTCAGGGCTTCCGTAGGCTATTCTGATCATGCTATGACATCTTCTTGTTGTGCCGCTGGCTCTAGAGGCAGTATTTTCTAACCATGTCGGGGGAGTTTTATGCGTATGTGTTTTAGAGCAGGGGTTCCCAACCTTTTTTGTGCCAGGGACCAGCATATTCATAAAAAAAATTCCAGGGACCAGTTGTCAATTTTAAGATGCATCGTTTGGAACATATCACTGTGTAAAACAGTAACAGCCTATCATTTATTTGCATAATGAACTAGATGGCAACAAAGGCTACTTGTATGAATATACCAATCTTTTTAAACTTTCAGACCGGTTCACAAAATATTTCCCTTTACTGCCATACAATTAGGTCTACTTCAAAAGCAACTCACACAGCAGCAGGTGGCAGTAATGGCAAATTGTATGAAAATACCAGTCCATTTCACCTGTCAAATCTCTCCAGAACCACTAAAGACAATCACTTCAACAGCAACTTAGTGTTTTCACACACCAACAGGTGACAACAAAGGCTAATTGTATGAAATTAAGTGCCAGTTTCAACAGTCAGACAGTTTCAGAAATAGGCTACAATAGCAAACACATAACTTAGTGATTTCAGCCAATAATTTTTAAAAGTATAAAATTAGAGATTAAACTTTAACCTTTAACAAAAAATACCAAATCAGACCTATGAGAACAAAACTATTTTAATGTGAGCATGAACTGCTTATTGATATTACTATATTTGTAGCTGTGCACAAGACAAGCTGTTCTTCCTGAGCATCCTTAAAAAACATATGCATCCAAAACAATGCACAAAAATTCCAGGATACAATAAAACGAAATTTAAAAAGGTCTGCTTTACAAATATGAACGAAAACCAGCTTACAGTTTTTCACCACAAATAATACACAATGGATTTGGCGCCATGGAATCGCCTGTTGTCATAAATCCATACCTAATGTATGAGGTATCGTATTTATGAAGCGTGACTTTTTCTCTCTCGCTATTTTCGAGTTGGTCATCGCCTTTCCTTTTACCAGAACTGTCCGCAATGAAATTAGCCATTGAAAAAAATATCGCGGCCGCTCATCTCTCCACTTCCCTGTCACTTCAGGTGCAGCGCGCTTTTTTGCAGTCCGTTCAGATATGACGCGTTGCTAAGCAATCGCAAGGCGCTCAAAGAAACACATTTTAATCTATTTATTGTTTAGGTTTTGGATTAAATAACATGACGTCATAGCACTTAAAAAAGCATATAAAAAAGAAAATTATTATTATTATAAAAAAAGAAAAAAAGAAACATTATTCTGGGAATATTTCAAGGCCCGGTACTAACGGGTCCACGGACCGGGGGTTGGGAATCACTGTTTTAGAGTAATGTCACTTGCCAGGTCATGTAAGGGCTAGACTACAGAATTTATTATACTTGTCAAAACGAAAATAGGAGCTCCACTATGTCTCTCTTTACATTTATTTTGTCCTGTTGTCGGCTTCAGCTAAGAAAAGACATAGTTCGCCCCACACATCCAAAATTCTTAGCACACTTTAGATAACCTTCCGCAGCGAGTGCAGGCTCTTTGGTGGAGCTCTGCTTTGAAGGAAGTTCCATCATGACAAATGAATGGACTACTTGCGGAGTGACATGAAGACATGAATCAGAGGCACAAAAACGTTGACAGTGGTGAGCAGTCATTATGTTTACCAATACCCGAACCGTGCTTTCCGCGCGACCTGAAAAAAAAAAAGTGGATTTGCATGATTTACGAGAGCATCATTTTCAGGTCGGAGAAGCTGGATTTCCTGAGTCTGTAGGCCTACTATACGTGTTGTAGCCATTAAATAAGATCATAACTTAGGCACCCATTTACTCACCCTTATGTTTTTCCAAACTTCCATGCATTTCTGTCTTGTGTGGAACTTCCATAGTATGGAAAAAATACAATGGAAGTCAATGGGGACCAGCAACTGTTTGGTTACCAATATTCTTCAAAATATCTCTTGTGTTCATCAGTAGAAAGAGGCTCATGCATGTTTGAAACAACATGAGGGTGAGTAAATGAAGACAGAATTTTCAATTTTGTGTGAACTATTCCTGTAAGATAGGACGTTTCTGAAATTTGGTCCCTGTGAAGCATCTTGGTGGCACCCTGCTCGCCATAGCGATACATTTAACTACATTTATGCATTTGGCAGACGCTTTTATCCAAAGCGACTTGCATTTCAAGGTACACATTTACATTCTTATCAGTTCTTGCTCTCCCTGGAAATCGAACCCATGACCAGTAAGACGACATTATAAGCAACACTCGTCTCATTTGTGGAGGTGGAAAAACAAGTTCTTTGTGACATTCAAGGTTTATTGTATTAAAATTTAAATGCAAAAGAAAAGGCATGAGAGTCGGCTGTTTCTGTCAATTTTAAGTTTAAATTTAAAATGTTTGCAATTTTAATATAAGTACATGGTTAAATATTTTACCACTTGCTTAAGCAACTTAATAAATCTATGTAGAAGTAATGCATTGAATAATACGTTGTTTAAATTGTTTAAACATAAATACGTCTATTAAAGAGTGTATATGTGTACACTCTTTAATAGACGTATTTATGTTTAAACGTCTATTAAAGAGTGTATATGTGTACAAAGAGAATCTCAATGCTGACTAAACTTTTTTTTAATAAAAGTTGCTGATAACTTCTGGATTTGAAACACAAATAGTGAGTATGTGTTTGTGGTACAGCCGTGGATCAGTTACGCACTGCAAACGCAGCATATGTGAAAGCACTATAGCGTGCTGCTCCTGCACCGCACACACACTGCACACGGAGGATGTGTGAAACGAGCGTTAACTTCTGCTTTCTCAGCTTACACATCACACTCCACTGTTATGGTGGCCATTTCAGTAGATTTACTCACTAACATTGTTGTGGAAACAATAAGAATGGAAACTAAAATATGGTAGTATAGTGCAACAGCGCACATTCCCTCAGCTGCAGTTCTGGCGCCAATACTGTAAAACTCAACGTACATTCACATCACATGTTAATGCAGCGGTAGAGTTACACTCACAGGACCCTTCACAGTAACACTTTATAATAACTGCATGCTATTAATCATTAGTTGAGCATTACTAAACAGTTCATTCATCATTTATAAAGCATTAATAGACATTAATAAGCCGTTTATAAATACAACTATAAATGCTTTATTCTTGATTTATAAGCATATCTATAATGTGTTTAATAATTGTATTTTCATACTTTATTAATGATCAATTTATCATTTCTAAATGAAGTATAGCATTATTTACAAACCAGTTACATTATTTACCATTATTTACAAACTAGGTGTTGTCATTGATTCATAAGATTGTAACACCTGATTTTAAAATAATGTTGTTGATGCTACATAATTAAGGGACCAGAGACTTTCTCATTTCAATGAGCCACGTGTATTGCACCACAAATCAACATACAGTCAACTCACAATGTACATATAGTTACACAGTTGCATGGGAATAATCAAACAGTTCAGTTCAGACTTCTGTAGCAGTGTCTTTGGCTACTCAAGGTTCAGTCTTAAGTGACGTAGAAGCAAGATGAAATTGTTGAAGAGGCCCCATCTGCCTGCAACCGAGCTTCCCAATAACTGTCAGTAATATGAACTGTAGTTTATAGATTGAACCATAGATGGCAAAAAGATGTTGTGGACAAGACGAAGACAGTTAATCCCATTTTTTGATCAAGGTCCTATCAATAGTCCAGCTGCCAGCTCAGGCCTGCATGTTGAACCCTATTTGAGTTAAAGAACCTCAGGTTCCTCAAATGAGGGAAATGAGCAAGACAGCATTGGTGAGAATACTCTTCCATGTGGTTAACACATACTTCCTACTCCATACTTCTTCTCTTATCCTTTTATGCTACTAGGCATCTCACTGGCTAGAGCGCCCCTAGTGACAGGATTAAGTAACACACGCCCTGAAAGCTAATGGGACAAAATGTAACTGACAACTGTTACACACCCCTCCCCAAAGAAAAAAAAAAAAAAAAATCAATAAGTCCCAAAAAATCTCTTTAGCTTTTCAACATGGTAAGTATCAATTTGGTTCGGGTTGTCAAGCATTACAACTTTGTAATTGACATTATTAACCCTTTTCAAGATTTTTGCAGGACCTTGCCATTTTGGAGCTAACTTGGCCATAAAATAGTCAGCAGCACGAGACAGAGGGTGAGTAAGGATCCACACCAGATCTCCTTCTTCGAAGGATTCGACCTTTCTACGTTTATTGTAGTATTTGCCTTGCCTCTCTTGGGCTTGACTAGTCTTCTCCCTCACTTGGTCAATAAGAGCTTTCTGTCTCTCAACAGTGCTGTAGGCTACATGATCGGGATTAGGCGGCTTACGAATTAACCGCTCAAGTGGACCTTTTAACTTGCGTCCTAGTGCAATCTCTGCCGGAGTGAGAGCCGTGCTCTCTTGCCATGCTGAATTAATGGCATACCGGAATTCTGGTATCCACTTGTCCCAGTCACGGTGATTGTCACGGACGTAAGATGCTATCATCGTTTTCAAGGTCCTGTTGACCCTCTCAGTTAAGTTGGTCTGAGGATGATAAGCTGTACTGAGTTTTTGAACTACACCCCATCGTTTGCAGGTATCGTTGAGTAGCTGGGCAGTGAACTGAGGCCCACGATCAGAAACTAAGTATGCCGGAGCTCCCCAACGTGTGAACATCTCTTTTGTCAGAATGTTGGTTATCAGGTGAGTTTTTGAAGACCGTAGAGCAAAGAGTTCTACCCACTTACTGCAATAATCCACAAAGACTAATAAGAATTCATTGGATCGTGGGCTTCTTGGGAAAGGTCCCATCAAATCTACTCCAAGCATATAGCCAGGCTCTACCACAGGGGTTGACTGCAACAATCCAGATAGCTTAGAGATTCTTGGTTTGTAGGCTTGACACGTCTTACATTGGGTACAAAAACTCCAAACGTCTTTACGAATCTCAGGCCAATAAACATTGTCAAGTAGCCTCCGTAAGGTTTTCATTCTTCCCAAGTGTCCGCTCAATGGATTTGAATGAGCAAATTGCAAAAACGCTTCCCTCAGTGATGCAGGTATAATTAATTGACTAGTGCTCTCTTGTTGCTTGCCAGGTACCCTGCGAAACAAGTAGTCATTCTGTACAACGTAAGCAATACGGTTTGGATCGGTATTGGGTTGCTTGGCTGACTCCAATAAAGACTGTAAAGAAGAATCAAGCTTTTGAGCCTTCCCAATCTCATCCCAACTGACTGGTAAATTTGGGTCTGGTTTTGTGGGTTGACATAGGGCAATGTGGCCTACCACTTCTTGCACAGGTATTCCTCTGGATAGGGCATCAGGTACAACGTTACATGATCCCTTACGGTACTTAACCGTAAAGTTGAAACTTTGCAGCCTTAAAGCCCACCTGGTCAAACGAGAGGATGGTTTGGGCTGATTAAATACCCAAGTCAGGGCTGAATGGTCTGTGAGTACTTCGAAGTTCCTTCCCTCCAAGTACTGCCTCCACTTTTCTACAGCCCACACCACGGCCAAACACTCTTTTTCTGCTGTAGAATACGATTTTTCCGCTCCCTGTACGAGTCTTGAAGCATAAGCGATGACATGCTCTAAACCATCAATGTCTTGGGTCAGCACAGCTCCTAATCCTATATCACTAGCATCAGTTTGTACTTTAAAGTCCTTAGTGAAGTCAGGTGGCATTAAAACTGGTGCTTGTTGGAGGGCGTTTTTAAGATCATTAAAAGCATTCTGGCACTCAATGGTCCAATCCCAAGCAGTGTCTTTAGCCTTTAGTGCATGTAAAGGTGCTGCTCGCTCAGAAAAGTGAGAAATGAAACGATGGTACCAACTTGCAAGACCCACAAACCTCTGTACCTCCTTGACATTTTTGGGTACCGGAAAATCACGGACTGCTTTGACTTTAGCAGATTCGGTACGGACCCCTTCTTCAGAAACGACATGTCCTAGATATGTGATGGTTTTTTGCAGCATGGAACACTTCTTGAGGTTGAGTGTTAATCCTGAAGCTTCCAGTTTGGCAAAGAGTTGTTTGAGATGTTGGAAGTGGTCTTGAATGTTTTTGGAATATATCACAATATCATCAAGATAAACAAAACAGAACTTCCCTAAATACTCTCTCAGAACGTTGTTCATTAGTCTTTGAAAGGTTGCAGCAGCGTTTTTGAGGCCGAAAGGAAGACGAACAAATTCAAATTGGTTGTTTTTGGTGACAAAAGCAGTTTTTTGTATACTGTATTCATCCATTCCTACCTGCCAGTAACCAGACTTAAGGTCCAATGTGCTGAATACAGTCGCTCCATACAAGGACTCCAGGATATCTTGAATCTGTGGCATTGGAAATCCGTCAAGAGGAGTCTTGGAATTTAATGCTCGGTAGTCAACACAGAAACGGGTACTACCATCCTTCTTTGGCACTAAGACTACTGGTGCTGCCCAAGGGGATACAGAAGGCCTTATAATGCCTTTGTTAAGCATATTTACTACTTCTTCATCTATGAACTTTTGCTTGGAGACGGAAACAGGGTAAGCTTTCTTACGCACAGGTACCTCATCGAGGGTATGGATCCGGTGACGAATTAAAGTAGTCTGTCCTAAATTATCCGTGCATACTGTTGGCCAATCAAGCATTAGACCTTCTAGTTGACGTCTTTGCGCTTTGGAAGCATCAGCTCAATCTACTAACTCCTTTATGGTGGCAAGCGTAGGGGAAGTCGTTGGCATTAAAGGTAATGCAAGGTGCAGACTAACTGTCGGCGAAGGTGAAGAAGTATTGAAGGTGTGGGTTGTATCGCATTCTTCAGGTAGTGTATATGTAGAGTTTTTAAAATCAAGGAGGATTCCTGAGGTCATCAGAAACTCAAGCCCCAATACAACTGAGAAAGTCAAGTCACAGTCTCTCATCACATAGGCTCTTAGAGGATAGTTATGACCATGGATTATACTTTGCCAAGATATCTTTCCTAAGGCTGACTGTACATAACCATTAGCAAGGGAAAACGACTGTCCTCTACTGGATTGCATGACTTCATGTTTTGATGTCAATTGTTGCCAGCATGACTCTTGTACTAACGAATAAGTGCTTCCAGTATCCAGTATTGCTTGATATTGGTGGCCTTTGATAGTTATGGGCAATGTTAAGGTTGTTATCGGCTTTCCGTCGTTCTCTGAAAAGACGGCAATATGTGGATTAGATTTTCGTCCTCTTGGGAATTTATTGGTTTCAGCAGGCTTAGAGGTGTTTTCTTGATGTCTTTGCCTCCAGAAGGCTCTCTCCTCACTCATATCTCTCTCTATGAGCGTTCCTACTCGTACCAGCTCATCCACAGTAGTTGTAGTACCTCTCAAAATACTGGCTATCCTTGGATTGCAGTTCCGGAGTGCTGCTTGGAGAATCTCATGTTCCGTCATAGCTGGCTTCAACCTCAAACATAATGCTCTGTACTGGTACGCAAACGTCCTGATGCTTTCATCAGCTCTTTGTTTCCTTTCTCTTATTCTTCTCTCCACCTCAACTTCATGATCTTCAGATAAAAAGGATTGAAGGAAAGCAGACTTAAATTGTGACCATGTTCTTACCTTCTTCTTCTCTGCCAACCACCAGTCTTTAGCTGTATACGTTAATACAGAAGGAAGCATGGATAAAATTTCAACATCATTCAGAGGCTGTATAGCCAGATACTCATCGCATCGCTCCAGATACGTAATGGGATCTTCTCCGTCTAAACTTCCGAACTTTGGAAACTCTAGTTTGATGGGGGTCTGGCAATGTACAGGCCGAAAAGAACTATGGGTTGCTCCAGTGTGGTTAAAACCTGGAGTAGAAGTGGCTCCCCCAGAAGACTGAATTAGAGATCTCAGCTGGTCATCTCTCCGTTTCAGGCAATCCATAGTCACTTGTCCCAACTCCTGGACTTTAGTTTCTAAAGCAACTTTTACTTGGCCGCATCCAGCCTCAAATTTGTCAGATAGTGAGTTTTCTAAACGCTGCATATCTGTATGATGGTCCTTATGCAGGCCTAATATGTGTTGCAACTGACCTTCAATAGCAGTCATCCGATTACTTTGCTCATTCAACTGGCGTTGCATATCTTTAAAATGAACATCAGAGGAACCTTCTAAACCCTCCACTCTACTTTCAACTTTATGCATTCTTGAGGCCATTATCATAGTTAACAGACTTTCATCTTCTTCATTTTCAGGAGGAGGAGGTAACAGAGAATCATCGAAATCACCTTCTTGTTCTACATTTTCTTGTTCATTTTCCAGATATAAATTACTGAGAGAATGAATAAGGTCTCGGACAGGCTCACGATGCCTAGTGAAATTTTCTGAAGAATAGTCTGGGCTTAAAGGAACATCACCCTCTGCCTCTCTTTGTATGAAGGCCATTTTGCAACTAACAAACCACTAAAATTAACCTTAGCTTCAAAGACCCAAGTTGATAGCAATGTGATGACACCTCAAAATATGGTCACAATAAAAACACATATGTGGCATGACTCATTGAAAGCAGAATTTGTGTCTCTCTTCAAGATTCAATCAAGTTTTGCTTTTTCTTTCTCAGGTCCCTGTTCGGGCGCCATATATTATGTAACACCTGATTTTAAAATAATGTTGTTGATGCTACATAATTAAGGGACCAGAGACTTTCTCATTTCAATGAGCCACGTGTATTGCACCACAAATCAACATACAGTCAGTAACTCACAATGTACATATAGTTACACAGTTGCATGGGAATAATCAAACAGTTCAGTTCAGACTTCTGTAGCAGTGTCTTTGGCTACTCAAGGTTCAGTCTTAAGTGACGTAGAAGCAAGATGAAATTGTTGAAGAGGCCCCATCTGCCTGCAACCGAGCTTCCCAATAACTGTCAGTAATATGAACTGTAGTTTGTAGAATGAACCATAGATGGCAAAAAGATGTTGTGGACAAGACGAAGACAGTTAATCCCATTTTTTGATCAAGGTCCTATCAATAGTCCAGCTGCCAGCTCAGGCCTGCATGTTGAACCCTATTTGAGTTAAAGAACCTCAGGTTCCTCAAATGAGGGAAATGAGCAAGACAGCATTGGTGAGAATACTCTTCCATGTGGTTAACACATACTTCCTACTCCATACTTCTTCTCTTATCCTTTTATGCTACTAGGCATCTCACTGGCTAGAGCGCCCCTAGTGACAGGATTAAGTAACACACACTCTGAAAGCTAATGGGACAAAATGTAACTGACAACTGTTACAAGATCACTTAGAAAGTGTAAGTAAATGTAGTAGATTCACGCAGTTATAAAGCATTTAGTAGTGGTCAGTTCACTATTTTTGTGAGCTCATCTAAAGTGAGGACTAGTTATGCCTTGTAAATCATTTATAAAGGAGATGTAAAGGCTCATTGATCTTCTAAACAGAAAAAGGAAACAAACACAACACAGTGATACAGAACAGAGATATTTAACAGCCTTTAAATCTCCTTTATAAATGCTTTACAAGGCATAACTAGTCCTCACTTTAGATGAGCTCACAAACATAGTTCACTGACCACAACTAAATGCTTTATAACTACCTGAATTAACCATTAATTACAGTAGAAATACATGTTAATAAACCATTTATTAACACACTAAGTAACTATTACTATATGTCTGAATAATAATAATATGTATTTAAACAGTTTATTAATCATTTACTTACACTTTCTAAGTGATCTTATGAACCACTGACAACTCCTAAATAACTGCTTTGTAAATAATGCTATACTTCATTAATAAAGTATGAAAATACAATTATTAAACACATTATAGATATGCTTTAAAATCAAGAACAAAGCATTTATAACTAAGTATTTATAAACTGCTTATTAATGCTTTATAAATGACAAATTAACTATTTACTAATGCTTAACTAATGATTACTGACATGGAGTTATTATAAAGTGTTACCGACCCATCTGCTAGTGATGGGGGCTACATGGAGCTACATGGAAAAATATTTAAATTAAAATATTTTTTTTTGCTGTTTTCATAAATACCAAAGTTGGATGACCCTCCCCTCAACAAAGAATGAAAAGATATGACCCTCCCCTATTTTCCTCCGTTGGTGCATTCCATGAACACTGAACGGTCCCTTAGCGGTTTCAAATGGGCCAGCAATGACAACAGACTCTTTTCCCCATGGCAAAGATGGAGAAGGTCCATGTTGTAAAGGTGCAGCACGGACAATTGTGGTCTTATCAGGAGACAAGCAAACTTCACCATTCACAATCTGTTCCTTAACAGAGCAGTCAATACCAGGCCACCAGCTCATGAATGCACACTACGCTACTGACCTCCGTGATGGACTGTTAAAGTCCGCTTCAACATTCCTGTTTGTCTGAGCCTGACGCAAACTACGCTTCTTCGACTCACGCTTCTGACCCAAAAACCCAAACTTCTGAGCATTAACGCACTAGGTCTGGACGATTGTGCCGCAAGGACTCACTCAGGAGATTCCAGGAACTAACAGTATCATTCATCACCGAATAGGGGACTATTCGAAAATCTAAAAATCTAAAAACTTCTGAAATGGCGACGCAAAACCTGATGGAGAGCGACTCCCCGTTGAGTTCTGGCGATGCTGTGCACATGCAGCCGGAGGTGTGTGAGTGCGCCACGGGCAAAGAGTGTCGTTTAAGAGCTACGCTAGACTTTATGTTTAAAGATCATTTTAGAGGCCAGATGGTTGGCTTGATGCACAGGATCATCGATGCTGCGTGTGATATGAAAAATGATTGTGCTCGGGATACCAAACGTGTAACAAATCTCAATAATGAAATGGATGTCGTAAGAGGCCTGACAAATTCTTGGATAGATGTGACCCCCATGTTTTTTAACACCAAAGAGCCGATCAGCGTAATCCTCAGAAAAGTTCTGGATGTGTTGCGTGTATGTAGTGACGAGTTCGGAGTCACCGAAATACTCTGTATGTGTACATTTGTACAGATCTCTGTGTGTCACAGGTGTCAAAAAATGCAAAAACTGACATTGATGAAATAGTTGAAAGTCTGGTCAGCTATACCCTAGAGCACAACATGATAGCCTGCCGCGATTTTCTATTCTGGTTAGACCATCTGTAAATATCGTTATTGTTTTACTTTATGTATGTAATGCCGGTCTATCATTTTCTTCACTACCTCAATGTATGAATGTATACTCAAAAGTATATTGTTGAATATATTAAGGTCAAAAGGTCAAACCCATCAATCATAATTAAGCAGAAATGAAAATAAACGTGCGATTAGTCAACTAGAAAAATCTTTGGTCTATGACAACTCTAATCAATACATTTACTATAGTTGACATTATTTAATTTGTAATAAGTATCCAGCTCTTCACATTAAATTTGTTGAGTTAACAATTAATGAACTAATAACATAATAAAACAAAGATTAAATTAAGATGCTAACTATATATTTCTGTTTAGCATTGCTTGTTCCACCACGCAAATGACTGTTTTTAAGGTGACAATCTGTTACACATTTGAAGATTTACTGTATCTTGAAGATTGTTGTATTGTATTGTATCTTCTGTTATAAAGATGAAGATTGACCTTTTGTTAATTAAAGAAATAAGCACATAATGCTGTAAATAAGCACATAATTTTAGATGTTCTGTTTTGACTACTTTTTGAATTTTGTATAATAATATAATGTTTAACCCCCTGAGGTCGGCTATCGCGCCGGCGCGATAGGCTCGTTTTTTTCCGTATGAGTGCAAAAAAATAATAAAATAAAAATATTAATTTTTATCTTATATGCTTGTGTTATACATCAATCGATCCTGTTTAGTGTGTATTTTTTTTGTGTATGCTCAGAATAAAAACAAAGTGTTGTGCTTTTCGCCAAATAAAGAAAAATAAACATGATGCGAGTTCTGCCTACTCTCCGTCAGTGAAGTCAATTCTGAAACGCGTCCGAAAATGAACTGTAACTCAGCGAATACTCAGTCAAACAGGCATACAGTCACACAGGCATGAAGCTTGAATTCTCTTCTTTTAAATGAAGTAATTTTTATAAAAAACAAATATTCACAGTTTATGTAATATGTATGCAAAGAGAGAGATGTCAGTCGTTCTCATCTCAGCTAATTAAGTTTTAATGTGCTCCGCCCACGGAGAGCGCGCGCTATTCAAACGCAAATGTGAGGCGATCCAAACAAACCTGTGAAACGCCCACATCAGCTGGATAACACACACGCGAGTTCACTTTCAGACTTATGTACTTTACGATGCTGTGAGGAATAATACTATCTTGATAATAATCCTGCAAAAATTTACCTCAGAAGTTCTGGAAGTATCATTTCGAGGAGCAAACGGATCCCGCTGAGGAATTAGGTCAGTTCTATTTGCTTTGTTCTAATCGGAATGAATGAACGCAAAGATGCGTGCTGTTGTGGAGCTACTACAGCTGGCAAAAATACTGTTTATGAATTGTGTTTCTATGAATGAATGAACGCACAGATGCACGCTGTTGTGGAGCTACTACAGCTGGCAAAAATACTGTTTAAATATGAATCGCGTTTCTGTGTATGAATGAATGAACGAACGAACGCACAGATGCGTGCTGTTGTGGAGCTACTACAGCTGGCAAAAATACTGTTTAAATATGAATCGCGAATACAAAGAAAGATTACACTGGAAATATTGTTACAATTTTAAATGTTGTTGTAATTGTATAACCTTAAAAAATAATAATAATATATATATGAATCACGCCCACCCGCATATGGCCTTTCCAAACAAAAAGTGTTTTACAAGATTTAAATCAATGTATTGTGTTATGTGAATGATTAGGCAGGATGATTTTCACATAATTTTGAAGAAAAAATTCTAGGCAACGTCATCCATTAGTCAAAAGTCTTATTTACATATATTTAGAATGTGTTTTATGGCCTTATTTCAGAAACTTTAGTTTTTTGTTTTTGAAAAAACCATGCATAAACATTATTCTATCAAAAATACAAACATGTACATGCAAGTTGTTCACATATTATGGTAGCCCTGTTTGTGCTAAATAGAGTGAATTTACACCTTTGCCATTAATATGTTTATAAGCAACTGAAAAAAGCACAAATGTCAGGGCATGTCAGAACATCTCAAGGACCCCAAAAACCCCTCAGACCCCAGAGGGTTAAAGATATATTAACATTAAAATCTTCTATATTATATAAAACATATATAAAATACATATATATATAAAAAAGGGCCACATTGATTAACTTTGCCTGGGGCCCCCACTCGCTCTATTGGTCTCTTGTGTTACTGAGCTCATGCTGTGTATAATGGATACATGTTTTGTGTGTGTGTGTGTGTGATTTAATCAATGTCAAATTGAGTTAAATACTGGTTTAAACAAACTGAATTTAGTCAATATGTTGTTTATTAAATGTCTATGTTGAAAGAGAAGGGCATTATTTGAGCTAAAGCCCAGTATGAGTAATTCGTTTATAAAGGTGTGTATGTGTAATATGTGAGTATTTTCAGTTTATTTTCATGGAAACCTGTACATTCTTCTATCCTGCTTCCGTTACAAATCTGCGTGGACCAATCACAAATCTGGCTTATCCACCTGGTGCGCTATTGGCCGGTTTCATCCAATCCAATTCCTTTTAGAATATTTGAAATTTCAGTGAAACTTAAGGTGTGTGAAAACCCCGTACACGTCCATACACTTGAGATGCACAGAAATGATAAGATACAGGACATTTCTGATTACACACACTAGATGTGTTCAGATATTTCCAGTATACCAGCAATTGCGGATGTTGTAATGTTTAAATCCTGGTAAGCATGAGGCCAAAATTGTCAATTCTTATAGATTTATTAAAATCTTAAAGCAATCCAACAGTGCCAGATGTTACATAATGGTCAGCATGTAACACTGTCCGATTGTTCTGGCTTTGTTTTTGCAAGGCTGGGTTTTGTTCTTGTGTTTTATTTTTCTCTTTTGTGAGTGTCTGAAAAATTTCTGCTGTGATCCTGAATCCTGTCCTGGCTGTGGACTCTTATCCCAGGTTTGGACTGGTGAGCCATCCCATCGTTTCGTACCTGGAAACAGAGGAAAAGGAGTTGTGAGAAAAGGAGTTTTCTGATTGGGTAGGACAGAACTGCATACATTGTGTTTTTCAAGTTTCCCAGGATTTCCCTGAAGACAAAATTAAGTCTTAAGACTGGAGCAACATCTGGGTTGAGCTGTATGTGGGGCAGTCCTGGTACACATCCTAAACCAGTAAACACATCTTGGTATTCACTCAGAATGTCAGTCTGGTCTTTGTTCTCTGCTTTGTACACTCTTTTAATCAGTCCGAGTTTTGAGCTGCTTCTCTTCCTAGGATTGCTGGTGAATCCTCTTCTACAATGTGGAATTCTAGCTCAAACTCATTGTCTTTGTAACCACATTTAAGCCTTACTTTACCATTTGTCTCCATCGTGTGGCCAGAATATGTGACTAACGTGCAGTTTGACTTCTTCAGAGGTGTTTTCTTGTTCGAGGTTTTCTCCAAGTCTTTAAAGGACAACACGTTCCTCTCTGCTCCTGTGTCTAGCTTAAAGGTAAGTATGCAGTTGTTTATTCTGAATTCTTGAGTCCATTTCTTGTTTTCTCTTTCCATGGTAGAGACTGTATTCATTTGTGTCAGCCATTTGCTAGCTGTTTGCTCACTTCGTTCAATTTCGATGGTACGTATAAACAATTCAGCATCTTGTTGTTGTTCAATCTCATGGACTTTTTTCTACAATCTTCTAGGTTTGCCTTTTTGTTGTGGTGTTTTGCACATGCGGCTAAAATGGTTCTTCCGCGAGCGCTCATTACACATTTTGCCATAAGCCGGACACTTCCTTGGCTCATGTACGTCACCACACCTTGTGCACTCTTCCTTCTCTTTCCCTGTGTGCTTGACATTCGCCTGTCTGACACTGGACTTTGTTTTCGTGATTTTGTTCACAGCCTCTTCTGCTTCTTCATGCAGCACTTTCATAATATGGCTTTGTGTTATTTCATTGGCACGACAGATATCCACTGCCTTTGCTAGGCTCTAGGGCTGGGCGATAAATCGATTTTATCGATTAATTCGAATGTGCAGTTAACGTCGATTTTTTTTGAATGAAAATCTGTTTTCTCTTTAACATTCGCCGACGCTCCCCTCTGGTCTCCCGTAGCTCCGAACGGGCTCAGCTCTTCCCCCGCGCGTTTGGCATAGAGATACACAAACAACACGGCAAGACCGCGGCAGCACAAACACACCCGCCAAAAAACAACTTACAGTCTTACAAACTGAATCCGCAGAGCTGCCAACTCTCACGAATTCACCGTGAGACTCACACAATTGTCACTTTTTACACGCTCTCACGCTACACATCCATTTCCTCATGCAGAGAAAAGTCGCGAAGCAAAGAGGACACTGACACCGACAGACAAGACAGAGAAGGTTACTACTGCTATGAAACAAATTCCCAGCTCTCAGATTCTGTCGATTTAATTACGAAATTCAAACAATAAACACCGTTTTGGCGCTTGACAGATCGCTGACAGAGTTCAAGCGGCACGTGAACCGATCATCTGTTACTCTTTACTACTAGTTAACCCTCTGGGGTCTGGGGGGTTTTTGGGGTCCTTGAGATGTTCTGACATGCCCTGACATTTGTGCTTTTTTCAGTTGCTTATAAACATATTAATGGCAAAGGTGTAAATTCACTCTATCTAGCACAAACAGGGCTACCATAATATGTGAACAACTTGCATGTACATGTTTGTATTTTTGATAGAATAATGTTTATGCATGGTTTTTTCAAAAACAAAAAACTAAAGTTTCTGAAATAAGGCCATAAAACACATTCTAAATATATGTAAATAAGACTTTTGACTAATGGATGACGTTGCCTAGAATTTTTTCTTCAAAATTATGTGAAAATCATCCTGCCTAATCATTCACATAACACAATACATTGATTTAAATCTTGTAAAACACTTTTTGTTTGGAAAGGCCATATGCGGGTGGGCGTGATTCACACCTGTGGAGTCAATGGGGCCCGCATAATGAGGCTGCATACATAATGAGCCTTTCATTCAGGTGTGTGACTGAGCCACAAGAATGCAAGGACAATATATAACTGGTTTGTTGTTTTTTTCCACAAATTTTGCTTGCAAATTGTACAATATCCAAGGTAAACATTTCTAGTAATTGTGCAGTTAATTGTTCTCATACTGTATTTTCAGATTTGGAATATATTCTCTTCCCAAATGTGTCACTAATAAAGCATAATAAAATTATTTAAAGAGAAGGCTTATAATGACCTTTTAAGATTTTGTTTACATCTATCCTTATATATATATATATTTTTTTTTTTTTTTTTTTTAAGGTTATACAATTACAACAACATTTAAAATTGTAACAATATTTCCAGTGTAATCTTTCTTTGTATTCGCGATTCATATTAAAACAGTATTTTTGCCAGCTGTAGTAGCTCCACAACAGCGCGCATCTGTGCGTTCGTTCGTTCATTCATTCATACACAGAAACGCGATCAATATTTAAACAGTATTTTTGCCAGCTGTAGTAGCTCCACAACAGCACGCATCTGTGCGTTCATTCATTCCGATTAGAACAAAGCAAACAGAACTGACCTAATTCCTCGGGATCCGTTTGCTCCTCGAAATGATACTTCCAGAACTTCTGAGGTAAATTTTTGCAGGATTATTATCAAGATAGTATTATTCCTCACAGCATCGTAAAGTACATAAGTCTGAAAGTGAACTCGCGGTGTGTGTTATCCAGCTGATGTGGGCGTTTCACAGGTTTGTATGGATCGCCTCACATTTGCGTTTGAAAAGCGCGCGCTCTCCGTGGGCGGAGCACATTAAAACTTAATTAGCTGAGATGAGAACGACTGACATCTCTCTCTTTGCATACATATTACATAAACTGTGAATATTTGTTTTTTATAAAAAATACTTCATTGAAAAGAAGATAATTCAAGCTTCATGCCTGTGTGACTGTATGCCTGTTTGACTGAGTATTCGCTGAGTTACAGTTCATTTTCGGACGCGTTTCAGAATGGACTACACTGAGGGAGAGTAGGCAGAACTCGCATCATGTTTATTTTTCTTTATTTGGCGAAAAGCACAACACTTTGTTTTTATTATGAGCATACACAAAAAAAATACACACTAAACAGGATCGATTGATGTATAACACAAGCATATAAGATACAAATTAATATTTTTATTTTATTTATTTTTTGCACTCATACGGAAAAAAACGAGCCTATCGCGCCGGCGCGATAGCCGACCTCAGGGGGTTAATAGTAGGCTAAATAAACACGAATGATCAATAGGTAGTTTGAAAGATACAGTTCAACTTACCGAAATGAAATAAAATCGATCATCTGTGTTTTTCAACTGCGGAAAGAGGTCTAACAGCTAGAGGACAATGTCACGTAAAGTTACTTTTACCTCTGGAAAGCCCATTAATGACCATAGCACGTTAGTTGGACTTTAAAATATTTGCTGTAGAGAGTAGTATTTTGCTAAATATGATAACTATATTGCATATTTATTATATTTTTACCTATATCATAAAAAATATTATAATGTTGAACTTGTTATTATAAAAAAACGCATACTATTTAATTTGAGATGTTATTTTTAACCTTTAATAATAATACCAGCTGACAGGGCTTTAAATTAACATGTATCTACTGTACCTAATATTTATCCAAAGGAATCGATATTGAATCAAGATCAGAATCAAATCACAAGAATTGAATTGAAATTGTGAAAGCAATAATAAAAACAGTAGCATACCAGTCATTGTACCATGTCAACATTGTGTTGTCACTAAACTTAATAAAATTCTGTTTAGTTACCAAATGTTTTGACAATCACAATACACTTTATTGTGATGTAAATTTTTTTTCACGTTCCCCACCAATCCCAATCCACCCATTTCATGTTATGTTCTGTTATGTTCTGTTATGTTACATTTTCACTGTTTACAAAGGCAGGGCCTGCCATCTTGTCTTTTTGGCTTGTTGTGTCTGATTGCACTTTAACCCCAAGGGGAAAATCCAAATCAAATCCCAGAAGGGAAAATCAAAACAAAATAAAGTTAAAAATTGTTTTGAACAATTTCTTTGTCATCTGCAGATTGATTTTAAGTAGGGGAAGAAAAAAAAAATCGGTTTAAATCGTAAATCGAATTTTTGTGAAAAAATTGGGGATTTTTTTTTTAGGCCATATCGCCCAGCCCTACTAGGCTCAAACCCGTTTCCCTGAGAAGCCTAGCGCTCATGGTGTCATTGTTAACACCACAGACAATGCGACCTTTACTCAAGTCATCAGTTAAACAGTCTTTCGCCTTATTCTTCAAGTGAGTCGCGTGTGCATCAATGGTTTGGTTCGGTCCCTGTGCTCTGGTGAACATATGGAGTTAGGAGGCTTCAACTGCTCCATGGTTTTCCTCTGACACCATGTGATGTTTGTGGACTGTGTATTTTAATAATTCACTGAGACACCAGATTAATGCCACTAACTGTTTTACTCAACTTTTTTATTCACTATTAATTTACAAATTACTTAATGTTTTAAAATGGGATATAAAACTTGAGATTAGATATTAAGTCTGTGCATACAAATGAATATGAAATGTATTGCTATGTGAATATAAATATTTATTAAATGTGCAATAAATAATAATTATGTAACAGTTGAGGTGTAATGTAATGCCACATGTAAAATCTGAAATATAAAAGTAATCAAGCTGTGCTAGCTGTGTCTCTGTAACAATGGTGACAGAGGCTCATGGGTAATGTGGAGGCTCATGGGTAATGTGGAGACTCATGGGTAATGTGGAGGCTCATGGGGGGTAATGTGGAGGCTCATGGGTAATGTGGAGGCTCATGGGTAATGCAGAGGCTCATGAGTAATGTAGAGGCTCATGGGTAATGTGTGTGTGTGTGTGTGTGTGTGTGTGTGTGTGTGTGTGTGTGTGTGTGTGTGTGTGTGTGTGTGTGTGGACACTGTTTCTGCACAGTGTTTGTTCACAGTTTCCGCTGCAGAATGAGCCGCTTGTGTAAGATACAGCAGAATAACCCCCGGTGTCAAGGTCAAGCTCAAGCTTTATTAAGCTCCCTTATGCACAAATAGAAACAACTGACACATACAGGACATCTCAAAAGTAATAATAATGATAAATTGCGAATTACAAAATACAAAAGTACATAAAATATATAAATAATAACCTAAGAAATTCCTCTAATCTTTGTGGCATCAACATATTTTTACATATTATTAGACAAAAATAGACTAAATTAAGTCCCCGCCCCCCTTTTCTCTTCATGGACTGCGTTCATTTTTGAACAACTTTCCTACTCAGTAATTTTTTGGGAATTTGAGAACAAGACATTGAACTTGAAATTGCTATTATCTGTTTGTTTTTATTTAGTTTTACTTTCATTCTTTCAATTTTAAAATATACAATTCATGCAAAAGAACAAACAAATAGAAAAACACATTTACCTTTTCATTAATTAGCTGCATTCCAGTGGTCTGAGTGGGTAATTGGTTTTATTATTTTCTTACGATCGTCTTTGCTAATTTTTGCTTCAGTGAGTCGATCCAAATCTTCTGCTTCTGGTCCATAGTTTTGCTTTTATAGCGACCTAGTAACTGAGACGAGTGCTACATTTATCATTTACTTACACTTTAGATCTGATGACTCATTGAATATTGAGAATTTTGTTCTGCATGATATCAGCATTGACCAGCAGGTGTTGCTGTGTGCATTCGAAACCTGGAGAAATCAACCACTTTTACACACATCAGGCTGGAAAGCTTTAAAGCTTCATGAAGCTTCATCTCACCATCACTACCTTCAGGTTCACTCAGCTCAACAGTTATACGCTATATTAGCAATAATGATTATTTTGGGAGACATGGGTGAGCTTTGATTGGTGGTTCCCATCATGCACTGCAACATTAGGCTTTATGTTTATTTCACCAGTGATGGTTGGTTGGTCAGATGAGAGGAAGTTAATAACCACAGGAGGAGCTGATGATGTTTAAAGGAGGAGCTGTAACTATATATAATGAAGAGGAAGACTGACAGAAACAGAAAATGGCTGATAAGTGTGATCTGTGTCTGCTGGGACTGATCATTCTCTCTTCACTTCTCACAGGTAAAGAAATCTGTATTTTCTCTAAAGACATTTAGTGGAATTAGTCTGGAAAGAGTTCATTTGAACATGCTCAGTTTATTCTTGCACACATTCACGTTGTGTTGATCTCAGAGTTGTGTATTGATACACACAGATCATACTGTATTATTCCTGATACTGGACATAGTGTCACTCAAACATCTGATGATGAAGAATTATCTTCATATTAAGAGTGTGTCAGTGATTTGAACAGCTCTCTGATAAAGACTAATAGTTTATTCTGGAGAGTGTGTTGTTTGCTTTAAGTCAGGAAAAATACTATCATTTAAAACTTCTGCTTTTTATGCTCGTGTGTTTTATTTTTCATTTATTAATATATATCATAATGATCACTGAGATTTACTGTGTTTCAGGAACCAGTGGAGTAACTAATGTGTTCATCAGTTCTGGTGAAAATGTCTCTCTGTCCTGTAATAAAGCTCTTTCTGACTGCAAATCAACTACATGGACCTATAACAGATTCAGACGTCCATCCGTTGAACTGATTACTGGAGGGATAAAGAATAAAGACACAGAGAGACATGAGAGACTGAGTCTGGAGTCTGACTGCTCTCTGAACATTAAGAACATCACAGGAGAAGATTATGGATTATACAGTTGCAGTCAGTATGTGAATGGCAGACCACAAGGACCTGATGCTGATGTTTATCTGCATGTTCTTCATGGTAAGTTTATGATTATGTGGTCAATTTAAAAAAGGGCAGATTCTCCCTTTAAACTCAGATGATGATTGAAGAGTCTGCGATTTGTGTCTTGTGTTCAGTTTCAGTGTCTCCATCATCATCCGCATCATCATCTTCATCATCATCATCATCATCATCTCCATCATCATCTTCATCATCACAGACTGAGATCAGTCCAGGCCGCTCTGTGACTCTCTCCTGTCAGTTGTATTCAGATATACTCTCCTGTGATTTGGACAGTTCTGATGGACTTGAGGTGTTGTGGGTGAATCAGGCTGGTGTTGATCTGAAGTTATACTCCAGATATCAGATATTATCATCATCAGCTCCAGATCGCTGTATCATCATCAGTCTGACTACAACACTCCTGAATGAAGATGACAACAGAGAGTGGAGATGTCAGCTTACTCGCAGAGATCAACTCGAGACCTCAGTCAGATACACTGTCAAGTATTCAGGTGAGAAAACACTCTTTTCTGACAGATTTGTGAAAACTTTCACAGATTGGCTCTACTCTTTCTGATGGCTTCATACGTTTTGGAATTGTAAAATATTAGTGGTCAAAGTCATAAACTGCATAACAGTCCTTATAATTCCCAATATTGGCCTCCTACATGGGTCATACATGATATATTGCATAAATCAGACGAGTGTATTAAAGCCTAGTATGACCCATGTAGGAGGTCGGGTTTAGGAATTATAAGGCTTATGTCCTTCATTCAAGCTGAAGGTTTATTTGCAGAAGCTCAACTGTGTTTCACTCTCATATAAACCAGGAATAAATTATACAGCAATACAGTTATACAGTAATACAGTACAGTCTCTTCTCTCCTCCTGACAGCTTGAGAGTGAAGTAAGAAGATAATAGATGACAGACTCGTGCACATATTCATCATTTCTGTGATGTGAAGCTCCAGTATTATGTGATGATGATGTTGTGTATATGTGGCATTATGTGTTGAACTGAACTAACAGACGTGATCCACAGATCCAGCTGATACAGCATCAGAAACTGAAGTCTGTGTGAATGCTGGATCATTATACAGAGGTACGACACGTTCATTTATACTGACAGCTTTATAACATTAAACTATCAGTCAGTCTGTAAATGCTTCATCAATAACTGTTGATAGTTGAATACCCTTGACTTCAGTCATGTACAGTTTCTCTTCTTCCTCTCATGTTTCCTGCAGTGATTGTGATTATTGTTGAGATGGCAGTGTTTGCTGCTCCTACTGTGATTCTTCTTCAGATCATCTGTGCAAGAAGAGCTGGTGAGTTTTGAGCCGCACACAATCTGATGATTCACACTCATCTGATCTGGAACAATCTGCAATCATGATAAAAACACATACGAGAGGTCAGTCAATGCTTTTATTTTGCAGGGAGGAAGGACTCGAAGCACCCAGAGGAAATAGAGATGCCGACAATATTAGAATAAAATACTGATGAGTTTAGAGCCAATCTGCAGCAATATTTACAATAGCAAAAACTTACAGAGGATTGTTCATTGTTTTATTTTCTTCTTCTCAGAAAACAGAGAAAAAACTCTGAGAACTTATAGTGACATAATCATGTTTAGATTAAAATTTCTTGGTTTTATGGATATATTTGCCTACAGTGTTGAAAGTCATTTTCTTGCGCTTCATATGTAAACTGCTTTAAATATAATATTAATACAGTAATGGACAGACTCAGACTGTATAATCTCTCTCTGTTCTGTGTGATGGAGCTGATTTGAGGATTCTTGGATCTTGTCTGTTCATTCCTGGTTTTAGCATCTTTTTTTTCATTTTGAATGATTGCTATAATTTTCTTAATAAACCTCTGCAGTTGTGTTTAATAAGTCTCCTTTCCTGAGATGTTTGTTCCCCTTCATGAGCTCGTAATGTATCGTAATATAGAATAGTAAGTGTGAGTATTAATGGGTTGAGTGTTGATGAAATATATGCGTTTTCAGCCGTTTCTTGAAGATGGCTAAAGCCTCATCAGCTCAGGTTGAGTTTGGCAGGTCGTTCCTCCAGCAGGATCAGTCCAGGTGAAGGTCTGTGAAAGTGATTCTGTGTCTCTTTGAGATGATGCACCACAAGGCACCGTTCACTTGCAGAACACAAGCTTCTGGAGACTCATCGGTCTGGAGTAGTGAGTTTAGGTGTAGAGGAGCAGAGCCAGTGGTTGTTCTGTAGGAAAACATCAGGGCCTTGAATCTGGTGTGAGCGGCTGTTGGAAACCAGTGCAGGTTTATGGAGGAGAGGAGTGACGTGCGTCTCTTCGGCTCGATAAACACACTCTTGCTGCAGTGTCTGGATCAGTTGCAGAGGTTTGACAGTGATGCTGGAAGGAGAGAGCATTACAATAGTCCAGTCTGGAGAGAACAAGCGCTTGGGCAAGGAGTTGTGAAGCTCCGATAGGAAGGGCCTGATCCTCCTAATGTTGTATAAGGCTAATCTGCAGTTCTAGCACTGTGATCTGTGAAGTTCAGTTGATCATCCATAGCTGAATGGAGAAGTTGTGATGAAGTGTTGGGTTGGCCGACACCATGAGCAGTTCTGTCTCAGCAAGGTTTAGTTGAAGGTCCTTCATCCAGCAAGAAATGTCTGTTAGGCGAGCAGTGCAAGAAAGAAGAAATTCGATTTCTGATTGGCTACAGCAGTCAGATGACATCACAGATGCCCTGATAGGCTGTTATACATCATCAGCTCTTTTGTCTTCAGAAAGCTGTTTGTCTGTAAAAGTGTCACACAGATGGCTGGTTGGGTTTAAAAGTGCATCACGTCATGGAAATGCTCCACTACACCTGATGATGTGTGATCTGTTTTGGAGCAAAGCATGCTGGGTTAACTCTCGAGGGTCTGGCTGTACTCAATGCGATCGATTCACAGTGAAGAAGCTCCGCTCCCGCCTGGCTCTCTTTAAGAGGGATGAGAGCAAAGCATTTGCACATAGCGGTCCAGTCCCACTGCTTTGTTTATGAGGCTCACAAGTAAAGCTGGCGGAGGAGTTTGAGTCGGATCTCTGCCTTTATCAAAACTCAGCCGCTAGCTGCCCAAACCAGAAGCATCGGCAGGCCCGTCCGATCCGGCAGAGAGCATGTTGTTGGCCCGGTCTATCTCTGAGGAGAGTTGAGACGATGTTTTAAGTAAGCCTGTCTCCTCCCTCTCTCCAGCAGTTGGACATGATGACCCTTGCCATGGCCAGTGGAAAAGAGGAATCTCCTCCAGATAGATTAGAGGAGTGATTCCTTGCCAGGCATGTGTGGCAGTGGGCCCGGCTGGAGGCGATTCCTGTTGCACACCATGGCGATGTTGCAAGCCGACTAAATGAAGGACCTCATCAAGGCGAGGGAGTGTCTCCAGATGCAGTCCTGGAGCTCCGGCGCTCCACAGACCTCCTGAAGTCTTTTTTCTGTTTACCCTGTCCAGCTTGTCTTTATGTACATGGCACACAGCAACACTGTTGAGGTGGGTTTGGGTCATGGTGCTTCATAGCCATGTTTTCAGCCTCCAGAAGCTGCTGAAACTCCTTTCTGACTCTGCTGATGACACAGGCACAACTAGGAGGAGTCGGGCAACTGTTTCACCTTGGTCAAAGAGACCACAGACCTCTGGGGTCATCCCTTGAACAACAGCAACAATTTCAGCATTAGACTGGAAGCTGTACTTCATTCTGAACAATGCAAGCTGAACTAATTAGCATTAGTCTAAAATACTAAATATAATACTGAAATCCTCGACATGTCAGCAAAACATAAACAGAATATCTTCCCAAACACATATCAAGCTTATTTAAAAACCTCGAAAGCATAAACACTAATTCAAAGTACCTGGAAAAGGGAGATGTAAATAACCATAACCATAAGTTCCCGCCTCCTCAGCACGAGCTGACGATAAATCTAACACACCAAGAGAGGCGGGACTTAAGGCAGAACAGCCAATCATCAGCCTGTCACACTCAAAGCCGGTGTCATGTTTGAGAGGGAGGGGGAGAGGAGGCAGCCGCAGCGAGCGCAGACACAGAGCGGCCAGAGAAACGGAGGAGCGACTGTAGTCAGGCGTTTGTGCAAAACTGCAGAATAACTGCAGAAAAAGTGCGGGTGTTGAACCCTCTCACCGGGAAAAGTGTGTGTGTTCAAACACCCACATCCCCCATGGGTGCGACGCCCCTGCATGTGTAGCAACACTCCCTGAGACAGATTCATCTCTTCTTTTAGAGACGCTCATGTAGTGTGTGCATATACTTTCTGTTTGACCAAACTGGAACTGATGCTAATAATTACTTTAAAAATACTTTAAAAACTGTTTCATAATTCAGGAGTCAGAGATATTGGATAACTTTTAACCTGTTAAGCCTCACCAGTGTGTCGGCGCATTGAAGCGTTTTTTTTTTTTATTTAGTTCAAATTTACTATCAGATTTAATGTTATACCTTGACAAACTATACATCATTAAAAAGATATAAGACTCAAGTTTCAGTTTTTGACCACTATTGTATTCTGAGAAACTTATAGTGACAGTTATGTCTTAATTTGTGTCAGGAGTTATGAAATGAAAAAATGAGTCGATACCTTTAATATGAATTATGCGCGTCAGCCTGTTCCATTCATAAAAAACTCCCGTGCTGTCGTCATGACAGCGATACACAAAACAACGTCCCTCAGGGCTTTTAGCTAAAAAATGTGCAGACTTGGAGAAATATTGATATATTCTCATAGATTCACATCATATTTCTATAGACAGGAATAATATTTATTGAATTTATACCCAAATGCGTCGATGTAATCATTATGAGCGCTTCTTACTGAGATGTGTTGTGTTTTCAATTCATACCAATAGCCTGAGGGCGCTATTATGCACAATAATAGTCCATATATGGAACATGAAGAAGAGCCATGATCATGTGACATTCCAAGACGTCACTGATACACACAAAGCTAACACAACATATATTGCTGTAATATGCAGACACAGACGTTTTGAAGACAATAAACATGATTGCAATGATATTTGACTTGCCTGTGTTCTTCAAGCCATGCCAGGTATTTTCATAATAATAGATTATATTTATAATGTAATGCTAATCGATATAGACTTTGCATCGTGCAGAAAACTATAAATAATATGTTTTCTGTCTGATTTTTTTATCTGAAGCCAAATTAGATCACAGAAGATTATTTAAAACACTCGACTTGCGTTATAAAAGTAAGTTTGGAGCACAAACATGGTTTTAATCTCATAAATGGTCGTGTATTGATGGTGTGCTAAGCTAACATGCTAGCTAGCCCAGGTGCACCTGCCACCTGTTATTCTTTTATGATTTTTTTTCTAAAAAGGAATGCTTAGCAGCTACTGAAATGTTTTAGTGCATTTGATACAGTTTCAACAGTTTTTTGTGAAGTGAGAACTTTGATAAAAGAAATTAGGGATTGAAACCCTATGAATAGCCTGTGAATAGCCAGTCGTTAGTAACTATAATGCAGACAAAAGAAATGCATATTTAGAGCCATAACCAGGCTGGAGAGGTGTGAATGTGTGCAGGGGGAGACTGAGACTGAATGGGGCTCGTCTGCACCACAAAACAATAGAGACAAAAGACTGAATGGATGCTTAGAAGATGACTAAACATCAGTAGCATTTTTAGAGTCTAATCAAAATAAAGTAATTTGACATGATCTTGAAAAACATATAACTAAATACAGAGTTTTAGACTTATCATTTTCAGATTTTAAATATAACATGGTCACACATGTGGCTTTAGCTGCAGTGCATTTCTAGATTGCTACAGTGCCAACTTCAATTGTATTTTCATGAATATGTTTCATAAAAATAAATTTCTAATAACTTTACAAAACTTTGAAGCTATTTTTTTTTTTTTTAAATTCATTATGACAATAATTAATTCTACATTTACAATAAACTACCAGGTGTCAGCTTTCAAATGAGATCATACTTGTGCTTTTAGTGCAAAGGGTTCATGAACTGTATCTGTTTCAGTTTGGGTATGTCATTTCTGGGGATTTTTCAAAAGTGGGGTTGCAGCTTAACAGGTTAAGTAACAAAACAATTTTATCACTAATAATGTAATGATTTTATTTCTAGAATTTAACGGCATGCAGGAAACTGCTAAAATAAGAAAGTGAAACTAACAGTAATGCTCTCGTGCGCAAAAGAATATCCTTGTGTTCAGAGTAGATGTGTGTTGTGCCAGTGCGGTTCACAATATGCACTTCTCAGACATGTTTCACACACATGTAAAGACACTTAACTGTGGTATAGTGTCAATAAATATCAACTCTAGCATGATTTACACACTCAGATTGTCAGGAGTGTGACAGCACCAACATGTGTATTACATGGTTCATGATTCTTTAACATATACACATGTAGCGCCCTCTCCCTTAGAGCGGGAGGGGTCCTGAGTTAGTTTATTGTTAGATCTCTCTAAGTAGCCTCTGAATATTATTAACTTTATTTCAATAAACCCTTATCTCAATATTGGTGTGCTTATGAACAGACTAAAATGACCACAACGTCTTGTAAGTGAAATAGAAACTAAGTACTTTTAAATAAAATAGTGACATTCGAATAGCAATTAAAAATAAAATAAAAGTCAAATCCACAGACACATACACTGTCAAGAGTTCAGGAGAGAAAACAGACAAAACTTTCAGAGATTAATTTTGACTCTGGCTTCATACATACTGTCATTGTGAAATAGTTCTGATCTAAGCCATTCAATTCCTAAAAGTGACTTCCAACATGGGCCATAATGGGCTAAAATAGACTGTTTTTTTGTGAAACACAGTGCAGGCTAGAAAAGGAGGACAGTTTTACTCTTTTAGATCATTCTCATTAAATCATCTATTTTCTTAAGCTGCTAATTACCTGTCAGCTTGCAGTAATTATGAGACTGCAGTCAGTTTTGCAGAAACAAAGGAGATAATGATCAGGGATGGGAACTGTAAAAACAATTATTTTGGGTTCCATTAACGATTATTTTAGTTCAGTTTAATTTTAAGAAAGGAATATTTGGCAAAATTCCTTTGCCAGA
The DNA here is from genome assembly GCF_964197995.2 of Scardinius erythrophthalmus. Lineage (NCBI taxonomy): Eukaryota > Metazoa > Chordata > Actinopteri > Cypriniformes > Leuciscidae > Scardinius > Scardinius erythrophthalmus. Next base: position 3,303,276 of record NC_138221.1, on the reverse strand, counting down.
TGATGAGAATGTTTATAATAAATAGATTTCTCTTTACAGCGAGGTGTCAGTGGGCTGTGCTCTAAGTGTGACATTACATGATTTCCTGAGTGTTTTCATAGCTGTGATCTCACTGTTGAGGTCTGGAAACATGTTACTGCTGAGTGTGAGAACTCACAGTTTGACCACAATAGAGCCGTGATCATCTCTGAACCCAGTTGATGAATTTAAAGACTGCCCTTCTGCTGGTTCTGGCATCGGTCCAGAGAGTTGGCGATCTGTCTTATCTGCTCTTTCAGTGGACGCATCGTGCCTCGAGTTTGGGCCTAATCTCCAGTCATCCTACCACCTGCCCTCTAGACCCCGTCCCCTCACACCTTCTACAAGCCGTCTCTCCCACACTTCTACCAGCACTCACACACATCATCAACTCATCCCTCCATACTGGCATTTCCCCTACAGCATTCAAGCAGGTCCCGTCCGATCCGGCAGAGAGCATGTTGTTGGCCCGGTCTATCTCTGAGGAGAGTTGAGACGATATTTTAAGTAAGCCTGTCTCCTCCCTCTCTCCAGCAGTTGGACATGATGACCCTTGCCATGGCCAGTGGAAAAGAGGAATCTCCTCCAGATAGATTAGAGGAGTGATTCCTTGCCAGGCATGTGTGGCAGTGGGCCCGGCTGGAGGCGATTCCTGTTGCACACCAAGGCGATGTTGCAAGCCGACTAAATGAAGGACCTCATCAAGGCGAGGGAGTGTCTCCAGATGCAGTCCTGGAGCTCCGGCGCTCCACAGACCTCCTGAAGTCCTGAGCCACCGGCCGCTCTCTTCCTGCAATAGTTGCCATTGAGTGGCATCTGTGGGTAAACCTTTTGGGGCTCAAGGAGGAATAAAAGTCTTCCGGGCTTTCAATAACACCATTGAGACAGTAGTCCAGAAGTTCAGGGAGGCGAAAGTTAAATCAGTGGTGCTTGAGAAATACATCCCAGATCTATCTTCCAGAACATCTGTAGTGTTGATAAAGGAGGCTGGATCTGATCTTTGTTCCTCAGAGTGAACAGCACATTATAATCCATGTGTAGAAACACTCCCTGAGACAGATTCATCTCTTCTTTAGAGACGCTCATGTAGTGTGTGCATATACTTTCTGTTTGACCAAACTGGAACTGATGCTAATAATTACTTTTAAAATACTTTTTCATAATTCAGGAGTCATGGATAGTGGATAACTTTTACGTAACAAAACAATTTTATCACTAATAATGTAATGATTTTATTTCTAGAATTTAACGGCATGCAGGAAACTGCTAAAATAAGAAAGAGAAACTAACAGTAATGCTCTCGTGTGCAAAAGAATATCCTTGTGTTCAGAGTAGATGTGTGTTGAGCCAGTGCGGTTCACAATATGCACTTCTCAGACATGTTTCACACACATGTAAAGACACTTAACTGTGGTATAGTGTCAATAAATATCAACTCTAGCATGATTTACACACTCAGATTGTCAGGAGTGTGACAGCGCCAACATGTGTATTACATGGTTCATGATACTTTAACATATACACATGTAGCGCCCTCTCCCTTAGATTTAAGCGGGAGGGGTCCTGGGTTAGTTTATTATTAGATCTCTCTAAGTAGCCTCTGAATATTATTAACTTTATTTCAATAAACCCTTATCTCAATATTGGTGTGCTTATGAACAGACTAAAATTACCACAAAGTCTTGTAAGTGAAATAGAAACTTTAAGTACTTTTAAATAAAATAGTGACATTTGAATAGCAGTTGAAAATAAAATAAAAGTCAAGACCACAGACACATACACTGTCAAGAGTTCAGGAGAGAAAACAGACAAAACTTTCAGAGATTAATTTTGACTCTGGCTTCATACATACTGTCATTGTGAAGTAGTTCTGATCTAAGCCATTCAATTCCTAAAAGTGACTTCCGACATGGGCCATAATGGGCTAAAATAGACTGTTGTTTGTGAAACACAGTGCAGGCTAGAAAAGGAGGACAGTTTTACTCTTTTAGATCATTCTCATTAAATCCTCTATTCTCTTAAGCTGCTAATTACCTGTCAGCTTGCAGTAATTATGAGACTGCAGTCAGTTTTGCAGAAACAAAGGAGATAATGATCAGGGATGGGAACTGTAAAAACAATTATTTTGGGTTCCATTAATGATTATTTTAGTTCAGTTTAATTTTAAGAAAGGAATATTTGGCAAAATTCCTTTGCCAGATGATGAGAATTTTTATAATAAATAGATTTCTCTCTACAGCGAGGTGTCTGTGGGCTGTGCTCTAAGTGTGACATTACATGATTTCCTGAGTGTTTTCATAGCTGTGATCTCACTGTTGAGGTCTGGAAACATGTTACTGCTGAGTGAGAGAACTCACAGTTTGACCACAATAGAGCCGTGATCATCTCTGAACCCAGTTGATGAATTTAAAGACGGCCCTTCTGCTGGTTCTGATATTGGTCCAGAGAGTTGGCGATCTGTCTTATCTGCTCTTTCAGTGGACGCATCGTGCCTCGAGTTTGGGTCTAATCTCCAGTCATCCTACCACCTGCCCTCTAGACCCCATCCCCTCACACCTTCTACAAGCCGTCTCTCCCACACTTCTACCAGCACTCACACACATCATCAACTCATCCCTCCATACTGGCATTTCCCCTACAGCATTCAAGCAGGCTCGGGTAAAACCCACATTAAACACATCACTCAGAGAGTTACAGACCTGTCTCTCTCCTACTATTCATAGCGAAAACACTTGAATGAGTTGCTTTCAACCAAGTATCATCTTTCCTGTCTCAGAATAACCAGCTGGATGTCAACCAATCCGGCTTCAAAAAAGGGCATTCAACTGAGACGGCATTACTGTCGGTCACAGAAGCCCTGCAGATTGCCAAAGCTGCTTCCAAATCATCAGTTCTCATTCTCCTGGATCTGTCAGCTGCCTTCGACACTGTGAATCATCAGATCCTTCTGTCCACCCTCTCATCCCTGAGTATCACAGGTACTCCTCTCGACTGGTTTGAGTCCTATCTCACAGGAAGATCCTTCAGGGTCGCATGGAGAGGCGAGGTATCCAGAGCACATCAACTGACCACAGGGGTTCCCCAGGGTTCAGTGCTTGGACCCCTCCTCTTCTCCATCTACACCACATCACTGGGACACATCATACAGGCTCACGGTTTCTCTTACTATTGCTATGCTGATGACACACAACTCTTTCTCACATTTTAACCAGATGATAAACCACAAAATTACTGTCTAGAACATTCTCGTTCACGGTTCCTTGCTGGTGGAATGATCTCCCCACCCTCATCCAGAATGCAGAATCCCTGACAACATTCAAAAGACAGCTGAAAACTCATCTCATCCGTGAGCAAAATAATTATTTTATTTATCCCTCCCTTGTCTGACTTATGCTACTCTAAGCAGTGCCTGAACTTTGTATTTTAAGCACTTCTTGCCTTGTTTTTGCCTCTTCATGATGACTCGCTTGCTTTATTCCTCATTTGTAAGTCGCTTTGGAGAAAGGCATTGTCACGGGATGCACACAAAAAGAGTAAGATCCATGTGCAGTTTAATGGGGTAATCCGTAATCATAAACCAGCCAGGCAAAGGGTCAAAATCCATACAAAGACAGTCCAAAAACAAGAAACAAAACAGGACTGGAACTCAGAAGTGCAGGAACAGCTGTGTGCAATGATCAGTGATGAGTTCAGGATTATGGGAAATGCAGTTCATGATGTGGTGGTGACGGTATGGGGAAGAGACCTCTAGTGGACACCCAGGGAACACCAACCAGACACTGTGACAGGCATCTGCTAAATGACTAAATGTAAATGACTGGCTCGCCATGTCCAAACCACAGACAGAACATCCACGGCAGGGACAGATCAGGATTCAATAGGGCAAAGCAAGAAAAACAAAACAAAAAAACAGCCTTGCAGAAACAAGGCCAAAAATAATCATTATTCAGCTGTTCAATAAACTGTTTAAATTAAATAAATTGTTAGTTTCATCACGTTTGATTTGGCCTTAATCCAGATAGTTTCATTCTTCTTTCATGTATTTTCATGTATCTGTGTATATTCAAACGCACATAACTATAGAACCCGTTCTAAATGCGCATGTGAACGCCATCAGCGTTTCTCACAGGTTCGCGTTTGAAGTCTGTGTAGAGGGAATGGTGTCGTCTTAGCGGCCCCTAATTTAATAACAAATTATCGTTGTGACGGAAGCAAATCAATCAAAACTAGCTTTAGATGGAAAATAACTTAACTCTGCTATAAAGCCAAAACAATCTCTGTTACCTTAAATTATACGCTTATCTCTGTAAAGCTGCTTTGAAACAATCTACATTGTTAAAAGCGCTATATAAATGAAGATGACTTGACTTGACTTGACATGTATATTTCTAACATTTCCCGTTCGTCTCAATCTCTCTTTCCGTCGGCTTCTATTACCCTTAAAGGAGAACTCCGGTCAATTTTAACATTGAGCTAATTTTTTTGTAAATTTGGATTGCTGTCAGTACAGAGAACAACGACAAAAATCGGTGTTGCCTACACCGTGTTATCCTCTTTTTAAAATTTGCACCCTGTTGACTTAAATGGGGCATGTTTTAAACCTGCTTTTAGCCTCTTAACATCCTTGATGTGTCTTTACAAGTGCCCAGCCATGTGAGTGATTCCTTCAGAGTGAACACGAGTGAATCTGACTGCAGTAGATGTGAAAGATATTAATAAAAGTGATGTTAATTCAGCCAGCGCTCATACCTGTATTTATTTCCTGTTTTCGGTCGAAGTCCACAGTAGTCGATTGTCGAGTTCACGCGCGTGATCATAGGTAACTAAACCTATGCGCGTGAACTCGACAATCGATTACTGATTACAAATTTTAAAAAGAGGATAACACGGTGTAGGCAACACCGATTTTTGTCGTTGTTCTCTGTACTGACAGCACTCCAAATTTACAAAAAAATGAGCTCAATGTTAAAATTGACCGGAGTTCTCCTTTAAAGCGTGACTTCTGAGGATATTTTTCTCTAAAATAATCTATTTTCAACATTACGTAGCATTGCCACCTAAAAGAATGACAGGTGACAGGTGAGCTGGAGTTGAGCCAAGCTTCCGCTCTGCCAAATATCTCCCAGGGGAGAGGTTCCCCTTATATAGTCACTCGTCTTACTATTGAGTCAGAGGAGGAAAAGAGCTCTTTTGATGAGGCACAGAATGTTTTATGTTATTGCAACAGAACACATCAGTTTCAATACAACACTTAAACATTCTCGAGGTTCTCCGCTGGCCGCCGAGGGAACTCTGAGCGAGAACACACTCTCTTTGAAGTGAAACTAACAGTAATGCTAAGAATAGCCTGTAAGGGTGGATCTCCTGCAGGGGTTCAGTCTGCAAGACTGCCGAATGACTAAAGAAACGCTGTCAGCAAGATGGTAGAAAACTGCACATTTCTTGTCTATTCCACCCACTGCCACTTATACCAACGACGGAAATAAGCGCAGTTACAATAGCTTAATATGTGGGAGAGCGTTGCTGTAGAGAGGGATGATATTGTATTGCAATATGAAGCACTTCAAAGTCAACACCAAATCAAAACTAGTTAGCACATTATTTGTAATCGAAAAGGTTTAATGACAAAATATGGTTATGGTTACACTTAAAATAGTTACAAAATAGATGTATGAGATGATTATAATTTATACCACTAATTGTACCCAGCATATATGAAATATGTTACCAGAGAGAGAGAGAGAGAGAGAGAGAGAGAGAGAGAGAGAGAGAGAGTGTGTAGAGAGTAAGAGGAAAGAGGAGGTAAAGAGAGAGAGAGAGTAGAGAGAGAGAAAGAGGTGTAGATAGTAAGAGGAAAGAGGAGGTAAAGAGAGAGTGTAGAGAGAGAGAGAGAGAGAGAGAGAGAAGAGAGAGTGTGTAGAGAGAGAGAGAGTGAGTGTAGAGAGAGTCTGTAGAGAGAGAGAGAGAGAGAGAGAGTGTGTGTATAGACAGAGTGTGTGTAGAGAGTAAGAGGAGGTAAAGAGAGAGAGAGTGTGTAGAGAGAGAGAGAGAGAGACAGACAGAGAGAAAGTCAAGTCAAGTCATCTTCATTTATATAGCGCTTTTAACAATGTAGATTGCTTCAAAGCAGCTTCACAGAGATAAGCGTATAATTTAAGGTAACAGAGATTGTTTTGGCTTTATAGCAGAGTTAAGTTATTTCCATCTAAAGTTAGTTTTGATTGATTTGCTTCCGTCGCAACGATCATTTGTTATTAAATTAGGGGCCGCTAAGACGACACCATTCCCTCTACACAGACTTTAAACGCGAACCTGTGAGAAACGCTGATGGCGTTCACATGAGCATTTAGAATGGGTTCTATAGTTATGTGCGTTTGAATATACGCAGGTTTGGAATTCCCTACAAGCCAAGCCTAAACAAAGTACTTGTCTTTCCTTATAAATTTTGATAAAGAATTTTATTTTATTTTGTTGCTTTGGGGTAGGAACGCGAAACGAATTTTCCCGACAACGCCTTATCTGTATAGTGGTAGAGGGATCCTCCATAGGGAGAGACTAGTTGGCACTTCAGCACTGCGTTGTCATCGGTCCAGGCGAAGGTCCTTCATCAGATCTGGATACGGCCTGGATCCGGCAGGCTGCAGGAAAACCTTGGGATAAACACAGACACTAAAATTAGCGTAGATGCCATTCTTCTCATGATGTAACGAGTACATCAGGATTTTTGGGAAGTGTTCCCGGTTCCGGCTGACCTACTATATGCAGCCTAACATTGAATTATAGAAGTCTATAATGTATTATGTGAATGCTAGGTCAAAGAGATGTGTTTTTAGTCTAGCTTTGAACTGACAGAGTGTGTCTGCTTCCCGGACAATGGTAGGAAGGCTGTTCCAAAGTTTTGGTGGATCTACCGCCAGCAGTCGATTTTGATATTCTAGGTATTATCAACTGGCCGGAATTTTGAGATCGCAATAGACGTGAAGGATTATATAATGTGTTAAGAGCTCGCTCAAGTACTGCGGAGCTAAACCATTTAGTGCTTTGTAAGTGATCAGCAATATTTTAAAATTGATGCGATGTTTTATAGGGAGCCAGTGCAGTTTTGACAGAACTGGGCTAATATGGTCATACTTCCTGGTTCTGGTAAGAACTCAAGCTGCTGCGTTTTGAACCAGCTGTAGTTTGTTTATTAAGCGTGCAGGGCAACCACCCAGTAGAGCATTACAATAATCTAGCCTTGAGGTCATGAACGCATTAACTAATTGTTCCGCATTTGTCAATGAGAGCATATGGCGTAATTTAGATATATTTTTAAGATGGAAAAATGCGGTTTTACAGATACTAGACACGTGACTTTCAAATGAAAGATTGGTATCAAAGAGCACACCCAGGTTCCTAACCGACGACGAAGAAAGAGAGAGAGAGTGTGTGTAGAGAGAGAGAGAGAGTGTAGAGAGAGAGAGAGAGAGAGTGTGTGTATAGACAGAGTGTGTGTAGAGAGTAAGAGGAGGTAAAGAGAGAGAGAGTGTGTAGAGAGAGAGAGAGAGACAGACAGAGAGAGAGAGAGAGAGAGACCCATGAAAGGGACCCAGAGAAGAAGAGAGACAGAGCAACAGTTGCAATCTTGTTTTATCCTGTCCTGACCATGTGACTTTAACCCAAATGAGAGACGTTCAAACTGGCCAATCAGATAATTACATCTTCCCCCACCGCACTAAAGGTGTGACAGTTCATCGACCCCGAAGTACACACATCTCTGCCTACAGGCCTTGATCTCTATCAGCCGCTCTGTGCCTTTAGGAACTACAAATGCTCCTTGTGGGAGAAAGAGGGGTGGAAAACAGTAAAGCAAATGTCTTTGTTCGTTTCAAATATCTTGGATTATTTTCAATCCTACACTGAATATCTGATTCACTCACTCCGCAGAAGTAGCAGTGCTTCGCCTTCTGAGAATATAGTTCCCAGTGTGTGTACGGTTAGAAGAGGCTGTGTCTCATGTGACCTTGTTATTTGAACACGCTGTGACTATACAAATCACAAGATGGAAATAGGAAAATGTTGGCGTTATTTAGTCACTTATTGGGAGCAGTCGGGACATTTATTATTTATTTATTTTTACAGATCGGGCTCGGGTCGGACTCGGGCTCGTTTAGCTTCTCTCCTTTCATCATGCTCATAATATACGTGCAGAGCGCAGGCTACTGTATGAAATATTGTTATATTGATAATATTATAAATATGAAACACAATATGCGATTACGCGAGTGCAATGCATCAGGTGACAGTTGAGCATGCAGAGCATCAGGGAGAAGTTAGAGCGTGGGGAGTTACTAAAAGTTCCCAATGCTTCAGGAAAAGCTGCATTTTGAAAGAGTTTTGATCTGATTACCACAACAAACAATGAGCCTGAAGCCTTCAACAGTGGATGCTGTTCTTCTTCTTCACAACACTCGCGAATAAACAGCCAATGATGACCAACGTACATGTAGCGACTCAGTTCAACAGAGTGTTTTATTTATTATATTTTTATTATTATTTAACGTTAGCCAGTTGGCGAAGAGTTCTTTGAAACGTTGTTCTTCAGTAAAGATACTTAACATCAAAGAAAGGTCGGCCGTAAATCTTTATTTACTGCTGGATCACATTTGGCTGTATAATATTCTCTACTGCATGCTTATGCTTCTCTGTAATGGACAGCCTGTATTAATATTTGTGGGCATAATTGTCGGTGGTGGTAGTTATGTTTGAGGCCTATAGTAACATTTTACCTCTTAGTAGCGTGTGTGTGTGTGCGTGTGTGTGTGTGCGTGTGTGCGCGTGTGTGTGTGTGTATGTGCGTGTAGCAGAGAGACCTTACAGTGATATTGATGTTGGTCTCGGGTCGGGTCGGGTTAGGGCTTGAGAAAACTGCATGAGTTGGATTGAGTTTGTGTGTGTGTGTGTGTGTGTGTGTGTGAGTGTTTGCCGCATTGAGAATGTTGTACAGGATCACCCCTTCATTTGTGTGTATGTATGATATGCATTGTTTTGGATCTATTGATTTTTTATTTTTATTTTTTTGACAAATAAATAAATAAAAATGCTCTGAATTACAGTTTTCCCATTCATTCCTATGGGTGCCCATTTCTGTCCAAAAATTAAGGAGTTTTTTTCACCACTTAACATTGTAGAATCAAGTCAATTTTTCTTGTGTGTGTTCAGGTGGCAAACTTAGGAAAAGTAGCCAAGTCTTGTACCGCTCAGATTAAGGAAAGTATTTTTTTTTTTAAATAAATACAAATTATTTTGCCCACATTTGTGCCCAATACGGTTTTAATTGGACATTGGACATTTCAGTGAAACTTGAGGTGTGTGAAAACCCCGTACACGTCCACACACTTGAGATGCACAGAGATGATCAGATACAGGACATTTCTGATTACACACACTAGATGTGTTCAGAGACTATGAATGGAAATAATCGCATTGATCTAGTAAACTAGTTATCATGATTTAGTAACATTAATCAATGGAATATAAAAAAAAAAATAACATTATAAAATAAAAGTAAAAATTTAAAAAAATTCCAAATGTTACAAATGCATGAATGTTATATTTATATATATGTTATAATTATATGTTATTTTCATAAGTGTTTAAAACACATATAATAAATAAATGTTGCTTGCCCACTAGAGGGAGACACAACATAAGGATGGAAACTATGAATGGCATTAATCACATTGATCTAGTTCATTTTTATAACTTATGGTGTACTGACAGAATTGTTTTATACAATTAGTGTACATAGAATCTGTGAAATGCTTATGGATTATTAAATGTTATAACATATACACATATGTTATATTTATAATATTTATACCATATATGGTGCACTTATTATAAATGTTGTAAACACTGATTTATTTTTTCACACGGGTAAAGGATTCACACAGGTAAAGTAATCAACAGGTTTATTTGCAGAAGTATGTGATCGCAGCGATGGAAGCAGGAGAGTAACTGATGAATACAGTGTTCAGGATAGATGTCTGTTCTGAAATGGAGATCGAGGCAATGACTGAAGACGGATGAAGGAAGCAGATGACTGAAGACAAGTTGTTCAGGTAGGTATCGTGCAGGTAAGGAGTCAGGTAAGTGCATGCAGGTGAGGGCCAGAGAGGATGATGGGAAATGTAGTGAGGAGGTGGTGACTAGCTGGTGACCGTGACAAAGTGCACCATAAGTGAGTAAAAACCCTCACCATTTATCCGGGCTTGGGACCGGCACTGACATCGCACTGCTTTGTGTAATGTCAGAGGCTGGGTTAAAAAATAGTGTTTTTTATTTTATTTTATTTTTTATGAACACGAGCCCATCATATTATCACTATATAAAAGTTTGGTAGTAAATTAAATATAAATAAATAAAAATGTAACTTTAAAAATAAATATTTTTGTAAAAATGAAACAAATCATCAATGAATACACATACTACCACTAAAACATTTAAAAAAAATACAAAACTACAAAATATGGGCTAACTTTACATCTAAAAGAGTGAAGTGAACTTTTGAACAAAAAAAATAGACTGGGGCGTTCTCGTCCAGCCACTCGAGATCTAATTCTAGTTCTTAATGCAGCAGTTAATGGCTGTTAAAAGGTACAATTTACATTTTAGTATGTTCTTGCCTTGAAAATAACTGAAAGGTTTTCTTACCGAAACCTTTGGGAGGACCACAATCTGTAATAGCAAGACCTGTCCAGGGGTGCGTTTCCCGAAAGCATCGTTGGCCAACTATGGTCGCAAGTTCCGTCGTTACCAATAGAGTTCAATGGACATTGCGATGAACTTGCGACCATAGTTGGCCAACGATGCTTTCGGGAAACGCACCCCAGGCCGGCTCAGCCACACAGTGCTGCACATGAGGGTCGGTTTCGACCTTCTGCTTGGTGGACGGCCTCCACATCTTGACTACCTCCTCTGCTTTGGGGCAATTGGTCGTCCACCCCTCCTGACCAATCAGCCTTGCCACTTTTGCGGCTGAAGGCCTCCGCAGACTGAAGTAACCTGAGAGACAGAATGACAAGACTTTACTCATGCAAGTCATTTGTCACAGTGAATCAATGTTGAATTAATGGGTGCCAATGCTGTATTGATAGATTTGGAGACTTACCGAGAAGATAGTCTTTCCTTTGAGCATATTGTGAAAGCCGCCTCTTATCATAGAACGCTCTGTCTCCAGAACAGCCAGATTCACTCTTAGATGGAGGCACACATTTTTAATTTCTTGTGATTTGAATCCGATTTTGACTGAATATCGATTAATTTCGATAAATATTAGGTACAAATACATGTTAATTTTTCTCAAGGAAAAAAATATATCTCACCTAATGCTGTAAATATAATGCCCTGTCAGCTTTTATTATTATTAAAGGTTAAAAATAACAACTCAAATTAAATATAATAGGGTTTTTATTATAATGTTATAATATTTTAATGATATATGTAAAAAATATGTTAAAAAAATAATACAAATAAATATGTAATATAGTGCTCATACTTAGCAAAATACTCCTCTAGCTAATTTGTCTAGCCAACTAGCGTGCTATGGTCATTAATGCTCCTGAGGTAAATGTACGTCACGTGTAGGTTATAGTGTTCTCCAGCTGTTATTGAGCTCTTCCACGGGTGAAAAACACTGACTGATCGATATTATGTATGAGGGATATACATTTCGGTAAGTTGTACTGTATCTTTCAACACACCTATTGTTCATTCGTGTTTATTTGCTATTAACTAGTAGTGAAGAGTAAGAGATGATCGGTTCAGGAGATACAGAGATCTGTCACGTCACATTTACAAGCGCCAAAACCGTATTTATTGTTGAATTTCGTGATAAAATGGACAGAATCTGAGAGCTGAGAGTGTGTTTCATATCAATAGTAACCTTGTCTGTCGGTGTCAGTCCTCTTTGCTTCATGATTTTGAGAGGAAGTTAATAACCACAGGAGGAGCTGATGATGTTTAAAGGAGGAGCTGTAACTATATATAATGAAGAGGAAGACTGACAGAAACAGAAAATGGCTGATAAGTGTGATCTGTGTCTGCTGGGACTGATCATTCTCTCTTCACTTCTCACTGGTAAAGAAATCTGTATTTTCTCTAAAGACATTTAGTGGAATTAGTCTGGAAAGAGTTCATTTGAACATGCTCAGTTTATTCTTGCACACATTCACGTTGTGATCTCAGAGTTGTGTATTGATACACACAGATCATACTGTATTATTCCTGATACTGGACATAGTGTCACTCAAACATCTGATGATGAAGAATTATCTTCATATTAAGAGTGTGTCAGTGATTTGAACAGCTCTCTGATAAAGACTAATAGTTTATTCTGGAGAGTGTGTTGTTTGCTTTAAGTCAGGAAAAATACTATGATTTAAAACTTCTGCTTTTTATGCTGGTGTGTTTTATGTTTCATTTATTAATATATATCATAATGATCACTGAGATATACTGTGTTTCAGGAACCAGTGGAGATGATGATGTGTACATCAGTTCTGGTGAAAATGTCCGTCTGTCCTGTAATAAAACTCTTTCTGACTGCAAATCAACTACATGGATCTACTATAAGAGATTCAGACAATCAGGGATAGTTGAACTGATTACTGGAGGAATAAAGAATAAAAACACAGAGAGACATGAGAGACTGAGTCTGGAGTCTGACTGCTCTCTGAACATCAAGAACGTCAAAAAAGAAGATTCTGGATTATACAGATGCAGACAATATGTGAATGGCAGACAACAAGGACCTGATGCTGATGTTTTGCTGCATGTTCTTCATGGTAAGGTTATGATTATGTGGTCAATTAAAAAGGGCAGATTCTCCCTTTAAACTCAGATGATGATTGAAGAGTCTGTGATTTGTGTCTTGTGTTCAGTTTCAGTGTCTCCATCATCATCATCATCTTCATCTTCATCTTCATCCTCACAGACTGAGATCAGTCCAGGCCGCTCTGTGACTCTCTCCTGTCAGTTGTATACTCTATTCTCCTGTGATTATTTGGTCAGTTCTTCGGGAGTTGAGCTGTTGTGGGTGAATCAGGCTGGTGTTAATCTGAAGACAGACTCCAGATATCAGATATTATCATCATCATCAGCAGCTCAATATCCCTGTTTCATCAGTCTGACTACAACACTACTGAATGAAGATGACAACAGAGAGTGGAGATGTCAGATTACTCTGGGAAATCAACTCTTGACCTCAGTCAGATACACTGTCAAGTATTCAGGTGAGAAAACTCTTTTCTGACAGATTTGTGAAAACTTCCACAGATTGGCTCTACTCTTTCTGATGGCTTCATACGTTTTGGAGTTGTAAAATATTAGTGGTCAAAGTCATAAACTGCATAACAATCCTTATAATTCCCAATATTGGCCTCCTACATGGGTCATACATGATATATTGCATAAATCAGACGAGTGTATTAAAGCCTAGTATGACCCATGTAGGAGGTCGGCTTTAGGAATTATAAGGCTTATGTCCTTCATTCAAGCTGAAGGTTTATTTGCAGAAGCTCAACTGTGTTTCACTCTCATATAAACCAGGAATAAATTATACAGTATCACAGTAATACAGTTATACAGTAATACAGTACAGTCTCTTCTCAACTACTGCCATTCTCCTCCTGACAGCTTGAGAGTGAAGTAAGAATATAATAGATGACAGACTCATGCACATATTCATCATTTCTGTGATGTGAAGCTCCAGTATTATGTGATGATGATGTTGTGTATATGTGGCATTATGTGTTGAACTGAACTAACAGACGTGATCCACAGATCCAGCTGATCCAGCATCAGAAACTAAAGTCTGTGTGAATGCTCTATCATTATACAGAGGTACTACACGTTCATTTATACTGACAGCTTTATAACATTAAACTATCAGTCAGTCTGTAAATGCTTCATCAATAACTGTTGATAGTTGAATACCCTTGACTTCAGTCATGTACAGTTTCTCTTCTTCCTCTCATGTTTCCTGCAGTGATTGTGAGTATTGTTGGGATCGCAGTGTTTGCTGCTCCTACTGTGATTCTTCTTCAGATCATCTGTGCAAGAAGAGCTGGTGAGTTTTGAGCCGCACACAATCTGATGATTCACACTCATCTGATCTGGAACAATCTGCAATCATGATAAAAACACATACGAGAGGTCAGTCAATGCTTTTATTTTGCAGGGAGGAAGGACTCGAAGCACCCAGAGGAAATAGAGATGCCGACAATATTAGAATAAAATACTGATGAGTTTAGAGCCAATCTGCAGCAATATTTACAATAGCAGAAACTTACAGAGGATTGTTCATTGTTTTATTTTCTTCTTCTCAGAAAACAGAGAAAAAACTCTGAGTACTTATAGTGACATAATCAAGTTTAGATTAAAATGTAAAATTTAAAAAGCCAGATTTATTTTCATTTATATGGATTTTATGGATATATTTGCCTACAGTGTTGAAAGTCATTCTCTTGCGCTTCATATGTAAACTGCTTTAAATATAATATTAATACAGTAATGGACAGACTCAGACTGTATAATCTCTCTCTGTTCTGTGTGATGGAGCTGATTTGAGGATTCTTGGATCTTGTCTGTTCATTCCTGTTTTTAGCATCTTTTTTCATTTTGAATGATTTGTATAATTTTCTTAATAAACCTCTGCAGTTGTGTTTAATAAGTCTCCTTTCCTGAGATGTTTGTTAGGAATATGTTAATTCCCCTTCATGAGCTGGTAATGTATCTGTAAGTCCACTGAAGCGAGTTGTAGTTGAGAAGCCGCTTCAATAACCGAGAGCTAGATATTGGGTCTTAAACACCTCACGACACCCTGAAGGACCCACTGAGAGGTCAGACTTGAAGCACTGTTCCTGAGATGCTCTTCTTGGTGGTTAACTGTAAGCAGCAGACAGATCCAGCAAGAGGAGAACTGAGGATTCGGAGGCTCCTCTTGCCAGTCTCAGAGCTTCAATAACCGAGAGCAGGGCCGTCTCAGTTTAGTGGCGCTTCTGAAGCCAGACTGGTTGTTGTCCAGGAGGATGTTCTGTGTGAGAAATGGAGATAGTTGGTCGAAAACGACTCGTTCAAGTGTTTTAGCAAAGTGGTCCAGAAGTTCAGGGAGGCGGAAGTTAAATCAGTGGTGCTTGAGAAATACATCCCAGATCTTCCAGAGCATTTGTAGTGTTGATAAAGGAGTCTGGATCTGATATATTTCTCAAGGCTGGAGAGAGTAAAGCAGAACGTTATAATCCATGTGTAGAAACTCCCTGAAGACAGTTAATATCTGCTTTACAGACGCTCATGTGCAAATACAGGTTTATTTTACCAAGCTGATGCTAATAATTACTTTACAATACTTTTAAAATCTGTTTTATAATTCAGGAGTCATGGATAGTGGAAACCTTTTCAGTAACAAACCAATTTTATCAGTAATAATTGCAAGATTTTACTTCTAGATTTTAATGGCATGCTGGAAACTGCTAAAATAAAGAAGTGAAACTAACAGTAATGCTAAGAATAGCCTGTAAGGGTGGATTTCCTGCAGGGGTTCAGTCTGCAAGACTGCCGAATGACTAAAGAAACGTTGTCAGCAAGATGGTAGAAAACTGCACATTTCTTGTCTATTCCACCCACTGCCACTTATACCAATGACGGAAATAAGCGCAGTTACAATAGCTTAATATTTGTGGGAGAGATTGCTGAAGAGAATGATGAATATCACATACTTTCAATCTAATAAAAAAGTCTTACATCAACACTTCTGTAATGAACACAGCACATTATCACAGCACCACTCAATTTAAAAAATATTCAATGCACTCATTAGTTTACTTTATCTGCCATTCCTTCCCAGTTCTTCTGCATGAAAGCTTCATTGCCTAAGAAAACACCAAGATACTTTAACTCATCTTTTTTCCATAATAAGCCTCCTGGTAGAATGGGATTTCCTCCTTCCCATTTTCCAATCAATAAAGCATCACTTTTTCCCCAATTTACTATTGCTGATGAAATATCCTTAAAATCATTAACAATTTGTTGTAACGTTTCAACATCATCACTATCATTTATAAAAACAATAACGTCATCAGCATATGCAGATAAATGGAAAGCATTATTACACTGTGGCAATGTTAAACCCTTTAACTTGTTTCGTAACATGGACAACAGTGGTTCTATAGCCAGCACATATACTGTATGTCAAACCCTCTCTGTACATTAAAGGGGGCACACAAACTACCATTCATTTTAATCACACTCTCAATTTCATAATACATTGTTTTGATCATATCAATAAAACGTGAATTAAATTCAGGCTGGTAAAGTATGCCACAAATAAAGGTGTTCAACCTGATCAAATGCCTTCTCTTGGTCTAGAGAAATAAGGCCAGTATTTATACCAAACAGCTTTGAAACTGATTAAAGTTATATTATCAAAAATCGATCTATTTGGTACACAATATGTTTGATCGTAGTGAATCACCTTCCCTATTATTTTACTCAATCTTGTAGCTAATGTTTTAGACAGGATTTTACACTCTGAGCACAGCAGAGAAACAGGCCTCCAGTTTTTTTATGTTTTGAAGATCTCCTTTTTTGGGCAATAAAGTGATAACTGCTGTGGTAGATTTTTCCCTAAACCTTACTATCTGGGGCGTCTCCAAATCGACACCCAATTGATCTTATTACCTGAGGCGTCTCCAAATCGACACCAAAACCTTTATCTGGGGCGTCTACTAATCGACACCCAATACCTTTATACTCAAGCTCTTGCGTCTTCAGTCGACAACTGGCCGAGTTTTACTCTAACTAACTTGCTTCCCTAAACTAGCTTCCTTCCTAAACTAGCTTCCTGTGCGGGAATAAATCGACAAATAGACCTGCAAATGTCCTTTAAACGTACAGTATGGAATTTTTCGCCGCTAGGGGTCGCTAACCTCTTACAATAACAAAGGCGTAGTTTGATGACGCAACATTTGCTAAGAATTATGGATCTTGTCGTCAACGTCAAGCCAACCGATCTAATAATGTTTATGGATGAGTAAATACATCGATGTTTTTATCATGAGTGTGATATGAAGCAGTTCGGGATTGCTAAGAGACCGCTATCAGCTCCACACGCGACGCGAGTCCCGCGGATATAACAGTTAAAAGGAATATGGACATTTCATTCTACCGAACTACACGCAGAATTACAACTCACAGGTCAGTTTATTAGACAAATTAAACTTGTGAGGTAACGCAGCGCTGTTTCACTTGGTCTAACATTACACTATCACACTAAACTGCATTTGAGTGTGTTTAAATTTATGTGTTAGTTTGTCTGTATGAGACTAGCAGTGAGCTAGATCAACATTAGAATAACATACAGATCATATTATAACATTTTATCATTGTTGAACTATATAACATTGATTAGTTTTATATAAATGTGCTCACCTGTTTAATAAAGTACATGTAGAAGCGGTCGAAGTCTCGGACGTGGAGCTCTCTTTTATATACTGTCTATGGGAGCTCTAGGCATCTCGAAAACACCGTGCTGATATTGATTCTCGTTTTAGTTCTTCTTTTTTATCCAAAGTCTGCTTGCCATGGTCCATAATGTTTGAACGAAACCACAACAGCGTGCAGATAGACATTGCGAACTACACAGTTGTCTGCGTCTGTCGCTTTGGTTACTATCACAGGGCTCTGGTTCATAGCTCTGGTTGCTATGGTAGTATGAGTGGAAACCAGGGACAACGCGGATATGACGCCATTGACTGCGACAAAACGGAAATAAAGAAACGGGACGGTTATCGAATTAAATTACAAATTTCTCCTGGTTTGATAGTTGTTGGAAACAGTCGGGATAATGTAAGTACACAACTAAAAAAAATATGTAACATAGATATAGTGATTTTTGCTATTTTTTAAGCAAAAAAGTTACATATTGTGCCTTTAAATGCTTTAATCACGGCCAGGAGATCTTCCCGAGCAGTTCTCAGGGAATCTCTCCCAAGAAGCAAAGGCCGGAGGATCTCAGACAAATTCCATTGAGAATCCCACCAGAAAACACGGATACAACAGTTTTTATAGAATCTACTAACATGTCACCTTCAATATGATTGGTTCAATTGGTTCAAAAGCCCCAACCTTTTTCCTCTGTCACTGTCACAAGCAAACTCTGACTACTGACTACAAACTCTGACTACTGACTACAAACTCTGACTACTTATCACAAGGTTTGAGAACTAGTAATCTGTTTAGTTTCATTTCCCTAATTATTATTTATACACACACACACACACACACACACACACACTCAAAGTCACAAGTTTTCCCCAAATACTTTAGACACATTTAAAAGCATATGAATGTCATTCCTGCAAGAAAAACAAATGTTAGTTGATTAATTAAAATCCATCACACTGTCCTTCTGCAACTAAGGGGAAGAAACCCATTAATAAGGCTGTCATCAAACACTTCTAAGATATCTTCTCTTAAAACGGGCCAGAAAGTTTTATAGAATTCAATGGGTAACCCATCAATCCCGGGAGATTTCCCATTCTCCATGCCCATCATTGCTGTATAAAGTTCTTGTTCTGTCAGAGGTTTCTGCAAACTTTCATTGCTCTCTTCATCAAGTTTTGGCAGACCTTCAAAAAAACTACTAATAGTCATCTTTTCATTTATAAGATCAGCTGTATATAATGTTGTATACAACTGTACAGAAACTTCTCTTATCTCAGAAGATTTAGTTAATTCCTGTCCTGTATCAGAGACCAAGGAATGAATTATTCTGCTTTGACTATTTTTAGCGCAATTTTCCACCGGACAAAATTGCGATTGTTAACTCATGATTTCTGTTCTGTCTGTGCGCACCAATCTTGCACTTCTATCTACTCCTCAACCAGACCACCTAGAGACTTCGGGTTTTCGGCATTATGTTAAGGAAGGTCTAATCTCGGGAACGCACAAAAAAAAAATCCAGGAAAAGATTTACTATCTCTTAGTGTTGTGATCCCATGACGTGAGAAAATTGCGCTAAAACACTCACTGAGTTTTTATTACTTGTTTTCTCCACACTGAAGAAAAATTTGGAAGGTGCATCCATTTGTGTGATATTCTGGAAACGTGAGCGAACTAGTGCTCCCTGTGCCTTAATGTCCAACAGGTTTGCCAATAAAGTTTTCTTCGATGTCAGAGCTTCAATGTGTTCTTTTTTGCCTGTAGATGCAGACAAACTGTACAAATCAACTATCTCAGTCTCTAAAGTATTCAATGATCGAGTTTTTTCTTTTGTAACATTAAGAGTGTATTGCTGGCAGAAGTTTTTGATTTGTATTTTCCCGCAATCCCACCACTGTTGTAGAGAGCTACTGTATATAAATACTTTTGTTGTGTAAAAACATCCCAGAAAAAAAAAGTAAAAGAATCTTTAAAATGTTTGTCATCAAGCAAAGATGTATATGCCAATAGGCACTGCTTGACTTCACACAACTTACTAATACAGAACAAAGAACCGCACTGTGATCTGAAAATCCTACAGGATTAATTTGACAAGATTTAAAAATATTGAACTGGTGCTTAAAGCTGTAAAACCGATCAAGACGTGCCAAAGACAATGAATTATCTTTACAATGAACCCATGTGTATTGCCTTAATTTTTATGCATTTTTCTCCATATATCACAGAGATCAAAAGTTTGAACGAGTTGCTTAATAACTCTTTGAGATGCAACATTAAAGGATTTCGGTCTACTTTATCATTCTCGGTACAGTTAAAATCTCCCCCTAAAACTAAGAAATCATCTGTATTTAGGCTTTTCAGAGTACTGTTGACTAGATTTAAGAACAAAACTCTTTCCACTCCACTATTAGGAGCATAGATATTTAAAAAAAAAAAATTTTTTTTTTTTTTTTTAAATTTAACAATAACTTTTAAAAAACGACCTTTTTCAATTTCAACAGATTCATACGATACTGGAGTCATTTTTTTAGAAAATAAAATTGCAACACTTCCACTTACAGAGGATTTTGTGACTAAGAAAAAGTTGACCTTCCCACTCTCTTTTCCAGTCCACCTCATTTCTTTGATCACTATGTGTTTCTTGTAAGTACATGACATCAACAGACTTCTGATTTATATATTTATATATTCATACAACATCATCCTTTTACGAACATCTCTAGCTCCACTTAAATTGAGAGTTCCAATTTTTAGCTGACTCATAGTTTTATTTAGGTTCAACAAGAAACTTAGATGGGAAAAGACAGAGATTATGCATATGGTAAAAAAAAAAAAAAAAAAAAAACAAGCTTAGGGATTTAAACCATGGCATTCTTATCATCTCTAGGATTTTGTTTTTTTTACTTGTTTACAAATTTCCATAAACGGTACACTTCGAGATCTGCGAAAGCCCCTTCTTTTAACAAATATCTGGTGTCCTTCACAAATTGTCCACTATTAGGAAAATAATCCTCAATTTGCACGCTTTTTAACCCTTTCATTTCCTGAAGAAAAACACTAATGTCTCCAGCTTTGTACAAAACATTTAGGCCTACTGCTTCATTTTGAGAACAAGCAGAAAACTCTGAACACACAGAAACGCAAGAATCATCATCGTCAGAAGCTGATTTCATCTTCAGCAGCGTCTTTTATTTTGATTTGTTTACTGACTTTATCGTTTCGACTCTTTCTTCTTTTAATTGGTGTTTTGAAGGTTCAACTTCCATGTCCAATCCACAGTCATTCAATCTCAGATCTTCCTTTACAAGTTCTCTGTCTTGTTCTACAAGCACAGAAGATAATGTACTCCGTACTTCGGATGAGACGTTAAACCGAGGTCCTGACTCTCTGTGGTCATTAAAAATCACGACGCCCGCGCCTCCGCGCTGTTCACTCCCTCGAGCGGCTCGATCGGTGTATTCGCGGGATTCACCGCTGCACTAGTTTCGGACGCGCTAGATTCATCAACAGCGCTCCCCGCTTTACCTGCATCAATCTGCTCTGTGTTCGTGCTCATTTTATCAAGGCAATTACGACTAAGATGTCCGATTTTCGAACAACCAAAACATTTCATCGTTGTATCAGATGATGTGAAGACAGCATAATCAAAGCCTTCTATTTTAAATTTAAAAACCAGGTCAAGTTCATCCTCGCCATTCTTCAGAATCATAAACGCCTGTCTCCTAAAAGACACGAGATGTTTCACTAAAGGTGATTTACATCCAAGCAGAATTTTTATTGATGTTGGTCTCGGGTCGGGTCGGTTTCGGGCTGATAAATTGCAGACGTTGTCGGGCTGGGGCCGAGTTAGGGCTTGAACACCACGGGCCAGGGATGGGTTAGGGCTTGAGAAAACTGCACGAGTTTGAATTGAGTTTGTCTGTGTGTGTGTGTGTGTGTGTGTGTGTGAGTGTGAGTGTTGAGAATGTTGTACAGAATCACCCCTTCATTTGTGTGTATGTATGATATGCATTGATTGTGTAGGATCTATTGATTTTTTTTTTTTTTTTTTTTTTTTTGACAAAAAAATAAAAATGATCTGAATTACAGTTTTTCCCATTCATTCCTATGGGTGCCCATTTCTGTCCACAGAGGCAAGATTAAGGAGTTTTTTTTTTTTTTCACCCACTTAACATTGTAGAATCGAGTCAATTTTTCTTGTGTGTGTTCAGGTGGCAAACTTTGGAAAAGTAGCCAAGTCTTGTACCGTTCAGATTACGGAAAGTATTTTTTAAAAATAAATAATTATTATTTTGCGCACATTTGTCCCCAATACGGTTTTAATTGGACATTGGACATCTCAGTGAAACTTAAGGTGTGTCAAACCCCTGTATACGTCCATACACTTGAGATGCACAGAGATGATCATATACAGGACATTTCTGATTACACACACTAGATGTGTTCAGAGATTTCCAGTATACCAGCAATTGCTGATGTTGTAATGTTTAAATCCTGGTAAGCATGAGGCCAAGAAAGTTCTCAATTCTTATAGATTTATTAAAATCCTAAAGCAATCCAACAGTGCCAGATGTTACATAATGGTCAGCATGTACAACACACTTCAACTCTTACTCTACACCTTTTATAGGTGACAACATGTGGACTACAGCGCCATCTCCTGACTAATACACCAACACTACATTCCCCCATTACTTAAAGGATTAGTTCACATCAAAATGAAAGTTTCCTGATAATTTACTCACCCCAATGCCATCCAAGATGTTCATGTCTTTCTTTCTTCAGTGGATTTTTTTGAGGAAAACATTTCAGGATTTTTCTCCACACAATGGACTTCATCGGTCACCAAATTGTTGAAGTCCAAATCAATGCAGTTTCATAGGGCTCTGAAGTGCTTCAAAGGGCTCTGCACGATCCCAGCTGAGGAATAGGGTCTTATCTAGCGAAACGATCACTCATTTTCTAAAATAAATAAAACTGTATATACTTTTTAACCACAATTGTTGGTCTTGTGCTGGTGTGCGATGCGCCAGGCATTACGTAATCACGCTGGAAAGGTCACGCTGGACGTAGGCGGAAGTACCGCCCCATTGTTTACAAGCATGGAGAACACTTAGCGGGCGTTACCCTCGGTTTGGGACGGGACTGGAGTATTTTGCACCATACTCCCAAATTCCATGGCTTGGTGGAACAGGGAAAAAGACAGGAGCAAGATGGGCTAACGCCGCCGATGTACCCGAGTCACTCTTAGCCACCCGTGCTGCCGACTTGGCCAGTGTTGCTATATTCATAGACGCGCACATTCCAGTCTTACGCACACACACTGCACACATTGCCGCATATTTAACAAGTGCCATTTTGTTTTTATTTTATTTTATTTCTTATGCTTTTAAAGTTGAATTGTGTTTCGGTAACACTTTATAATAACTGCACGCTATTAATCATTAGTTAAACATTAGTAAACAGTTAATTCATCATTTATAAAGCACTGATAGACATTAATAAGCAGTTTAAAATAGCTATAAATGCTTTATTTTTGTTTAATAAGCATATCTATAATGTGTTTAATAATTGTATTTTCTTACTTTTTAATGATCAATTTATCATTTCTAAATGAAGTATTGCATTATTTACAAACTGGTTATTTAGGAGTTGTTGTCAGTGGTTCATAAGATCACTTAGAAAGTGTAAGTAAACGATTAATAAACTATTTAAATGTACATTCATACATCTTAAATATTTCTATGTTCTGTATCACTGTGTTGTGTTTGTTTCCTTTTTCTGTTTAGAAGATAACTGTAAAATCTCCTTTGTAAAAGCTTTACAAGGCAAAACTAGTCCTCACTTTAGATGAGCTCACAAAAACAGTTAACTGACCACAACTAAATGCTTTATAACTACCAGAATCAACCATTAATTATTGATACACTAAGCAACTATTACAATATGTCTGAATAATAAGATGTATGAATGTACATTTAAATAGTTGATTTATGTAACCCAGGTCATTAACTCGGGTCACTAATATTAATAATTAGTATAAATTTATTTATATTGCTATAAAACTATTAGTAAGAAAAGAACATGAAGTAATTTTTATTTTATATTATTATAAAAAGAAAAGATTAATGAACTGATTCCTGATTGGTGGGGTGAAAGGTTAGCCCCGCCCCCTGTCGGAGAGTTTCCAGAAGATCGCGCACAAGCAGAAATGTAGAGAGATTGCGAACGACACGAGAGTGAGAGCAGATGCGATTGAGTGATTTGAGGGAGAACAAACTGTTTAATAATGCAGCAATAGATTATTAACAAGTTGAGAAGTAGATTTATGAGGTATTAATTCTTTAAAAAGCTCACGCTTTGAGAAGAGTGCGATGTGAATCTGAACGCGACGAGAAGAAAAGACACTGACGTGATAGGATCTGAACTAAATCTTTTTCTCTGAGAAAATACTTTTTTTTGTCTCTGGTTTATATTTCTCCTTGGTGAGTACCAATTTCTTCATAAGAGATGTATTTAGGTAATGTGGATACTGTTTTTGGACTCTTAATGTGGAAAATACATTTGAAAAAGTGATGAGTGATATAAAAAATGTTTGAAAATGCTTTAAGTGTTTTCTAATATAATCTGTGAGTGCATATAGTTATGTTTAAATGACTGAAAGATTATATATTTTTTCTGTTGTGAAGTGTGTGCCATGCGCTGCTAGCTTTGCTAGCTCTGTACACAGACTCTAGTGTGTTAATCAAGCACATGGTGACTAGCGTGTATGTGTTGCCTATATCCAAATAATTGAAAGAGACATTTTGGTCATTAGAAACTGTTTATTTGAACGAGTTACTGATGATTGTTTTGGCTTTGTTTTTGCAAGGCCGGGTTTTGTTCTTGTGTTTTATTTTTCTCTTTTGTGAGTGTCTGAAAAATTGCTGCTGTGATCCTGAATCCTGTCCTGGCTGTGGACTCTTATCCCGGGTTTGGACTGGCGAGCCATCCCATCGTTTCGTACCTGGAAACAGAGGAAAAGGAGTTGTGAGAAAAGGAGTTTTCTGATTGGGTAGGACAGAACTGCATGTTTTTCAAGTTTTCCAGGATTTCCCTGAAGACAAAATTAATTCTCTTCATGGACTGAACTGCGTTAATTTTTGAACAACTTTCCTACTCAGTAATTTTTGGGAATTTGAAAACAAGACATTGAACTTGAAATTGAGAAACTTGAGGTTGAATTTCAGAAATTGATATTGGCAATGTTTTACGCCCGTTTCACACATCCTCCGTGTGCAGTGTGTGTGTGGTGCAGGAGCAGTGCGCTGTAGTGCTTTCACATATGCTGCGTTTGCAGTGACTGATCCACGGCTGTACCACAAACACAGACTCACTATTTTTATTTCAAATCCAGAAGTTATCTGCAACTTTTATTAAATAAAAAGTTTTTGTCAGCATTGAGATTCTCTTTGTACACATGTACACTCTTTAATGGACGTATGCACATTTAAACACAATTTAAACAACGTAGGCCTATTATTCCATGCATTAATTACATCTATTAAGTTGCTCAAGCAAGTGGTCAAATATTTAACCATGTACTTATATTAAAATCACAAACATTTTAAATTAAAACTTTTAATTGACAAAAACAGCCGACTCTCATGCTTTTTCTTTTGCATTTAAATTTTAATACTATTTAATAGGCTACAATGTCACAAAGAACTTGTTTTTCCACGTCCACGAATGAGACGAGTGTTGTTCATAATGTCGCCTTGTTGAGGTAAAGGTAGTTTTACCCCGGTCTTAAAGTAAGAAGATGAAAAATAGTAGTATTTAATTAAATACATTTATGGTGAATTTACTACATTTTCGGGTCAATCTGTGTTCATTTTGACCACGAAACATGCGCCGTCACTTTCATTTAGCGCGTGCAGCACAGCAGAAATAGACTCGGTGTGGAAATGATCTCTGCACTGCTGTATACGCACCGCTCCTGGAACGGATCGCCGGACCGCATCTGCGGGCAGTGTCTATACAGGTACGGGAAAAAATAAGCACCGCCTACACACTGCACACGGCGTATGTGTGAAAGGGGTGTTACTCTGTGTTTATCATTTATTCGAAATACTGTGTTACTGTTATCTGTTTGTTTTTATTTAGTTTTTCTTTCATTCTTTCAATTTTAAAAGATACAATTCATGCAAAATAACAAACAAATAGAAAAACACACTTACCTTTTCATTAATTAGCTGCATTCCAGTGGTCTGAGTGGTTAATTGTTTTTATTCTTTTCTTACGATCGTCTTTGCTAATTTTTGCTTCAGTGAGTCGATCCAAATCTTCTGCTTCTGGTCCATAGTTTTGCTAAATAAATGTTGCTTGCCCACTAGAGGGAGACACAGGATAAGGATGGAAACTATGAATGGAAATAATCGCATTGATCTAGTAAACTAATTATCATGATTTAGTAACATTAATCAATGGAAAATAAAATTTTTTAATATTATAAAATAAAAGTAAAAATTTCTAAAAATTCCAAATGTTATAAATGCATGAATGTTATATTTATATATATTTTATAATGATATGTTATTTTAATAAGTGTTTAAAACACATATAATAAATAAATGTTGCTTGCCCACTAGAGGGAGACACAACATAAGGATGGAAACTATGAGTGGCATTAATCACATTGATCTAGTTCATTTTTATAACTTATGGTGTACTGACAGAATGGTTTTATACAATTAGTGTACATACATGTTATATTTATAAGTATTTATACTATATATGGTGCACTTATTATAAATGTTGTAAACCCTGATGTATTTTTTCACACAGGTAAAGGATTCACACAGGTAAAGTAATCAACAGGTTTATTTGCAGAAGTATGTGATCGCAGCGATGGAAGCAGGAGAGTAACTGATGAATACAGTGTTCAGGATAGATGTCTGTTCTGAAATGGAGATCGAGGCAATGACTGAAGACGGATGAAGGAAGCAGATGACTGAAGACAAGTTGTTCAGGTAGGTATCGTGCAGG
The DNA here is from genome assembly GCF_964197995.2 of Scardinius erythrophthalmus. Taxonomy (NCBI): domain Eukaryota; kingdom Metazoa; phylum Chordata; class Actinopteri; order Cypriniformes; family Leuciscidae; genus Scardinius; species Scardinius erythrophthalmus. The sequence continues at coordinate 3,276,750 of NC_138221.1, read as the reverse complement.
TAAGGAGTCAGGTAAGTGCATGCAGGTGAGGGCCAGAGAGGATGATGGGAAATGTAGTGAGGAGGTGGTGACTAGCTGGTGACCGTGACAAAGTGCACCATAAGTGAGTAAAAACCCTCACCATTTATCCAGGCTTGGGACTGGCAGGGGCGCCAGAAATTTTGGGCCCCATGACAAAAAAATCAAATTGCGCCCCCGCAGCTGTTGTCACCACATCTCTAGGACCTAACTGTCCCATCAAAAGCTTTACATAACTCTAATTAAAGGCTTTACATAACTCTAATCAAAGGCTTGCAACTGTCTTGCTTCTTGTAGTTCAATACTAGTACTAGCACAATATTTACTGCTGGTGATTAGTAAATGCAAGTCTGCATACAGTATGTAGTTCACTATTTGATGCAAGATTAAAAGCCAGCATAAAAATGTCCTTAAGGCAATCCTTTACAGTCTCAATGTATTTTTATTCTAGAATTAATGACAGATTTTTAAAAAAAAAACGAAAAAAACTAAATATATATTAACTTTTTCATCAAAATAAATTTACATCATCATCTCAAAACAATGAAAACAGCAGATTTTGAATTATTTAATTATTACAGATTGAGATTATTATTCCCTGGAATGATGGGAATAATAAAGTCTGTATCTACAGATGTAACGCCATTTAACGGACAAAATTCAGTCTAAATAAACGCATCAAACTGGATTATTTTAATATTGTCTGTAACTTACATGCAGGTTGAGGTAAGCTACTCATTGTTTCTAACTGCATCCAGTACAGACAGGAGGTTGTTTTTTATTTTTATTTATGTCATAATGGTCATTATGTGAGAAAATCATTTGTGTTTGATTTCTGTCATTAATAAATATTTCATTTTCTTTTTAGTTATGGTAAAAAGAGCAAGAGAGACAGTCAGAGAACCCCACACAGACTCCCTGTAATGATGCTAAGTCATTAACACAGTGTTGCTCACCTTCTTCACTGGGACAGGGAGGGGTAATTATGGGGAGACTGGGGTGCTGCTGACTCATCTGTTGTTAAGTCTGCTAAAAGGGGCAGGGACAATGATTGAATATGAATATCTTGCTAAACGTTTCCCTGCACTGATTAAATGTTGATGAAATGTAGGCTAACACTAGCCTGCAGCTAGCTAGCTTATTTCACTATGGACAACAGGGTAATACCACTCACAGACTAAAGGCTACCCACCTTTCTTGGTGAAAAACTGGGTGACAGACTGACACCCTTTCTTTAGTCTTTCCTCTCTCTTTTTTCTCTTTCCTTTTTTGAAAACCAGATTTTCTTTTACTATGCAACATTGTGGTCTCTGTGTTTCTGGCGCATCGACTGACTGTCTGCAACTAAACACCGTCACTGATGAGTGTGCTAAGGCAGGACCAAACCATTTCATGCAGATACAGGGGGGTGGTCGATCAATATGGATGTTTACTTTTTGGTCAATGGGGATATTTAACTTAAATTGCCAAAATAAGTAAAATCAAAGACATCATTCATTTGAAATATACTGATAATGGTTTATATAGTGTATAATATAATAAAAAAAAACTATTTAGTTTTTACCCATTTGTTGGGGCCCGTCAGTCAGTTGGAATTGTCCTAACTTTTCCCCCCTATACGGCGCCCATGGCTTCCTCTGCCAAACTACACTAGTTTTAGCAATAGTTCTGTGATTATACAACATGCTTGTTGTATCAGATTTAGCTGCCGCTAGGGGTGTAAGCTTCCCCCAATAGATCCCATACAATTGTTAAATTGGCTACAACAACACGCTTGTTGCAGTGTGTCCTTGCTTGCTCCAGCTTGGGGTGATGCTTCCCCCATAAGATTGGATCTACAGTGCTCAACATATGACGCTAACATCAGGATGTAACCATTTTTCAGCATCAGTCGTGGAGGGGGAGTGTGTAAAAAATAAATATTTTTCTTGGTTTCTACAGATGTAAACTACAACCAACTATAACAAGGTTATGACGTCATTGACAGGTGACAGTGTACGCAGTGCACGTCAACAAATAACTTGTCTAGTGATTGGAATTTATTAAAATCTACATATTTGTGACTAAATATATCCAAGCATCAGCATCACGCTTGTTACATTAAACCATCCAGCTGTATTAATGACATGAGTTACTAATTCTGTGTGAACCGGAAGTTTCCACCAGGATTACTTCAGGATTGTGTACTTCAGTACTTATTTCCAATGAAAAAGATAATTGAAAAGAAAATCTCCATCTCTCATCTCTAGCTCACAGGCGTCACTCAAAGAAACTGGAACTGGACTGCGGATATACAACAAGCAAGCAGCTGATTCATTTTGATATCTCAATTTTCACTTAATTTCAGGTGGTATGTCATTCATTGCAATATGCATGTTTAGTGCTAAGCATTTTGGGTATTGACAACATGCTTGTTGGGTTTGGGGGGATATTGGCATATGGTTTTGTTTAGGGGGGTTATTGCTGCTCTCCCTGCTCTTATCCATGCTAGGCTGCATGGATGTGCAGGGAGTTCTCGCCCCGAACGGAACCATACCGCCAATCCAAACTGTATGCTAATTGTTAATTGTATTTGACGGAACTGATCCTGACAGAACATCTATTTTCTCAAGCAGCTAATTACCTGTCAGCTTGCAGTAATTATAAGACTACAATCAGTTTTACAGAAAAGAAAGCGTAAGCTTAAGTTCTACCAAAAAGACTGCCACATCATTAATTTATAATCCATCCATCCATCTTCTTTCACTTATCCGGGGCCGGGTCGCGGGGCAGCACTCTAAGCTCTTCCAGTGGGACACCGAGGCATTCCCAAGCCAGCTGGGAGACATAGTCCCTCCAGCGTGTTCTAGGTCTTCCCCGGGGTCTCCTCCCAGTGGGACTCACCCGGAACACCTTCCCAGGAAGGCGTTTAGGAGGCATCCGGAAAAGATGCCCGAGCCACCTCAGCTGGCCCCTCTCGATGTGGAGGAGCAGCGGCTCTACTCTGAGCTCCTCACGAGTGACCGAGCTCCTCACCCTATCTCTAAGGGATCGCCCAGCCACCCTGCGGAGAAAGCTCATTTCGGCCATCCCATTTCGGCCATCCCATATCCGGGATCTTGTCCTTACGGTCATGTCCCACAGCTCATGACCATAGGTTAGAGTAGGAACGTAGATTGACCGGTAAATCGAGCACGACAGACCGGTACATTGACCGCATTAGTGCAGAAGCTGCACCGATCCGTCTGTCAATCTCCCGTTCCATCCTTCCCTCACTCGTGAACAAGACCCCAAGATACTTGAACTCCTCCACTTGAGGCAGGAACTCTCCACCAACCTGAAGTGGGCAAACCACCCTTTTCTGACTGAGAACCATGGCCTCGGATTTGGAGGCGCTGATTCTCATCCCAGATGCTTCGCACTCGGCTGCAAACCGTCCCAGCGCATGCTGAAGGCCCTGGTCTGATGGGGCCAGCATGATAACATCATCCGCAAAGAGCAGAGATGAAATCGTGTGGTCCCCAAACCTGACATCCTCCGGCCCCTGGCTGCGCCTAGAAATTCTGTCCAAAAAAATTATGAACAGAACCGGCCACTTTCCATTTATAATCTTGCTCAGCCAATCACAGGTTGACATCAAATATAAAAAGACCAATCTTTTTTGCTGTCTAGTGAAGTTCCCCTCCATCCTCCCCACCACCACCAGGATGGCTCCCGTCCACTCGTCCGGGGGTAGGCTCCGACCCTGCCTCTATTATCAGGCAGGACCTACCAGTTAACTTCAAGACCTGGACGAGGGGACGGGGCCTACGCCAAAGAACTTTGAGACGGGGCTTTTCGAGGGTTTATTTATTTTGTCTGTAAATCATTTAACCCCCTGGGGTCGGCGGTATTGCCGGCGATACCAGCTCGCTTTTTTTTTTATCAGTTCAAAAGAGATTAATTTTGCTCTGTTAAATTTGATATTACAAACAAGTTTCATACATCAATCGATTCTGTTAAGTGTGTATTATTTTTGTGTATACTCACAATAAAAACAATGTGTTGTGCTTTTTGCCAAATAAAGAAAAATAAACGTGATGCAAGTTCTGCCTTCTCTCTGTCAGTGTAGTCCATTCTGAAACGCGTCCGAAAATGAACTGTAACTCAGCGAATACTCAGTCAAACAGGCATACAGACACACAGGCATGAAGCTTAAATTCTCTTCTTTTAAATTAAGTATTTTATATAAAAAACAAATATTCTCAGTTCATGTAATCTGTAAGAAAAGCGCGAGATGTCAGTCGTTCTCATCTCATCTAATTATTTTTAATGTGACCCCGCCCAAGTAGAGCGTGCGCTATTCAAACGCAAATGACTGAGGCAACCCATGCAAACTGTGAACAGCCCATTTCAGCTCGAGAAAACACATTGTACTTGTTTACACCATCTCGAAGCGCTGTGAGGAATAATACTATCGTAATAATAATAATGGAAAATGTACCTCAGAAGTGCTGGTATTTCGAGGAGCAATGGATGCCGCTGAGCTGAGGAATACTGTAGGAAGTTTTTTCCTTCTCAAGCGAATTGCGTTTCTATGTGTGAATGAATGAACGGCAGAGATGCGCGCTGTTTACCACAGCTCGCAAAAAGACAGTTTAAATTTAAATCGCGTTTCTGTGTGTGAATGAATGATGATGTTTTAGCAAACTGTATTGCTATACTGAGATGAGTAAAAATCGACTGGAATATGTTGAAATAAAATGTAGGCTATTTGTATAAGCAACGTATTAAACTGCAAATTAACATTTATATGCCCTAATATTTCATAAAAACAACGTTACAGTCAGGCGAAATATGAAAGACAACATTTTGTTGACTAGATTTGGGTACAGTTTTTACTGTAGAATATACTGCCACATCAAATAAGCTTTTGTTTAGCAATTTCTGCTCATATGTTATATATATGTACATGTACATGTATATATATATATATATATATATAAATATAAAATACTATTTTTGTCAAAAATAAAGTCATCAACTAAGATGTTAGCTGTTCCAGTGTCCATTTTTTTACAAAGAAAGAGTACACTTGAAATGTTGTTGAAATTGTAATTATTGTTGTAATTGTAACCTTTTTAATAAAATAGCAAAACATATTTACAAGATAGATGTAAGCAAAATCTTAAATGGTTAATATAAGTCTTCTTCTAAATATATCTTTTGTCCTTGCATTCATTCTTGTGGCTCAGTCAGTGTCACACCTGAATGAATGGCTCATTATGCAGAGTCATTACGCATAATGGGTGGGACATTGTATTCTCAGGTGTAAACCAATCCTCATTCACGCCCCCCTCGCATATTGGCTTTCCAAGCAAAACCTGTCTTACACAATTTAAATCAATGTATTGTTTTATGTGAACGATAAAGCAAGACTATTTTCACATAATTTTGAAGCCAGAACTCGAAGCGACAACATCCATTAGTCAAAAGTCTTGTGGACACATATTTAGTATGAGTTTTGTGGTCTTATTTCAGCAACTTTCATTTTTATTTATTTTTTCAATAACCACGCATAAACATTATTTTCTTAAAAATACAAACATCTACATACATGTTGCTCACATATTATGGTAGCCTTGTTTGTGCTATATAAATTTACACCTTTGCCATTATCATGTTTATAAATAACTGAAAAAAGCACAAATGTCAGGGCATGTCAAAACATCCCAAGGGCCCCAAAAACACCTTAGACCCCAGAGGGTTAACAAAATTAAATTAATTTATACGAGAATCCTCCTGAGTCTTTTTGGTGGAAACAAAGGAGATCATGATTAATTAATTATTAACGATAATTTTAGTTTAATTTTAAGGAAGGAATATTTGGCAAAATTCCATTGCCAGATGATGAGAATTTCTCTTTACAGCGAGGTGTCTGTGGGCTGTGCTCTAAGTGTGACATTACATGATTTCTGTAGTGTTTTCATAGCTGTGATCGCACTGTTGAGGTCTGGAAACATGTTACTGCTGAGTGTGAGAACTCACAGTTTGACCACAATAGAGCCGTGATCATCTCTGAACCCAGTTGATGACTTTAAAGACTGCCCTTCTGCTGGTTCTGGCATCGGTCCAGAGAGTTGGCGATCTGTCTTATCTGGTCTTTCAGTGGACGCATCGTGCCTCGAGATTGGGCCTAATCTCCAGTCATCCTTAGATCAAGACGAGGCTATTTGCTGAAGGTGCTTTCCACACCCTTTAGAGAACAGGTCATCTCATTGTAAAGTTGATTTAATTTTAACCCAAGTTTAATCCGTGTAATCTTGGGCTTGCAGTGCCCTATATGCTGAAAGGGTCCCAAAGCAGAGATCAGTGCCCTATAGGGGTGAGGGCCCACTCCACCAGGGGAATGGCCTCCTCTTCAGCCACAGCTTTAGATGAAATAGCTGGTGTTCGTCACTAATGCTCAGTCATCACTTGATTAATCACTTAATTATATCATTAACTTTAACACTGCTTCAGTGGAGTTTAATAATGCTAATAAGCTGTTATTACTGTAATAAGCACATATAAGCTTCTCTATTAATCACTTTCACCCTCTTTTATCCAGTCTAAAGAACTCCATCATTCCCCTCTGTTCAACAAAAGCACTGCCCACTTACAAGATTATGAAACAACAAAACTTCCAAGAACTCAATTATTTATTTATTTATACATGTGTGCATATGTTAATGTATCACAACCCATCTAACAAATATTGAGGATTTGTTCTGCATGATATTAGCATTGACCAGCAGGTGTCGCTGTGTGCATTCGTGACCTGGAGAAATAAACCACTTTTACACACATCAGGCTGGAAAGCTTTAAAGCTTCATGAAGCTTCATCTAACCATCACTACCTTCAGGTTCACTCAGCTCAACAGTTATACGCTATATTAGCAATAATGATTATTTTGGGAGACATGGATGAGCTTTGATTGGTGGTTCCCATCATGCACTGCAACATTAGGCTTTATGTTTATTTCACCAGTGATGGTTGGTCGGTCAGTTGAGAGGAAGTTAATAACCACAGGAGGAGCTGATGATGTTTAAAGGAGGAGCTGTAACTATATATAATGAAGAGGAAGACTGACAGAAACAGAAAATGGCTGATAAGTGTGATCTGTGTCTGCTGGGACTGATCATTCTCTCTTCACTTCTCACAGGTAAAGAAATCTGTATTTTCTCTAAAGACATTTAGTGGAATTAGTCTGGAAAGAGTTCATTTGAACATGCTCAGTTTATTCTTGCACACATTCACGTTGTGATCTCAGAGTTGTGTATTGATACACACAGATCATACTGTATTATTCCTGATACTGGACATAGTGTCACTCAAACATCTGATGATGAAGAATTATTTTCATATTAAGAGTGTGTCAGTGATTTGAACAGCTCTCTGATAAAGACTAATAGTTTATTCTGGAGAGTGTTGTTTGCTTTAAGTAAGGAAAAATACTATGATTTAAAATTTCTGCTTTTTATGCTGGTGTGTTCTATGGTTCATTTATTAATATATATCATAATGATCACTGAGATATACTGTGTTTCAGGAACCAGTGGAGATGATGTGTTCATCAGTTCTGGTGAAAATGTCTCTCTGTCCTGTAATAAAGCTCTTTCTGACTGCAAATCTAAAACTACATGGATCTACTATAACAGATTCAGACATTCAGAAGTTAAACTGATTACTGGAGGGTTAAAGAATAAAGACTCAGAGAGACATGAGAGACTGAGTCTGGAGTCTGACTGCTCTCTGAACATCAAGAACGTCACAGAAGAAGATTCTGGATTATACACCTGCAGACAATATGTTAATTATAGACCACAAGGACCTGATGCTTATGCTTCTCTGCATGTTCTTCATGGTAAGTTTATGATTATGTGATCAATTAAAAAAGGGCAGATTCTCCCTTTAAACTCAGATGATGATTGAAGAGTCTGTGATTTGTGTCTTCTGTTCAGTTTCAGTGTCTCCATCTTCATCATCATCATCCTCATCTTCATCCTCTCAGACTGAGATCAGTCCAGGCCGCTCTGTGACTCTCTCCTGTCAGTTGTATTCAGATACTGGATTCTCCTGTGATTATTGGGTCAGTTCTGAGGGATATGAGCTGTTGTGGGTGAATCAGGCTGGTGTTGATCTGAAGACAGACTCCAGATATCAGATATTATCATCATCAGATCCAGATCTCTGTATCATCCTCACTCTGACTACAACACTCCTGAATGAAGATGACAACAGAGAGTGCAGATGTCAGCTTACTCTGGGAAATCAACTCTTGACCTCAGTCAGATACACTGTCAAGTATTCAGGTGAGAAAACACTCTTTTCTGACAGATTTGTGAAAACTTCCACAGATTGGCTCTACTCTTTCTGATGGCTTCATACGTTTTGGAGTTGTAAAATATTAGTGGTCAAAGTCATAAACTGCATAACAATCCTTATAATTCCCAATATTGGCCTCCTACATGGGTCATACATGATATATTGCATAAATCAGACGAGTGTATTAAAGCCTAGTATGACCCATGTAGGAGGTCGGCTTTAGGAATTATAAGGCTTATGTCCTTCATTCAAGCTGAAGGTTTATTTGCAGAAGCTCAACTGTGTTTCACTCTCATATAAACCAGGAATAAATTATACAGTACAATTATACAGTTATACAGTAATACAGTACAGTCTCTTCTCAACTACTGCCACTGTAAACTGTGATGATGGAACACAAACTGCATGTCATGATCGATATGAACATATGATGTTAATGTCCTACAGATGATGCGTCTGAACATTCATCTTCTGCAGATCCAGTCGCTTCACCAACACTGATTCCAGTCAGAAGCTCAAACTCTGAGAAGACATCAAGCCGAACTACAGCAGCAGCTCCTACACAAGGTTCATGATCACATGATCACTGTATAAATAGATTTATTTTTGGTCAATGGCGATAGTCATTCTCCTCCTGACAGCTTTAGAGTGAAGTAAGAAGATAATAGATGACAGACTCGTGCACATATTCATAATTTCTGTGATGTGAAGCTCACGTTTTATGTGATGATGATGTTGTGTATATGTGGCATTATGTGTTGAACTGAACTAACAGACGTGATCCACAGATCCAGCTGATACAGCATCAGAAACTGAAGTCAGTGTGACTGCTGGATCATTATACAGATGTACGACACGTTCATTTATACTGACAGCTTTATAACATTAAACTATCAGTCAGCAGGGACGGATTGGGGCTAAAAAACAGCCCTGGACTTTCTCCCAAATAGGCCCATCATCCGCCCATTCGCCTCTAGCCGTACGCGACAGACACTAGTCAGGATGTTCTGATACTATGCCACAATACTGTAGCCTATCAGACAAGGTATTCACAGTAAGTAACATCTCAAACCCAATGATGATAATTGGGGTTGTGTTTATTAAAGCGACGCTATGCAGTTTTGGTGCTTTTTGCTCGCGGGTTTCTCTATAGAGCTCCCCCTACAGCTTCAGAATAGATATTTGACAACACTGTCGTCAAAACTCAAAAATGATACACAGAAGGCTAGCATATAAATGTTTAGATAGTGTATGTGTGCAGTGCCGTAAAGCAATTCGTTACATCGTGAGACCTGATATCACGCGATACTTCCTGACGCTGAGGCCCGCCGGCCCAAAGTTGCAAGGGTGGTTTTTCGGCTCACAGGTGCTCGGGGGGTGTGAGACGACCACCATTCAACCCGAAAAAAGTAATATAACTATTCCAATGACTACGAAGCTGTTCAGTTGAGGTAAATTAAGCTAAAAAAAATGCATAGTTCACCTTTAACCCTCTGGGGTCTGGGGTGTTTTTGGGGTCCTTGAGATGTTCTGACATGCCCTGACATTTGTGCTTTTTTCAGTTGCTTATAAACATATTAATGGCAAAGGTGTAAATTCACTCTATATAGCACAAATAGGACTACCATAATATGTGAGCCACATGTATGTACATGTTTTCATTTTTGATATGTGTAAATAAGACTTTTGACTAATGGATGTCGTCGCCTAGAGTTTTTTCTTCAAAATGATGTGAAAATCATCCTGCCTATTCATTCACATAAAACGATACATTGATTTAAGTTTTGTGAAACACTTTTAGTTTGGAAAGCCAATATGCGGATGGGGCGTAAACGATCATGCATATTTAGTAGTTCACACCTGATGAGACAATGTCCCTGCATACTTAATGAGCCATTCATTCAGGTGTGTCACCTATAGCTAACTTAAACATACAAGCTTCATAAAAATGATTATTCTGGAAGAAAATTTCAGATGGCATTTTCAGATGGCATATATATATATATATATATATATATATATATATATATATATATATATATATATATGCCATCTGAAAATGCCATCTGAAATTTTCTTCCAGAATAATCATTTTTACCTATATATATATATACACACACTACCAAATTGGTTCACAGTTGGAAGCATCGCAATTTTTTTTTTTTTTTCACAAATTGTGCTTGCAAATTGTATAATATCCAAGGTAAACATGTCTAGTAATTGTGCAGTTAATTCTCATACTGTATTTTCAGTTTTGGAATATTTATCCTCTCCCCAAATTTGTCACCAATAAAACACAATACAAATTATTTAAAGAAATTTTTTTTTTTTACCTTTTAATGGTTTGTTTACATCTACCTTGTAAATATATATTTTTTATTAAAAAGGTTACAATTACAACAACAATTCAAGTGTAATCTTTCTTTGTAAAAACTAAAGTATACAAAACGTATTATTTGATGACTTTGTTTTTGACAAAACATACTATATTTAACATATGAGCAAAATTGGCAAACAAAAGTTTATTTGATGTGGCAGTCTATTGTACAGTAAAAACTTTATAATCTATTCAAAACAAGTCAACGTCTTTCAAAACTAAAGTATACATTTTATCATACGTATTTCAAAGTAAAGGATTTATTAGTTAGTTGATGACTTTATTTTGGACAAAACACATACAGTATATATTCCTCATTTCAGTATAGCAGTAGAGTTTGCTAAAAGCTGTTCATTCAATACAGCAGTATTTGAATATCGATAATATTTTGTAAAATTGCATTCATATTTGCATTTATGTCAAAACCTAGACACTTTTAAACATCAAAATGACATTTATTAATATGTATTCGTGTCAAAATGACATATAAACAGATTTTCCTATTCAATTTTGCATGGAAACGCTTCCAAGTGTCACGTTTTGGTTTTGTTTATGTCTTGTTTCCATGTCTGTCATGTGATTCCCTGTTTGTCATGTGATCCTGCCATGTCTTGTCATTGGTTAATTGTCTGATCATTGTTCACAGGTGTCCCTTGTCTTGTCATTAGTCTGTGTATTTAAGCCCTCATGTTTGCCATGTGTCTTTGTCAAGTATTGTTTCCTGTAGTCTGCTGTTGTGCAAAGGTCATGTTCATGCTTTGGTTTTTGTTTTCATGCCACGCCATATTTTTGTTTCATGTTTTGTTTTAGTTATAATAAACTGCACTTGGGTTCTCATCTTTCAACTTGCCTCCAGTGGATCCTTATTACACCAAGACGCTTGCGTGTCGCGTGAAATATATATATATATATATATATAGAACATATGAGCAGAAATTGCTAAACAAAAGCTTATTTGATGTGGCAGTATATTCTACAGTAAAAACTGTACCCAAATCTAGTCAACAAAATGTTGTCTTTCATATTTCGCCTGACTGTAACGTTGTTTTATGAAATATTAGGCCATATAAATGTTAATTTGCAGTTTAATACGTTGCTTATACAAATAGCCTACATTTTATTTCAACATATTTCAGTCGATTTTTACTCATCTCAGTATAGCAATACAGTTTGCTAAAACATCAGCATTCATTCACACACGCGATTTAAATTTAAACTGTCTTTTTGCGAGCTGTGGTAAACAGCGCGCATCTCTGCGGCTGCCGTTCATTCACAGAAACGCGATTCACTTGAGAAGGAAAAAAAAATTACTACTGTATTCCTCAGCTCAGTCGGATCCTTGCTCCTCGAAATACCCGCACTTCTGAGGGACATTTTCCATTATTATTATTCCTCACAGCGCTGCGAGACGGTGTAAACAAGTAATGATCTGAATAAACTTTTGTTTTCCCGAGCTGATATGGGGGCGTTCACAGGTTTGCGTGGATTGCCTCAGACATTTGCGTTTGAATAGCGCGCGCTCTCCATGGGCGGAGTCACATTACATTTGAATGAGCTGTAATGAGCTTGACTGGAATCGCTCTCTTTTAATACAGATTTCACAAGATGAGAATATTTGTTTTTTATATAAATTACTTCATTTAAAAGAAGAGAATTCAAGCTTCATGCCTGTGTAAAAAAGTATGTCTGTTAAGAAAAAAAGCGAGCTGGTATCGCCGGCGATACCGCCGACCCCAGGGGGTTAATGAAGCCTCAGCCTTCAAATAAAAACAAGAAATGTACAATGCCATTACATCTGCATTGAAAATGAAATACAAATAATGAAATGTCACTGGCTACAGAAACCCCAAATTACACAAACTTGTAATTATAAAATATATAGTTACTATAGACTATAACTTTCTATTCAAATATAATGTGAGCTAATTTAAAAGTGCAGTAGGTACGCCTTATAAAACTAACTTTGTCATATTTGCTGAAACTACCCCGTGTTCAAGTAGAACTACATGAAGCAGGTAATAAAAAAAGAAAATCTGTCTCTTCAGCTAAAAGTAGCCCCCTTCCCTGTTTGTTAGTACGCTTAGAGTGGTAGCAATGCATGCCTGGTGTTTTCCCGTTTAATTAAAAACCATAGTCTTCATTCTAGCAGAAAAAGTGAGCTCACTAACCTCTCATATACAACGAAGTGAAATCGCGGTCAACCCGCGATAAATTTCTAATGCATTTAATGTTTCATATTACCCTAACAGAAATGATTAAACTCGTTGACAGCACTAAATGGCACGATAATTTTCATAATCATGATGCACACCCATGTTGATAGCTGACAATGCAATTCGCTAAGATAGGGATAAAGCCAGCCTATAATAATGTGTCCTGCTACTGGCACTTACCAGGACCTCTTGCTGATGTGAAGTTAACTCTGCTGTCTGTCCCTCATCATGACCAGGCTGTGGATGCTCAGGCTCAGCTTCCTCTTGCTGGTCCTCTACACTCTGGCTAAGTGAAGCAGTGATGCTGGCAGTTGCACTGCAACCAAAAAGCTCTGTGAGCTTTTTACATTTTGCTGCATCAGTATCGAGAGACTTGGCCCTCTTTTCTTTTAATTTTTCCCATCCACCTTTCTCCTTATGTTTTCTGCTAGCCATTCTGCCGGCGATTTGACACGATTTTGATGCGACTGTGCGGCCGGGGACCCATCACAAACTGGCTAGTAGGCCTACTCTTCTTCCTCAGTTTTTTTTTTTTTTTTTACACGTAGCATATAAGTGATCATATTAGTGCCCCTGCTGTTGGCTGTTCATATTGCTTTATTAGACTTTTTGTGCCGACGGCCCTTCTGGACTTTTCCCGAACGCACAGATTGTCAGTCCGTCCCTGTCAGTCAGTCTGTAAATGCTTCATCAATAACTGTTGATAGTTGAATACCCTTGACTTCAGTAATGTACAGTTTCTCTTCTTCCTCTCATGTTTCCTGCAGTGATTGTGATTATTGTTGAGATCGCAGTTTTGCTGCTCCTACTGTGATTCTTCTTCAGATCATCTGTGCAAGAAGAGCTGGTGAGTTTTGAGCCGCACACAATCTGATGATTCACACTCATCTGGGGTCTCATTTATAAAACTGTGCGTAGGATCCTTACTAAAAGTGTACGTGCGCCCGAAAGCCAAAAATGGCGTACGCAAAAAAATATTCGGATTTATAAAACTGTTCGTACGCCAGAACCTGCGCAGAATTCACTTTATAAATCCCAGTCAGCGGAAGATTGTGCGCACATGCGTCTCCTCCCCGAAATAACCATATATGGAGCTTACAACGCCTAGTTTTACTATGCAGATCCTCATCTGCATATCATTTGCATATGATTATTCATCCACGTGATAACGTTTAATGGTACAAGACACATTAGGCTACATTAATAAAAATCAAGTAGTTGCCTATCCTTGCCTTGTTTTTGAATACATAAATCAAATAGTGTAAAATACATTTCAGAGAAAGTTTTTCTCAATCTTTTCCACTGGCCGAATTTTATTTTTAATTGATTTATATTTTTAATGGAAACAGATAGGCCTTGGGTATTATTTGCACGAAACTATTTTCTCAGACAATCTGGTATTATCATGATAAGCAATTATCTCGGTGGTTAAAACATTAAAACACAGCATGCCAGAGGAAAAGTGTTCAAAAACACCGCACCCACAACAAATATTTCTATTGACTGAATTTGAATATAAAAATGTTGTAACTTCTCAGTAATGATTTCATGTTTAAGTGCTTAACTCCAATAATTTGAATGGCATACTTAATCTAAATGTTTATATCAGAAGTAAAACATAGTTTAAATCATTATTTTATTTATTTAAACTGTTATTTGCGTCAGTTTCACTAAACGGCCCAACGCGCTCGCTGGCTCGGACATTTAAGAAGGGATGGATATTTGCTTCAAGCGACAGGCTTGGTAAGTAAAATTATATTTGTATTATCTTTCGGTATATGTTTCATTTTCTTTAGATTTTCTGTCTAAAAGTGACCAAAAATACACTTAACTCCAGCTCACCATTGGTGTCGCCAATTCCCTTTGTCTCCAGAATGTGCGTAGCACGGCTCAAAGTTTGCTTAAAGGTGCGCACATTCTCCCGTCAGGTTTGTTTTTTATAGATCACAACCTTTGCGTGAGAACTGGCGTACGTACGTTTCCAGCCCCGTTTTGTGCGTACGCACTCTTTATAAATGAGACCCCAGATCTGGAACAATCTGCAATCATGATAAAAACACATACGAGAGGTCAGTCAATGCTTTTATTTTGCAGGGAGGAAGGACTCGAAGCACCCAGAGGAAATAGAGATGCCGACAATATTAGAATAAAATACTGATGAGTTTAGAGCCAATCTGCAGCAATATTTACAATAGCAAAAACTTACAGAGGATTGTTCATTGTTTTATTTTCTTCTTCTCAGAAAACAGAGAAAAAACTCTGAGCACTTATAGTGACATAATCATGTTTAGATTAAAATGTTTTTTTGTTTTTTTTTTACATATAAAAAGCCAGATTTATTTTCATTTATATGGATGTTATGGATATATTTGCCTACAGTGTTGAAAGTCATTGTCTTGCGCTTCATATGTAAACTGCTTTAAATATAATATTAATACAGTAATGGACAGACTCAGACTGTATAATCTCTCTCTGTTCTGTGTGATGGAGCTGATTTGAGGATTCTTGGATCTTGTCTGTTCATTCCTGTTTTTAGCATCTTTTTTCATTTTAAATGATTGCTATAATTTTCTTAATAAAACCTCTGCAGTTGTGTTTAATAAGTCTCCTTTCCCGAGATGTCTGTTCCCCTTCATGAGCTGGTAATGTATCTGTAAGTCCACTGAAGCGAGTTGTAGTTGAGAAGCCGCTTCAATAACCGAGAGCTAGATATTGGGTCTTAAACACCTCACGACACCCTGAAGGACCCACTGAGAGGTCAGACTTGAAGCACTGTTCCTGAGATGCTCTTCTTGGTGGTTAACTGTAAGCAGCAGACAGATCCAGCAAGAGGAGAACTGAGGATTCGGAGGCTCCTCTTGCCAGTCTCAGAGCTTCAATAACCGAGAGCAGGGCCGTCTCAGTTTAGTGGCGCTTCTGAAGCCAGACTGGTTGTTGTCCAGGAGGATGTTCTGTGTGAGAAATGTAGATAGTTGGTCGAAAACGACTCGTTCAAGTGTTTTAGCAAAGTGGTCCAGAAGTTCAGGGAGGTGGAAGTTAAATCAGTGGTTCTTGAGAAATACATCCCAGATCTTCCAGAGCATTTGTAGTGTTGATAAAGGAGTCTGGATCTGATATATTTCTCAAGGCTGGAGAGAGTAAAGCAGAACGTTATAATCCATGTGTAGAAACTCCCTGAAGACAGTTAATATCTGCTTTACAGACGCTCATGTGCAAATGCAGGTTTATTTTACCAAGCTGATGCTAATAATTACTTTACAATACTTTTAAAAACTGTTTTATAATTCAGGAGTCATGGATAGTGGAAACCTTTTCAGTAACAAACCAATTTTATCACTAATAATTTCAAGAGTTTACTTCTAGAGTTTAATGGCATGCTGGAAACTGCTAAAATAAAGAAGTGCAACTAGCAGTAATGCTAAGAATAGCCTGTAAGGGTGGATTTCCTGCAGGGGTTCAGTCTGCAAGACTGCCGAATGACTAAAGAAACGTTGTCAGCAAGATGGTAGAAAACTGCACATTTCTTGTCTATTCCACCCACTGCCACTTATTATCAGGGTTGAGGGTGAGGGAAGAAGCGAGGACTCAAGTGCAGAGTTGATGGGCTTTATTTTAATAATAAAAAATAAAACAGGAACGAACAAACAAAAACTACCCCGAAGGGGAAAACAAGACAGACTTTACTTGACTTGGCAACAGGATCTAGGCAGGACACAAGAGGTACATTCGACAACGAAACAGCACAGGACTGTAAACACAGGGAGAATAAATAGGGAGAACAAACAAAGGAGGTAACGAGGGAGGACAGGTGGGGCAAATAAATCAATAATCAGGTAACAAGGTGGGAGGGGTTAGACAATCGACAGGAGAGCACATGGCACAAGGAAACACGTCAAGCCATGTGCTCACACAAAACACAAGCACCTGGCCAGTAAAACTAATCACAAGCCATGTGCTTACAGAGAACGAGACATGAACACGCAGCCAATGAGGACACTCATAAGCAACGTGTTCACACAGAACATGACAACATGAAAGCACACAGCTGGTGTAAAACACAAGCTGTCTGCTAGACAACACAAGATAGAGAGCACAAGGATGAGCGTGAGCTCATCCCGTGTGCTCACAACAGAAGACAAACACGTTTGAATCATGTCCGAATCCCGACATAGAACCGAAACCAAACTAGACCGATGTGCCAGGATCCAAAGACCACGCCCCGCACATGTAACAAGGCACGTAGACAAGTGAGTGCACGGCTCGAGCACGCTCGAAACCATGCACTCAGACAAAGACAAGACCAAAAACGGGAGTGTCAGAGCTCTGTCACAAAATCAGGAATTTAACTAGACAGGAGTGACAGAACCCTGACACTTATACCAACGACGGAAATAAGCGCAGTTACAATAGCTTAATATGTGGGAGAGCGTTGCTGTAGAGAGTGATGATATTGTATTGCAATATGAAGCACTTCAAAGTCAATACCAAATCAAAACTAGTTAGCACATTATTTGTAATTGAAAAGGTTTAATGACAAAATATGGTTATGGTTACACTTAAAATAGATACAAAATAGATGATGATAACTTATACCATTAATCTTACCCAGCATATATGTAAAATGTTACCAGAAAGAGAGAGAGAGAGAGTAGAGAGACCCAAGAAAGGGACCAAGAGCAAAAGAGAGCAAGAGCACAAAAAGAGACAGAGCAACAGTTACAATCTTCTTTTATCCTTTCCTGGCCATGTAACTTTGTAATCCCACACTCGATCGGCCCAAAAATAGGCATCCGACCAGTGGGGAAACTACGTGTTACTGACTAAAACTTTAAATCAAATACATTTTCTCATATGTATTCTCTCGTTATTTCATCTGACTTTTTCAAGTGAAAAAGTTTTAATGATATCCGTGCATCATTAAATGTGAGCGAATGTTTGACTATTCTTTTTAACTCTTTAATGAAAACAATGTAAGAGTCCGTTGAGTCAAATCAAATGTAACAATTTATTATGTCAGGTAAATGTGTCATGCCAATTTCATAATCAGTTCAAAGATTATCAATACAAAACATCAAACGCTCTGGAATAAAGAGAAGAGATGCGAACCCGACATTAGGAAATACATGATGCTGAGAGTCGGGCTGATCTGAGGTACAGAATCGCGCTGATCCTCTAGTTGCATTCCATTATATAGACAGAACCTCTTTCACATGGAAACATCTGCTAACAATGGTAATTTACAATCAGAGGTTACACCTTTTAGGGTGTGAGACCATTTGTCTAGAGACCACCTTCCTTTGTGTGCCAGTTATCTCTAAACTCTTAAAAACCTTATTACCTTTTGTTTTACTTACTGTATTTTCCGGACTATAAGTCACACTTTTTTTCATAGTTTGGCTGGTCCTGCGACTTATAGTCAGGTGCGACTTATATATCAAAATGAATTCATACTGACTGACATGAACAGTAGTGAACGTGCCTGAGAGAAATTCACATTTCATGCGGATTACATAAGCAGAGAACAGTCTGTTTTCTTTCGTTTTGAATTGAATTGTTCTGTTTGAAAGCAGACATTTCAAACTTTCTATAGATATATGTCTCAGGTCTGTGAGGCAAGTAGGCTCCCTTATACGCTGAGTTTTGGTTCATTTATGAGACGAGCTCCAGTTCATTGTCTACTATATTTACTTCTTATTCACGAGTTCACACGTACATGAAATCAGATGTAGTATTTTAAGCGTATTTGGCATGCTGTCCGGGGCAGGGCTCCGAGCTCGGAATTTGGCCCGAAAATACTCCCCCTTTTTACTGGGATAGAAACCAGCCGAGAGTGAGGTGATGGGGTGGTGGAGGGATGCTGTGAAACTTGACATGAGACAGAGGTGAGGAAAGGCTTTATTTATACCGGCTTCCTCTTGTGCTGATTGGTTGATTACCTCCCGAACTTTGTTACATAAAACTTCTTTTTATTAAATCCAGGCAATTGGTTGATGAAACATTGATTAAAATTAAGATACAATTAATACAAAACGAAATTAACTTTAAAGACAGGCTTTGTGCTTTCTGTTTGAGGTCTCTGTGAAAGTTTTAAAGGAGAACTCCGGTCAATTTTAACATTGAGCTAATTTTTTTGTACATTTGGAGTGCTGTCAATACAGAGAACAACGAAATCAGACAGCCGCTCGACATCATCGTATCGCGGGACACGTCGCATTCTGGAAAACATCAGGCCTGCAACGGCCATGGCAAAGGCATTTCAACACATGACAGAGACGATTTTGAAAACAATAGCTGCCAAACTCGATCTCCTAGCTGAGATTGTACATGCTCACTCCCAGGAATTGGAGAACTGTAAAACGCGGCTAGATGAGGCCAAGCGAAAAATCGTTGTGGCAGAGGAATTAGCGGATAGCATGCAGGCCCGCGTTTCAACTCTGGAAAACCAAATCTTGTCGCTTACCGAGCACGCTGATGATCTGGAGAAATGAGGACGGCGCAAAAATATACGTATTGTTGGCTTTCCAGAAGGGGCAGAGGGCTCTAATGCGGTTCCTTCAAAAATGGATTCCGGAGTTTCTTCAGCTGCAGACCGAGGGAGGCTATGTCAAGATGGAAAGGGCTCATCGCACCCTAGCACCCAGGCCAGGAGTCAAGGAGAGACCACGACCGCTGGTGGTGCATATGCATCATTTCGAGACAGACAGAGGATTATTGATGCAAGTAGAAAGTTGTCCACGCATGACAACCTGCGGTTTGAGGACAATAAAATCTCCTCCTTTCAAGATTTCTCCTCTTTGGTGATCCGAAAGCGTAAGGAATTTGACTCGGTCAAACGCCGCTTGCAGGAGATCGGAGCCCGCTATGCAATGTTATATCCAGCTAAGCTGCGAGTAACGATGGGGAATACCACCAAGATCTTCGCCATGCCGGCAGCGGCAGAGCTGCCAACTCTCACGCATTCACCGTGAGACACACGCAACTGACACTTTTCACACGCTCTCACGCCACACATCCATTTTCTCACGCACAGAAAAATCGCGAAGCAAAGAGGACACGGAGACCGACAGACTAGACAGAGCAGGTTACTTATGATATATAAAAAATCTCAGCTCTCAGATTCTGTCAATTATATTACGAAATTCAAACAATAAATACCGTTTTGGCGCTTGTAAATGTTACATGACAGATCCCTAGCGCACGTGAACCGATCATCTTTACTAGCTAATAGTAAAAAAACACGAATGAACACTGAAAGATACAGTACAACTTACCGAAATGTATATTCCTCATACATAATATCGATCAATCAGTGTTTTTCATCAGCGTGAAGAGGTCAATAACATTATTATATTACATATTTATTATATTTTTACTTATATCATTAAATAAAGTTGTTATTATAATAATAAAAAAAACGCATTATATTTAATTTGAGTAATTTTTAACCTTAAATAATAGCCTACTACCAGCTGATAGGGCTCTCTGTATGATTACAGCATTAGGTGAGTTGTTTTTTTCTTGAGAAAAAATAACGCCTATCTTGTGTAGCCTACCTAATATTTATCCAAATGAGTCAATATTAAATCAAATCAGAAGAATTGAATTGAATTGAAATAATAAAAAAGCGTAGCTTACCAGAAATTGTACCATGTAAACATTGTAAAATGTTGTCACTAAACCTAATAAAATTCAGTTTAGGTACTAATATGTTAGTGACAATCACAATACACTTATTGTGATGCATTTTTTTTTTTTTTTTTGCAAAAATTTAAAGATTTTTATTCCGTGCTGTTCGGAAAGTGTTGTTTTTTGGGGGGGTAAAGAGTTCCCTTTATGAGTAGGGAAAGCGCCTCTTCCTTTCTTATTTTTTATTTTTTTTATTCAATTGTTCTATTCAATGTTCTATTGCCCGGAAATGTTTGTACTTCTTCCTTTTGTACAATGCAAAACAAAAAAATTTTAGTGCAGGAGACCTATTTATTTTATTTATTATTATCATTTTATTTTTTATGCTTTTTCATTACATTAAAATAAATGTATAGATGGTTATTAATAATTTAAGAATTTCTACATGGAATGTAAGGGGTTTACATAGTAAAATTAAAATTCTGAAGGTTTCTGACTGTCTAAGTAAGGAGCGTGTTGTTCTGGCCCTGTTGCAGGAGACACATTTGAATGACAAGGAACATGCCAGTCTCAGACATAGATGGATTGGTCAAATTTATTTTTCTTCCTTTACAACGAGTAGTAGGGGGGTAGCGATCGTTGCTAATAGAAATCTACCCCTTAAGATTATAAATAGTACTAAGGATAAACGAGGCTGTTACGTTATTGTTAGAGGGCTACTGTATGGAGAGGAGATAACTTTTTTAAATATATACTGCCCACCAAACTTTTCTCCTGAGCTGATCACAAAGGCTTTTTCAGATTTGCT
This sequence comes from Scardinius erythrophthalmus, assembly GCF_964197995.2. NCBI lineage: Eukaryota > Metazoa > Chordata > Actinopteri > Cypriniformes > Leuciscidae > Scardinius > Scardinius erythrophthalmus. The sequence continues at coordinate 3,255,382 of NC_138221.1, read as the reverse complement.
AGATACTGCTTCTGGTACTGTAATTGTAGGGGGAGATTTTAATTGTTTGTTGAATCCTTTACTGGATAGACTACCTCCAAAAAATTGCCCTCCATCCAAGCAATCAAAACATTATCTGCTTTATGCGAGTAATTAGGTTTTTCTGATGTTTGGCGTAACAGATTTTTTGACCCTTTGCAAACAGATTTTACCTTCAACTCTCCTCCCCATAAATGTTATTCACGGATTGACTATTTTTTTGTCCCAAGTGTAATTCTGCAATATATCTCCCGTTGTTTCATAAGCAATACTGTGGTTTCCGAGCATGCCATGGTTATATTAGTTATATCTTATTCCAGTACTAAAAAACGGAAGCAAGTAGAGAAACAGGAACTTTGAACATACTTTGAACCATTATCCCTTGCCACATTGACAGATATTGTGGGTCAGATGAAACCCTCAAACTGTCCTGGTGATAGGATTCCTTCTTGGCTTTTAAAAAAAACATTTGATATTATTGGGCCTAGTATTCTTTCTGTTACACAAACACAAGTTTGTCTACCGGTACGGTGCCACTTTCATTGAAACATGCTGTTGTCCAGCCTCTTCTCAAAAAGCCAAATTTAGGACAAGAGGTTTTGTCTAATTTTCGTCCAATTTCTAAGTTGCCGTTTTTAGCAAAAGTCTTGGAAAAATCTGTTTGTAACCAAATGCAGAGTTTTTTGGACCAAAATGTGGCACTTGAAATGTTTCAATCTGGCTTTAAAACCAAGCATAATACAGAATCTGCCCTGCTAAGAGTCTTAAATTATATTTTTTTATTTAGGGATTCTGGCCATTCTGTTGTTTTGTTATTATTAGATCTTACTTCAGCCTTTGATACTATAGACCAGTGGTTCTCAAACTTTTTCGGTAATTCCCCACTTTGGACAAGGGGGAATTTCCAAGCCCCACCTTCCTCAACATACAACATAAATTCAAATTTATTGAATTAACAAGTAGTATCAGTATAGTAACAAGTTATATCTAAATACAAACGAACTATCTACATCAAATAACAGCAAGTTCAAAAATACACAGTGCAGCTGTGTCATAATTTGCATGAAATTCAAAAATAGAGAAAATAAAAGTGCAGCTGTGTCAAAATTTGTATCAAGTTCAAAAAGAGAAAAGCAATAAAAGTGCCACTTTGCAATCTGTTAAAAAAGAAAAGAAGATAAATCCATTTGGCAAGACAGGTCTATTTATCCCTGCATTAGTGGCTGCAATGAGCCTGTTTTGCATTGCACAATTTATTTATTGCCCACACTAGCCTGCTACCCATCGGCGCGAAACATAGATATAGCTACACATATATCTATGGGCGTGAAAGTTTGTTCCGCTAATATTAATATGCTTTTATAGTCACACAAACACACACACACACACATGCGCGCGCAGTCACTCTCTAGTGCACGATTCCGGGAGATTGGATCTCATTTGCGGGCGTCAAGGAGCCGCTATCAATATGTGGGAGACTTCTGGAACTTCCGGGACAGTTGGGATGTCTGGATAAAGATATAAAGGCATAAGAAGGAAAATTTCCTCCCGTTTGGCGCGCCCCACCTGTCACGTCTCTATTCCCCACCAGTGGGGCGCGCCCCACGCTTTGAGAACCACTGCTATAGACCATGGGGTCTTAATCTCGCGCCTTGAGAATGTGGTAGGCATCCATGGTATTGCATTAAAATGGTTTAGGTCATTTCTGACAAACAGAAGGTTTTCAGTTAATCTAGGACATACCTTTTCGTCATCTACTTCATTGGACTGTGGTTTTCCGCAGGGATCCATTCTTGCGCCAATGCTTGATAGACGCTACAACTACAACTTCCGCATTTGTCCAGGACTCCACGCAGTACGAGCGGAAACCGAGGGTAACACGGATATGACGCCATTGACTGGCGACTCCCAGCTCCCCCTGCTCTAACGCCCTGTTTCCTTGGTTAAAATCGCAATTTTCTCACGATTTAAAAATAGTTGGAAACATTTGGGATATTGTAAGTAATCAACTTAATAAAATATATAACACTGGCCTTGAGATTTTGGGATATTTTAATGCAAAAATCTTGCATATTGTACCTTTAAGTATAATTGTTATTAAACAATGTCTGTTCAAAAAGTTTAGATTGTTGAAAAACTGTACTTAGTCATCTTGAATCTCATTTGTATGAAAAGATTCAATCAGCTTTTTTTTGTCCATGCGGGGATTACATTTAATGTAATTTAATTACATGTACTGTAACTGCATATTCGATCATGTACACCTAAACATGACCATCACAGAAAGAGGCATTTTTACATTTTCAAAAATAAATAAATAAATAAATAATTTAATCTCTCTCACACACACACACACACAGACATACACACACACACAGTCAGTTCTATAAAATTAACTAATATCTATTTTTAAATGAAATTATTATAAATAAAATATATAAACAATGAATAATTGTTACTAAATGTTACTAAAATGTATTTTAAAAAATGACAACATAGTTTTAGCTATATATATATAGTTTTATATATAAACACCTTACATTTTCAGAGAGGTGAAGTAGTGGTTTATGCAATGATAAAAAACAATCCAAAAAGCAAATTATATATTTATTTATTTATAATATATTTATATATGTTATTTATTTATAATTAATTTATTAATAATTACATTTATTTATTTATTTATTATATATTTATATATTTATTTATTTATTATAAATAAATACAGTGATAAACCACAGTGCGAAATGAATGTTCCAGACCCTCACAGAGACGAGAGGAGTTACAGACCAGACAAGCCTCGGGGGACAATGTCACAGTAAAGCTAGTCTGCGCTCCAGAGCACACTACATCCAGAGTTTTATACTAAATTAATTTAAAAGCATAACCTTAAAAGTTTAAATTTGATATTTTAAAATTAAAAGACTGTTTAAATCAAATCTTTAAAGTTTTATTAAAATCGTATCTTCTATTTATCTTCTTAGAATGTAGCAAATTAGCTGTATGAAATATTAATAATCAATAATAACTGGTTATAATTGATTATGAATATTTGGATCAGTTAATATAATTAACTTAATGTTGTAAATTAATATTACAATCAATTAACCTGTTTGTCCCGTGAACACTCAGGACTAATTGTTAATTGACTCTAAGAAATGTACATTTCCGGGGCATGGGAAATGTCTTTCTTAATTTACAGTACTACTAAGAGCAGTAGCAAAAATCTAAATGATTAGTGACTCCAGTTATGAGCTTGAGACACGGACAACTTTACGTGTACATGAACAAGATTTTATTAACTAGTCTAAACACTTAAACTACTCTAACATACACACACATACATGCATACAGTTTACCAAGGGAAAGGGAGCTGAAGCAGAATACAGGAAAGCAAGAAGTTATAGCATTGTTTGGAGTTCAGCAGATCAACAGCCTTGAGCAAACCATCAGTTTAGTTCTAACACGCCCTTCTTTAAAGGGGTAAGGATACTTAATGTATCAAATAATGAGACTAAGGGGCTGTTTACACCTGGCCACTTCAAGGCCCGGTTTCACAGACAGGGCTTAGACTAAGCCAGGATTAGACCATAGATCAATTAGGACATTTAAGTAATTTTTATAAACATGCTTAGAAAAAAACATTACCGATGTGCATCTTAAAACTAAAAAGGCACTGATATATTTTTAAGATCAGTCAGTGCAAGTTTATTTCAGTGGAAACAGCTCAGACTTACATTTTAGTCTAGGACTAGTCTTAAGCCCTGTCTGTGAAACCAGGGGCATGTGTTTTCTCAGATCGGATAGCTATCGATCTAAACGCATTCGAGACGGATTTGAATCCGATCGCTCAAAACACTTCAGGAGGAGGTCTGGGCCGCATTCCTGACGAAACTGAACAAGTGTAAATGCATCTGGTTGTTGAAACCACAAATGTAAATTGTACTCCTCCCAAAAATGCTCAAAAAAAATAAACGTGTGAGAGCGTGTTATGGGCTATTATGTAATGTTTGATACTTAGTTTGATACTAAGTTTGATACTTGCATGTCTCAGCCATTTGAATTAAACTGTCCTGATGCAATCTGTTGAGGCTCCAGTTGATCTTTGCTGATGTGGTCTTGATGAGAGAGAACCAGTGGGAGTCAGAGGATCTTTGGTGAATGGAAAGACAAGGCCGCAGCCTGGCACACGCTTGGGGTCCTTAGAGGCTTCTAGTTCAGCATCATCTTCACGTCAGCATTCCAGTACAAGAAGTAAGAGAGAGCTGATCTTGTGATCAGTGACTTTAAAGCGTGAAGATGTCACACCCTCTGGAGGTGCAAGAGCCAATGAGAAGATTTCCCTTTGGAGGGAAATTTTACGACCCATTGTTCTAGCAGTGCATTTGAATATGTAATTTGATTGGGTGTTTAAGAAAAGAATCTTCAAGGTTCTTATATTACTAATGCGTCACAAAGTTAGCAAAATGTAATGTAAATTAACAAAACGGGGATGAAGATTGGAGTTTATAGAGACCAAACATACCACACATATGATTTTGGTTGACCATAGAATGCAAAGTCTGAAATATTAACCCAAAAGAGTTAACAAGAATACAAAAGCCAAACCACATAAAAGGAAAATCATGAGATGGGAAAATTAGATACATGTTTACACATTTCTCAAGTGGTTATATATAGAATATATAGGATTAACAGGGTTTATTTCTCCTCCTCTGCAAGAATTTAAGTAAGAGTCGCAGCTCTCTGGAAATTCCTTTGGGTCGTAAAACTCTTATCACTCTCAGTGTGTCCTGTGTTAGCTTCATTTGGGATGTTAGTTTTTGGGGGAAGTTTCACAGACCTTTGTTGGGAGAGTGAGTTTGCTGGATTATTCATTAAATAAATTAATAATTTGTTTGTCTGATTGGTCCAGACGCTACAAGACTTCTGTATGATATAAATAATTTTGCTTAAATTTAACCTTAGGTATTATTTTTACTAAACAGAGTCTATTCAAAAACTTTAGATAAAAAAAAAAAAATAGAAGAAAAAGAAAAAACTATGCTTAGATCTTATTTATACAAAAATATTTCAAACAGTATTTTTGTCCATACAACATGTAACATGTTGTCAAAGTTTGGCACAATGTTTTGTTGTTGTTGTTGTTGTTTTGTTTTGTTTTTAAGAAATCCGAGGACTCCACATTGCTCTTTTTTAGACTAAGTTGTATATTTTAGAAAATCACCACACATTTTCAGAGACGCAATGTGCCTCTGTGGTCCATGATGTGACACAAGTAATGTGTGTCTTGAGTGAATAATTCATTTTACTCGTCTTAATTCAAACCATGATCTTACCTTTTCTACGGCAGCTTTGATCTATTGCACGTATAAGATGTATAAGATAATTTGTACTTTTCTTGTATCTCCCGAACTACCCTTAATCAGTGTGGAAACACACAGGGTGAAACCCTTTACTGAGAATATACTATCGGTTATCTACTCAAAACACATGTACAAGTTTAAAATGTTTGCATTTGTTGATGCGACAGGCTGTCTGTCTGGTGGCCACACGAATAGACTTTGGGGAGAGCTGATGATACTATAGCAGGAAGCATGACCTCTGACCTCCTCGATTTTAGAGGCTTTTTTGTTAAAGACCCTACAAGTTAGTCCATAAAGGTACGCTGTGTAGGAATTTCTCCCATCTAGCGCTGAAATTGTATTTAGCATTTAAAACGAATAGTGCTCTCTGGCGCCTCGCTACGGCAGCCGTAATGTGCCAAGAAGCTATGACAACATGTCTTCCAATAGCACTTCATCGAGTTTAACTATACATGTTCTACTGTTATGCTGCCTATATAATGATTTACACAACCAAGCAATGGAAAAAAAAATCTTGTAATTTAGACCGTAACTTTGTCTTACCTGTCGAGACGAAAACAGGAAACTTCAGCATTCCTTTCAAAGTCTTTCTCATTCATTAGCTCTTTCCAACTCACGTTTCCGTTTAAATAAAATTTTTGCTTTTTGGCTGTGAGGATTCCTTCTCCTGTGGCTTTCAGATGTGCCGGGGCAGTGACAAGCGCTCACTGATCTCCTTGTCCACTTCAGCTGGTTTCAGTCAGCTGGCTCTGAACGAACACGCGTTGATGAAACGTGTTGAGGTAGGCTAGTGCTTTTTGTCCCTCTCTGCTATTATAGTTTTTCAAGATGGCGGAACGACATGGAAGCCTCATGGACTTACCCGTCCCATGTAAATAAAGATAAGAAATTCTTCGCTTACGAGGATAAGTCAGATCATTGGCAGAGGTCATTTTACACATGAGGACATATTTATGAATAAAGACAATGATTTTAGCTAACAAAATACATTTTAAAAAAACTACTGTACCTTTAATTTCAGATGTTTAAATTACAAAATACAATTTTTCAACCGAGTGAATCTACACATGAGAGGTCTTCAGAAGTCATACCTTCAGGGGTCAACGGTTTAGGTCAGTTGGTGAAAACACTATATGTGTAAGGTAGTTTTCCAGATTTTCACCCAAAATCAAATACTGTATTACACTTTTCAAAGGATAATCTAGCTTTAAAGTTAGAATAAAAAGTTAAAAACCAAACATATCTTCATACCTGTTGTGTTCTGACACAATGCCATTAACTGGTTCTTTTTGTTTTATAAATTTACTTTGCTTATTTCTACAAATATCAGCCTGATAAATATGGACTTAATACACGATTAAACAAGATAATCATGCTACCAAATACGTCTGACACAATGCTTTTAAGAAAAAGCAGTGTTTTAAAATACAACTAAACCATGATAACAGATGTTTTTTTTGACAGTCCTACATAAATGCATGTTGATTACTAAGTTTCAGATGTAATCTTTGTGTTGGCTGATCCAGGCATAGCTTTACTAGAAGAAAATATTATGGAAGTAATTTTCAAACTGTAATTAAACCATATTTTATTTATTAATATTATGGTTTCATGTTGATTTAAAATTTTTGTTTGTTTGTTATTAACTAATACTTTTATTTTTTACATCCAGCACAAAATTAAAGAGATGTATGAGCTAATGGTGTTCTCTGACCCCAAATAAACAGATAATGGAATGTTCACAATCTGCAATATACAGTTAGATATTCTCCTACTTAGTATGTGTGTAAATAGTTGTGCTTAAATCTTTGGGTGTATTTTTACACGCCAATATATTTTGTCACAAAAAAAACAGACTTCCTAGAATGTCGGTAGCTGGTAGAAATTTCTGTTGCCTGCACCACCTAATCTACAGCAAAATAAAACATTTACAAGAGTTGCGAATGTGCGTTTTGTATGTTGAAATGTACGTTATTAAATTAAAAATGCCATGAAACAAAGACAAGAACACATCTTTCTATAAGTGACTCTCAAAATCTGTGCATACAACAAAACACATGTATCTGTGTACGATGATTTATCAGAAAATTAACGGCAAAGAGCCGATCGGCGTAATCCTCAGAAAAGTTCTGGATGTGTTGCGTGTATGTTGTGACGAGTTCGGAGTCACGGAAATACTCTGTATGTGTACATTTGTACAGATCTCTGTGTGTCATAGGTGTCAAAAAATGCAAAAACTGACATTGGTGCAATAGTTGAAAGTCTGGTCAGCTTTACCCTAGAGCAAAACATGATAGCCTGCCGTGATTTTCTATTCTGGTTAGACCATCTGTAAATATCGTTATTGTTTTACTTTATGTATGTAATGCCGGTCTATCATTTTCTTCACTACCTCAATGTATGAATGTATACTCAAAAGTATAATGTTGAAATTATTAAGGTCAAAAGGTCAAACCCATCAATCATAATTAAATAAAAAGCCATCAATCATTTTGACACAAGCTGAATCTTAATACTACTAATAAAACAATCAGGGCACGCTTTCATGGTCTCCATGAACTGGAGCGCGTCTCAAAAATAAACAGAAACACTGCATAGGCTATAGGCTACTAGAAATATATCTAAAACCATAAAATATATAATAAAATATATCAAATCTAATATATATATATATAAACCCTATACACGTCCATACACTTGAGATGCACAGAGATGATCAGATACAGGACATTACTGATAACACACACTAGATGTGTTCAGAGATTTCCAGTATACCAGCAATTGCTGATGTTGTAATGTTTAAATCCTGGTAAGCATGAGACCAAGAAAGTTCTCAGTTCTTAAAGATTTATTAAAATCCCAAAGCAATCCAACAGTGCCAGATGTTACATAATGGTCAGCATGTACAACACACTTCAACTCTTACTCTGCACCTTTTATAGGTGACAACATGTGGACTACAGCGCCATCTCCTGACTAATACACAAACACTACATTCCCCCATTACTTAAAGGATTAGTTCACATCAAAATGAAAATATCCTGATAATTTACTCACCCCAAAGCCATCCAAGATGTTCATGTCTTTCTTTCTTCAGTGGAAAAGAAATTAAGTTTTTGAGGAAAACATTTCAGGATTTTTCTAAACGATCAGCCATTTTCTAAAACAAATAAAACTGTATATACTTTTTAACCACAATTGTTCGTCTTGTGCTGGTGTGCGACGCGCCAGACATTACGTAATCATGTCGGAAAGGTCACGCTGGACGTAGGCGGAAGTACCGCCCCATTGTTTACAGTACAAGCGTGGAGAACACTTAGCGGGCGTTACCCTCGGTTTGGGACGGGACTGGAGTATTTTGCACTGTACTCCCAAATGCCATGGCTTGGTGGAACAGGAAAAAACACAGGAGCAAGATTGGCTAACGCCGCCGATGTACCCGAGTCACTCTTAGCCACCCGTGCTGCCAACTTGGCCAGTGTTGCTATATTCATAGACACGCACATTCCACTCTTACGCACACACACTGCACACACTGCCGCATATTTAACAAGTGCGGATTTATTTCTTGTTTATTTTTCTTTCTTTTTCTTTCTTACGCTTTTAAAGTTGAATTGTGTTTCGGTAACACTTTATAATAACTGCATTTATAATAACTAAATGCTTTATAACTACCTGAATTAACCATTAATTATTGACACACTAAGTAACTATTACTATATGTCTGAATAATAAGATGTATGAATGTACATTTAAATAGTTGATTTATGTAACCCAGGTCATTAACTCGGGTCACTAATATTAATAATTAGTATTATTTTATTTATATCGCTATAAAACTAATAGTAAGAAAAGAACATGAAGTAATTTTTCTTTTATTTTATTATAAAAAGAAAAGGTTCTTGAACTGATTCCTGATTGGTGAGGTGAAAGGTTAGCCCCGCCCCCTGTTGGAGAGTTCCAGAAGATCGCGCACAAGCAGAAATGTAGAGAGATTGCGAACGACACGAGAGTGAGAGCAGATGCGATTGAGTGATTTGAATGAGAACAAACTGTTTAATAATCCAGCAATAGATTATTAACAAGTTGAGAAGTAGATTTATGAGGTATTAATTCTTTAAAAAGCCCACGCTTTGAGAAGAGTGCGATGTGAATCTGAACGCGACGAGAAGAAAAGACACTGACGTGATAGGATCTGAACTAAATCTGTTTCTTTGAGAAAATAATTTTTTTTTGTCTCTGATTTATATTTCTCCTTGGTGAGTACCAATTTCTTCATAAGAGATGTATTTAGGTAATGTGGATACTGTTTTTGGACTCTTAATGTGAAAAATACATTTGAAAAAGTGAAGAGTGATATAAAAAATGTTTGAAAATGCTGTAAGTGTTTTCTAATACAATCTGTGAGTGCATATAGTTATGTTTAAATGTTTGAAAGATTATATTTTTTCTGTTGTGAAGTGTGTGTCATGCGCTGCTAGCTTTGCTAGCTCTGTACACAGACTCTAGTGTGTTAATCAAGCACATGGTGACTAGCATGTATGTGTTGCCTATATCCAAAATAATTGAAACAGACATTTTGGTCATTAGAAACTGTTTATTTGAATGAGTTACTGATGATTGTTTTGGCTTTGTTTTTGCAAGGCCGGGTTTTGTTCTTGTGTTTTATTTTTCTCTTTTGTGAGTGTCTGAAAAATTGCTGCTGTGATCCTGAATCCTGTCCTGGCTGTGGACTCTTATCGCGGGTTTGGACTGGCGAGCCATCCCATCGTTTCGAACTTGGAAACAGAGGAAAGGAGTTAAAAAAAAAAAACTCACCTAATGCTGTAAATATATAATGCCTTGTCAGCTTTTACTATTATTAGAGGTTAAAAATAACAACTCAAATTAAATATAATAGGGTTTTTATTATAATTTAACGATATATGTAAATAAATAAATATGTAATATAGTGCACATATTTAGCAAAATACTCTAGCTAATTTGTCTAGCCAACTAGCGTGCTATGGTCATTAATGTTCCTGAGGTAACTTAAATGTAACGTCACGTGTAGGTTATAGTGTTCTCCAGCTGTTATTGAGCTCTTCCGCGGGTGAAAAACACTGACTGATCGATATTATGTATGAGGGATATACATTTCGGTAAGTTGTACTGTATCTTTCAACACACCTATTGTTCATTCATGTTTATTTGCTATTAACTAGTAGTGAAGAGTAAGAGATGATCGGTTCAGGCGATACAGCGTTCTGTCACGTCACATTTACAAGCGCCAAAACCGTATTTATTGTTGAATTTCGTGATAAAATGGACAGAATCTGAGAGCTGAGAGTGTGTTTCATATCAGTAGTAACCTTGTCTGTCGGTGTCAGTCCTCTTTGCTTCATGATTTTCCTCTGCGAGAGAAACTGGATGTGTGTCGTGAGAGCGAGTGAAAAGTGTCGATTGCCTGATTCTCAGCATTGGCAGCCCTGCATGAAGTCAGATTAATTTCCATAACACACCACTGAGGATTTGTTCTGCATGATATTAGCATTGACCAGCAGGTGTCGCTGTGTGCATTCCAAACCTGGAGAAATCAACCACTTTTACACACATCAGGCTGGAAAGCTTTAAAGCTTAATGAAGCTTCATCTCACCATCACTACCTTCAGGTTCACTTAGCTCAACAGTTATACGGTATATTAGCAAGAGGAAGACTGACAGAAACAGAAAATGGCTGATAAGTGTGATCTGTGTCTGCTGGGACTGATCATTCTCTCTTCACTTCTCACAGGTAAAGAAATCTGTATTTTCTCTAAAGACATTTAGTGGAATTAGTCTGGAAAGAGTTCATTTGAACATGCTCAGTTTATTCTTGCACACATTCACGTTGTGATCTCAGAGTTGTGTATTGATACACACAGATCATACTGTATTATTCCTGATACTGGACATAGTGTCACTCAAACATCTGATGATGAAGAATTATCTTCATATTAAGAGTGTGTCAGTGATTTGAACAGCTCTCTGATAAAGACTAATAGTTTATTCTGGAGAGTGTGTTGTTTGCTTTAAGTCAAGAAAAAGACTATGATTTAAAACTTCTGCTTTTTATGCTGGTGTGTTTTATGTTTCATTTATTAATATATATCATAATGATCACTGAGATATACTGTGTTTCAGGAACCAGTGGAGTGTTTGATCATGAGTACATCAGTCCTGGTGAAAATGTCTCTCTGTCCTGCAATAAAGCTCTTTCTGACTGCAAATCAACTACATGGATCTACTATAACAGACATTCAGAAGCAGTTGAACTGATTACTGGAGGGATAAAGAATAAAGACACAGAGAGACATGAGAGACTGAGTCTGGAGTCTGACTGCTCTCTGAACATCAAGAACGTCACAGTAGAAGATTATGGATTATACGCCTGCCAACAATATGTGAATGGAGAACAACAAGGACATGATGCACATGTTTATCTGCATGTTCTTCATGGTAAGTTTATGATAATGTGATCAATTTAAAAATGGATTCCTCCTTTAAACTCAGATGATGATTGAAGAGTCTGTGATTTGTGTCTTGTGTTCAGTTTCAGTGTCTCCATCATCATCTTCATCATCATCATCATCATCTTCTTCATCCTCACAGACTGAGATCAGTCCAGGCCGCTCTGTGACTCTCTGCTGTCAGTTGTATTCATATGCTAGATTCTCCTGTGATTATTGGGTCCGTTCTGATGGAGTTAAGCTGTTGTGGGTGAATCAGGCTGGTGTTGATCTGAAGACAGACTCCAGATATCAGATATTATCATCATCAGATCAATATCGCTGTATCATCACTCTGACTACAACACTCCTGAATGAAGATGACAACAGAGAGTGGAGATGTCAGCTTACTCGCAGAAATCAACTCGTGACCTCAGTCAGATACACTGTCAAGTATTCAGGTGAGAAAACACTCTTTTCTGACAGATTTGTGAAAACTTCCACAGATTGGCTCTACTCTTTCTGATGGCTTCATATGTTTTGGAGTTGTAAAATATTAGTGGTCAAAGTCATAAACTGCATAACAATCCTCATAATCCCCAATATTGGCCTCCTACATGGGTCATACATGATATATTGCATAAATCAGACGAGTGTATTAAAGCCTAGTATGACCCATGTAGGAGGTCGGATTTAGGAATTATAAGGCTTATGTCCTTCATTCAAGCTGAAGGTTTATTTGCAGAAACTCAACTTTTCACTCTCATATAAACAAGGAATAAATTATACAGTAAAACAGTAATACAGTTATACAGTAATACAGTAATACAGTAATACAGTACAGTCTCTTCTCAACTACTGCCATTCTCCTCCTGACAGCTTGAGAGTGATGTATCTGTAACAAAGTCCACTTAAGCGAGTTGAAGTTGAGAAGCCGCTTCAATAACCGAGAGATAAACCATGTTTCTGAATGACAGATCCTAGTGATGTCATATAGATGGAGAAGAGAAGCGTTCCCAGCACTGAGCCCTGAGGCACTCCAGTAGCTAGATATTGGGTCTTAGACACCTCACCCCTCCACGACACCCTGAAGGACCCACTGAGAGGTCAGACTTGAACCACTGAAGTCCTGTAACTTGAGATGCCCTTCGTCTTTAGGATTGACAGGAGGATCTGGTGGTTAACTATGAGAACTGAGGATTCGGAGGCTCCTCTTGCCAGGATCTGATATATTTCTCAAGGCTGGAGAGAGTAAAGCAGAACGTTATAATCCATGTGTAGAAACTCCCTGAAGACAGTTAATATCTGCTTTACAGACGCTCATGTGCAAATGCGCTTTATTTTACCAAGCTGATGCTAATAATTAAGTGTGCTTGCTGAAAGCAGCACACTTATTGTTCTTCTTAAGTTTTCTTCTTCTTCTTCTTCTTCTTCTTCTTATTCCCGGGAGATACATTTTGGCCAGCTCCTGCGCCTAGGCCCTTTGAGACAGAGACACCGTTCCAACTTTAAAATGTCCGGTCAGTACCGGTGTAAGTTGCTCGCGAAGATGACATCACGAGTCCATGTCGTTCGTCCGCCATATTGGATTGAACAGAAAGCGAAACTAAATTTTCACAGGTCACAAATTTGGTTCGAACTTCACGAAACTGGACGTACATGATCCTTGGACCAAGCCTCACAAAAAGTTACTAGAAGGATTTTTGATTTTCGGAAGCGTTTGCCCGTCACAGCCAAACGAAATCGGTGGCGTTGTCACCAAACAGGAAGTCGTCCATATCTCAGGGACTCTGTCACGTATCGAAACCAAACTTTGTACATGAACTCAGGACTCCAATGTGAGGATGCACAAGATCTGAATTTTTTTTTTTAAATCTGAAATTAATTTTTTTTATTTCAGGCTAATTGACAAACCCATTTACTTATGTCTATGCAAAAGAGTTTCACCTCACACTTTTAATGTTAATGCATTTAGACAGTAGGTGGCACTGTTGTATTACATTTCACAGAGCTGCCAAGTCAGTGTATAGACTGCATTTGTTTTTACTAGGTTTTTCTTAATAAATGCAGGGCCTGAATTTAGTTTTTTAAACTAGGAGGGAATTCCCCGCTTACATGGTTCACATGGGGGGGATCTAAAGATTATGGGGGGGGATAACTTTTGATGCATCTGTCTAATTTTATCATATTCATTTATTAATATCTACAGATTTGTATGCATTTCCAGTTCTCAAAACAGTTAATAACAAAACAAAAAAAAACTTTATACAAAATACATCATGCTCTTCTTCGCTAACCGAACAATTCATTGTCTATGGCTGTGTTTGTGCGTGCGGGAAATTTGCTGCGCATAACAATAGAAAACAAGGAGAAACGCGCAGTCACATGCTCAAACAATCAACAACGTCGCTCTAGATGTGTAAAAACAAGTGGAAAGCGCGAGCGCGCCGCTGTCTCCTTTCCACAAGCGCTTGCTCTCCCGCGGCGTCTGTCGTTGCTATGCAACCATGAACTGCGCTCTCCATGATGACAAGGAAGTATCAGCAAAAGATTAATTGATTTCTAGCCCTTGCATTAGCTTTACTACTAGATATATTTATGGAGATGAAAAATAATAAGGCGCCCCGTACAGCTATGATCAGCTGTTCGGCCGAACATTCAATGTTGTTACGCTGCAAGCTGATCAGTTGGTTCTGTATGGCCTATATTGGTCCAATCTGCCGGTTCGCCAATACACGGGGAAGGTATCACGTGTTCTGTCCTCACTCATGCAAAGTATTGGTTGGTTAAATTTGTAATACATTAATCACATATTTACTCGTTTATTTCATCTGACTCCATAAATGAAAGGTTTTAATAATATCTGTGCCTCACTAAAAGTGAGCGAATGTTTGACTATTCTGTTTAACTCTTCAATGAAAATAATGTCAAAGTCAGTTAGAATAATCAAATGTAACAATTTATTATGTCAGGTAAATGTATCATGCCAATTTCATAATCAATTCAAAGATAATCGATACAAAACATCAAATGCTCTGGAATAGAGAGAAGATGCAAACCCAACTTTAAGAAATACGTGAGGCTAAGAGACATTAAATAGCCAGACCTCTTTCACAGGTAAACACGTGCTAACAAAAGAAATTTGCATTCAGAGGTAGCACCTCTGGGTGTAGGGAGACCATTTGTCTAGAGGCCAACCCCTCCTTGTGTGCTAGTTATCCATAAACCTTCAAAAACCCTATTACCTTTTGTTTTACTTATTTGGAAATAGGGCATTTGTACCAGTCGCACTGTGACATTTTAAATGATACCAAACATGAAAATACTCTGTGATAATCATTCAACATTAAACTATACATTTTCTTGGGAGAAACCAGCTGATCATCTGAGCATTAGAGAGAGGGGGTGAGGGGGAGAGGGAAAGAGATGTAGATGAAGTTGATTCGGAGGTGAGACTTTCGTCTCGATGGTGCATGAGTGCCAGTTCAAATGGTAATTTCCAGAGAGGTCCTTTTGTCCTCTCAGGATCTGGTCACCCCCGAAACAGACTGTCCGGAATTTCCTAATTTATCAATTCTTACAGTTCATTGCTGCCGCGCTCTATCACTCGCACACCATAAAGAGCAAATTATTTTTTAATGTTTCAATTTCGTGATTAAAATGACATAATTTGGAAGCGGATAATTTCTTCACAAACAGCTCATTATGACTCAATGTTAGAATGCTGCACCTACACTCGATAGTGTGAATAAGATAAGCGCAACGCAGGCCACTGCATTGACAATGTGAAACATGATCTGTCTACGGCAAGGGCTCAGCGGAAGACAGAAAATGCCGGTCCAGCGCTGATTGAGGAATTAAATTAGAAAATAAAAGACAGTTTGACATCTTTTTTCTCGCATCTGTGAATTTATTTTTAATCATTTGCTCTGAGATGAAGCGAATATATTTGTGCGGGAATTTCTCGCACTATAAAAGCTAACCTTGCAGGAATGGTTTAAATTATGCGCAATCCCCACATTCCTGCACCGAAATTCAAGCCCTGAAATGGCAGCGGGATGTGTAACTCTAGCATATGGCGCATATGTCATATAAAGTTAGGCAAGGCCAAACAGCATTATCCATGTTGTTGCGATTGCATCGCTAGAGTAAGCTAATAGTGAAACTGATAGCGTTTTTCATTTAATTACAATATGAGGACTGACGATAGGCTATAAAAATCAGCGTTTCTGTGTAGGTGATGACAACCATCTTGACAGCAGCAATCAAAGCATCGCTAATTACGGTAGACCTTAATTTGAGATAGTAAATTTGTTCCTAATCAAAGGGAACACTCAACCACAGAACAGCTGGGTGAGTTTTGTATTGGCTTATTGGATACAGTAAATGAAGACTGTCAACTTCTTTTCAATACTATTTCATCACCCAAAACACTCCCACTCTCTGCTGTACAGTGTTAATTTCGTTAACGAAAACTATGACGAAAAATGTTCGTTGACGACCTTTTTTCCCCTGACTAAGACGAGACGATGAGAGACGACACCCACGTCATTAATTGATAACTGTGACTATATCAACACATGCATTATCGTTGACGAAAAAAGACGAGACTGAAATGTGTTTAAAACAATTTTAAACTCGACCAAAATCACTTGTTTAGTCAAATAAAGGAGACGACAACACATTGACTGTTTTTACGAGCGTTTAGGCATATGGTTGCCAGATTTTAATAATTTAAATCCCCAGTCAGAGCTTTTCTGTTAAAAGAACACGTTTTCTACCCGGTCTTTTCAATAGTATCTGGCAACCATGCGCTCGCGCGCTCTCTATCTACACTCCTGAAGTAGCGCGGAATCCGCGGATGATCTGAAAACACAGACAAGTAAGCTGGAGTTTAGCGATCTTCATTTGAGATTTTCTACTTAAATTAAAGTGTCATTTCTCATTTAGTGTGTTCTGTGTTCTGCCACGAGCCGCGCTGTTTGTACGACTGAAATCCGCGATCAAAATGCAGGCTGATATCCAACAGTGTTTTTAATGTTGATCATATTATACGAACAAGAATGCATTGTTTCCTGAATATCCACACGATTTAAAATGTGACATTGATTTTATACAACAGTTCAACAAACAGAAGGGTATTAAGTGATGTAGCCTACTACATTTAAAACAGTATACTGTCAGTAGGCTTATTGCTCTATTTTACAACGAAAGCCATAGCAGAACTGCAGCACACGGCGGTGATTCATGAACGAATCTGTGGCTTTGAACGAATCGTGAGATTCAATGACCCGTTCATAAATATAGCAACTTGCTTAGAAAGAGAAAAATGTCCAGGGTGCTCAGGGAGTTCAAAAAAGTTTTTTGAAGGTGCTCTTTGGGGTCGGGAATTCAATGAAATATTGTAGAAGAAAATCCAAGGCACTCTTCTTCAGAAATGTATAAAAAGCCTTTATTTGATTGACTATTTCATGATAGAAAATTAAAAAAACATGGGGGAAAAAATGGGGTTGTTTTTTCCCCCATGTTTTTTAAAATTTCTATCATGAAATAGCCAATCAAATAAAGGCTTGTTATACATTTCTGAAGAAGAGTGCCTTGGATTTTCTTCTACAATAGCAACTTGCTTTGTTACTGAATGAATGAATGACTCCATAAAAGGATCCCTTCATTTTTACCATCATTGCATATTTATTGAACATTGTTTAATTTAAAGCATTATTTATTTCATAAAGGTACTTATAAAGGTAAAAATTGAACTGGAAAAATCGATTAAAGGGGGCAAATACTGTCCCTTAATGGAAAAGGTGTGACTTCTAAGTGGAAGAGAGGGGTACGGCACTCTAAAAACCACTGAACTAAGGAAAATGGGTAGAAATGCACAAGTGCTACTGCTAAAGAGTGCAATGTTATGTTTATTTTACCAATGTATTGTTTAATTTTATGTAAAGGCCCATTAGGGACGAACATTGAGAATTAGCTTCGGCTAAAATGTTGTAGTATGTAACATGAGTTTATGTAACATACTTGTCCCTATTCAAATAAACTTAAATAATAAAAAAAAAAAAAAAATGTCAATACAGCCTGGTACCTTAATTTAATTTTCTCATAAGCTTAATTATGACATTTTTTGTCTAAAGACTACATATAAATAGCTACCAAAATTAATGTCGGTAACTGCAGTTTGACTAAAAGTTGACAAAAAATGCAATGACTTTTCGTCAACTAAAACTAGACTAAAACTATAAAAGACAAAATGACTAAAATGTGACTAAGACCAATAAGCATTTTCGTCTGAAGATGAAGACTAAGACTAAATCAAAAATGGCTGCCAAAATTAACACTGCTGCTGTATATTCATAACCAAATATTTCAAAACCAACAACCAAGCCACATAAACAATGCCATTGGCACTAGTCTACATTGCAGACATGTCTCTTAATGCACATAACTTTTCACCTTTTTGCACAATCTTGAAAAAAGTACTATTGTTGAAATTCTCAGATCAAGCAAACTTCAACGCACCCTTATCCACTACCTGCTCACGTTAGTGAACCGCACCCGAGCAAGCACACTTCGCAGTTCCTCCGGAAATGCATTCTAGTTACTTTACAATACTTTTAAAAACTGTTTTATAATTCAGGAGTCATGGATAGTGGAAACCTTTTCAGTAACCAACCAATTTTATCACTAATAATTTCAATATTTTACTTCTAGAGTTTAATGGCATGCAGGAAACTGCTAAAAGTCAAGTCAAGTCATCCTTATTTATATAGCGCTTTTAACAATATAGATTGTTCCAAAGCGGCTTTACAGAGATACAAGGATAGTTTAAAGTAACAGAGATTGTTTTGGCTTTATAGCAGTTCTTGAATAAAGTTATTTTCCAGCTAAAGTTAATTTGATTGATTCACTTCCATCGCAACGATCATTAGCTATTAACTTAGGGGCCGCTAACTGACACCGTTTTAACAGGAAACTCTACACAGACTTTAAACGCGAAACCTGGGAGAACGCTGATGGCGTGCACATGCGTATTACGAGTTCAGTCTATTGGTATGTGCGTTTGAATATATGTGCGCAGGTTTGTAATTCCCTACAAACCAAGCCTTAAAAAAACTACTTGTCTGGCCTTAACATTTTGATACAGAATTGTATCACTTCGGGGTAGATACGCGAACCGAAATTTTCCCGACAACGTTTTATCTGTAGAGTGGTAAAGGGATCCTCCATAAGGAGAAACTAGTTGCCACTTTAGCACCCCACTATGATATCGGGTCTAGGCGCAGGTCCTTCATGAGATCTGGATACGGCCTGGATCCGGCAGGCTGTGGGAAAACCTCGGGATAAACAAAAACACTAAAATTAGCGTAGATGTCATTCTTCTTATGATGTAACGAGTACATCAGGATTTATGGGAAGTGTTCCCGGTTCCGGCTGACCTGATCTATGCAGCCTAACATTGAATTATAGATGTCTATAATGTGTTATGTGTATGCTAGGTCAAAGAGATGTGTCTTTAGTCTAGCTTTGAATGTGTCTGCTTCCCGGACAATGGTAGGAAGACTGTTCCAGAGTTTTGGTGCTAAATAGGAGAAGGATCTACCGCCAGCAGTCGATTTTGATATTCTAGGTATTTTCAACTGGCCGAAATTTTGAGATTGCAATAGACGTGAAGGACTATAATGCGTTAAGAGCTCGCTTAAGTACTGTGGAGCTAAACCATTTAGTGCTTTGAAAGGAATTAGCAATATTTTAAAATGTATACGATGTTTAATAGGGAGCCAGTGCAGTGTTGACAGAACAGGGCTAATATGGTCATACTTCCTGGTTCTGGAAAGAACTCGAGCTGCTGCGTTTTGGACCAGCTGTAGTTTGTTTATTAAGCGTGCAGGGCAACCACCCTATAGAGCATTACAATAATCTAGCCTTGAGGTCATGAACGCATGAACTAATTGTTCCGCATTTGTCAATGAGAGCATATGGCGTGATTTAGATATATTTTTACGATGGAAAAATGTGGTTTTCGTTAGGTTGTGAAGAAATATAGAGCTGAGTATCATCTGCATAACAGTGAAAGCTAATTCCATGGTTCCTAATGCTATCTCCCAAGGGTAGCATGTACAGAGTGAACAGCAACGGTCCTAGAACTTGTGATCAATAAGACATCTCTTCATTTACTGCTACGTAAGGGATAATGTAGAGCGAGGTGGTTTTTATAGCGAATACAACCCCGACAGGCTGATCAGGAGCCCGACACGAAGCGGAGCTTGAATCAGCCTGAAGAGGTTGTATTCGCTATAACAACCGCCTCGCTCTACATTATCCCGCTTATTACATGGCTACCTACCAAATCAATCAATAATTTGACACAAAATATTGATTTAAAAAGGAGTTTATTGATTTAAAAACAATTGTATTGCTTCCGCTAAAGAAAATAGTCAGTTTCGTCTCTACGGTTAGAATTCTGCGTCCATAGCAACGCGCTGTTTTTCATGGCAACGGTGTGCAATACTTCACAGCGGTCTGTTATCAAGAAATACATTAGAGCATTCTACATTAGAATTCAACCAAGCCATGTAATAAAAACTGATAACAGTCAGATAAGTATGATTTAAACCATGCTAATGCAATTCCACTAATGCCAGCATAATTTCAAGTCTATTTAAAAGAATGTTGTTGTCAATAGTGTCAAATGCAGCACTAAGATCGAGTAACACTAATAGAGAGATACAACCACGATCGGGTGATAAGTGTTGCGGCAAAACCGCCCGCTGTCACGCTTCTCGTTACACGGGAATGAACGGCAGTTTTAATGTTATTATTTAATAATAATATTAAAACACTTAATAACATTTAATAATCAAACACATTTAATAATACTACAGTTTCCATCTTTGTAACTGTGATATCAACTTTAATATATGTACATTTAATCTAAATTAAGCTTTGGTACCGAAATTGGTACAGAGAACCGTGGATTTTCACTGGTATAGGTACCGAATACTGAAATTATGGTACCGTGACAACACTAGAGTATGATTACGACAATGATTAGGTCCTGACACGTGTTGTCTAACTCCAATAGAGTTCAGAATGTTTTTAAATGCCAATCCCAATGCATCTCTTTCATTATCTACATGTATATTAAAATCACCAACAATTAGTACTTTATCTGCAGCCAATACTAACTCTGATAGAAAGTCAGCAAATTCTTTGATAAAGTCTGTATGGTGCCCTGGTGGCCTGTATACAGTAGCCAGCACAAATCTCAAACGTGATTTATCGTTTGCACTATATATTTTTACTTTAAGCATCAACACTTCAAAAGAAGTATATTTAAAACTAGATTTCTTAGTGGTTTTGAAAATATTACTATAAATTACAGCGACACCTCCCCCTTTGCCTTTCAGACGAGGCTCATGTTTATAACAGTAATCTTGTGGTAATTTAAAGTAATGTAATCGTTTGGTTTTAGCCAGGTTTCTGTCAAACACAGCACATCTATAACTATAGTCAGTAATCATATCATTAACAATGAGTGCTTTTGAAGTAAGGGATCTAATATTCAGCAACCCAAGCTTTAGCATTTGCTCATCTGTATTATAGCTGTTTTTTTATTTTTTTAAAGGTCCCCTATTATGCAAAATTCACTTTTGCATGCTGTTTGGACATAAATGTGTGTTGGCAGTGTGTGTACACAACCAGCCAATAGTGATAAAAATCCACTCACTCCTTTTTTATTAATCCCCATAAATCATAAGCACTGTCTCCCAACGACCTGTTTTCAGAATGCTGTTTTAGTGACATCACTACAGCACAGGCCCCGCCCACAAGTGTTGACAGACACTGCCGTTTCAACATAGACCCGCCCTGATCGAGTTCACAGCTGCTGTGCACTGACGAGAATGTCTCCCAAGCGTTGTAGGTGTTGTGTGGCTGGATGTATTAATCCACATAGCTCTCTCTATTTACTCCCGAAATCTGAGGCAGCCGCTGAAGACGAGGTGGAATTATTTTGTTTTTAAAGGAGCATTTCACCCATGGGAACATTGATCTTTATTGAAAGTGGGTCATATATGTAGTCGAAATGTAAAATAAATTTTGAATTTGGTGCCTTCTTGACCGAGGAAAGATAGAAAATAACTTCAGGACGCATTTGTATGAAAGCTACAAGGCTAGCTACCACCGGAGCTTGAAATTCATTTCACACAAAATGTCTAACGTTAGTTAGTTGGCGAACTCATTAGTGAATTACTCCTCATTTGTATTTCTTTCGAAGTGGTGAGTTATTGCATGGTAACGTTACCGGGATGTTCAGTCAGATGCGGTGCGAAACTAGGATGGTTCACAACACAAACGTCCGTGTCCTCGTCTGATTCAGAGATTTCGTCCAGGAGAAATTGGCATCGTTTAAATTCTTTGCAGCAGACGGACTCTATCTCTGTGTTCGTAGTTGCATAGTGAGATCACCGGCGCCATCAGCTCGAGCCAGTCTGGGCTTCTCGTCCGCGGCAGGCAGGTCTTCTGCCTCGGCTGCTCTTCGCTATAATGCGGCTTGTAAAGGTAACCACAAACACCTGATTCGAGCATCAGACTTCCGAAATCCTCATCTTCTACATCATATTGAGTAACGTTACCCTCCGCTATTGTCATATCTTCACAGCTGGCTCCACAGTGCCTGTTAGCTTAGCTTCCAAACAAGATGGAGGATCTTGCTTTTAGTTTCAGAAAGTGAAGTCCCACCCACTGATCTGTAATAGGCCTGTAGCGTGAGCGGGTCCGGCCCCCTGGAATAATGAGGAGCTAGTGTTTGTAGTCTCTACACTTTTCAATGAAATGTGACTTCCTGCTTATTATGACGCAAAATGATGATTTTTACGTCATAATAAGCAGGAAGTAAAACACTTAAATCCTTATTTCTCCCATCTCAGGGAAAAATTAATGAAAAATCCACGTTTATTATAATATATGACTGGGTTTCTAACAATACAAAGCTTAATGCAAATGGGTGAAGTGTCCCTTTAAAGAAAATGCTCCCTCAACTCTACCGAAATTCGTTTATGTACTTGCGCACTTCTTATAACTTACTGTGTTTACTCAGCTCTTACGGTGATTTTCTGAAGTAAAACTGATGCTTCATCTTTTGTGTGATGTACAATAAACTTTATTAAACTCATCAGTATATGTTTGAACATCATTCGGACCTGGTCCGAAACAGCAGACTTGTAGGCTATTAATAATGGATACATACAAGCAGATGACAAATACGTTATAACTGTAATTAAACTACTAAACTATACCTGTTCCATCTCTATACAGCACTCTGACTCTGTAGGCATTATTGTCCGACTCCGGGTCGAAATGAACACCGTTACTGAGAGTTTCTGATATTATCATCATTCCGTGAGATGAAATTGTCCTGAGAGACTGAGCGCGAGCTCGTGAGGCTCCGCCCCCTGTGCCGTCCAGCAGCAGCTCATTTGCATTTAAAGGGCACACACTAAAACAGCGCGTTTTTCTGAGCCCCAAAAAATGACAATTTAAACATGCTGTAAAAAATGATCTGTTGGGTATTTTGAGCTGAAACTTCACATACACACTCTGGGGACATCAGAGACTTATTTTACATCTTGTGAAAAGGGGCATAATACGGGACCTTTAACATCAATTAAATTTTTAACCTTAGATGGGTTTGGAAGTTTTTTGGATTTCCAAATTCGGGGAACTGACACAGTCTCTATATGATGATAGCTAGGTGAAAGAGGCTAGAAGAAGATGTGATAGGATTTATCTGACCTTGGTGATGTGTGACAGCTAGCAGACGGTCGGTTTAGCCAGTCTGTCTGCTTCCTGACCTGAGTCAGAAGTGTCTTCTTTAAAATAAAGAAGTGAAACTACGAGTAATATAAAGAATAGCCTGTAAGATAAGCCATGTTTCTGAATGACAGATCCTAGTGATGGAGAAGAGAAGCGCCCAGCACTGAGGCACTCCAGTAGCTAGATATTGGGTCTTAGACACCTCACCCCTCCACGACACCCGGAAGGACCCACTGAGAGGTCAGACTTGAACCACTGGAGTGCTGTAACTGAGATGCCCTTCATCTTTAGGACTGACAGGAGAATCTGGTGGTTAACTATGAGAACTGAGGATTCGGAGGCTCCTCTTGCCAGTCTCAGAGCTTCAATAACCGAGAACAGGGCCGTCTCAGTTTAGTGGCGCTTCTGAAGCCAGACTGGTTGTTGTCCAGGAGGATGTTCTGTGTGAGAAATGTAGATAAAGGAGTCTGGATCTGATATATTTCTCAAGGCTGGAGAGAGTAAAGCAGAACGTTATAATCCATGTGTAGAAACTCCCTGAAGACAGTTAATATCTGCTTTACAGACGCTCATGTGTGACGCTCAAGATGTCAGACTAAGTCGTTTGAGTGCGTGTGTGTTGTGAGTTATCTGTGAGCTATCTGAGTAGTTTCATCAGTTTCATCAGTGTGAACTTCTCGTTCTCTAGTTGGACAAAAGTGTCACATTAATACTAACAAAGTGCGATCGTAAATCCTTCAATTTATGGTCAAAGCACAACAGTTAGTATCTCCGTGCCGTCAACTGAACCTTATATCAAGCGTGGCTTGTATTTCTGGCGGCTTTTCGCGGGTTTGGAGGATTTGGATGATCCTACCTGGTTGGACTGTGGAAGCTGTCTTGGAGATCGAAGCTATCTGTAGAAGCTGTCCGTGTGGTCATTATGGATCTGAATCCTTCAAGATGAAGGGAAGTGCTTTTTTCTGCCTCTGATGTGGTTTTATTTTTATTCTTATTGTTTTAGACCTTGCTGTTCTTGATTTTATCTTATTTTCCATAGCATCGCGTAACTTCACTGTGCCCATTTTCCTGTTTACATCTGACGTCAAGTACCGCTTTTCATCCATCCCAGGAGAGCGAATAACTGGAGTGGATTACCCACAAAGTGGATTTGGATTCCACTGCTCCACTCGCCTACCGGTACTTTACTATGAAGGGCTTTATTGGTGCTTTTGGAGAAAAGATGAAGGGCCTGACTCGAATGCTGTGTTTTTTTATTTTACTGTGCCTATCTAGCCATTACAATACTGAAGGTGGTTTTCACGGGTATGACAAACCATATTTAGCGACTCCACTTACGTTCACAGCACACAGAGGAACGTCTGCATCTGGTTTTGCACTAGAGGTGCCGTGTGCCAGACTGTCTTCTATACTCCAGTCCTGTTTTTGCACCGAAGACCTGGTCTGTCTGTCCAGTGTTATGGCTCTTCAGGATAATTTTACAATCTCTATAAGTGCCCACTGGAATTTTAAAATAGTAGAGACAAATTCTAAATATTATAATATTAAATCATTTAGGCAGAGGTGCTTGATTGTTTTATTACTTTTGATTTCGGGAAACGTTCAACCTAATCCAGGCCCAGTTTCTGACTCTGCATCAAGCTTAGAAACACCTGCAGATTTTAAATCAAGGTGCGGACTTGGTTTTATTCATTTGAATGTTCGGAGCTTAATTTCTAAAATGGATATGGTTCGTATTTGGGCACAATCCACTGATGCGGATGTAATTGTTCTAACTGAAACTTGGCTAAGTAAATCTGTTCTAGACAAGGATATTTGTATTAGTGGTTATAATGTATATAGGTCTGACCGACCAAAAAGGGGTGGGGGCGTAGCAATATTTATAAAAAAAAGGTTTTATGTTAAAGTACTGCTTTTTAAATCAGTGAGTAAACAATTTGAATTTTTAGCTCTCGATCTTGAGGTTTCTAAATCCCTCAGCATAACTGTTGTTGGTTGCTATAGGACACCGTCTGCTGATAGTAGTGCGCTCCCTTCTTTATTCCAGCTATTCTCAGCTCTTGATGCTAAAGAATTGGTAGTTTTAGGTGATTTAAATTGGAATTGGTTGCATTCAGCAACTGATGAATTTAAAACCTATTGTGATGCATTGAATCTTTTTCAGATTGTCGACAAGCCCACTAGACCAAACCTAAAATGTCCAGAAAAATCATCACTCATAGATCTAATCTTAACAAACACTCCCCATAAGTATTCAACTGCATCCATATTTGCGAATGACATCAGTGATCACTGTGTCATCGCAACAGTTAGAAACACAAAAATTCCTAAAACTAAACCAAACATCATAACCAAGCGTGATATGAAACATTTCTCAGAACAAGGGTTTCTACACGATTTGAATGATTTGGAGTGGGAACAAATAAATTTAATTCCTGACCTTGAAATAGCCTGGGAACTTTTTTATGCAAATCTTTCTGCTTTAGTCAACAAACATGCTCCTCGCAAAAGGTACAGGGTGAAGGGTCGGAATAATGCATGGTTTTCTCATCATTTATCAAATATGCTTCATGAGCGCAACCTGGCATGGGCAAAAGCTAGGAAAACCGATTTAAATTCAGATTGGCTTGATTTTAAGCGATTGCGCAATGCATGCATGGTTGCAATCAGAAAAGCTAAAGCTGAACATTTTCTTATAGAAACATCTCACAATCTAAACAATTCATCAAAATTTTGGAAAAGTGTTAAATCATTAACTGAAAATAATAAAGGCATGGAACTTCCATCATGTATTAATTATGGCTCTGATACAATCATTGATAAAGTAAATATGCTTAATTGTTTTAATGAACACTTCATTGCTTCTGGTTTTTTGTTTGATTCAGTTAATGGTGCTCATGTGAACCCTTCGACTGTTCAGTCAGAGAGCTTAGTGTCTAGTCAATCATTCAACTTTTCACCAATTGCAATCTCTGAGGTGTGCAAAGCCCTTAAATCTTTAGATGTTTCGAAATCGGCAGGTCCGGATAATTTAGAACCTTACTTTTTAAAGCTAGCAGCTGATTTTATTGCCCCACCTCTGACTCATATTTTTAACCTTTCACTTGACTTAAATGAAATTCCACTTATATGGAAATCAGCTTTTGTTCTTCCTCTGTTTAAAGGCGGAGATCCTACACAACCAAATAATTACCGGCCCATTTCCAAGCTGTCAGTTTTGGCCAAAGTCCTTGAAACATTGGTCAACAATCAATTAAAAGAATTTCTGTCTGTAAATAATACCCTGTCTGATTTTCAATCTGGTTTTAGAAAACAACATAGTACAACTACGGCAGCCCTAAAGGTAATAAATGATTTTATTGAATCTGTTGATAACAAGAAACACTGTGCAGCCTTATTCATCGATCTATCAAAAGCATTTGATACTGTTGATCATACTTTACTGATAAAACGACTTGTCAGTATTGGATTATCTAAACATACGATCGGTTGGTTTAATAACTATCTTTCAAACAGAACTCAGTGTGTACAGGCAGAAGGTTTTATCTCTGGTTCACTCAATGTCACTAAAGGTGTGCCACAGGGGTCAGTCCTAGGACCACTCCTATTTACTCTATATATAAATAATATAGATCATAATGTTCATAATGTAAAGTTTCATTATTACGCTGATGATACAATCATATATAGTTCAGCATCCACACCCAATCAGGCTCTCTCTCAGTTACAGCTTGCATTTGATATTGTTCAGCGTAACTTATTTGAATTAAAATTAGTTTTAAATGTTGATAAAACAAAATTCATGTTGTTTTCTAAATCCAAATCAATCCCTCATAATAATCTTCTGCCTATTACTACGTCCCAAGGTTCAGAAATTGAGTTTGTGTCTCAGTATAGGTATCTGGGGATTTTAATTGATGACGCTCTCTCCTTTGGCCCTCATGTCCAGCAATTGGTGAAAAGATTGAAAGTAAAATTGGGTTTTTACTTTAGAATCAAATCTTGTCTTTCCTTTGAGGCAAAAAAGAGGCTTGTTGCAGCGACTTTTCTGTCTGTACTAGACTATGGTGATGTTATATATATGCATGCATCTTCACAGTGTTTACATGCTTTAGACACTGTTTATCATGGTGCACTGAGGTTCATAACAAATCTTAAAACCCTCACTCATCATTGTGTGTTGTATACTCGGGTTGGCTGGTCTGCGTTGTCCATCCGAAGACAAAAACACTGGCATGTTCTTATTTATAAATCTATTCTCGGTTTACTTCCTTCATATCTTTGTACATACATTTGTAAAAAGTATGCTTGTAGCTATAGCCTCCGGTCACAGGAATTATTTTTACTGTCTGTTCCAGTGGCACGTACAGAGTTTGGGAAAAAGGCATTTAAATTTGCTGCTCCCTCTGCCTGGAATTGTTTACAAAGTACATTGAAACTGAAGAAACTGGTTTCGTTGGACACTTTTAAAGTATTTTTAAATGATTTGGAGAAGGAAACATCGGGCTGTAGATGTTTTAGCTAGCTATGTAGTGATATTGAAATTTGATTGGATTTGCTTGTGTGTGTATATGTGTATGTATTGTTGGATGTTTGTTAAACTCAAACGTGCTGTGTCTGTCAGTCTTGGCCAGGACGCTCTTGTAAAAGAGATTCTTAATCTCAATGTGCTTCTTTCCTGGTAAAATAAAGGTTATATGTGCAAATGCAGGTTTATTTTACCAAGCTGATGCTAATAATTACTTTACAATACTTTTAAAAACTGTTTTATAATTTCAATATTTTACTTCTAGAGTTTAATGGCATGCAGGAAACTAAATATAGTTTAGGCATGCAGCTAAAATAAAGAAGTGAAACTATGAGTAATATAAAGAATAGCCTGTAAGGGTGGATTTTCTGCAGGGGTTCAGTCTGCAAGACTGACGAATAACTAAAGAAACGTTGTCAGCAAGATGGTAGAAAACTGCACATTTCTTGTCTATTCCACCCACTGCCACTTATACCAACGACGGAAATAAGCGCAGTTACAATAGCTTAATTGCTCATCACCCCCAATTTTGGCAAGTGCTGCATACATGACATACCCAAAATAAAAAGGTTGCTGCTCATAAGTCATTCTGAATAGACACATAACACACATATATTTAGAAAGCCAACCCTTGAGAGTTTATAGTTCAAGACTCAAAATTAACCAGACTGTTATTAATATTGAGATATATAAGCTCAAACATAAAAACAAAAGCAACAAATATTAAGAATATATTTATTAAATGTATAAAAATATTATTTGAATTTAGGATAGCAACTTATAACCACAACTAAAGTGTAGCCACAACTGTGGTCATGCTTCATTTCAAATCGGAGTATGTTATCTCTAAAATTATGCATTTTATGAAGCCTATTGTGAGACCATGTCAGGGGAGGATTTCAGAGAATTTTTTTTAGAAGGCTACAAGTTTCTCATCAAATAGTTTATTGCGCTCTAAACACCAATTTACATTCTCTGACTCATGTCTGGCAGGAGAACTGACCCATTAGTGTTCTTTTCATTTAAATCGACCAAACTCACACCTTTGCCGGCATGAAACTTAATCTTCATTATTCTTGTATCCTTATTCTTTTGTTTGATTTCAGCCATTACAGCCTTTCTTCTGGCATAATGCTTGGCCATCGATAGCTATGTAAATCGTGAATACATGATTAATCCTTAAGTCTTGTTTAGAAAACAAACAATACAAAACAATTATTGGAACTTTTAAATGCGAATTATTTTTATAAAATGTTCAAGTCATAAAATTATTTTGAAATATGTTATATTTAGCATTTTAGATGAAGCTATGGGCTATCATTACCTAGCATATGCATTCTGTAAACATTCTTTATTCATATGAAAACCCCAAATCGCACGAAAATCACCCACAAAACACAAATACTTCATATCGTGCATTTATTAGTTACTTGTTTCAGGTGAAGAGATGTCACTTTCGCTTTGTTATCATGGATGTGCAGAATCAGGAAGTGTAAACATTCGCGTCATGCAGAAGAGGTCACGTTGAATCACGTGAAGATGATTGACAGCTGGTACAGCGAATCCCAGATAGCACGGACTATTTGATGTGCATTTTACATCTGGAAGACGTATTTTTAAGAGTGTTTGCTCATCTGCAATACGTCTATAGGACGTTTCCTGTCAGATGTCAAATAGACGTTTAGAAGATGTCAGTTTAACATACATTCTAAATCATTCCAAATCATTACATCTTAAAGACATCTTCTAAACGTCTATTTGACATCTGACAGGAAACGTTCTATAGACGTATTGCAGATGAGCAAACACTCTTAAAAATACGTCTTCCAGATGTAAAATGCACATCAAATAGTCCGTGCTATCTGGGAATAATAAAGATTTGAGGTCAAGTATGACGCAAATCAGGAAGAGGAGAAACACATCTCGCTCTGTGCGCTGTTTGAGCTCTAAAGATCGCATAATTCAGTGGAAAATGAACAGAATTTTTATTCTGTATGATCAAAATATTGTACAAACATGTGATAATTAATCATTTTTCTCCAAATATGCGCACTATTGGACTAATAACCCTGGCGGATGCTGTTTATTATATGTATTTGACCACAAATAAACCGGAGAAGACGAGAATGAATGTTTTGTGAGTGATAATTTCTATTCAAAATAACGATCGTTACAGATGAATTATTTTGCACTCCTGGCATAAATTAAGAAATTAATGTCACTGCAAACCACTTAAATCATAAACAGTGGTCAAATATCGAAGCTGGAGTCTTAAACCTTCCTTATGATGCTGAGTTTGTCCAGATCAAGTAAGAGTGCGATGTTTTAAAGAGTAATTAATTTTGAACAACGTTAAGTTGGGATCACCAGTGGCCCTATGACGGGCAAGGGTTAATATGTGGGAGAGCGTTGCTGTAGAGAGTGATGATATTGTATTGCAATATGAAGCACTTCAAAGTCAATACCAAATCAAAACTAGTTAGCACATTATTTGTAATTGAAAAGGTTTAATGACAAAATATGGTTATGGTTACACTTTAAATAGTTACAAAATAGATGAATGAGATGATTATAACTTGTACCACTAATTGTACTCAGCATATATGAAAAATGTTACGAGAGAGAGAGAGAGAGAGAGTGTGTAGAGAGATAGAGAGAGAGAGTGTGTAGAGAGAGAGAGAGAGACAGAGACAGAGACAGAAAGTGTGTGTAGAGAGAGAGACAGAGAGTGTGTAGAGAGATAGAGAGAGAGAGAGACTTGACTTTTAGGGTATCTTTTTATTTTACAAAAACATATTTTCCTTCATATATATTTTTTTCCTTTTTTATTCTTTCCCTTTACAATTACACTTTTGTTGACTGTTTACAATCTAAGATTATTAAAAACAGACAATAAATATAACATGGACATAAAAATGACAATGTACAATAGGTTTAAAAAAAATAAAAATAGACAATAACTTGCAAATTACCATCAATATCAACTTAACACGTGTTTTTATCAATCCTTTCAAAATTGATAAAACATCAGTGGACCCCGTATCATTAATTTTTCCTTTACGTGACAACCAAATTGCCATTTTTGCCTGTCCAAATAAGAAATTTAGTAAAACAAGTACTTCCTTTTTACTTCTAACATATTTTGGCCCATAAATAAAACCCATTGGGGTAAAAACGATGCCCAACGTTTGGCACCACTTTTCTAATTCAGAAAATAATATCTGCAATCTCCTACAATTAAAAAAAACAAGTGGAAAACCGTTTCCTGTACCCCACAAAAAGGGCATCCCTCCCCTACCTCTGGATCAAGGTGTGCTCTGTGTCTGTTTGTAGCTATTATACCATGCACTATCCTCCACTGAAGATCTCCAGTCCTTTTCTCAGTAGGAGGCTTGTACAGGGACCTCCAGCTACCTTTAGGGGAAGCGCCTGCTCCAAACACCTCTTGCCATTTAGACTCCTTTACACTGTCCAACGTTTGAAGGTATAACACTTTTACACACAGTACATAAAGAGCCTTTTTTCCAACATCACTGATAAAAACAAGTTGGGGTGTCCCAAAAGACAGCAGTCCACCCTCCGATTCATTCCATAATCCAGTCTTTGCAGAAATAGTCAATTCTGGGAAGGAAAAAAAAATCCTCTTCGTCAACATGCTTTTCCAGAGACAGTCTGTAATCCATAGGTAGGGCTTTACTTAACTGAGTCAGTATATTCTGGGCGAGCCGAATTGATCTTATACACAGTTTTTCAGCTAAAACGGCAGCAGATATCCATCCTTCCTCAGATAAAAATTGTCCAACTTTTAATAACTTTGCAGTCTTTAGAGTATTTCTTAGAGATATTGACTTTGGAATATTCAAGTCGAATGCAGGATTGAAAAGGATCGGTTCTTCTTTCAACCACATTCTCTGCGCACCATTTCGTTCTCGGGATACTCTGTAAACTGTCCAAGATGTTAAAATTGACCTGTAGAAAACTGTTAATCCAGACATGTCTATCTTGTTAATGTCCATGAGGAATAAATGGCGGTCTAGTCCCATATTACCTGCTCTCCTCAGTGGGGTACAGGCGACTTCAGCCCAGCTCACATCTTCCCCACACAGGAGTTTCTTCACGGTCTGGAGTCTGAAGGCTTTTACTCTTGATCTTGTAGCGAGCCACTACAAATTAAGTCGAAAGAAACAAATAATTAATTAATAATCATATTAAATAACACACACACACACAAAAAAAAAAAAAAATCTACACAATTCACTCATTTACAAACAAACTCATTTACAAACAAACATTTTTTCGCCTATCGTGCGTCTACTCTACACCCGTACCACTAAAAAGACGGATTATATCCAAGACTTCAGCCATAAATTAGTATTAATATTGATAACATCACTGGTAGCGTCGTTGCTAACTTAACGTACTGTCCATCTGTTAAAATGGCGAATATATCAGATGTAAGTAGTCTACCTTTTGGTGCAGGTGAGGACACATTTGAGCTGCACGCGCAGCAGTCTGAGCTGGAAGCTGTCGAGAAACAGATCCACGACCTTTTAGTGAGACAGGCCGAGCTGATAGACCGGCGTTTGGCTCTTGAAACATCACGCGCCGATGCACACAAATCAGAGATTAACGTTACTAACCCGCTGACTCCGACCTTGTCTACTCCATGCGTTTCTCAACATCGGTCCCGAGCGTCGAGGTCGCGATCAGCCATGGTCTCGTTCACTCCGGCTCCAACATGCCACCACGAAGCCTGGATGGTTCCGCAGCGGAAGACGCGAGTCAGGTCTAGACCAAGAAAACTCTCTCCGACCCTCCCGGTTTTCGAGATATCCACACAAAACCGCTTCTCCCCTCTTCGCGAAACAGAACGCGTTGCTGTGATCATCGGCGATTCCATCATTCGACACGTACACGCTACGTTAAATAAAAGTAAGGTGCATAGTCACTGCTTTCCTGGTGCTCGTGTTTCTGAAATCGCTGCTCGCGTTCCCGAGATTCTGAACGAGCGCGTCGGAACTGTTGTCCTGCACGCGGGAGTGAACGACATCAGGCTGCGCCAGATGGAGGTTCTGAAGAAAGACTTCAGGAATCTGATCGATACGGTACGCAGCACATCGCCTGAAATAACGATCATTGTGTCAGGACCGCTTCCCACGTACCGACTAGGTCATGAAAAGTTTAGTAGATTATTCGCGCTAAATGAATGGTTAATGTCATGGTGCAATGAGCAGAAACTGCTCTTTGTAAATAATTGGAATCTGTTTTGGGAGCATCCTAGGCTTTTCTGCGCTGATGGCTTACACCCAAGCAGATTCGGATCGGATCTTCTGTCGGATAACATCTTCAAAATGTTAAATACCTTTTGACTTGTAACCAAAAGTCCAAATCATAGTCTCTGCTGCACCAATTTAACTGATATAAATACTAGTGTTGAACATTGCATAGAAACTGTGTCTATTCCTCGTTTAGTGAGATCAAATAATAAATCTACTGCAGGATCTAGAAAAAATCTAATTGTTATTAAACCAGAAAATGTTGCTATTAGTAAACAAAAACAATTTCTAAAGCTAGGTCTTCTAAATATTAGATCACTCACACCTAAGGCAGTTATTGTAAATGAAATAGTCACAGATAATAGCTTCGATGTACTTTGCCTTACTGAAACCTGGCTTAAACCAAATGATTATTTCGGTCTAAATGAGTCTACTCCATCAGGATACTCCTATAAGCATGAGCCCCGTCTGATTGGTTGTGGCGGCGGTGTTGCAACAATCTATAGAGATATTCTCAATGTTACTCAGAAAATGGGCTATAAGTTTATTTCGTTTGAAGTACTTGTACTAAATGTTACGCTCTTAGATGTTCGAAAAACATCCCTATTATCTCTAGCCTTGGCTACCGTATATAGACCGCCTGGGCCTTACGCTGATTTCCTAAAATAGTTTGCAGATTTTCTCTCAGACCTATTAGTTAATTTCGATAAAGCATTAATTTCCTTAGACTTTAATATCCACGTAGATAATTCAAATGATGCGTTAGGGGCTGCGTTTACAGATTTATTAAACTCCTTTGGGGTCAAGCAAAACGTTACCGGACCAACTCATCATTTTAATCATACACTCGATTTAATTATATCACATGGAACCGATCCAACCGATATAGATATCATTCCACAAAGTGACGATGTCACTGACCATTACATGGTAACTTGCATATTACGTACTCCTGTAATATATCATGCTGCGCCGCGTTATCGATTAGGCAGAACAATCCTTCCATCCACCATTGATAATTTTTCAAATAGCTTATCTGATCTGTCTCAGCTGCTCAGTGAACCCAAACAAACAGATGAACTTGAGGAATTAACTAGCACTATGAGCACCATTCTCTCTGGAACATTGGATATTGTTGCACCCATTAGATTAAAAAAGGTCAGAGAGAAAAGTAAAGCACCATGGTACAACAATACTACGCATGTTCTAAAGAGAGAAACCCGTAATTTAGAGCGTAAATGGAAAAAAACTAACTTAGAGGTATTTAGAATCGCATGGAAAGACAGTATGTCACGTTATAAAAAGGCCCTAAAAGCGGCCAGGGCTGAGCACCTCCGCAAATTAATAGAAAATAACCAAAATAATCCTAGGTTCTTATTTAACACCGTGGCTAAACTAACTAATAAACAGATGTCTCCTGAACAAAATATTCCGTTACAGTTTAGTAGTAATGATTTCATGAAGTTCTTCACTGAGAAAATAGAAAACATCAGAACCACAATTGTAAACGTTCAATCCTCAATCGCGCCTTATAATTCAGCCTCAATTATCACCCCGCAAGAACAATTACAGTGCTTTACAACTATAGAACAAAAAGAGTTAAATAAACTTATCACTTCATCTAAAACAACAACATGTTTACTAGATCCTATACCAACTAAACTATTGAAAGAAGTGTTACCTATAGTGGAAGAGCCTCTCCTCAATATTATTAACTCATCTTTATCTTTAGGTCATTTTCCAAGAACATTTAAACTGGCAGTTATAAAACTTCTCATTAAGAAACCACAATTAGATCCACATAATCTAGCAAATTATAGACCCATTTCAAATCTACCTTTTATGTCTAAAATACTAGAAAAAGTTGTGTCCGCTCAACTGGGCTCTTTCTTGCAAGAAAATGACACCTTTGAAAAGTTTCAGTCTGAATTCAGGCCGCATCATAGCACTGAAACTGCGCTCGTTAAAATCACAAATGATTTACTATTAGCTTCTGACCAAGGCTGTATCTCAATATTAGTTTTACTTGATCTTAGTGCTGCGTTCGATACTATAGATCATACAATACTCTTAGATCGACTACAAAATTATACTGGTGTTCAAGGACAAGCATTAAGCTGGTTTAGATCGTATTTATCTGACCGCTACCATTTTGTTTATTTAAATGGAGAAAAATCGATCATAACTCCAGTAAACTATGGAGTGCCGCAGGGATCTGTGTTAGGCCCTCTGTTATTTTCAATATATATGCTGCCACTTTGAAACATTATAAGGAAACATGGAATTAGTTTCCATTGTTATGCTGATGACACTCAAATCTATATTTCATCACGGCCAGATGAAAACGCTAAATTATCCAAATTGACAGAGTGTGTTAAGATATAAAAGATTGGATGACGCGCAATTTTCTTTTATTAAATCCAGACAAGACAGAGGTACTAATCATCGGTTCAAAAAACCACCCCCAAAACCTCTCACAATACAACTTTAACATAGTAGGATGTCCTGTTACTTTAACCTCTACAGTAAAAGACCTGGGTGTTATATTAGACTGCAACCTGTCTTTTGAAAATCATATTTCATCTGTTACAAGAACAGCCTTTTTCCACCTTAGAAACATTGCTAAGCTACGTAACATGCTATCAGTTTCTGACGCAGAAAAGTTAGTTCATGCATTTATGACCTCGAGACTAGATTACTGTAATGCTTTATTAGCCGGTTGTCCTGCAACCTCAATAAACAAGATACAGTTAGTCCAAAATGCCGCCGCCAGAGTTCTAACTAGATCAAGAAAATATGATCATATAACACCAATTTTATCATCACTACATTGGTTACCTATAAAGTTCCGTATTAATTACAAGGTATTGCTACTGACTTATAAAGCCCTAAACGGCTTAGCTCCAGTCTATTTAACCGATCTTCTATCGCCCTATAATCCATCGCGCTCTTTAAGATCACTAAATTCGAGGCTTTTGGTCATACCTAGATTATCCAGATCCACCAAAGGAGGGAGAGCATTTTCACATTTAGCTCCAAAACTCTGGAATAGTCTTCCTGATACTGTCCGTTGCTCAGACTCGCTCTCCCAGTTTAAAACTAGATTAAAGACGCATCTCTTCAGCCAGGCATTCATATAATACTTTTAATCTTACAGTTAAATCCGACCTCTAGTTCATAAACGCCAGAGGAGAACTGGCCCCCGACTGAGCCTGGGTTCTCCCAAGGTTTTTTTTTTTTCTCCATTAGGTCACCTGATGGAGTTTTTCGGTTCCTTGCCACTGTTGCCTTTGGCTTGCTCAGTTGGGGATATTTGGGGATATTCAATTTAATTAATCAATCAACGATACTATTGATCAGCATTACCAAACGTGGACGTTCCACTAGAAACAAACATTGATGTATTATTTTAATTTAATACTGTGAAGCTGCTTTGATACAACCTATGTTGTGAAAAGCGCTATATAAATAAATTTGACTTGACTTGACTTGACAATTTCATTATAGTCAGTAAAAATTGTACGAACGGAACTAAAAATGGTAACAAAAAGAGAAAAGAGGTGTGGTTTTGGGTGACAGAGAACGATAAGGAAGAGGAAGGAGGAAGTAGAGAAGAGGAAGTAGGGAAGAGGAAGTAGAGAAGTGGAAGGAGAGTCTGGTTGGGAAGTTGAATCCGCGTCTGGAAAAGTCTGAGGGAAAACGAGGCCGTTGTTGCAGCGTGTCGTGAAGTGCTCTGTGTTGGATTATTGTTCAAGTCGACAAAGTCTGAACGTCTGCATTGTGGAATATTGGAGTATGGACGCGTATGCGATGATTGATTGACTGATCGAGCTGGAACCTGGATGCCGCGGGTGAAAACCAACGCCAAAGGTTAAACTTGAGAAACTGCAGAATCCTGTGAGTAATCGTCCCTTCTGTGACAATTTCCGACGTATGATCCTCGAAAGGTAAAAGGAGAAACACTGAAAACTCCCTCTCTTCCTTCAAAACATCAAACCACTCTTTCATTAGAAACGATTATTATCCCCTCTATCAGTTACTAACAATATTATTTGATTTAATTTCGTTTTTATTATAAATTTACTTATATTTTGAACTGTTTTGGGATTATTTTTGTTGTTGTTTTTTGGTCTAATTTTGAACTTTGTCAAGTCTGTGCGCAACCGCGCCGGTATTTCAGTTAAACGAAATGATTTATTTATTTGCTAATTTCTGAGAGCTTACTGCTGGACACTGAGTGAATTAAATAATTTTTTTGGTTGGTGAAAAATTATATGAATGGACTTAACGAAATCAGCAAGTCTCTTGTTGTGGTTTTCTGTGTTTTCCGCAATCGGACAATGAAATTGTTTGTCAGTTATTTAAACTGTCTGGCGCCCAAATGTGAACATTTAAAAGTTGAGTAACTCACCGTTACAGAATGGCGCCCAACGTGGGGCCCGAACATGGACAATAGATGAACTTTACTGAACTATAAACTTAAATGGAAAATGAGACAGGACTATGGGGTGTTAAAATATTGAAACCAACTTGGGATATGGACATTATGAAATGACCTGTCTTTCACACTTGAATCTGAAATGAAATGAACAGTGAACATTTAATGTTTGTTTGTTTTCTCTAAAATTTAATTTCATGCTTGAAGCTGAAGGGAAATGTTGCTGGCATTCATTTAAGAGTATTGTTGTAGAGCTGAATATGTTTTGATCATTGTGGTAATTGTGAAAATTGGTACTCTACAATTGTTATTTACCATGTCTACTAATTCAAATCACCATTCTTTTCCATCTCCTTTGATGTCCCCTCCAGACATTTCCACTCCATTACCTGCCCCCATTCCCAGAGACCCCCCTTCCTTCCTTTTACAATCGGCAGATATGGACATTGCAACCCCTGCTTCTCTTTCCCCTGTTTTAGAGACCCACAATGAACCTCCTGGGGTGTTCTCTACTCGTGAGCAAGCCTCGTTTGAGTCTGAGATTCAGTGTAAACTCCCTATGATGCTTCCTACCCCTGGTAGAGGATGGGGCCAACTTACTGAGCAAGTCCATGATAATCTGAATAAATTGAATCAGGATTTGGGTAAACAGGACAAGGTTCTAAATGATTTAATTAAGCAAGTACAAAGAAGTAGATTTCATGTAGAGTCCAAGATAAACAAACTAGCAGAACAAACAGATCAAAGTTTACAAAACCTATATAGGGTAGTATCTTCAAATAAGGACAAAAACGACAGTGAAATGGATACAATAATGAAAGCAATCAAAACTGTAGTGTCCGAGGAAATGGACAGAGTGAAAGTTTCTCTGGTGTCTGAACTTGGATTTATGGTGGATCAGTTGCAAATTGAGGTTCAGCGAGACTTAAAAGATATGCAGAAAGCTGTGCAAGAAAAAAACACTGAGCTAGTAAACCATTTTTCTGAGTACTCCTCAGCATTAAAGAGTTTGTCTACAAAAGTGGATGAAATGGGTGGAAAACTTGACACACTCTCAGTGGTTCACTCCAGTAAAATGGTGGATGAAGAAATGCAATCAGCCCATTCAGCTTCCTCCCACTTACCAGAGACTTCACCCTTGATGACTACTTCTGTTCTTACCTCTGTTCCAAAAACTGATCATATTCAATTAGTCTTTCCTACCTATGGGAGGCCAGGAGATGATTCTGATCCACTATTGTATTTATCAAAGTGTCAAGATTTTCTTGCTTTGCACCCATTATCTGACATTGATATTCTTGCTACTTTTCGTACTGTTCTTCATGGCACCGCTCGAGATTGGTGGGAAACAACACGTTCCAAAATTGCATCTTGGGTGGAGTTCAAAGCTTCCTTTTTATCCGCCTTTTTAGCCGAAGACTATGAAGATGAACTTGCGGAACGGGTCAGAACTAAAAAACAGGGTGAACATGAACCCATCAGAGACTTTGCATATTCTTACCGAGCTCTCTGTATAAGATGGAATCCAGGCCTCACTGAAAAGGACATTGTTAAGCTTATATTGAAACATAAAACCATATCTTGCCAGCCAGCTCCGTGGAAGAGTGTAGGACGTGGATGAGCTTGTGCGTCTGGGGCATCAGATGGAAAAGGACCATGAACTACAACTGGCATACGAGCATAACATTCATGTCAAAAGAGCGGGTCCCATACAGAAGGGATGGCAGCATCCTCCTAATGTTCCTCGGGAAGACAAAACCCCATTGTGTTGGCGTTGCAGAGGCACACATTCCCCTGGGTCATGCCCTCAGTACAATTCTTCTCCGTTCACTCAAAGGAGTAGTCAATATAATCAACAAAAATCAACTAAGTCCAAAACCAGTGGATACCCCAGCAATTCCACTGCATCAACTGTGACTTCTAAACAGTCTTTTAAAATGGACTCCTCCTGGTCTAAAGATTCTTTGTCAACTATGAAACAACCCTCCCCTTTGAATCCAAAAGCCATTCCACAACAGCTAGTTGTGCCCATGCGTATTAAGAATTGGTATGGCAAGGCTATCATGGACACAGGAGCCAGCTATACGTTGATGCATGAGAATCTCTGGACTGAATTGAATAGTTCAAAAGAAAATCTTAAGCCTTGGTGCCATGGTCCCTTGTATCTTGCCAATGGAGAAGCGGAAACACCTCTAGGATGGACAGCTTTGGACATTGAAATACAGGGTAATGTGGTAAACTCATCGGTGGCTGTGCTTCCTTCTAGAGCTCTGGCCTATGGAATTGTGTTGGGACTTGACTTTATTTACCATAGCCAACTACAAATAAACGTTGCTGACCAGGTGTATGGTTTCAAAAACACTCCTTTAGTTACTTATCCTTTTCAACCTGGCAGTGCCTCAGTGTCTGGGTGGAAAACCCAAGAATTAACCCCTTAAACCCTGAGGCCATTTTTGGAGTTTTTTGTCTGAGTGACACACAAAAAAGTAAAGACTCATAACTTCAAAACTATAACAAGGAGAGTCAAAAGGTAGGTATCGTTTGATAGAACTCTTTTCAAATTTTTTACAAAAATTTACATTACATTTGGACATTCCCCTGCCGAGAAACTGCTGATAAATACAAAAAAAAAACATAATTTTTTTATGATTTTGCATATCTCTCTTGTTTGACATACAATAACTCGGGAAGGAAATACGGTAGCAGAAAACTTCTTTTTTGGGGAAGTGCCCCTAAATGTGAGCTGCATCCGAATCAAATTTTGTGGTGATCGCATAAAGTACTCAAAAGTTACAGCATTTGGAACAAAGGTAGCCTTTTTTTTTTAGTCCTCACACATTTGGAAGGCAATAAAAAAAATGAGTTTTCTGAGTGACATACACAAAACTAAAGACTCATAACTTCAAAACTATAGCAAGGAGTGTCAAAAGGTAGGTATCGTTTGATAGAACACTTTTCAAATTTTTTGAAAATATAAATTACATTACATTTGGACATTCTCCTGCTGAGAAACTGCTGATAAAAGACAAAAAATATATATAATTTTTATAATGATAATGCATATCTTTCTTATTTGACATGGAATAACTCAGGAAGGAAATAAGGTAGGAGGAAAATTCTTTTTTGGGGAAGTCCCTCTACATATGAGCTGCATCTGGATAAAATTTTGTGGTGATTGGATAAAGCAATCAAAAATTATTGCATTTGGAACCAAGATAGCCTTTTTGTGGAGACCTTGACGCCCCCTCATGGGCATTTTTAAAATTGTTTCACCATGAAGAATATCTTGTGATAAAAGCAATAGATTAAGTTAATTTTGGGCTCATTTTAATTGTATTAATATGCTGTAAAAAATTAAGTGCAATTTTCAACGATTGTTTAATGTTTCATGAGATGTATGATGTTTTTGACACATTGCAGTACATAGTACAAAAAAGTATTTTATAGATTATGGAAAAAAAAAATTATATTTATCAGCAAATAACTCAGCAATACTTAGGAGTTTTTCAAATTGGCTACATTCACTGTAAAGTTCAGACTCTAAGGTTTCAAATGACACCAATTTTGTTTGAATCAAGGCAATATTTTTGAAAAATATGATAATAAATATTTTCGCAGCTAGGTGGCGCCATGGGTGGCGCACGCGGGCGGTACACTCCGGTTTAGAGAGACTAGTCAGCACTCGTTCAGAGTTGATTGAAGTGGTTGGATTCTTTAAAAAGCTGAGATTCTAAGCTTTAAGATGATACATATTTTGTGTTATTCCACGTTTGAAAACGAGCGCGGACGGTTCCGGGAAAATTGGAAAACACTTTGCTCCCCAGAAGGATGAGAGACTTGTTTTTTAGCCAAGTATGCATCACTTCATGAGGAATATCTCGTGATCAAAGCAATGGATTATGTTGTGTTTGGGCTCTTTGTAATCGTGAGAATCTGCTGTCAATAAAGATGTTCGATTTTTCACAATCCATGCATGTTTTATTGAGTTATGAGCTGAAACGTCACATCAAAACAACATAGCATCACTGCTATTGCTACTTCATAGGTGCGCCTCTGGTATTTTTTTGTGTCAGAACGCCATAAGGAATATCTTTAGATCTGAGTGATGGATTATGGTGTGTTTGGGCTCTTTTTAATCTTAACAATCTGCTGTAAATAATGATGTGCCATTTTCCACAATTGATGCATGCTTCATTGAGTTATGAGTTAGAACGCGACATAAGTGCTACATCTATAATAAAGATCTATGTGCACATTTGTGGCTTCGTGTGTTACAACTCCACGAGGAATAACTTTAGATATGAGTGATGGATTATGCTGAGTTTGGGCTCTTTTTAATCGAGAGAGTCTGCTGAAAATAATGATGTGCATTTTTCTACGATATGTGCATGCTTCATGAAGTTATAAGTGAAAACCAAACGCGAGTGCTTCATGAGTATATATTTGGCTAGGTGCGTCTTTGGTATTTTCTGTGTTAGAACGCCATGAAGAATATCTTTAGATGTGATTGATGAGTTTGGGCTCTTCTTAATCGTGAGCTCCTGCTGTAAATAACGATGTGTCATTTTTCATGATCGATGTATGTTTCATGAAGATACGAGTAAAAAGGCCAAGTCTAAGCTACCTCGCTTGGCTACGTGCGTTCGTGTATTTTTTGTGTATTAGAACTCCATGAGGAGTATCTTTAGTTCTGAGTGATGGATTACGTTGAGTTTGGACTCATTTTAATTGTAAGCATCTGCTGTAAATAATGGTGTGTCATTTTCCACAATCGGAGCATGTTTCATGAAGTTACAAGCGGAAATGTGTCTAAAATTCAGCATCCATATATGGTTTACCCATGGGTCTCTTGAGGGGCTTATTTTACAAAAACCTTGCTCAAGTTTAGTAAAAGCCTGAAACAATTATGCTTGTTGTATTCTACTCATTGAGACCTTTCAAATGACATATGACACATGACTATCTGAGCAGTATGATGTTTTTGACACATTGCAGTACATAATAATTTCCTCTTCCTCATAAATTATGTATTAAAAAAAAATAATTTTATCAGCAAATAACTCAGCACTACTTTGGAGATAATCATAATGGCTACATTCATTGTAAAATTTAGACTCTAAGCTTTCAAATGATGCCTATTTTGTGTTGATCAATGCAGTAGTTTTGAAAAATATGACAATTAATTTTTTCCATAGCTAGGTGGCGCCCTCCGGCGGTATAATCCGTTCTAAAGGAATAACTCAGCACCTTT
Organism: Scardinius erythrophthalmus; assembly: GCF_964197995.2. Classification (NCBI taxonomy): domain Eukaryota; kingdom Metazoa; phylum Chordata; class Actinopteri; order Cypriniformes; family Leuciscidae; genus Scardinius; species Scardinius erythrophthalmus. The sequence continues at coordinate 3,212,218 of NC_138221.1, read as the reverse complement.
TAGGAGTTGAATAAAATGTATAGGTGCATTGAAAAGCTGAGATTCTAAGCTTTAAAATGATACCTATTTTGTATCATATCATTCAGTGGTTGCTTAGTAATTTGATTATGAATTTTTTTCATGGGGTGGCGTCCCGCCGGCGGGACGCTTAGGGTTTAAGGGGTTAAGGAACAACAAAGGTAGTGGTAACCCGAAACATCAACTTGGTCTTATCAGTTCTATACCTCCGCCGGGGTTCCAGTTGAAGGTGGATCGTCTTGGTGTTCAGGATTACATAAATCAGGCTGTGTCATCTGCCAATCTACAAATATACGAAAAACAACAATTGTTTGACATCCTACAAACAAATCATAAAGTGTGTACCCATGAAGTTGGTAGAACCAATGTTTTACAACATCACATATATACAACTGCCCAAATTCCTATAAAAAAAAAAACCTTACCGCATGTCTTCTGTAAAACAGGCCATTGTGAAAGAGCAACTCGAAGAGATGTTGTCTGCAGGTATCATCGAACCCTCGCGTTCTGGCTGGTCCTCCCCGGTGGTGCTAGTGCCTCAAAAAGATGGTGGACAAAGATTTTGTGTGGATTACAGGAAACTCAATTCACTTACAGAAAGTGATGCTTATCCGCTGCCGTCCATCATGGAGATTCTGGAGTCCCTCTCTGGTTCAACCATTTTTTCCACTATCAACTTAAATAGTGGATACTGGCAAGTGGAGATGGCACCTGAGAGTAAGTTTATGACTGCCTTCATAACTCCCTCAGGCCTCTACCATTTTAATGTGATGCCTTTTGGGCTTAAAAATGCACCAGCCTCATTCCAGAGGTTAATGGAGTTGGTCCTGGGAGACTTACGTGGTCAGTGTTGCCTGGTGTACTTAGATGATATAATCATTTATTCTTCCTCTGAGACACAGCATTTTTTGGATCTTCAGATGGTATTTGACAAACTCCAACAAGCAGGACTAACCATCAACTTGAAGAAAAGCACATTCTGTCTGGAAGAGAGAAAATTTTTGGGACACATTGTCAATACCAACGGTATTGCAGCAGATCCAGAGAAGGTACGCTCCATTCAGCAGTATCCTGTACCAAAGAATCTCAAAGAGGTTCAAATATTTTTAGGAATGTCTGGATGGTACCACAGGTTCATTCCTGGCTTCTCAAAAATTGCTGAACCGTTGAATAACTTGGAAAAAAAAAGGACAGTCTTTTATCTGGTCTCATGAGTGTCAGCAGGTGTTTGATCAATTAAAATCATATCTGACTTCTTCCCCAGTTTTAGGACACCCCAAACCAGATCTTCCATTTACCGTGTATACAGACGCAAGTGAAACCGGTCTTGGAGCAGTACTTGCACAAAAAACAGGAGCAGACTCTGAGCAAGTTATAGCATATGCCAGTAGGACATTGACCAAGGCTGAAGTAAACTATTCCGCAACCGAAAAGGAGTGCCTTGCGGTAGTATGGGCCTTAGAGAAATGGCAGTTCTCCATTATGTGCGCGAGCGCTCTGAAAGCGCACTAAAAGACTTTCAAACTTTCACAGAGACCTCAAAACAGAAAGTACTAATCCTTTCTTTAAAACAAATTTCGTTTTGTATTAATTGTATCTTAATTTTAATATTTTTTTCATTAACAAATTTCCTTTAATACATTTAATACATTAAAAAGTAAATATAGGCTAGCAATCACAACATAAGGTGCTTGAACTGGAGATTATATCATCATGAACCAGACCGTAGCCTACTCGCCTCACAGGTCTAAAAAATGTGAAATATATTTACAGAAAGCTGGTTCTAAACAAAACCATCCAAAACAAAAAACTATGTAGCCTAATAAATGTGCATTTCTCCGGTGTGTTCACTAGCCTACTGCGAAGATCGCGAGTCAATAGCCTATCGTCAACTTCATCTTTGCCAGAAGTTAATAAACAATTAAAATGTCTTATTGCAATATTTTACATATTCATAATCATTACTTTTGGTGGATCTTTGAGGCAGCTTTTTAGGTTTATGGCGTTTTGGAAAAGAGCTCTTCACGTACAAACACCGTTTCACCAAGGCACAGCAGCCCTTCAGCACATAAGAACAAAAAGAGAAAAAGCACGGACTTACTAATTACGAAACTTTGATGTGGTTGAACAGGTGAAACAGTCACAAATTCCTCTGCAACTCAAACCTTCTCAGTACGAGTTATGAAGGAAGAGAACAGCATTAGAGTTTTCAGCGCGTCCTCCTCTGATTGCTGTGTTCTGACTGAAAAAGTGCGTGCAGGAGCACATGCGCAAAACGTAGGTTTGTAAAATGTCCTTTTGTAAAATGACATATGATAAAATAAAAATAATTAATATATCATTTTACAAAACGGTTTTGCGCATGTGCTTCTGCGCGCACTATTTCGAATATACGTATGCGTTTTTGACGACACGGGACCATGGGCTGGGCCACTCGGAGGTTGCTTCCGGGAATAGTAGGCTAATGATCCACAGTATTAAAAATCGCATATAATTTATAACATATAATTGTTTAGAAGGTTATAGTGTGCGTTATTTGTTTTCTCTTTAACTTCTTTAAGCTCTTTTCATGTTTGGGGGGTCGGATTGTACAAATTACTTTTGTTTATCGCTCACAATTGCTTTGTTTATAGCCGACTGATTTATTTTTTTATTTTGCTCACATTTGATTTGCTTAGAGCAAATTTAGAACATTTATTTCCTCCACAGAGGAATTAGAATAAAACAGATTGAAAAACAAAACCTTTGAATCTTGAACCTCTACTTCTTTTGTTATTTGAGCAGGCTGCCTCACTTGATGGCCCTTTAGTCATTGGGGGGGTGTCTATGTCACACCCCTGGTCTGAATCTAATTAATATTGATGGGCCATTACCACTCCCATGCATAAACCTCTTCTGACAAAATAACTGACTTACAAAGTTTAAATAAATGTATTGTGTTATGTGAACGATTAGGCAGGATAATTTTCAGATAATTTTGAAGAAAAAACACTAGGCGATGACATCCATTAGTGAAAAGTCTTATTGGCACATATTTAGCATGTGTTTTGTGGTCTTATTTCAGCAACTTTCATTTTAATTTGTTTCAATAACCATGCATAAACATTATTCTCTCAAAAATACAAAATGCTATTGTATTGTTGATCAAATATTATGGTAGCCCTGTTTGTGCTATATAGAGTGAATTTACACCTTTGCCATTAACATGTTTATAAATAACTGAAAAAAGCACAAATGTCAGAGCATGTCAAAACACCTCCAGGGCCCAGAAAACCCCTCAGACCCCAGAGGGTTAAAGTGTATGATTGCATCATATGTTGAAGATAATCATAAAAAGTGGGATACGTACCTTCCTGAGCTCAGATTTGCATTGAACACTGCAGTACAGGAAACTACTGGACTGACGCCGGCTGAACTTCAAGTAGGCAGGAAGCTCCAGAGTCCTATGGATCGTATTCTTCAGTCAGCAATTCCTGTTCTGCCCGAGACTCCACTTTATGAAACTATGGATAGACTCCATCAACTTCAAGTAAAGGCAGAAGCTAGTTCAAAAAAAGCCCGTTTCAGACAATTAAGGAACTATAATAAAAACAGAGGAGAAGTGACTTACCAGTTTCAAGACTGAGTGTGGGTAAGAAATTTTCCTAAGTCAAGTGCTCCACATCAATTCACTGCTAAGTTGGCTAAGAAGTGGAAAGGTCCGTACAGGATCGTCCGTCGGCTGGGGCCAATAAATTATCAAGTTGTCCTGGAAAGCTCTGGCGAGGATATGAGAAATGTTCATGTTTGTAACCTGAAACCTTGTTATCCGACAGCTAAAGAGGTAGAAAGACAAGAAAACCAAAAAATTCTGGAAATCTTTCAGGACTCTTCGGATGAAGAGGAATTCTTAGGATTCTAAGAGTAGAACAACCATGGGTTGACTTTCCAATGGGGGGAGAATGTAGCGAGCCACTACAAATTAAGTCGAAAGAAACAAATAATTAATTAATAATCATATTAAATAACACACACAAAAAAAATAATAAATCTGCACAATTTCATTATAGTCAGTAAAAATTGTACGAACGGAACTAAAAATGGTAACAAAAAGAGAAAAGAGGTGTGGTTTTGGGTGACGGAGAACGATAAGGAAGAGGAAGGAGGAAGTAGAGAAGAGGAAGTAGGGAAGAGGAAGTAGAGAAGTGGAAGGAGAGTCTGGTTGGGAAGTTGAATCCGCGTCTGGAAAAGTCTGAGGGAAAACGAGGCCGTTGTTGCAGCGTGTCGTGAAGTGCTCTGTGTTGGATTATTGTTCAAGTCGACAAAGTCTGAACGTCTGCATTGTGGAATACTGGAGTATGGACGCGTATGCGATGATTGATTGACTGATCGAGCTGGAACCTGGACGCCGCGGGTGAAAACCAACGCCAAAGGTTAAACTTGAGAAACTGCAGAATCCTGTGAGTAATCGTCCCTTCTGTGACAATTTCCGACGTATGATCCTCGAAAGGTAAAAGGAGAATTAGTCTTCCCCGTGCTCTCAAAAGTTCCTAACACTGAAAACTCCCTCTCTTCCTTCAAAACATCAAACCACTCTTTCATTAGAAACGATTATTATCCCCTCTATCAGTTACTAACAATATTATTTGATTTAATTTTGTTTTTATTATAAATTTACTTATATTTTGAACTGTTTTGGGATTATTTTTGTTGTTGTTTTTTGGTCTAATTTTGAACTTTGTCAAGTCTGTGCGCAACCGCGCCGGTATTTCAGTTAAACGAAATGATTTATTTATTTGCTAATTTCTGAGAGCTTACTGCTGGACACTGAGTGAATTAAATAATTTTTTTGGTTGGTGTAAAATTATATGAATGGACTTAACGAAATCAGCAAGTCTCTTGTTGTGGTTTTCTGTGTTTTCCGCAATCGGACAATAAAATTGTTTGTCAGTTATTTAAACTGTCTGGCGCCCAAATGTGAACATTTAAAAGTTGAGTAACTCACCGTTACAATCTTATGTCTACTAGTCCTTGTCCTCCTCCTTGCAGAGGTAGATACAGCACCGATGCCTTCAACCAATGTTAGTGTTGGGTCCGAGTCCACCATTGTCGAGTCCGAGTCGAGTCCAAGTCCTTAACAATCGAGTCCAAGTCCGAGTCCAAAGAGGGCCGAGTCGCACTTGAGTCCGAGTCCTTAACATCCGAGTCCGAGTTGAGTCCGGCCGAGTCCACAAAGATTTAAATGGTTTTAAATTGACCTTTCACAAAGACCCGCCCCTCTTACTGTCGCTACGTCCGACAAGCCATTCCGCTCTCACTCCACATGTTCTCACACAGTGAAATATATATTGCGGAGCAAAGAGGACACTGACAATGCGCCAACAGACAAGACAAGGCTACTTCTGGTATGAAATAAAGTCTCAGCTTTCAAATTTTGTAATTTTTAGGAAATTAAAACAATACACACCGTTTTGTGGTGCTTTAATATAGGCCTCAACTCAAGCAGCACATGAACTGATAATATCTTCTAGTTATAGCACAAATTAAACATGAATGAACATCAGAACTGCAAAAAGAATTCAATACACAGCATTTTTCAAGTTCAAGTCCAATGACTTTAATCTACTATCTGGTTTGGTTTGTTTGTCGGACAAAAATGGCAGGTATCTGCATTATGATTGGTCAGATCGCATGTCAATCAAATTCCAGTGAAAGGAAAAACACTGAGCTCTTAAATTAATATGTTAAACCTTACAAAATGATTCCAATGTATAGTTACAGTCATACGTTTACCTATCGTATATCTTTCAGATTCTGCAAGGTAATGCTCAAGAATGCAACACGATGCATTAAGAGCCAGGGGTAAACTTTTGAGCAAGATTACGTTGATTTTTTAATTTTTATTTATTTTGATCATCTTATTTTGTTTTACATGCTAATATCTTATTTAGCCTCTAAATGGCAGGACTAAATTAATTAATGAATTTTTAAATAAAATAAGAGCAATTTACACCAATGATCCAGTTCAAAAATGTACACCCCCTGGCTCCTAATGGTTGCTTCCTTCTTGAGCATCACTAAATGTTTTCAGGGTTTGTAATAGTTGTGTATGAGTCCATCAGTTGTCTTCAGTGTGACAAGATGGATCTCACAATCATAGTCACTGCTAGTAAGGAGTCAAATATGCAGAAGATGCTGGAAAAGCAAATAATGTGCAGGAGCTGGAGGATTTTTCCTCATGAACAACCAAAAAAAACAAAAAAAAAAAAAAAAACTTGTGGATCATTCAGGTAATGAAACACAATATTAAAATCAAGCCTATGTAATTTGTCTTGTATTTTGTGTTTGCATTTTTTCTTGTGGACTAGGCTATTAAACATCCATTATCTGAAAAAGATTTTTCAGGGCAGTAATAAATAGAAACAATGTTTTTATGATCATCCTCATTAAAAAAAAAAAAAAAAAAACATTTTGGAGATTCTGCAAGGTGTATGTAAACTTATGACTAAAGTGTAGGCTAAATCAATGTAACAAAAATCATAACATAGCCAAAATGTTGCTTTGGTTATCATGTTCTCATGTTGCTATGGTTACTGTGTCAATCATCGCAATTTCATGACTCACAGGATTAAAATTCTGCGGATTCTCTCCCACATTTAAATGCAGTTATCACTCTTTTTAATTTACAGTGTGAACGTAACCACTGGTCCTCTACAAGCATGAAAAAAATATATTATTTAGATTGTCAATAGCGCTCACTTTAAGCCATCACTTACTTACCGCGTTCTGCACTCTCACTGAAACTCTCGTCATAAACACTGAAGTTGTCCGCACTGCACAGCGAATCTCTTATTTATATCGCGTCAAGACTTTGTTGTTTATGAGGAGATTTGTGAAAGGATAAAACTCGCGCTGATTCTGAACATACGTTTTGAGCGACTTCTCCGCATGGTGACTCAAAACGCCTCTGATTGGCCACTGTGTTCATGCGCTTAATATACATATCTGTGATTGGCTACAATGCTCAACACTGACACAACACAATGTAAGCAGTTTCGTTTCGTTTCGTTTTTGAATAATATTGTGTCCTTCAGTGCCCGGACTCGACTGTACTCTGCAAATTTTCCGAGTCTAAAATGTCCGAGTCCGTGTCAAGTCCGAGTACAAATTCATCCGAGTGCGTGACAAGTCAGAGTTCATTAAAAATTGGACTCGACTCCGAGTCCGAGTTCGAGTACCCCAACTCTAACCAATGTTGTCCCAACCAGAAGAAATCTACCAGGCACTTTTGTAATCTTCTCACTATATCTTCTGGAGAATCCTCATCCTGTGCCACAAAGATGCTGCAGCCAAATTGTTACAGACAAGCACTCTTCCCCTGTAGGACAGCTGGGGCAGCACCCATTTCCAGTGAGACAACCTTGCACACACTTTTTCCACTAAACCCTCCCAATTTCTTTTTCTAAATTCTTCTGTCCCTAAAAAGACCCCATAATATTTAAAACCTGCCCTCCCCCATTTTAAATCACCTGGGAGTAATGGACTTTGAGGTTCTTGACCACACCACAGGGCATCGCTTTTGCCCCAAATGACTTTAGCTGAACATGCTTTTTTATAACACTCTAACGCCTTTTCTAACAATTTGACATCATTTTGATCTCTAATTAGAACAGTAACATCATCTGCATGTGCAGATTGTTTGATAGGTTGTTGAAAAAATGATGCATGTACATTCAACCCTTTTAACTCTCTTCTCAGTCTGCACAACAGAGGCTCAATTGCTATACTATAAAGAAGGCCAGACAGAGGACAACCTTGCCTAATTCCCCTCTGTACTTTTATCGGAAAACTGATGCCACCAGACATTTTTACCATACATGTGGCCTCAGTATATAACATTTTTACTGTAGAAATAAAATTGTCCCCAAAACCAAAAGCTTTTAACGTCTTAAAAAGGAAAATGTGATCAACCCTATCAAAGGCCTTTATCTGATCTAAAGACAAAAAAACAACATTAGTGCCATTTATAACAGCAAAATCTATAACGTCCCGCACTAAATGTAGATTATCAGAAATACATCTATTTTTAATACAATAAGACTGATCTTTGTGGACCATTTCATGCATTACACCATTTAATCTATTTGCTAGAACTTTAGAGAAAATTTTATAGTCCGAGCACAAGATTGCCAGCGGCCCCCAGTTCTTCAATAGTGTAAAATCTCCTTTTTTGGGGAGCAGCGATAATACTGCACGCTGACACCTTGTAGGAAGGATTCCTTTACTTAGACAATTTTGAAGTACTTCAAAAAAATCTTTCCCAATAATGTTCCAAAAAAACATATAAAAATCAGCAGGTAGTCCATCCAGTCCTGGCACACGGCCTGAGGAGAGTCCCATGACAGCGGTGGTAACTTCCTCAAAATTAAGTTCAGTTTCTAGAGGAAGTTTGTCTCTTTGAGTTATATTAGGAAGATCTTGCAACAGTTAATTTCTGCATTGTTCATCTGCATTTTCAGCAGCATATCATTCAGAATAAAAATCAACAGCAATTCCTCTCATAACCACCGGGTCTGAAGTGTCATGTCCATCAATGTCTTTTAAGCAAAACATTAGTTTTTCTTGCCCAGTTTTACGCTCCAAATTAAAAAAAGAAAGTTGTAGGACCATCCAAATCCCTTATTGCAGTGAACCTACTCCTAGCAAGCGCTCCTTTTGCCTTCATTTAGAACTGAGCTTAGTTGATTTTTTTTCCCTTTCCCACAATTCTTTTAAAGTTGTACGTTCACTTTCAACCATGTCTTTTTCAATCTCCATAACTTCTTTTTCTAGCCAATCTATTGTATTTTTTACAACCAACGAGGAATGAGATGTATATTGCTGACAAAAATGTATTATATGCACCTTTCCAATTTCCCACCACTGAGTAATATCTTCATAATAATTCTTCTCCCCTTTCCAGGTCTCCCAAAATCCATTAAAATATTCAGAGAAATGTTTATCTTCTAATAATTAAGTGTGCTTGCTGAAAGCAGCACACTTATTGTTCTTCTTAAGTTTTCTTCTTCTTCTTCTTCTTATTAATAAGTGTGCTTGCTGAAAGCAGCATACTTATTGTTCTTCTTAAGTTTTCTTATTCTTATTCTTCTTCTTATTATTCCCGGGAGATTAATTTTGGCCAGCTTCTGCGCCTAGGCCCTTTGAGATAGAGACACCGTTCCAACTTTAAAATGTCCGGTCAGTACCAGTGTAAGTTGCTCGCGAAGATGACATCACTTTGACATCACTTTATCAAAGAATTTGCGGACTTTCTATCAGAGTTAGTATTGGCTGCAGATAAAGTACTAATTGTTGGTGATTTTAATATACACATCGATAATGAAAAAGATGCATTGGGTTTGGCATTTAAAAACATTGTAAACTCAATTGGAGTTAGACAACACGTGTCAGGACCTACTCATCGTCGTAATCATACTCTAGATCTAATATTATCACATGGAATAGATGTTGATGCCGTTGAAATTCTGCAGCAGAGCGATGACATCTCAGATCATTATCTAGTCTCGTGTAAATTACATTTAGCCAAGGGTGCAAAGCCGACTCCGTGTTTCAAATATGTTAGACCTATCACTTCTGCCACTAAAGATTGCTTTATCAATAATCTTCCTAATCAGTTTCATCATCTTAGCATCCCGGATAGCTTAGAAGAACTTGATATTGCAACAGAAACTTTTAACTCTCTCTTTTCCAGCACTTTAGACACAGTTGCTCCTTTGCGCTTAAAGAAGATTAAAGAAAATAATCCAACGCCGTGGTACAACGAGCACACTCGGGCCCTTAAGAGAGCAGCCAGAAAAATGGAGCGCAACTGGAAGAAAACAAAACTAGAGGTATTTCACATTTCATGGAAAGAGAGCTCGATTGCATACAGAGAGGCTTTAAAAGCTGCTAGATCTGCTTATTTTTCAACCCTATTAGAAGAAAATAAACATAATCCTAGGTTTTTATTTGAAACAGTGGCTAAACTAACGAAAAAGAAAGCTTCAAACACAGAAGTTTCCAAGCAGCACAGCAGTAATGATTTTATGAACTTCTTCACTTATAAGATTGATAATATCAGGGACAAAATTATAACCATGCAACCGTCTACTACAGTATCGCATCAGGCAGTGCATTGTAGTCTCCCTGAGGAAAAATTTGATTCATTCGTTGCTATAGGAGAGGAAGAATTTACTAAACTCGTTAAATCATCTAAATCGACAGCATGTATGTTAGACCCTATACCGACTAAGCTACTGAAAGAGATGCTTCCAGAGGTCATAGATCCTCTTCTTAATATCATTAATTCGTCTTTGTCTCTAGGATACGTACCAAAAAACTTTAAGCTGGCTATGATTAAACCGCTTGTTAAAAAAAACGCAACTTGATCCTACAGAATTAGTCAATTACAGGCCGATCTCGAATCTACCTTTTCTGTCAAAGATACTAGAAAAGGCAGTATCTTCACAACTGTGTTCCTTTTTAGAAAGAAATGATATCTGCAAGGATTTTCAGTCAGGATTTAGACCGTACCATAGTACTGAGACTGCTCTCGTTAGAGTCACAAATGATTTGCTCTTATCATCCGATCGTGGTTGTATCTCTCTATTAGTGTTACTCGATCTTAGTGCTGCGTTTGACACCATTGACCACAACATTCTTTTAAATAGACTAGAAAACTATGTCGGCATTAGTGGAATTGCACTAGCATGGTTTAAATCATACTTATCTGACCGTTATCAATTTGTAGCAGTAAATGAAGAGATGTCTCATCGATCACAAGTTCAGTATGGTGTACCACAAGGCTCAGTACTAGGACCGCTGCTGTTCACTCTGTACATGCTACCATTAGGAGATATCATTAGGAAACATGGAATTAGCTTCCACTGTTATGCTGACGATACTCACCTCTATATTTCTTCAAAACCTAACGAAACTTACCAATTCACTAAATTAACAGAATGCATAGCTGATATAAAAAATTGGATGACTCGTAATTTTCTACTTCTAAATTCTTAAAAAACAGAGATTCTAATTATTGGACAAAAAACTTCCTCACGTAATAACCTAGAATACTGTCTAACACTTGATGGCTGCTCTGTTAAGTCTTCGTCGTCGGTTAGGAACCTGGGTGTGCTCTTTGATAACAATCTTTCATTTGAAAGTCACGTGTCTAGTATCTGTAAAACCGCATTTTTCAATCTTAAAAATATATCTAAATTACGTCATATGCTCTCATTGACAAATGCGGAACAATTAGTTCATGGTTTCATGACATCAAGGCTAGATTATTGCAATGCTCTACTGGGTGGTTGCCCTGCACGCTTAATAAACAAACTACAGCTAGTTTAAAACGCAGCAGCTCGAGTTCTTACCAGAACCAGGAAGTATGACCATATTAGCCCAGTTCTGTCAAAACTGCAATGGCTCCCTATTAAACTTCGCATCAATTTTAAAATATTGCTGATGACTTACAAAGCACTAAATGGTTTAGCTCCACAGTACTTGAGCGAGCTCTTAACGCATTATAGTCCTTCACGTCTATTGCGATCTCAAAATTCCGGCCAGTTGATAATACCTAGAGTATCAAAATCGACTGCTGGCGGTAGATCCTTTTCCTATTTAGCACCAAAACTTTGGAACAATCTTCTTAACAATGTCAGGGAAGCAGACACACTCTGTCAGTTCAAAGCTAGATTAAAGACACATCTCTTTGACATAGCATTCACATAATACATTATAGACTTCTATAATTCAGTGTTAGGCTGCATAGATTAGGTCAGCTGGAACCGGGAACACTTCCCATAAATCCTGATGTACTTGTTACATCATGAGAAGAATGGCATCTACGCTAATTTTAGTGTCTTTGTTTATCCCGAGGTCTTCCCGCAGCCTGCCGGATCCAGGCCGTATCCAGATCTGACGAAGGCCCTTCGCCTGGACCCGATGACAACGCAGTGCTGAAGTGCCAACTAGTCTCTCCCTATGGAGGATCCCTTTCCCACTCTACAGATAAAGCGTTGTTGGGAAAACTCAATTTGCGTATCTACCCCGAATTGATAAAATAAAATAAAATTCTGAATCAAAACTATAAGGAAACACCAGTAATTTGTTTAGGCTTGGTTTGTAGGGAATAACAAACCTGCACACATATATTCAAACGCACATAACTATAGAACCAATTCTTAATGCGCATGTGAACGCCATCAGCGTTTCTCACAGGATCGCGTTTAAAGTTTGTGTAGAGAGAATGGTGTCTTCTTGCCGGGCCCTAATTTAATAACAAATGATCGTTGCGACGGAAGCGAATCAGTCAAAACTAACTTTAGCTGGAAAATAACTCTATACTCTTAACATCCTTGATGTGTCATTACAAGTGCCCAGCCATGTGAGTGATTCCTTCAGAGTCAACACGCGGTGAATCTGACTGCAGTAGATGTGCAAGATATGAATAAAAATGATGTTATTTCAGCCAGCGCACATACCTGTATTTACATCCTGTTTTCGGCTGAAGTCCACAGTAGTCGATTGTCGAGTTCACGCGCATAGGTTTAGTACGTACGATCATGCGCCCGAACTCGACAATCGACTACTGTGGACTATCAAGGATGTTAAGAGGCTAAAAGCAGGTTTAAAACTTGCCCCATTGAAGTCAACAGGGTGCAAATTTTAAAAAGAGGATAACACGGTGAAGGCAACACCGATTTTTGTCGTTGTTCTCTCTACTGACAGCACTCCATATTTATTAAAAAAAATGAGCTCAATGTTAAAATTGACCGGAGTTATCCTTTAATGCTAGATGTAAGTTTCCAATGATCAGCCTGGAGAGATCAAGGATCCTCCCAGAAAAAGCAGATATGCTTGTTTTTCTGCACAAGAACTGCTAGAAATGTTTAAATGTTAAATGATTAATTGATGAAGTTTTTGTGAAAACAATAAAAGATAAAGTTAAAATGTAAACCATGATGCGTTGTTTACTCTTTTATAGTTTAGCACACACAAATAAGTGTGATTACAATACAAAGCTTTGTTTTAGAAATGTTTACTTTTTTTAGAAATGTCAAAGCATTCAACTTCTGTATTGATATTGCACACTTGGTTTTCATTCTCTAAAACCACTTTAAATTAGACATTCAAAGCCAACAACTCTCAAAGCCACCCTGTAAGTGTGCAGCAAATGGTACAGGAATCGATCTTAATGAATGAATGATCTTAATTTCTTAATGATGCCCATCCCTACACTCAACCACAGAACAGCTGGGTGAGTTTTGAATTGGCTTATTGGATACAGTAAATGAAGACTGTCAACTTCTTTTCAATACTATTTCATCACCCAAAACACTCCCACTCTCTGCTGTATATTCATAACCAAATATTTCAAAACCAACAACCAAGCCACATAAACAATGCCATTGGCACTAGTCTACATTGCAGACATGTCTCTTAATGCACATAACTTTTTACCTTTTTGCACAATCTTGAAAAAGTACTATTGTTGAAATTCTCAGATCAAGCAAACTTCAACGCACCCTTATCCACTTCCTACTCACGTTAGTAAACCGCACCCGAGCAAGCACACTTCGCAGTTTCTCCGGAAATGCATTCTAGTTTGATATTAAAATGCCAGTAACAGCTTTTACGATTTGTTCTTTCTAATGTGCGTTCTACTGTGATAAGTTTATGATCAGAAATCGATGTTGGTATTATAGCAGTTTTTCAAATTCTATTTCTCATATTTTGTGATACATAAATCCTAACTAACCGTGCAGCAAAAACTCTATTATTGGTGACTTTTACCCATGTGTACTGCCGAGTTGTAGGGTTGTATTCTCTCCACACATCTGAGAAATGCAAACTTTCAGTTATACTGTCTAAAGAGAAAGATGATTGTGCATGATGTTCTTCCCCATTTCTGTCGGGAGTAAAATTTAGAGTACAATTCCAATCACCACCCATCACAATAAAATCATCATCTTGCTGCTGTTTTAGAAAAAGTTCTAATTTAAAAAAAAGCTGTACTCTATCTGCTCCTATATTTGGTGCATTGATATTAACAAACAGAAAATGCAGATTACTAATTTCAGCCCTTACAATTAAACATCTTCCTGGTTGTAACTATTTTTTTGAAATTATTTTTGCTTTTATCCCAGGGGAAAATAACTTTGCCACTCCAGCACTCCAGAGCTTTCTCTCCTTTCCACCATAAATCCCAGGCAACTTCATTACTTTGGTCACTGTGAGTTTCTTGTAAAAATACAACTTACATTTTTTATAAGAATTAATTCTGATAATACATTATTTTTCCTCCCATCCCTCATTCCATTCACATTTAGGGATCCCACCCGCATGCCCTTCATGAGGAAATAGAGAGAAAAAGAAAACAGGAAAAGTAAAAGAGAGCTTTGTTAAAACAACATGATTTCTTATGTCTTTCCCCTCGTTAGTCCTCCCTTTCCTTTCTTTTTACCTTGTCTTACCGAGGTTATACGTTTTTTGAGGCGAAACCTCTTTTGCTGTGAGAGTTCCTCATAACTGCTCACTTTCCTAGCCCTCATCACGGAAGCAACAAATTTATCAATATCAGGGAAAAAATAACTTTTTTCTACTCCTGATTTTCCTTTGCTTGCGTCAAGAATAGAGTTGATTTGCTCAACAGTATACAAGTATCTTTCATCCATTTTATCCAACCACTCCTCACTATCTTTCATTCCATCATTTATCCATCATAACCTCCAAGTTATCCAACTCATCATCCATTTTTTCTTCTGAGCCTCTTACCTTTGATTCATCTTTAACCTCACGTATATTTTCAACACTACTCTGTTCCTCATTGTCATCAATAACATCAGTAGTTTCATTCTCAGTTCTGCATCCAGGTTTGCACATTCTCGTTATTAACATTATTCTCAGTCACCTCATTCTGCCCGCTCACCTCTTCTGTTACCCCTCCATCTTTCCCCTCATTTACCTGGCTATCATTCCTTTGATGATCAGCTTTTTTTATTTCATCTTGAGCTGCGGATAATTGCTGTTCATTTTTTTTCGGGCATACGCCGTGTTTGTGCCCAATTTTTCCACATTTAAAAAATTTCCAGTTCTGAATTCTCTCCATGGTTTACACGAAAAGACACCTCTAAGTTACTCTCCGGTGAACTCAAAAACATATAAACCTGTCTTCTAAAGGAAAGCACATGTTTTAGTGCAGAGTTTTTACAGCCCAGTGAAATAAGTTTTACAGGGCTTGCAATTTTTCCGAATCTCTGCAATTCCTTCATGATCACATCATTAGAGATAAACGTCGGAATGTTTGAGATTATTATTTTCGTCGCCGACCCTCCCTAATGGCCCTATTAGGAGCTATCAGGCCCTGTCATTCTGAGCAACCTTGCACAAAGAATGAGGAGATTTAAAAAAGAATGGATTTTTGATTGTTTGGATTTGTTTACAACACAACATAATCCAAAGATACAAAACAAATGACAAAAAAGCACATTATTGAAAACAATGATCCAAAGACAGAGACCTTTGTGCCATTCCTAAAAAACATTGTACATACCTTTCATTTCCAAGGTGTTTTGATTTTCATTTTACCATGTTCATGTACAGAGACTCATGTGAATGTTGAAGTCAGCAGGACTCAGTGGCATCTGGGCCCTGTAAAAAAAAAAAAAAAAAACCTTTGAACATACTGATATCAAGAGAAACTATAGGCCTGCACGATTTTGGGAATAGATTTTTGTGGTTAATTTTTTTTATTTTTATTCACAGAATACATACACACATACACACACACACACACATTTCCAACAATAATGAACAGGTTTGTTGTGCCTTGTAGGCATAGGCTACGCGCAGTGCTGCATAAAATAATAATAACAATAAATTAAATCTTCCAAAAGATTTCAGTAACAACTACGTTACAGAAAAATATATTGATTACAATATAAAAAAAATTAAGCCTATTGTTTGGTGCGTTTTGCTTTTCAAACGCAGAGCGCGCTCCAAAATATGATACATTCAAACGCAGAGCTCGCTCAAAAATATGACACATTATGGTTACCTTATTATACATATCTATGTTTGAGCAGATATCCATAAACACCGTAACGGTTCAACTGCAATGTGAAGTTTATGCAACAATAACATTAACTAATAATTAAGAATTTCTTACCTTACATCTTTCTTGTCTTCAAATCGCGTTCTTCTTCTTCTGAGGTAAATCCAATGTAAGCTCACGGCGTGTCTTCCGAACTCGACGAAAAGCAGATACTTTGGTGAAGTCTGGTGCTTTGTTTTTGAGGTAACGAGCGCGTTCGTGTGAGGCGTGGTCGATTTGCATGTGAATCTCTTTTATTAAGTTTATTAAGGGGTTATTTAAGTTTATTGTGCTACAATGTGAAGAAAATCCAACAAAACGCGCGGACACGTTTGCCGACCCCAGAGGGTTAAACTTAAACTTATGAACTTTTTTTTTTTTTTACTACCGAGGGGAAAAAATGTCATTAAGAAACCGTTTGTATTAAATAGAGCAGGGGTGCCCAACCCCTGCTCTAGGGGTTGGGCACCCCTGACAGAGAAACCACTTTTTCCGCTCAGCTCTCACACACACACTCCCAACATGCACACCGGAAGTGAGAGAGAGAGAGATAGAGAGAGAGACATTGCCACATTGAGAATGTTGTACAGGATCACCCCTTCATTTGTGTGTATGTATGATATGCATTGTTTTGGATCTATTTTATTTTTCATTTTTTGACCAAAAAAATAAATAAAAATGCTCTGTATTACAGTTTTTCCCATTCATTCCTATGGGTGCCCATTTCTGTCCACGAAGGCGAGATTAAGGAGTGTTTTTTTTCACCCACTTAACATTGTAGAATCGAGTGAATTTTTCTTGTGTGTGTTCAGGTGGCAAACTTAGGAAAAGTAGCCAAGTCTTGTACTGCTCACATTAAGGAAAGTATTTTTTTTAAATAAATAATTATTATTTTGCCCACATTTGTCCCCAATACGGTTTTAATTAGACATTGGACATTTCAGTGAAACTGTGTGAAAACCCTGTATACGTCCATACACTTGAGATGCACAGAGATGATCAGATACAGGACATTTCTGATTACACACACTAGATGTGTTCAGAGATTTCAAGTATACCAGCAATTGCTGATGTTGTAATGTTTAAATCCTGGTAAGCATGAGGCCAAGAAAGTTCTCAGTTCTTATAGATTTATTAAAATCTTAAAGCAATCCAACAGTGCCAGATGTTACATAATGGTCAGCATGTACAACACACTTCAACTCTTACACTACACCTTTTATAGGTGACAACATGTGGACTACAGCGCCATCTCCTGACTAACACTACATTCCCCATTACTTAAAGGATTAGTTCACATCAAAATGAAAATTTCCTGATAATTTACTCACCCCAATGCCATCCAAGATGTTCATGTCTTTCTTTTTTCAGTGGAAAAGAAATTACATTTTTTGAGGAAAACATTTCAGGATTTTTCTCCACACAATGGACTTCAATGGTCACCAAATTGTTGAAGTCCAAATCAATGCAGTTTCAAAGAGTTCTGAAGTGCTTCAAAGAGCTCTGCACGACCCCAGCTGAGGAATAGGGTCTTATCTAGCGAAACGATCGCTCATTTAATAAAACAAATAAAAATGTATATACTTTTTAACCACAATTGTTCGTCTTGTGCTGGTGTGCAACGCGCCAGGCATTATGTAATCACGTTGGAAAGGTCATATAGTTCTGTTTAAATGTTTGAAAGATTATATTTTTTCTGTTGTGAAGTGTGTGCCATTCGCTGCTAGCTTTGCTAGCTCTGTACACAGACTCTAGTGTGTTAATCAAGCACATGGTGCCAAACACACCGTGCGTTTCTGGATGCGGTCGTTCCCTGACGACAGGTGATGGTCACGGATGCTGCATTGTATGTTCGGGCATTCGGCATGCAATGTCAGCGTTCGTGGATGAGTCATGTTCTCACTGCGGGAACATGACCATCGCGGAGCTCCGATCGCGGCTCTCACTCCTCAAAGGTATGGGAGCCACCTCGCCTCTGCCTCGATCTAACCCTCCTCGGGGGGCTACTTCGGGCCGTTGCTTGGGAGATCTGAGGGTGACAGTGAGGTCCAGTTCCGCGGGGCCACCACCCCCGGGACCCCCTCACTCCCCTGTTCCGCAACCAATTGGGCCGTCGGAGGAACGGGCTGGGCCACCTTTAGGGTTGGGTACCAAAACCCGGTTCCAATAGGGAACCGGTTCCACGTGAACGGTAGTAACGAGACCGAATAAGAACGAAACTTTCGGTGCCTGATTTCGGTACCTGACTTTTTTTACCGCCCCCTATAAAACATCTCGCGGCACAAATGTTCCAATAATAATACATCTCCAGTTAACCAGCAGAGCATTCATTTCGTTCGTTTGTTAAATAAGAGACGATCTAGCGCTGAAATGTGTTTTTAAAATCAAGTGATCAAAGTGCTCGTTGCAACTGCGATCAGTGGCGCGGATACAGTGTTTTCTCATGTGGCTCGCGCACACCGCACTGTCTTCACTCGGACGCGCGCTTCAATACGTTGCAGAGAAAAATAAACGTAATCGGTTTAAAAAAAAACTAAAAAAAAAAACTGTACGAATGCGGATTAGAACCCAAAACCTCTGACACGCTTGACAAAAGTTCAAGTTCAGCTGCCAGTGTCGTGGTGGACATGGTAAGTCTAGTATTTTAATGTATTTTAATGTATATTTATATGAGGCTATACTGTGTGTGTTAAATATTTCTGCTCAGTGTCAGATATTTCGCTGTTTTAAAGTAAAAGTCATAATATGAGAAGACAAAATTTTTATCTTAACTTAGCCTAAGTGTTTTAGGCTACATCAGTAGCCTATTAAACAGCGCAATTTTTCATTTAATCAGAAAATCTTTAAAGATTTAAGTTAATATTGTGTCCAGTTTGGACACGGACACACACACACACACACACACACACAAACACAAACACACACACACACAGGTATTATTTTTTTGATAAAGTGAGTGCGGTTTCGTTTTCTTAAGTACCGGTTCAAGAACCGTTTAAGCACTGGAACCGTTTAAAAAATACAGAGTAGGTACTGGTATCGGATAAATCCCAACCAATACCCAACCCTGGCCACCTTTGAGGTCTGCACCAGTCGTATCCTTCGGCACCCCGCCTGACGATCAGATGTCGATCGCAGCATCGGAGGGCGAGCCCTCTCTCTCCGGTGATGATGACTCGGCTGCGCTGCCCCCTTCGGGTGTGGCAGTGTTGCCCGAGTCGGACCCAGAGATGATGGCCATGCTATTTCGGGCCGCCGAGAGTGTCGGGCTCGTGTGGAACCCTCCACCGTGTCCCGAACACTCTCGGTTGGATGATTGGTTTCTCGGGGCAGCCCGCGCTGGTTCTCAGCGTCCTGCCCCGGTGCCATTCTTCCCTGAGGTGCATGAGGAGATCACTAGGTCATGGACGGCACGGCACCTTTTACTGCCAGAAGTGGTCCTAGGGTCCCCTCCCCCCTCACTACCCTAGATGGCGGGGCAGCCAAGGGTTATGCGCGTATCCCCCCCGTGGAGCGGGCAGTTGCCATGCAACTTTCCCCTAACTCCACACTAAGGGGGGAACCGTGTCTCCCATCCCGGACCTGTAAGTACTCGTCGGAGTTAACCGACAAGGCTTACAGAGCTTGTGGAGAGGCTGCCTCTGCTTTACACGCCATGGCGTTACTGCAGGTCCATCAGGCCAAAGCCCTGAGGGACCTGCACGAGGGTAGTCGCGACCCAGGGGTTCTCCAGGAACTTCGTGCCGCAACGGACCTCGCGCTACGAGCGACGAAGGTCACCGCGCGGTCATTGGGTTGAGCGATGTCCACCCTGGTGGTCCAGGAGACATGCTGACGAGTTTTGAATCGGGCTTTACACAAGCTACCGTTCAAAATGCTGACGCAGAAACGCATTTTCGAATGCATCCGTCCCAAAGATTGGTTTGCAGCGATAGACCTGAAGGACGCGTACTTCCATGTCTCCATCCTCCCGCGACATAAAATATTTCTGCGTTTCGCGTTCGAGGGTCGGGCATACCAGTACAAGGTCCTACCCTTTGGGCTGTTCCTGTCGCCTCGTGTCTTCACCAAGGTCACGGAGGCGGCCCTTGTTCCTCTAAAAAAGAGCAGGGCATTCGTATCCTCAACTACCTCGACGACTGGCTCATACTAGCACAGCCCTGAGCTCAGTTGTGCGAACACAGAGACCTGGTGCTCAGTCACCTCAGCCAGCTGGGTCTTCGGGTCAACCGGGAAAAGAGCAAACTCTTGCCAGTGCAGAGGATCTCTTTTCTTGGTATGGAGTTGAATTCGGTCGAACAGACAGCACGTCTCACAGACGAGCGTGTCCAGTCGGTGCTGAACTGCCTGAACATTTTCAAGGGCAGAACTGCGGTTCCACTGAAACATTTTCAGAGGCTCCTGGGGCATATGGCGGCCGCAGCGGCAGTAGTACCGCTCGGTCTTCTCCATATAGTTAGCCTCATAGCATAATTGCCTACTACCTATTTTTTTTAAATAGGACGTAGGCAATTATGCTATGAGGCTAACGATATGAGACCGCTTCAGCACTGGCTCCATGGCCGAGTTCCGAGGTGGGCGTGGCAACGCGGCACCTACCGGGTCCAAGTTACTCCGGAGTGTCGCAAACACTTCAGCCCGTGGTCGGACCCGTTGTTTTTGCGGGCAGGAGTCCCCCTGAAACAAGTGTCCCGACATGCAGTGGTGTTCACAGATGTCTCTGCCACCGGCTGGGGTGCCACATACAACGGGCATGCAGTCTCAGAGGTCTGGACGGGACCCAATCTGCATTGGCATGTCAACTGCCTAGAGTTGCTAGCAGTACATCTTGCTTTAAGCTGCCTCAAACGGCGCCTTCAGGGAAAAGACGTGCTGGTCCACACGGACAACACTGCGACTGTTGCATACATCAACCATCAAGGTGGTCTGTGCTCTCGCCGCATGTCGCAACTCGCCCGCCACCTCCTCCTCTGGAGTCAGAAGCATCTGAGGTCGCTTCGTGCCATTCACATTCCTGGTGCACTCAACACCATAGCGGACGAACTATCACGTGCAGCACTTCCAGGAGATTGGAGACTCCATCCCCAGGCGGTTCAGCTGATTTGGCATCGTTTTGGAGAGGCACAGGTAGACCTGTTTGCCTCCCCAGAGACCACCCACTGCCAGTGGTTCTATTCGCTGGCTGAGGCAACTCTCGGCACGGACGCTCTGGCACACAGCTGGTCCCGGGGCCTGCGCAGACACTGTGCAAGGTCAGGGAGGATGAGGAGCAGGTCCTGCTTGTGGCTCCATACTGGCCCAACAGGACCTGGTTCCCAGAACTAATGCTCCTCATGACAGCCCCCCCTTGGCCGATTCCTCTGAGGAAGGACCTGCTTTCTCAGAGACGGGGCACTTACCCCAAGAGGTACTTAACACCATCACTTCAGCCCGAGCACCGTCTACGAGATGAACTTATGTGCTGAAGTGGAACCTTTTCATCGAGTGGTGTTCTTCTCACCAAGAAGACCCCCGGAAATGTTCGATAAGAGCTGTGCTTTCCTTCCTGCAGCAAGGGTTGGAGCGGAGGCTGTCCCCCTCCACCCTCAAAGTTTATGTTGCTGCAATATCTGCATACCATGACCCCATACTGGGTAAATCGGTTGGGAAGCATGACCTGGTCGTCAGGTTCCTTAGGGGGGCGAGAAGGTTAAATCCTCCTTGTCCTCCCTCCATACCCTCTTGGGACCTTACGCTGGTACTAAGAACACTTCAGCTCGTCCCATTTGAGCCTTTGCAGTCAGTTGACTTAAAGCTTCTAACTATGAAGACTTTGCTTCTGCTGTCATTGGCTTCCATCAAGAGGGTAGGGGACCTGCAAGCATTTTCGGTCGACGAATCGTGCCTGGAATTTGGGCCGGGTGACACCAACGTGGTATTTTATTTAGCTGTCCGGGATGATAAAATATATTTCTTTGGCAGGAATATACCTGTCTGGCGCCCGAATATTACTGATTGATTGTTTGTATATATTTTTCTGGAGGCTTTGTGACTGAGAATCAACATAAGACTGAGGGCGGCTGTATCGCGAAGCATCCCTGTAGTCTAGCGGTTAGGACTCCGCCTTATCACCTCATCCTACCCCGGGTTTACATCCAACACTCAACACATTACAACACTCAACACATTACAACACTCAACACATTACGGTTTTGTAGAGGAAAGTTGAGTGTCACAGGAGGAGCTGATGATGTTTAAAGGAGGAGCTGTAACTATATATAATGAAGAGGAGGCGCTGTAATTATATATAATGAAGAGGAAGACTGACAGAGACAGAAAATGGCTGATAAGTGTGATCTGTGTCTGCTGGGACTGATCATTCTCTCTTCACTTCTCACTGGTAAAGAAATTTGTATTTTCTCTAAAGACATTTAGTGGAATTAGTCTGGAAAGAGTTCATTTGAACATGCTCAGTTTATTCTTGCACACATTCACGTTGTGATCTCAGAGTTGTGTATTGATACACACAGATCATACTGTATTATTCCTGATACTGGACATAGTGTCACTCAAACATCTGATGATGAAGAATTATCTTCATATTAAGAGTGTGTCAGTGATTTGAACAGCTCTCTGATAAAGACTAATAGTTTATTCTGGAGAGTGTGTTGTTTGCTTTAAGTCAGGAAAAATACTATGATTTAAAACTTCTGCTTTTTATGCTGGTGTGTTTTATGTTTCATTTATTAATATATATCATAATGATCACTGAGATAAACTGTGTTTCAGGAACCAGTGGAGTGGATCATGTGTTCATCAGTTCTGGTGAAAAAGTCTCTCTGTCCTGTAATAAAGCTCTTTCTGACTGCAAATCAACTACATGGATCTACTATAACAGACATTCAGGGATAGGAGATGAACTGATTACTGGAGGGATAAAGAATCAAGACACAGAGAGACATGAGAGACTGAGTCTGGAGTCTGACTGCTCTCTGAACATCAAGAACGTCACAGGAGAAGATTATGGATTATACAGCTGCAGACAATATGTGAATGGAGAACAACAAGGACCTGTTGCTTATGTTTTTCTGCATGTTCTTCATGGTAAGTTTATGATTATGTGCTCAATTTAAAATTCTCCCTTTAAACTCAGATGATGATTGAAGAGTCTGTGATTTGTGTCTTGTGTTCAGTTTCAGTGTCTCCATCATCATCATCTTCATCCTCACAGACTGAGATCAGTCCAGGCCGCTCTGTGACTCTCTCCTGTCAGTTGTATTCATATACTGGATTCTCCTGTGATTATTGGGTCAGTTCTGATGGACTTGAGCTGTTGTGGGTGAATCAGGCTGGTGTTGATCTGAAGACAGACTCCAGATATCAGATATTATTATCATCATCAGATCAATATCGCTGTATCATCACTCTGACTACAACACTCCTGAATGAAGATGACAACAGAGAGTGGAGATGTCAGCTTACTCACAGAAATCAACTCGAGACCTCAGTCAGATACACTGTCAAGTATTCAGGTGAGAAAACAGTGTTAGAAGACCCTCATAATGTCAGTAACACTAAGGTCTATCAGTATCACTGAACCAGAACAAACTGAGGGAACAAAAGCTTCTTTGACTCTCACAGAAAAGTAACTCAAAGCATTGCTTCAAACTAATGAACTGCAGTGAAGTAACAGTCCAAAACGTCCAAAACATGATGCTGGAAATAATAAAGGAATTGAACTTGACAACAAACATATTCACTTTTTATGTAATGTGATGATCAAAGTTAAAATATGAATGTCATATTGTACAGTAATCATCTGAACTAACATTCATCTTCACAGTTCAAGCTGATTCAACGACAGCAGTGAATCCAGTCCACATCACACACTCTCAGGATCCCTCAACTAGAAACACACATGTTTCTAAAGGTACATCATCACTGTCTTTCTCACATCAGTGCTTTCCAGTGCATAATGCTAGAGTTATATTCTACAGTATGACTGTCACATTGAGTTGTTGTTTTAGTTTCATTTCATGGACTTTTATGGTGTGTCCCAATTAGCGTACTTATGCATATTCTATGACATGTTTAGTATAAAGAGTGAGAGTATTGTGTTTATATAACACTCCGGTTCTTTCACTCGATTCTCCCAGAAATCCTCACATGAAGACGATATGTTGAGCTCATCCATGCAGCGCATTCACTGTAGATACATGAAAAGCACCAAACAGACATAAAATACTGCTCATCCAGTCACAGAATTATCAAAAAACATACATGTAAAAGTCAACAAAACAAATTAACTGTGGGTGTCTAATGACCCCAATATGAAATAAACTGATTTAAATATATATATATTTTTTTTAATATATTTTTGACCTTAAACAAAAATAGTTTAATAGTTTTTATAATAGTAGACCAGAGAAAGTTTGTCCTGCCATTCACCTCAACAGATCAGATAAAACTGTAGAGAAAATGGCCGACTTCACTTATTTTTTTACTCTAATGCTCAATTCACCTTCTTATACTACGCCCTAAGAGTATGTACTCTTTTTGTGAAGAAAAAGTAGATACTTTTGAGTGTGTAGCAGAAGAGTAGACAAGCTTTGGTATATACTATCACGTCATATCCCAGATAGCTACATTGTTTTGGCCCAGATCCGCCCCACATCTGGCACATGTGGAAAGATGATCTGGCCCTCATACAGCGTGGAATGATGGCCTTTGGGCGGACCCCTTCTGTTTGCCAGATCCGCTCCTGTTGATCTGCTCCTGTTTGCAAAATAGTAATAAGTGAAGCTGGTAATGCTGTTTGTGGAGTTGTTTAATCCTCCTCTGCTGAGATCTTCACAGATTTAATGTCTTCTTTTCTCTTCAGTTGATTTTATCTAAGGCTGTGTCTGAAGTCAGTTGTAGTTCTTGTGTTTCTGCTCGTCTCTTTTTCTGTTCTCTTCTTTCATTCATTGATTCTGCCTGTTAACAGGCTTATTAAGGCTGAGATGACTCCGTATTTAATATACACAGGTTTTGTGGCTCAGATAAGGTCCAGTTCTGGTTTATTTCTTTGCTCTTGACATGTGGCATTGCTATGGCCTGCTTGTGGCCCAGATCTGGCAAACAGGAGCGGTCCGCCCAAGGGCCGTCATTCCACACTGCATGTGTCACGTGCAGGAGAGAGGACCCAAAAGCAGAAGGTCAATTGACAATATTTAATAGTTGAAAAACAGTTCAGGCAAAATAACACAGGTGGCCGCAAGGCATGTAAATCCAACAGAAAGTCTCTCAGTATTATATCCAACAGAAGATAATGTCAGCCAAAGGGAACAGAAAGTCTCTCAGCAATAATGCAACAGAAATACTCGGTCAGGACCAGCAATGGGAAATCCCGAAGGTAGAGAGAGAGAGGCTGGGTCCGTAGAGAGCACGGGAACGCCAAACCGTGGACCACTCACGTAGCTGGAGGTTGGATAAAGCAGAGGCGAGGTAATAATGCAGTCAGTCAAGAACACGCACCAGACAGGACACGACAAGACAGGGGCTGGAATAACAGGCAAACAGGTACGTAACATTCGGCAATAATCTGACAAAGAACAAGAGAAAGGAAAGCCTAGAAATAGAGAGTCTAATCAGAGAAGGTGGGAAACAGGTGGGGAGAGAGAGTGAGGAGATGAGGTGATGAGAAACAGCTGAGGAAGAATGAGATAATGAATGAGGCTGTGTGTGCGTGGAAGGATGTAATAATGAGTGTGACCAGAAGAGGGAGGAAGAGTGAAAGAGAAAGATACCAGGATCATGACAGCATGTGGGCCAGATCATCTTTCCACATGAGTAAAGAGTGTGTGTGTGTGTGTGTGTGTGTGTGTGTGTGTGTGTGTGTGTGTGTGTGTGTGTGTGTGTGTTCATCTGAGCCTCATTGGTCTGTCACTGCCCGTCAATGTCAGAATATTTGAGATGACCCATCAAATCAAAGTATCTGGGATCTCAGTAGTTTCATGTTCACAGACGCTGCAGAGCGCGAAGTTTAGCAGCGTGACGCTTCACTCAGTAGTTTATGCTCAAGTGCGATATAAGATGTAAGGAGCTAAACTAAACATTTCATATGTGACAGCTGTTTTAGCTCATAATTGTTAGACGAATTACAGAAATAATCAGGCAAACTAATAAACTTTTGTCTAATTAGGCCCAAGGTTAATATGAATGTGTACATATTAAGAATGAATATTATATTAGTACATTTGTAGCCTTCGGTGAATTAGACAGAGCAAGATAAGAAGACTGAGAGAAAAAGAAAGAGTGATGGATAAGAGGAGAGAGCAGGTATTGACAAATAATCTAACATGGTTTTAAAGCTATTTCTTATCATTTTTTGGCCTTCAAAAGTCTTATATTGCACATATGTACGTAGATCAGAGAAATAAAAAAAAAAAAACCCTAACAACCTCAAATTTAGGACATCAGTGATTATAAAGCCCTGCCTATGGCACTGTATTAGGCATAAGATCAATAATAAATGTGTACATATTGTGAATGAATTTAATAAACTTCCCTTTCCTGGTAGCCTTCAGTAAATGAACATGTCTGAGACCCTATGTTTACTTTCTTTTCTTACACAGACAAACATGAAAGCCTATATCAGTCAAAGCTCAGCTTTAGGAGGTGTTGTATTTTTATCCCGCTGTAACCTCTAGATCCTTCTAAAACATTCCCATAATCTGCTGCAATCAAACATTGCCCTTACCTGTAGATTAAAGGAAGCCCCCGGTGGAGCCCCTAACCAGTTCAATCTTGAATTCGGATGCACTGGGCATTTGCCAAAATTCATATTTAATTACAAAAATCATGAAATATTGATAGGGAAACATATTAGACTTGCTTAAAACATTTTACGAATCACCACAACATGATTTATTTTTATTTAAAGAAGATTCAGAATAATACAAAGACAAAAAAATTCCAAAGGCAAGAATGACATAAACAAAGTAAAAAGTCTTCACCCGAATTGCGTCCCCAAAAAAACACTCCAAGGCTTTTTATACGAACCCTGTTCTGGGCCACCTTCTAACTATGGGCTGTTATTATAGCACAGCCAATTCCCTTATAAGGTCAAACTCTGGACTTATCCTAGTCATTTATTCACATACGCTTGCAGAAGCACATATTCAAAATATCTATTTTCTTCTTCACACCTATTTTAAGCAGCACACACACAAAAGCTTTATTTGATACGTTTTTCTATCACAGCCCTTTTGACCTTTCTCTAGTTTCACACATTTTCTATGTCTGAGGCAAACAATGTTCATAAGAGTTGAGCGTTAGTGGAAGATCTTCTCCAGCCTTTCTCTCCTTCTCCACCTTGCGAGCTTTCCTGGTGTCGTCCCTCCGGAGGTGTTCAACTAAAAGATGGTCCGTAAAAATCTCAACATTGTCTGTTACATTAACATTTCTTATTTCTGGGTCATCTCCATCCGTTACATTCAAAGCATGCAGACAGTCTTTAATATATACCATTTCTGTGGATTTATCAGAAGATTTCATAATCATTTGTTCTCCAGTTCCAACATTTATTACAGAGGGGAAGAGACAGGGCAAGAGAAAAACAAAGAGGAAAAAGAGAGTGATGGAGAGGAGAGAAAAATAATCTACTGCCCACTGAAATGGTTTAAAGCTGTTGTTATCCAATTTTTTGGCCTTCAAAACATCTTAAAATGCACAAATGTAGATCAGAGAAATCTAAACCGAACCCCCCTAACTGCCTCACATTTGGGACCTAAGTATAAAACTCTGCCTTTATACCAATAAACAGCCGATATCCTAGTAATATGCATTTTAATAAGCAACTAGTTAATTGTGAGAATTAGAATCTAAACTAAAGTGTTACCTTTCTTTAAATCACACACTCATTGGGAGCTGAGCCCCGCTAAAATGAAAATCCTAGAATCCCCCCTGTGTGAAGCTCAAGTATTATGTGATGATGATGTTGTGTATATGTGGCATTATGTGTTGAACTGAACTAACAGACGTGATCCACAGATCCAGCTGAAACAGCATCAGAAACTGAAGTCTGTGTGAATGCTGTATCATTATACAGAGGTACGACACGTTCATTTATACTGACAGCTTTATAACATTAAACTATCAGTCAGTCTGTAAATGCTTCATCAATAACTGTTGATAGTTGAATACCCTTGACTTCAGTCATGTACAGTTTCTCTTCTTCCTCTCATGTTTCCTGCAGTGATTGTGATTATTGTTGAGATCGCAGTGTTTGCTGCTCCTACTGTGATTCTTCTTCAGATCATCTGTGCAAGAAGAGCTGGTGAGTTTTGAGCCGCACACAATCTGATGATTCACACTCATCTGATCTGGAACAATCTGCAATCATGATAAAAACACATACGAGAGGTCAGTCAATGCTTTTATTTTGCAGGGAGGAAGGACTCGAAGCACCCAGAGGAAATAGAGATGCCGACAATATTAGAATAAAATACTGATGAGTTTAGAGCCAATCTGCAGCAATATTTACAATAGCAAAAACTTACAGAGGATTGTTCATTGTTTTAGTTTCTTCTTCTCAGAAAACAGAGAAAAAACTCTGAGCGCTTATAGTGACATAATCAAGTTTAGATTAAAATGTTTTGTTTTTTTTACATATAAAAAGCCAGATTTATTTTCATTTATATGGATTTTATGGATATACAGTGGGGAGAACAAGTATTTGATACACTGCCAATTTTGCAGGTTTTCCCACTTACAAAGCATGTAGAAGTCTGTAATTTGTATCATAGGTACTCTTCAACTGTGAGTATCGGAATCTAAAACAAAAATCCAGAAAATCACATTGTATGATGTTTAAGTAATTAATTTGCATTTTATTGCATGACATAAGTATTTGATACATCAGAAAAGCAGAACTTAATATCTGGTACAGAAACCTTTGTTTGCAATTACAGAGATCATACGTTTCCTGTAGTTCTTGACCAGGTTTGCACACACTGCAGGGATTCTGGCCCACTCCTCCATACAGACCTTCTCCAGATCCTTCAGGTTTCGGGGCTGTCGCTGCGCAATACAGACTTTCAGCTCCCTCCAAAGATTTTCTATTGGGTTCAGGTCTGGAGACTGGCTAGGCCACTCCAGGACCTTGAGATGCTTCTTACGGAGCCACTCCTTTACCCTGGCTGTGTGTTTCGGGTCGTTGTCATGCTGGAAGACCCAGCCACGACCTATCTTCAATGCTCTTACTGAGGGAAGGAGGTTGTTGGCCAAGATCTCGTGATACATGGCTCCATCCATCCTCCCCTCAATACGGTGCAGTCGTCCTGTCCCCTCTGCAGAAAAGCATCCCGAAAGAATGATGTTTCCACCTCCATGCTTCACGGTTGGGATGGTGTTCTTGGGGTTGTACTCATCCTTCTTCCTCCAAACACGGCGAGTGGAGTTTAGACCAAAAAGCTCTATTTCTGTCTCATCAGACCACATGACCTTCTCCCCTTCCTCCTCTGGATCATCCAGATGGTCATTGGCAAACTTCAGACGGGCCTGGACATGCGCTGGCTTGAGCAGGGGGACCTTGCGTGCGCTGCAGGATTTTAATCCATGACGACGTAGTGTGTTACTAATGGTTTTCTTTGAGACTGTGGTCCCAGCTCTCTTCAGGTCATTGACCAGGTCCTGCCGTGTAGTTCTGGGCTGATCCCTCACCTTCCTCATGATCATTGATGCCCCACGAGATGAGATCTTGCATGGTGCCCCAGACCGAGGGAGATTGACCGTCATCTTGAACTTATTCCATTTTCTAATAATTGCGCCAACAGTTGTTGCCTTCTCACCAAGATGCTTGCCTATTGTCCTGTAGCCCATCCCAGCCTTCTGCAGGTCTACAATTTTATCCCTGATGTCCTTACACAGCTCTCTGGTCTTGGCCATTGTGGAGAGGTTGGAGTCTGTTTGATTGAGTGTGTGGACAGGTGTCTTTTATACAGGTAACGAGTTCAAACAGATGCAGTTAATACAGGTAATGAGTAGAGAACAGGAGGGCTTCTTAAAGAAAAACTAACAGGACTGTGAGAGCCGGAATTCTTACTGGTTGGTAGGTGATCAAATACTTATGTCATGCAATAAAATGCAAATTAATTATTTAAAAATCATACAGTGTGATTTTCTGTATTTTTGTTTTAGATTCCGTCTCTCACAGTTGAAGAGTACCTATGATAAATATTACAGACCTCTGCATGCTTTGTAAGTAGGAAAACCTGCAAAATTGGCAGTGTATCAAATACTCGTTCTCCCCACTGTATTTGCCTACAGAGTTGAAAGTCATTTTCTTGCGCTTCATATGTAAACTGCTTTAAATATAATATTAATACAGTAATGGACAGACTCAGACTGTATAATCTCTCTCTGTTCTGTGTGATGGAGCTGATTTGAGGATTCTTGGATCTTGTCTGTTCATTCCTGGTTTTAGCATCTTTTTTCATTTTGAATAATTGCTATAATTTTTTTTTAATAAAACCTCTGCAGTTGTGTTTAATAAGTCTCCTTTCCTGAGATGTTTGTTAGGAATATGTTAATTCCCCTTCATGAGCTGGTAATGTATCTGTAAGTCCACTGAAGCGAGTTGTAGTTGAGAAGCCGCTTCAATAACCGAGAGCTAGATATTGGGTCTTAAACACCTCACGACACCCTGAAGGACCCACTGAGAGGTCAGACTTGAAGCACTGTTCCTGAGATGCTCTTCTTGGTGGTTAACTGTAAGCAGCAGACAGATCCAGCAAGAGGAGAACTGAGGATTTGGAGGCTCCTCTTGCCAGTCTCAGAGCTTCAATAACCGAGAGCAGGGACGTCTCAGTTTAGTGGCGCTTCTGAAGCCAGACTGGTTGTTGTCCAGGAGGATGTTCTGTGTGAGAAATGTAGATAGTTGGTCGAAAATGACTCGTTCAAGTGTTTTAGCAAAGTCGTTCAGAAGTTCAGGGAGGCGGAAGTTAACCCTTTCATGCATGAATTATGATAACCTCAGTCAGGATTTTTTTCCTATGTGTTTTTATTGCTCTTAGGGCATGAAAAACCACTCAGATGCTCCCTCCAGTGCACCAGAGTATGGAGATTTACCCTTATTAGCTGATAATTCTGATTATGTTCAAGATGGACATGCACATTTCTATCATAGGCCTCCTCTGAGAAAACCTAGCGATACGTTTTTTCAATCTCATCTGAAATGATCAGTGTTGGGGGTAATGCATTATAAGTAACATGCATAATGCATTCAGATTACTTTTTTGATGTTACAAGTAAAGTAATGTGTTACAAGTAACATGCATTACCTAATCAGATTACTTTTTGATCTAGCAAGTAATTAAATTGAGCGTCAGCGTCAGTTCTGGCAGGCCAGGTAGTCAAGACGCTGCTAATGCTATTTGCTAACAACACTGTCCCGTCAGCTGATCTGCTTCAGCTGAGCTGCATTAGCTGGTTAGCTCCCCTCGCTGCTCAATGGCCAAAGCTCAAACAAGGCGCCCTATTTAAAGCACATTCAGTTTGCTCATACATGCTTGCTGCTCGCTTCTGCTGATCTGTACGGTGGTAAGAAATCCGCTCCGGTTTTAACCCTTAAGCTATCCGTCCCGACGTTCGGGCTATTCTTGACGCCCAGAAAGCCATGAGCTCAAGTCTCTGATTTGTTTCGCTAATAAACACATTTGATTATTATTTTGCTCGCGCTCTGCTCAGTATAACGCCCCTGGATGCGCTGTTTAATTCCTTCATCTAGCTCGTTTCTCAGAAGGTGGCTTGGTTATCTTTTCATAGCGCTTACACTGTAGACCGTCAAAACAGTTCAAAGACAGATAATTCTAGGTAACAGCATGTTTTAGCTATTGCGGTCTTGAGTAGTCATTTCAGTAATTAATTAATAATTTTTACCATAATATAAATCGCTAAATTAGGGCGGCTCAGACGACACCGTTCGAAACACTCAATTTCTGTTTTGGGGGGGGATGGCTCATTTAGTCAAAATAACGTAAGCGCCCTTATGCTGCTGCTGCATCCCCTCATGCTGATAATGCTGTCCCTATATGTGGCTGCTATCTCCTCATACTACTGCTGTCCCCTGACTTCTGCTAATTCATGAATGGTCAGGGGACTCATCTGATTATAACATATTGCAAATTATCTGTATATTCGTAGATTACTAAGCATATAAATTGTTAAATCATCCTCTGTATCTCAGAGGATTGCCAGGTGTGGTTTTGTTTGGGGGGATATTTTTAGCTCTCACAGTCCTAAACTGTGTGAGCGTTCCCTAATGCTGCTGCTGCTGTCCTCTGACTCTCTGCTATTTCATGGTGCTCATGAAAGGTCAGAGGACTCCCTGAACAGAGCCATACCGCCACATTTCAATTCAGGAACATCAACTTGTTTGCAATCTATTCAATAAAATTCTTAAATTATTTTTATTGTCTGTATGTTCTTGACTTAATGGACCTGACAGAACTACAAGTAATGTGCATTACCTAATCAGATTACTTTTTGATGTAACGAGTAAAGAAACGCATTACAAGTAACATGCATTATGTAATCAGATTGCTTTCTGATGTTATGAGTAAAGAAACGTATTACAATAACGCACATTACATAATCAGATTACTTTTTGATGTTATGAGTAAAGAAACGCATTACAAGTAACATGCATTACGTAATCAGATTACTTTTTGATGTTATGAGTAAAAAAACGCATTACAATAACGTGCATTACGAAATCAGATTACTTTTTGATCTAACAAGTAAAGTAATGCATTACAAGTGTCATACATTATGTAATCACATGACTTTTATCGATGTCAATGAAAATTAAATTCTAATAATACAAATACATTTATTTACAGTAAAAAAAGTCACTGCAGATTAAGTTTTTAAGTTTTAAGTTTCAAAAACAATATTCACATTATAATTATGAATTGTAGCTGAAATATAGCAATTGATGCATGAAGTCCACTACAGTGGACATGTGATTAATCAGAGTTTTCTCTCAATCTAAAATCAAAACTTGGAAAATTTTACTGTGATATGACTCATTAGATATTGCTTGATGCTGCAATATTTTTTTACCTACAAGAGTCTCCTAAAATAGAATATAAATTCTATTTTTGTCAAAAATAAAGTCATCAACTAAGATGTTAGCTGTTCCAGTGTTGGCTATATTCAAACTAATGAATACATATGATAAAATGTAGGCCTATAATCATTTTTTTACAAAGAAAGAGTACACTTGAAATATTGTTGAAATTGTAATTATTGTTGTAATTGTAACCTTTTTAATAAAATAGCAAAACATATTTACAAGATAGATGTAAGCAAAATCTTAAATGGTCAATATAAGTCTTCTTCTAAATATATCTTTTGTCCTTGCATTCATTCTTGTGGCTCAGTCAGTCACACCTGAATGAATGGCTCATTATGCAGAGTCATTACGCATAATGGGTGGGACATTGTATTCTCGGGTGTAAACCACTCCTCGTTCACGCCCCCCTCGCATATTGGCTTTCCAAGCAAAACCTGTCATACACAATTTAAATCAATGTATTGTTTTATGTGAATGATTAGGCAGGATGATTTTCACATCATTTTGAAGCCAGAACTCGAAGTGACAACATTCATTAGTCAAAAGTCTTGTTGACACATATTTAGTATGTGTTTTGTGGTCTTATTTCAGCAACTTTCATTTTTATTTTTTTCAATAACCACGCATAAACATTATTCTCTTAAAATTTCAAACATATACATGCATGTTGATCACATATTATGGTAGCCCTGTTTGTGCTATATAGAGGGAATTTACACCTTTGCCATTATCATGTTTATAAATAACAGAAAAAGCACAAATGTCAGGGCATGTCAAAACATCCCAAGGGCCCCAAAAACACCTTAGACCCCAGAGGGTTAATGAGTAAACACCAAGTTACTGATAAAGTTGTATTTGTCAAATATCATATAAGTTATTCATGGTTATAGAGATTCTTCTTACAGTAACTTTGGTAACAGGGTTGATGAATACAGTCAATGCTACAGTTTGTGTAAAAACTGAGACAATGGATTGAGATTTTGACCATAGCCTTCACCATACCTAGAAATTGGCATGGAGTACTTTCCATAAGACCATCTCTCAATGCAAATCAAACCAGCTATTAGGGTAACTGAAATAAAACCATGCCAGTCTCTAGGTATGGTGAAGGGTCTGTGATGATGTGGGGCTATTTTAATTCCAAAGGCCAAGGGAACTTTATCAGGATGCATAGTATCCTGGATCCATGAAGTAACTGGCCTTTAAAAATAAAAATCTGCCTGCCTCTATGGGAATTTAACATAGGGGTGCCCAGACTTATGCACCCTGTATTTTAAGGAAGAACATTTATTTATGTACGATACATTATTCATTCACAAAGAAAATTGGTGTCCCTAAAGGTTGGATTTTTCCAAAATTTTTTAATTAAGGCATTAAGTTCAATTTCCAAAAGATGATTTTTTATTCCTCTTTTTAGTCAACTTTAGCATGGGTGTCTAAACTTATGCATAGCACTGTATATATGTATATATATATATATATATATATATATATATATATATATATATATATATATATATATATATATATATATATATATATATATATGACAACGATCCCATATATAGATCACACTGTCAGAGTGTTTGTGCTATATAGAGTGAATTTACACATTTGTCATTATCATGTTTATAAAGAACTGAAAAAAGCACAAATGTCAGAGCAGGTCAGAACACCTCCAGGGCCCAGAAAACCCCTCAGACCCCAGAGGGTTAAATAACAATTTATTTGTTTTTAGATGTTTTATTTTTAGATATTCATATGCATGATGGAAATGTCCATTACGTACTTTTGACAGTTGCCTATATGTCACATTGTAAAATTTAATTATAAAGGCTGACGTTATTTAGGCTTTCAATTCAATAAGCTGACCAAGTCTTGGGACCTCTTGCGGGATGTCACTAATGTCATAACACCTCCTCAGCTTCTGAGAGCCCTAGTGCCAGCAGCTTTAACTGCAAACACAACATGTAATGATATAGAAAACATTACTGCTGACCAAAAGCATCATCACTTGTGAGCAACAGCTTGACTATATTTTACTGACCAGATCGATTCTTCCAAACACGTTGTGCTAGGATGTTCCCGTGCTGGTCTCTAAACATTGGAGACTTCAGTTCCCTTTCTTTCTTTTCTTTTTAGTCTAAAACTAAACACTAAATGATATATTTGGGGGAGGCATGTGCAGAGACATTTTCTTTTAAATTTAGGTAAATGCCATGATGAAAAACTTTACTTTTTGGGTTTCCAACTCATCAGCCATGGTGTTTGCCGCTTCCAGATGTGACCGGTCTCTGTTGGAACTCTGCGTTGTGTGTGTTGATATTGAAGGAGACCGGACAACAGAAATTTCACAGGCCGGATTTTATTCTGTATGAATAAAAATAAAAGATCACTGCAAGCTCGAGTCTGTGGCCTTCTCTCAATCAGCCTCTCTTCAGTCGCATTTACCGCGAACTGAACGACATTTTACTCATTTCACATATTTGAGTTTCTCAAATAAACAACTCAATATTGTTTAACATTTCATAAAAAAAATAAAGCATTTTACATAAATTAAAAACAATATAAACAGAAACATGAAAGTGAACATACCTGTATGAATAAAAATAAAAGATCACTGCAAGCTAGAGTGTGTGGCCTTCTCTCAATCAGCCTGTTAGTGAAAGGCATTATTTTAGCCAACAGAGCTTGCACACTCATGCTTACATTAATGAATTCTCTCCAACAATACATGCTTTAACTCATAACATAATTCACCCAAACTTCATACATGTTTGAATACGATTAAAGTGCATTTCAGAACAAATTACATGTTATACTACATTAAACAAAACTCATTTCAAACTTTTCAGACAGAGCGTCAGTAAAACCCACCTCTCTTCAGTCGCATTTACCGCGAACTGAAGGAGAGCAACTGGAACCGGAACATGAAAGAACATTGCAAAGAGTCTTAAAGGAGCCACGCACCGTATTAAACAAAACTGAAAAATTACTGTGTAACCATAGAAATATGACATCTCAATTAATAGAAGAAGAATAATAATCAATATAAATCAATATTAGAAGAATAAATAAAATTCCAGAATACAAAATAATGAAAGAAATATAAGAAATGATAATAAGAAAGGGAGATTTTGAGTGAAATTAATTAATAAATATGACATCTGTTACATTCACCTCCCCTAATTTCACCAAAATTATGCATGTGCATAAAGAGGATTTACTAAAGAATCACAATGCAAAAATTCCACAGTTACAGCAATGAAAGCTATCTGTCTTGACAGATACAGAGATATTTGAGGGTGATCAGGCCTCAAAACCACTTAGTAAAGTATGTTGCCAAATACACCATACCACACTTAACCTTTGCAACAAATCCTCATTCACATTCTCATATCACATGGCAACAAAAAATGTATCCCAAAAAGAAACACAAAATAAACTTCCTACCCAATCACGGATATTAGAATAGGCTTAAAAGGGACTGTGACTTTTTCTGGAACCTGTTTGACAAACTTGGCATTTTAAATGGCTTTTGAACCATGGTCTCAATCAGACGGTTGACTTTTTTTACTACTCTACCAGCCCGTGTTGTAATAGTGCCTTGCGCTTGTTCAGGACCTGGCATTGACACATCATCACGTACAGGTAAGTCGGAGTCAACAATACCTGAATTAGTAAAGTCAAATGTTGCCAATACATTGTCACAATCAGAAGTTCCTGTGCTCAATGTTTTTTCAGGGAGCATCTGGTTTTGGCTGTCTTGACCAGAATTAACACAGTAAGTACCATCACTTTCCTCTGTATCCTGTTCCATTTGTACATCAAAAGTTTCTGAACTCTTTGAAACATCTTCATTCAATACTAATGAATGCGCTTCGTTTTCAGGATCTTCATCCTCCAAGGAATCAGTGGAATTTGTTGATTGGCTCTCACACTCAGAATCGTTCAAGCAATCGGCAACCGTTGATCCACATGTTTCATCCTCAGGACATGTCACTGGTAAGAAACTGATATCTAAGAGCATGTTTCGATGTACCACTTTAATGTGTCCTTTGTCATCCTTCACTTTGTATATGTGTGTCTGGGGTTCATTATCCACAATGGTGTACACAGTAGGTTCCCATCTATCTGCCAACTTCCTTTTTCCTCTTTCTCCTTTATTGGCAATGAGCACTCTATCTCCATTGTTCAAATGTACTCCCTTGATCTTGCGATTATACACCTTGGTCTGTTTCCTCTGTTCTTGTACAGCATGTTTTTGAGCAATTTCAGCTGCTTCGTGAAGATGAGACATTAAAGTGGCGACATAGCTGCTATAATCAACAATCACTGGATTATTTGATACTTGCTTGAACATTGTCCACAGGTAATCGTGGGACATGACCAAACATGAGTTGGAAAGGTGCGTAACCTGTCGTCTCATGTATTGTTGAGTTGTAAGCGAAGGTCAGAGTCTGAATTTGTTGTGGCCACTTATCCTTAGATCTCAGAGGCAAGGAGCGAAGCATACTTCCTAATGTTCGGTTGAACCGCTCTGTGATGCCATTTCCCATAGGATGATAGGCCGTCGTACGAGATTTGGAGACCCCAGAAAGTGCAAGCAGTTAAGCAATGAGCTCACTCTCAAAATTTGTTCCTTGATCCGTATGGATCCGCTCAGGAAACCCATACACACAGAACACATGGTCCCATATCTTCCGAGCAACTTGCTTAGCCGTCTGATTGATGCAAGGAAAGGCGTGTGCAAGTTTCGTAAAATGATCCGTCAGGACCAACACATCCACTGAACGCTGTTTGTTATCTTCTGCACTCCAAAAGTCAAGACAAACCAACTCCATAGGTGCAGAAGTCTGAATACTCTCCAGTGGAGCTCGAGCAGCTGGCTCAGGTGTTTTTGCCAGAATGCACCGCCTGCAACACTTCACATATTCTCTGATCTCACGCTCCATCTTGGGCCAGAAGAAGCGCTATCTTGCCAAGTGAACTGTTCTAGCCTGTCCTTGGTGACCGGCAAGATCGTGAAGACCATGTAGAGCTTTTTCTACCATGCTCTGAGGCAGAACATACTGATGTCTTTTCTGTCTGCTTATAGGTTCCTTAGTCACCCTGTACAGAATCCCATCACACACTTTTAAGTGATCCCATTGCTTGACAAGGGCTAAAGCTCTATAGTCGAGTTTTTCCCTCTCTCTTCTTGAAGGGCGTCTTTTACGAAGCACGAAAGGGAGAACCTTGGAAATGGTAAGGTCGAGCTCTTGACTTCTTTCCAACTCTTCATGAGAGAACATAGGCAGAGGCTGTTCACCATGGCTAGTGTCTGCAATCTGCTGAACTAACTGCACCAGCTGAACTGCTCGTGTCACCGTCGCCATTTCCCAGTCATCTTGGACATGGCAAAGTGTCTTGACGGCAACTGGATCACATGACTGCACATGACAGCTCGATTGACATCCAACCTGATCACTTATCTTGTGGCAATCAACCTTCAGACGAAACACATCCTGTATCCCTTCTTCTCCTACAGCATCAGCTTCGGTAAGTAAGCGGTTGTAACTCTCATTCATGAGCCTATGACTAATTGATCTTGCGAATGGATCTCTGCTTAGGGCATCGGCCACAATGTTCTTGACTCCTGCGATATGTTTTATGTCGAAAGAATAAGGGGCTATCTTTGAAACCCACCTTTGTTCACAGGCATCGAGTTTCGGCTTAGTCATAATGTGCGTAAGTGGATTGTTGTCAGTCCAAACTGTGAAGGTGTGCCCCTTGAGCCAGTGACTGAACTTTTCGCACACACTCCACTTCAAAGCCAAAAACTCGAGCCTGTGTGCAGGGTACTTCTTCTGTGACACGGTTAGGGTCTTACTGGCGAAGGCAATTGGCCGAGCTATTTCTTCCCCTGCTGGAACTTGGGATAGCACAGCACCTAAGCCATCCAGAGACACGTCAATTGAAAGAATCAGAGGCCTGGAGAAATCAGGATGCGCAAGCACAGCACAGTTCAGCAACCTCTCCTTGAGTGTATTGAAAGCAATATCGCATTCCTCTGTCCAATCACTTGGACTCAGCTTTCTAAACGTGCCCACAGGCTTCCTAACTTTCGCTTTACTCCGTCTCTTCTGACCCACAGTCAGAGCAAAGAGAGGCTTGGCGATCGAAGAACAATTAGGAATAAAGTGTTGATAATAGAAAATCATTCCTAAAAATGACTTGATTCTTCGTGCTGATGGAGTGCAACCATCTTCCTCCATAAGTTGCATTTTGGACATTTTGGATATAACATCCACCTTCGTGAAGTCCACGGAGACACCATGGCCAGAAATAGTATGGCCCAAGAACTTCACTGAATCACACAAGAAATTACACTTTTTGGGACTCAGTTTCAAGTGATGTAACCTGAGCCGCTGAAAAACCATTTCAAGCCTGCTCAAGGCCTCTTGCTCTGTGGGCGCAAACACAAGTAAATCGTCCAAATAGCACAGTAAGCTGGTAAAGTTCATATCTCCAAAAATGCTAAGCATCATCCGCATGAATGAAGCTGGACTGTTGCACAAGCCTTGTGGCATGCGGTTATACTCATGTAGTCCCATAGGAGTAATGAAAGCGGTGTATTTTTTGTCTTGT
Organism: Scardinius erythrophthalmus; assembly: GCF_964197995.2. NCBI lineage: Eukaryota > Metazoa > Chordata > Actinopteri > Cypriniformes > Leuciscidae > Scardinius > Scardinius erythrophthalmus. Next base: position 3,172,358 of record NC_138221.1, on the reverse strand, counting down.
TCATGCATGGGCAAATTATAGAATCCAGAGGTTAAGTCCAAAGTGCTGAAGAAATTGTTACCTCCTAAAGCAGCAAGGCAGTCTGACTGATGAGGGAGTGGGTGAGCATCTTTGAGTGTTCTCGCATTAAGCCACCTGAAGTCTGTACAAATGCGGAGGCTTCCATCCTTTTTCCACACCAGTACTAATGGCGATGCATATTCGCTTACAGATTTTCTAATTATCTCTTGCTCCTCCATTTCGGTTAACACCTCGCGCAACTTCTGGTAGTGAGCAGGAGGGATCCTCCGATATGGCAACCGGAATGGCCTCTCATCTGTAAGTCGGATGCGATGTTCAAATTCCTTAGCCTCACCACAGTCTAAGGTATGCTTAGAGAACACATCATTGTAATTCAACAACAACTGCACAAGTTTCTCTTTGGATGCTTCAGTAACTTTGCAGTGACTGATGTCAATTTCGCTTAACCCAACATCTTGCAATCTCAAATCTGAAGCACAACTTGGGGTAGCTTCCACCTCTGAACTACCTTCCTTTATCTTTCCAGTGCCCTGGAAAACTGGGAAATCTTCTACAGCCAGACAAGGTGAAACATCTGCCAATTTCCGATTCTTTCTTAACGTGACAGGTTGGTCAGACAAATTGGTTATCTTCATAGGTACCCACCTATCACCCCCACATAGATGTTATCACACGAGCTACCATGATGTTTCTTGGCATAGTCTTGGAGGCAGTTGGTTCAACGAGAATGGTGCTCCCAAGGGACAATGGAGTGTTGCTGGGCAGTCTTCCCCACACTAAATGCTCTTGGTTAGCAGCAAGAGTGACAGCATGATGGAGCTTAACTGTTCCGATTTTGCTAGGGATCTCATCATGTCGCCAGCGTGTGAGATTTGACATAACATCCAAAAAGTGTTCACCGTCCGGTGATAACTCTGTAGCATGTTGCGATATGAAGTCCCAATACTCATCTGTGTTCTTCATTCTGTTCACAACATGTTTAATCAAGTTGGAGCCAAGAATTAAATCATCATATTGTCCTGGGACAACGAGAACTGGAACTCGACAGCTGATGCCATACACTTTCATACTAACTTCGTACAAACTTTTTGGCTGTGCGGTCCTACCCCCAACACCGACAAGAACGATATTCTCGGGTAGTGATTTCTTGTCCAAGACAGCATTTTCAGCCAACAACTTTTGTTCAGCTGTCTCACTGAGGGTACAAGACATGGAGCCAGTGTCAAGCATTCCTCTCATATGGAACTGACCATTTAAAATCACAGAAGTATAGAAAAGCTCATCAAAAGCCTTTATTGTCTGCATATTTTGTGCGTATATCACGCAAGTACCATCAGATGCAGTATGGCATGCATTCACATACTGCAGCTCCAGATCACTTATGAGGGTTTGATCATCACCCACACATCCCCTCTCCAAATGTGGGTCTAATGGTTTAAAGGACCAGCTCCTCGTGGAGAGTAGTTTACCTCCAGACTGTCATGACTACTCCACTTCGGGCACTCCCTTTTCCTGTGTCCATGTTCGAAACAAAACAAGCATAAACCGTCTCTTCTACAATGTGCAACTGTAGAGTGGTCCATGCCTCTGCACACTTTGCAAAACTTCCTGCTCACATTCCCATGCCTAAATGAATCTACAGGTACAGAGGGGGTTTGCGTGCTTTGTTTCAGCACACGATCAAGCAAACTGATAAGAGACTGAGTGCAGCTGTCACCTGTCTGACCTGATGGTGTAACTGGCAACTCACTTCGACCTGTTGACACTTTCAGTTCGTTTCCAGATGTTCCATCATCCAAATTCGACATTTGGGCATTGGCAGCTACAGTCTTCGCAAAGGCAGAATGATTAGACTGCGCCTTCATTTGTGCTCTTTTCTCAGCTTGATATTCATCAAGACGCTCTTGTATTTCAGCCGCCGTCCACCTATCAGCAGACTTGAACCTCAAGATAGCAGACAGAGATTGGTCAGGGCAATGTTTAACAAACATTTGTGTCACCTCACGAGTAGGATCTTCAATACTTCTGCCCTGCCTTCTCAAACCCTCGTCAGCAACATCAACAGCTTTGTTAAGCCGAATCCAATATTCCATTGCATTCTCTCCTGCTACAGGTAAAGTGCCATAAAAGTCAGCAAGCGGCATAGATGAATATGTCAATTCACTAAAGTGTTGTTTGAGTATGTCTGTGACAATTCTTGGGTTTGTTTTAGGCTTCAGCGATGGATTGCTGCGTAGTGCTATCTTGATTACATCTTTGGCTCTTCCTATTAAGTTCGACATGATCTCATCCGCTTGTTCGGCTAAAGGAACACCTTTCTTTCTCATATAAACATCCATGAGTTCTTCCCATTCGTGGACTGATAATTTGTCAGATCCATCCCCTCTGAAACAGGGAGGTGCCTTAACATCAGGCTTCATCACTAACTTCATGCCGGTCAAATTAAGAGAAGGTGACTCCATGAGAACCTGGCTGGTCCCTATGCTCTGCGTTTGAATATCAGGACACTCTTTTTTATCACTGCTTTTTTTCAGCTGATCAGATATTGACTGCCCTATTTGTTGAGCAAGCTGTGTGATTAAACTACTCAAGACAGCGTTACTGTGGTCTCGGCTGTCTGAAGCAGCACCTTCACACTTTTCTGATTCAGTAGTATGTACTCTACCGGGATTACGGGTAGAACAGAAATCAGGAGAGCCAATATTAACTGTCCTTCTGAGTGGTGTCTGTTCAAGTTCACCAAATATACGCCCCCTAGCAAAACCCAATTCAAACCCATCATTAGGGGAGTAACTTGTCTTCTCACTATTTTGTGACATCTTGAGTTTTACAGATCAACAAAAATAAATTAAAACAGATAATGACCACAGAAAAAAACTGTTCACATGTGTACACACCTAAAAGTAATACACATTCAAATTATCAAACAAAAATTGTTCTTTTTCAAATTCAACCTTTTCTTTGTCTCTTTTTTTTCTGTAAATATGAAGTTTCAACCTTTTTTGAATTATATACAGTCTAATGTCCAACCTGTCTTTCCTTTCGCACAAATACAGGCAGAATTTGGACGTTCCAGAATGCAGCAAACCCCGGCGACCAAGCTGACGTTGATCGATGAGGATCCACGATGACTTGCATCAAACAAAAGTCACGGCACCAATGTGACCGGTCTCTGTTGGAACTCTGCGTTGTGTGTGTTGATATTGAAGGAGACCGGACAACAGAAATTTCACAGGCCGGATTTTATTCTGTATGAATAAAAATAAAAGATCACTGCAAGCTCGAGTCTGTGGCCTTCTCTCAATCAGCCTCTCTTCAGTCGCATTTACCGCGAACTGAACGACATTTTACTCATTTCACATATTTGAGTTTCTCAAATAAACAACTCAATATTGTTTAACATTTCATAAAAAAAATAAAGCATTTTACATAAATTAAAAACAATATAAACAGAAACATGAAAGTGAACATACCTGTATGAATAAAAATAAAAGATCACTGCAAGCTCGAGTCTGTGGCCTTCTCTCAATCAGCCTGTTAGTGAAAGGCATTATTTTAGCCAACAGAGCTTGCACACTCATGCTTACATTAATGTATTCTCTCCAACAATACATGCTTTAACTCATAACATAATTCACCCAAACTTCATACATGTTTGAATACGATTAAAGTGCATTTCAGAACAAATTACATGTTATACTACATTAAACAAAACTCATTTCAAACTTTTCAGACAGAGCGTCAGTAAAACCCACCTCTCTTCAGTCGCATTTACCGCGAACTGAAGGAGAGCAACTGGAACCGGAACATGAAAGAACATTGCAAAGAGTCTTAAAGGAGCCACGCACCGTATTAAACAAAACTGAAAAATGACCGTGTAACCATAGAAATATGACATCTCAATTAATAGAAGAAGAATAATCAATATAAATCAATATTAGAAGAATAAATAAAATTCCAGAATACAAAATAATGAAAGAAATATAAGAAATGATAATAAGAAAGGGAGATTTTGAGTGAAATTAATTAATAAATATGACATCTGTTACACAGACATTCGTTAAATTGTTTTAATGACTCTGATGCCATTTGTAGATGTTTTTTTAAAGAGAAATAATTAAATGATAAAGTAGAAGCACAAAGAAATACAAAAAGGGAAAAAGATAAACAAGAAAAAGAAAGAGAGATAGAGAAAGAGAGATGGCATTCACAGATGATTTGTAACCAAAACGTCAAGATGCACTTACTTAGTTCCACATGAATTGCAAACAATAAACACGACTACTTAGAAATATTAAAAAACAACAACATACTTAAAATTCACACCTTAGCTACGACTGTCAGGAAAACTCCTGGCCACGCCTCCCTTCTTCTTATCTTTCTTCATCTTCCTCTTGGTTCATCGCATTTCATTATTCAGCGCCACAAGAACAGCACATGGTCAAATGGTGATATTGTTAACAACATTACCATTATATAAATATATAAATCATGAAGGTTGAAGATGGCGCCAGTGTGTGCGGCTTGCCGTCTACCCATTGCGTTACTTGTTATGTTTTTATTGACTTTGCTGCTTCTACGTTGTCACTCGTTGATCGCTTATGATCGGCAACAACTTGTAGATATTTATCATGCCATGCCAAAGCTTCTCAGGACTTATCCCGATCTAAACAACTATGAGTTTTACTCACTCGGCCACCTATGCTGGCGTGTCTGTGAACTTCTATGCAGGAGACGCCGGCGGAGACGTGGAAAACGGGGCGCCGTTGCGGTTCGGTTGAAGTCAGCCTGGGCACTTGGCTTCACCTCGGTGTCGATCTCCACCTCGTCGGATTCAATCCGGCATTATCTGCTTTTCCGAAAGGCCGCGGATCAAAATCGTCGTTGGATTCGGTCGATTATCCCCTCTTCACTCTTCTGGCTGACTTGACGGATCTCTCCATGGCTCTGACGCAGGAATGTGAATCATCACAACCTGTGTTCACTTCGAAGAGTTTCTGACTCTTCACATGATCCACCACAAACTGGTTCCCCCGGAGTATGACTTCTTTAACACTCCCCGGTTAACCGGCAGGGGAGGGGGACTTCAAGGGTTTTAAAACAATGTTCAGTGTCGTTTATTGTCAACGGCCACTTTTACGAGCTTTGAAGTCCAGGAAATTCATTTAAATGCCCTCTATCCTAATCTACTCTTGGTAATCTATCGTCCACCTTCATCTAGTAACTTTATCAGTTTTCTGATCTCCTGGGGGATGCTTTGGCGAGATATGACCATATTTTAATAATTGGTGATTTTAACATTCATCAATGCTGACCTGCTAGTGCTTTAGCTAAAGACTTTTTAAATGTAATATCCTCTATAAATGTTGTTCAATGGGTAAATGGTCCCACACACTGTCACGGTCTTACACTAGATCTAATACTGTCATACGGTCTATCGGTGGCTGATATTGAAATCAGTGACCTTCCACTCTCAGACCACAGACCAGTATTTTTTTCTACTCTTCTTCCAGCTCCACCCAATACAGCACCATCTCATGTACGCTGGTCTCGCACCCTAACCTCACATTCCCAGGACATGTTTTCTGACCGGCACCTGGAGGCTGATAATGCTCTAATGTCTGGCTCTCTTACTTCAGATTTAGATGTCAATAAACTGATACAAGACTTTAATGATAAATGCTCCAACATTCTTGACTCCATCGCACCTTGCAAGCTCATCCATCCCAAACATAAGTCTCAGCCATGGATAAACAGCGACATTACGCCAACAGTGCAGACGAATGAAAATGGAAGAAAGACATGCTCCAAATATCATTTGAGATGCTGACTGCCTCGTTAAATAATTTTCAAATGGCAGAAATGGCAGCAAAGAACAAATTGCTGTCTGACATCATTAAGAGGAATTCACATTGCTCCAGAACTCTCTTTTCAACCATTGACTCGGTTCTTAACCCCTCTGTTAAATCACAGTTTATGATTTCTCAATCAGCCGGCACCCGATCCTATTTTTTCTTGGGTACAGTGGAGCGAATTCAAGCTGGTTTCCCTCCAGACATGCTGGGAAATAACTAAAATTAAATTAACCCTCTGAGGTCTGGTGTGTTTTTGGGGTCCTTGAGATGTTCTGACATGCCCTGACATTTGTGCTTTTTTCAGTTGCTTATAAACATATCAATGGCAAAAAAAAAAATACACTCTATATAGCACAAACAGGACTTCCATGATATGTGAGCCACATGTATGTACATGTTTTCATTTTTGAGAGAATAATGTTTATGCATGGTTATTGAAAAAACTAAAAATGAAAGTTTCTGAAATAAGGCCACAAAACACATACTAAATATATGTCAATAAGACTTTTGACTAATGGATGTCGTCGCCTTTTTCTTCAAAATGATGTGAAAATCATCCTGCCTAATCATTCACATAAAACGATACATTGATTTAAGTTTTGTGAAACACTTTTAGTTTGGAAAGGCAATATGCGGATGGGGCGTAAACGATCATGCATATTTAGTAGTTCACACCTGATGAGACAATGCCCCTGCATACTTAATGAGCCATTCATTCAGGTGTGTCACCTATAGCTAACTTAAATATACAAGCTTCATAAAAATGATCATTCTAGAAGAAAATTTCAGATGGCATTTAGAGGCTTTTGCATCTGAACTCTTCATATATACACACACACACACACACATACATATATATATATATATATATATATATACATACACACACATATATATATATATATATATATATATATGCATACACACACATATATATATATATATATATATATATATGTGTGTATATATTTATACTGTTGTATTTCTATACCGCTGTAACATCCAAATCCTTCTATAACATTCCCATAACCTATTACAATCAAAGATTGCCCTTACCTCTTGGTTAAAGTTGCTATAAATGGCTTCAGGGTCCTCGGCGGTGTCCGATCCAGTTCAGTCCGGGGTCCGTTTCACGGGGCTTTTGCTTAGTAATAATATCTTAACTATATCAAAGTAAAGATATTTCCAGGAAAAAATCACTCTGAGACTTGTTTAAAAAGTTTTTCGAATCACCAAAAAATGGTTTCGTTTTACTTAAAAAAGGTTTCAGAATAATACAAAGACAATGAATTCAAAAAGGAAAAAATAACAGAAATGCGTATAGGTCTTCACCTAGAATTGCGGCCCCGAGCAGCTGGAAACAAAACCTTTTATATGGTTTGATGTGGGCCGTCTTAAGCATTTTAGGGCTGTCCCTTACAATGAAATAATTCTTAGAAGAATAAAACAATTGGTCTGGAATTTTCCATGACCCTAAAGCTGTTATGCAATAAGCATGCGTGTATAGGCTATCTCATATGTACCACCTACGCTAAAAGCTTAATATACATTTTGACCGTTTCTTGGCCTGCAGGTGTTAAAACCACAGCTCGCTTCTCGCCTCGTCTCTAAATGCGAGGAGGCCTCTTTCCATCTTCTTTAACCGTGTTAAAAGGTCAACTAAGCAGGCATAGCCTTAACACCTGTTGTTCCACTGAACTCACTCAGAGAGATCAAAGGAAACCACAAACACTGCGGTTGCAAAGCAAGCTTGCAACATGCATCTAGCGTTGCAAACTTCTTTTGCAAGCAATGACATTTAAACTATAAGACATTATCACAGGGCAAGTTTGCATCAAGTGATTCAAACTTCTCCTGTAAGCATGATATTTCACAATTTGGACATTTAAACTGATTCTCTAACATTACTCCCCTTACAATGCTAAGTAATCTTTTATGCAATTTCTCCATCTGTCTGAGAATCCTCATAATCTGTTGGCTTTGATCTGTCAGCTTGTTCTGTGGTTGTTGGGTCCTTCTTCTTCCTCTTCTCCGTTTTCTTAGCTTTATGAAGTTCTCTGGCGTGGTCTTTCTGGAGTCGTGCAACTAAAAGATCGTCCATAGATATTTCAATTTTGTCAGTTACTTTTGAGATATGTAAATCATTTAGGAGAGGTTCCAAATCAAGGGATTTATCAGAAGATTTCATATTAGAATCTGGCAACACAACACCCTCTCTTGAAATCTTATGGTAAAGACCTCTGGTAAATTGTGCTGTTTTTGGTAGTCTGTCTATAGGACAGTTAAACACCATAACAGTTCCCCTTTTTACACTTTGGTATTCCTGTTCGACATATAAATCAAATAAATTTCTCTTACGTCTAAACAAAGTTACTTCATAAAAACGATTGTTAGACCATTCAAATTTAGGGTCCTGGTATCTAGGAGTCTCATGGATATAGTTATCATTTGTATCGTCGTGATTCACGCATAGCCTCATTACTGCCTTGGAGAACCATACCCTCTCTGCCGTCTCCGGTCGGGATTTCGCCCGGGTTAGAAACTGCTCAAAGGTTTCTCCAGCCAACTGGCCTCCGGTCTCCTGGATCAGCACCTGAGGCATCTGAAGAATACACGCGATTCATCAATGAAAGCCAGTCCAAAAGCTCCTGATCCCACAGACATCTTTGTTTGTCTTAAAGCAATCCCATCCCAAATTGTGAGTTCTTTATCATCCAAAAATTCTACAATTTGGAAACTACATTTAGATCTCCCATCGTCTTCAGAGATCGATACCCACTGTCTTCCAGGAATACATAATTTCAACCATGGTGGAAGCACATAACGTCTAAATCTATCTATTCCCAATATAATTTCCGAGAAGCCATGTAATTTCAACTCATTTCTTAAACAAAGGCCTTCTCGAACACTCATACTCGTTACAAAATCCCAACTCCTGGTTTCACCATGGAACCCATTCTGTACCACTTTGTCTCTGTCATTTATACAAAATCCACACCATCTTTGACCGTTAATTAATTCAAAGTACACTCGTCTTATTGATCTCCCACACTCATCACAATGATTTTCACGGAAATTTCTCTCCGTTGTATTTTGAATACCATGTTCGTTTTCGCTAAGTCGTCTGTTCTCCAAAATTTCAATCTGACGTGTCAGCTCCTGAAATTTGGGTAGACATTTAATTAGGACCTACAGAATTCAGATTATTCCAACAGTCTTTACAATGTTTTATCGGTTTTTTCATCTTATCCCATCTATGGAAAAGGATTATAACTCCTAATAGTAAAATATTTTCGCTGGGAATAAAAATTCCCAAAGTGAAAATACTCATGGTTACTACTCCAATTAAAATCCACAACCTCGATTCTTTTCCATGTCGAAATATCAATAATCCAGTCAAATACATTGTCGTTACTGCGATTATTGCTATCTCGCACCATACGGTAATTTCAGGTTTTTTAATTATCTTCATGGTTATGTCGATTGCCAATTTACCCCCACTCAATAGATAGAGGGCCACAGCTCCTCGCAATTCCAATAATTTAGACCATCCGTCCGAATTAATCAACATATCACAAACTAGTATCAGTTTGCTCAATTTGCCGATCATAAATATTCTCCCAATTTGGAGTGCAGAAATTAACAGGTGCCAACAGAGATTTCGGTTGTAACCATTCAAAAGCATCCATACACAATAAATAGCAAATTCACTGACCTGCGCAAACGAGCTATTAGAGGTTCCTGGGAAACTCTCAGCCTCGTCGGCGATCCCAATTGAAGTCTCGTTCTTTGTCCCGTTGGATGCCATGTTAATGATTTATCAATTTGGATCTCTGTTGGTCTTACTGGAACAATTCTTGTTCTTAAAGTTGTCTTGATGAAATAAGTAATTGGTTCCCCTTCAAATTCTTATCTTCAGGAAATGCAGGGAGAAGTTTAAGTTTCCTCTATGGCTGACACACACAGCTGTCTAACCTATATACTCTTGTGACTCCGCCTGACAGTCACAGGTTTCCGGGCCATCCCCCCTGCTTGTTGCTACAGCAACGATTTCTCAGAAAGGGTCCTCTTTTTCTTCAAATTAGAGCCTTGCAAGTCTACCAACTTTTCTAAGACAGCTAACTGATCCATTTTGTCACTTCTCGAACAAATCCGTCTTCCTAAAGCATTACATGAACACTTCACTATAATGGTAATTAACATCAGCCCCAAAATCCCCAATGTGCAGTACAAAACATACCATCCCATATCAATTAAGAAGCTGATTATCCATTCCCATATATCTTTTGTTACGAAATTAACAACGGCTGTCGTTGCGTTAACTATCCCTTGTATTCCTGTTTCAAAGAATACCTTGGGTTCGTCGTACCACCTGGGAAAGCTATCTGCGCCAATAATTTCAACACTACGTTTACAAATAGTTCTTTTCATCCAGTCCATTCCTAGATAGTAATTATTGTCCATACCTTTACACCACAGCTTCTTCCAACTTTTTCTGGAGATTAGTTGATCTAAATCATCCAGAGCAATTGTCTCTAAATTAGCTAACTTTAATGGGCTTTCTCGCTCCAGTTCATATCGAATGAATATATTTTCGTCTATTCTAGCAGGAACATGAAATACTTTCCACTGAGATTTTCTGTCTACGGACCTGATGACTCCGCCTGGCCCATATGACATTTCATATGTATCTGACAAATTACCTCTTACTAAAGTCCACGGTAATGGCACGATTCCGTTAGGCCAGTAACATAATACAGATAACATCTGATTAATAGTTACATAATCATGTCCACCCATACATTGTTTAATTAACTCACCACACTCTTTTCCGATTAAACCCATCATGCCATCATCATGAAAGATTAATTTCATCCTATATTTACCATCCTTTTCTTTCCGTTTGGTCATACCCACTCTTTTCAGTAATAATTTCCTTTTTAAGCTAAGAATATTATCTGTTTGATTTCCTGATATCGGATTGGTACCATTCATGAGGTCGTTACAATCCATAAGTTCCCCTCTTTTATCACAAAAACTAGAGTACGAAAAATCATTATAGCCATTCTTGTTATATCGATACTTATTATGGTGGTCTCTTTTACTAATCGCTAGCCGGATACACTTATCCATCGCCCTCATTTTTCCTTCGTAATGATTCTTTATATCCTCTTCCGTTTCTAAGGACTCATCCATTACCATTTTGATCAAATAAACTTCGGTATCTTTACGTTTGTTATCTACCTCCCAAAGTTCCTTCTTATAATTATATTTAATTCTTGGTAATTTCAGTCTTTTCCGCCATATCCATGGAACAGTCTCATTGAGTTCTAGTTTAATTCTTGTTGCGGAATGTCTCTCAGTTTCTAATAACTCCATCCCGAGTCGATTATCCATACTGGGAGACAACTGGGATGTTAAATAGCGACCATGAGTTGTACTTAGTAAGACAAATTCCCCTACGGGATTTAAAAGTCTACTATATTTAATCCATTCCATTCCATTCTTTTCTACTGCTTTTTCATGTTTCTCCTTATCTAGCACCATACTTCTTTTCTCTTGTCCTATAACAGTCCCTTTATTTTTACATTGACCTATTTTCCACGGATTAAATTTTCTATTCATTCTAAATATCCAACATCCCCCTAGTTCCTCATTAGAACTAGTTCTACTCGTTGAACCAATGAAGTATTTAAACGTCTCATTTCCGTCATGATCTGTAATGTAACTGTTAGTTTCATAGATCTCCACTTCTTTACTGTACCAGCGCTTTATTTTTACTGTGCGCTTAATTTTAACTTTTGGGATTCTAACCAGATAATACAACACCTCATGGTTCTGATCCTTGTCCTTTAGGTTACTGTTTATCCACTTCCAGAAATATTTATCATTTTCTATTTTACTTTTATTCTTTTCCCTTGTAGCGAATACAGTTAAATCATATCCGGAGATATTTTCTCTGTCTACTTGAACTTGCGCTAATACTACTTGTCCGGTTAATATTTCCCATTGTAATATGTAGCTTACTCGTACTATGGCCAATATAATTATTCCCAATCCTAATAAAAACCATAAAACTGTACTTATCCATTTCCAGCGATTTCGTTGCCGTTTCAACCTCCTGATATTTTCTCTTGCTCCCTCCAGCTCTTCAGTCAGGACATCCAACGACTTCGCCCTCCTCATTTTTCTGAAATTAGAGGTTAGTTCTTAGGCTCTACGAGCCTTTTGGCCCGTCGAAACAGACCTTTCTTTATCACTTTCACTTCAGGTTGTTTCTCATGCAATTCAGCTTCAATTCCCCCGATCCAGTTAAAGTCGGGGTGTGCACAGGTCAACACATTTATTTTTAAATGCATTACTATTTTGAACTGTTTCTCTGGGACTTCTGTCAATTGGTCGTCCCCATAATAGCTCCCCACACAAAAGTTCTTTTCATCAGCTCGCCAAACTTTGTGCTCTTTCATGTCTTTGACTGGCGCTACCTCAAGCTCCACAAACTTCTCTTTTCTTCTTGATTGTCTTTTTTCTTTCGTCACATTTGACCTAGAAAGGGTTCCCCTATAATCCTTATTATAGGTAGGGCTATCTTCCCATCCACCTTCCTGTGCTAACTCCATGGCTAGGGAACCCCAGGTCCTTACTCGCCACTCCTGGCCTTGTTTGACATAGACCCAGGCTAGTTTCCCTGAAGAGCCTCTTTTCATCTCTACCTCGGGAAAACAGCCTAGAATGGGTACCTGCCACAATGTGAGGCTCCACCTCGTGGATTCCAGATCAGCTAGAGACAAATCGCTCTCACGATCCTTATCCAGTATTTCTCCGACCAACGCCTCCCTCTCTCGCAGCGCTTGGTTTCTAATTTCCCTATCATCACTCGGGAAAATAGGGATTCTGGTTTCCAGAAAAGCTATCCTCTCATGCTTCCTCATCCCTACCCAGGGGTGTCTGGAAAACCTGGTGACTATTCCCTCTTGGAATAGTCCTATGGGTTTCATAACTCTTATGGATTCCCATACGGACCTGGACGACATTAGTGTCCTGTCCTTAGTGCCACATACCACACAAGTCCAACTGTTATTACCATCCCAGGTACAGTTACATCTCTCCGCTGTACCCCCGGACACTCTATACGAATCAATCCGGAGTTTTGGATGGCTTGGCCAACAATTCCTGCATATCAGGATGCCTCCTATCTCAATGTGGCTATGCTCATTGACCAGCCACTCTGCACCCATAGATTTCTTTTCATCTGGTGCAAGAGTGGGCATGGCCACCGCCTTATCACAGATCACACACATGTATGGGCGAACTCGGATCTCCACAGGCGTGGCTTCTTTTCCCGTGAAACCCAACACCCGTTGGAGTTCCGGTTCCAACCATAGCATGGCTTTCGAACCATGTTGACTATGCTCCACTCTAATCAGACCCCTCCTACTGGTGACCCTAATTATCTCCTCCATTACTATTTTTTAACTAGATCTTTATTTGATTGGATCCCGTTATTTTCTAACTCTACTGTGTTTGATCCAGTTATGGATTTCACCGTGTCTACCGTTCCTAAACCCTGGTAGAATCTCCCTACCTTTTTCCGTCTAGAGATTATCACACGGTCTCCAGGTTTGAACCTCGGGTTGCTCTTTACCTCCTTTTCTTTTGGTGTCACGTGATCACATCTGTTGAGATGTAGAAGACATTGATCAATTATTGTATCCCATTCCCCGAGTTCCTCATTCTTGCTAAAATACTCTTTCACTTCTCTGATAGCCCTCTCGGCAATCAAATTCGTTTCTGGACGATAAGGGATACTCTTGGTTAGTATTATTTTGTTTTCTTTGCAAAAACCTTCCACGAGCTTCCCACTAATGTTGTGCGCGCCGTCTGCTCTAAGGGATTCCATTTTTCCTTCCCATTTGATCCATTCTTTCAAACATTCGACCACGTTTTTCTCTAGTGCGGAACGCATTGGCCAAATCATCTTTTTCTTAGAGAAATTATCGATTGCTAAGAGGAAATAGCAGTTACCTAACTTCGTTTTTGGTCTGAGGGGACCAGCGAAGTCGACAGAGACCTCTTGACCTCTGTATTCTTTAGGAAGTTCGCTGTCCTTCGCTCCTTTAGCCGTCATAAATTTCCTGCATATTTTGCATTCTTTTTTCACTTCCCTATACCTCATTCTCCAATTTGGAATATTTAGATTTCTTAACCTAAGTTCCATCTGGATCATGTTATAGCTAGGGTGATTTAATTCATTGTGCATTTTCTCAAATAGCTCAGTAACTTCCTGAAGTTTAACCGTTCCTATAAATTTATCGATTTCTCTGTTTCCTTGGGCGGCCTCACTTTCCTGTCTTGTATGGCTGACCTGATGATAGCAGTGTACTGCAACTTTCTGCATAAGCTCATAAATATTTTCCCATTGTTCTTTGTGTGGCATAGGCTTATTACGCGCGTTATGGAAACCATTGGCTTTCCAAATTTCAATCTCTTTGTTTAAACCGTCTGCAACGTATTCTGAGTCACATGTTAGGACAATTTCCTTATGTCCTAATTCTACTGCCTTCTCTAGAGCTTTCTGCACCGCAGTGACCTCAGCCAATTGGGCCGTCCCTTGAATTTCCCTGCTTTGGGAAGTAACCAACTGACCGTCCTTTTTAACCAAATAACCCCATTTTACTCTTCCTGCTTTTTCGCTTCCATCTGTGAAATACTTTGGCAGGTGCTGGTGTGCGTCATGATATTTGGTCATTTTTTCTTTCCTTTTCAGTTTGATCATTTTCCATTCTAACTGATTGTCACTTAGAATCAAGTTCCATTGATCCCATCTTTGGGAATGAATTCTCGCCTGATTCATCACTAGATTCTTTTTCAGTCTGGTTAATTCTCCTGCTTGTGAATATATCTCAATAGGTTGTTCCTTTGCTACTGCTTTAAGCTGCAATAATCTCTTTGTCACTGCCGCTAGCACTCTCTCTGGCCCATTCTCCTCATACTTCATCATAGCAGGTTCTTGCGTATGAGTTAAGAAGGCTATAGGTGCTTTTCCGTCTCTATTTGATAAGGTGAGTGCTACTTCGTCTTCTGCCTCTCTCACCTCAACGATTAATGGAACAGTTTCATCGCGTCGTTCCAATTCTCCGCTGTCTAACGCCATTCTTATCAGTTTTAATCTGGCTGACTCCATCTCATCAGTCCACTGCCATTTTCCTTCTTTTGTGCCCTGATATAGCACTTTGGCCTCCCTAGAATACTTAGGAATCAATTCTCTGATATAATTCAGCGTCCCTAGCAGTGATTGTAGTTGTTTTTTGGATTTCGGAGGACTGGAACTCAACAACTCCTCTAGCTTACTTCTCGTGCTAGTCGTCAGAGTCTTGGTATCCTTTCCTAATTTGAATCCTAAAAAGTCTACTTCATGTTTTCCAATTTCCATCTTTTTTAGACTAGGCTTTAGACCGGCTGCGGTCACCCTGTCTAAAGTTTGCTCTAGCAGTTTCATGTGTTCTGCCTCCGTTTCTGTGGCTACCAGAATGTCATCAATATAGACTATTACCGGTATCCCTGCGAGTGTTTCGATCATCATGCTCTGGAATACGTTAGGGGAGTTCTTGTAGCCTTGCGGTAACCTGGTATATACGAATTGGTCACCCCGGTATGTAAAGGCTGTTTTGCCCTGACTTACCTTTGCTAACGGGACACTCCAGAACCCGTTTGCTAGGTCAATCTTTGATAACCACGTTTTGTCTCGACCAATACCTCCACTAGCCTCTCCGCAGTTAATTAGATATCTAGTATCTGGCACTGTGACTTTGTTCAGGGCTTTATAGTTATTTACTAATCTCCAGCCTCCCCCAGCCTTCGCCACCGCTTGGATTGGGGCATTGGTGACGGCTGTTTCATTTTTCTGCAGCTTTCTGATTATTCCCTGATCTGTTAGTTCTTTAATAGTCTCGCCGATTTCTTTTTCAGCTTTGCTATTAATTTTATATTGCCTCTGTGGCGGTGGGATTCCTCCATGAATTATGTGTTCATAATTCGATTGAACTTTCCCACAATCATTTTTGCTCTTTGAGTAATAGGGCAAATACTTTTTCAAAAGTATTTCCAGCCCCCCTTTGTCTTTTAAATCTGAATCTTTTACAATTCTTTGGATTTCCTCATCTTGATCCACAATCCCTAACTTTCCTATTTTCACTAGGTCATCTGGGCAAAGCAAATTGTCACTTCCTATTACTACGTCTATTTTCTTTTTCTTCCAAACGCGTTTGTCACTTACACGACCATCAAAATCCTCGACAGTTATCATGTCAATCATTTCTCCATGGTTTTCTGAAGGTTTAATTACACTAATATCTGCCCCTGTGTCTACACGGAATGTGGTATCATCGTAAACTTTGTATAGTCGTTTATCTTTTTCTACTGTTTTTAGTAGGGCCGTCTTTAGGGGGGCCGCTTCTTCCTAGTCTTCAGGATCTACTCTCTTCTTCTTCTTTGGTTTTTGCTTCCTAGACTTTTCATCTCTAATCTCTGTGTTACGGTAGGCTTCGTCAACTTTAACCCTGCCTACCTTAGCAGCTGGTGTGTTCTTTTCTCTGTCTTTTCTAACTCGTGCCCTTTCTTCGTGGCTAAGTTTATCCCACTTTTCGGGACTGATAAATGTCCCCCTCTCTTTGCTGTTTTCTCCCCTATTCAGGTTAGATCTCGATCGATCTCTGTACCTGTCTCCTTCTCGACTCATGCTTCTACGATAATTATTTTCTCCTAGATTCCTTTTCTGATCGAATCTAGGAGTATGGGGTAGTGCGGGCCTTCTCTCTGGCTCATGCCGATTGTATGGTTTTCTTTCACGCTCTGACCTCCGGGTCTGAGTTTTTGATGGATGCTGCTTGTTACTTGGTTTACCTTTTTCTGTCTGAATTAGTTCGGTTTTACGATCATATCTGATCAGGGCTTTCTCTAGCTCCTCTGGTGCTGTCTCAGGGCCATATAAGAGGAATTCTCTGGCTCCAGTAAGAGCATTACTCTTTACTCCCCTAAATATGTGTCGCAATAGCCCCTCGACGCCCTTTTGTGCCATTTCCTGGCATGCGGATAGGGCTCCTACAGCGGCCCACTTCTCCTCGAACTGCTTTTGCTCTAACTCTTCTTTATCTGTCGGAATCAATCCTTCTAATGTTTGAGCTAATTTTCTTCCCCCATGAATTCCAAATTCAGCCAAAATATGCGAATCTATGGATTCACCTGTTATTCCCATCTGTTCTCCATAACGTACTATTTCTCTAACCTTTCCCTTTACAGTGATGTTCTTCAGTTTTGCTTTTTTAAGCATACGCATCTCCTGATCGCGCTTTAAAAGGTCCTCCAAGGTTGCTCTAGCTCTTACTGAACCAACCTCTGGTGACTGTGAGGACCGCCCTAAACCACTGGGAGTTTTGGGCCTCTGTCCTGGCGTTCCCAGATGCAGAGCTTCTAAGTGCTGATTTAACTCATGCACTCCAGCAGGACAATCTCTTTCTATATTATACTGATCGTCTGTGTCAATGGCTTCATCTCTGAACCGCAACTGTCGAGGAAACTGTGGCTTTCGAGCAGGGGTATCCGCCCTCGCACTTTCAACCCTATTTGGTACTTTTGGTTCTTTATCTGTCGGTTCCTCGCTATCTGAGTCACAAGGTGAATCATCATCACTATCATTATCACTCTCTGTACCCACATCAGAGTAATACTGATCATACCATGAATCACCTACACTTCCTTTGATTATTCTCTCTAGGGCTGCCTTGTTTGTTAGATCTTTTTGTGCTAATATAGCCCTTTTAGCCCTTTGAGTTAATCTGGTGTCTGCAAGAATTTCCTCTGCGTCACCGCCATTGAGCAGACACCAAACCTGGCCACAGGTAATGCCTGGTGCATATTCAGTATCCCACATGTCTCTTTTTTCTAAAAGAGTTTCTTTCTTTCTACTTTTTGCATGAGTGGGTCGGTATGATCCCTTACCTATTCTGAAGGTCTCATAACTCTTACCGAGCTTTAATTTGGGGAAGGGATTTTCAACCGGGTCTTTTGCACCTCGGGAGGTGGCTGTTCGCCTTAATACTGGCCATTCCGGGTCCCTTTCGCATTCTGGGGCTTCTGCCCTAAGCTTGTTCGCTATATGACCCTGTCCTGCTCTTTGATCTGATCCCCCTTCGCCCGCTGCTTCATTTTGATTCACCAGTTTTGCTACGTTTTTTAGCACTGCTGAGTCAGGGTGACAGATCATCCATGTTTTAGGCCAGCTAGTCTGGCTTGCCTTTCTTAACAATGCAGTTACAAGGTATGCACCTAACTTAACTCCATTAAATCCGAACTCTTCTCCGGATATTATCGGCATGGCTATTACACGATACTTATTATCTCTAGCACAGGCACAGATTTTGTCTATTAAAATGTCTAGGGCTATTAAGGCTTGTAATTCCTCTTCGAGGTCATGGCCATTACCTCTCTTATACCCTATTGCATGTATTACTGGTTTGCCATTTGGTCCTCCTATTTTTTGTAGGAGGATATCTCCAGTATGGAGAGAGGTTTTTCTACGTTGCATTAACTTGTCTGATTCGTCTTGAAACTTTCGACCTGCCTGTCTTAAAAAGGCTGCGGCAACGCCATCCTCATGGCTGAGATGCTTGTTAGCGGCATTAACCAAAACGTCTGCCTCTTCTTCAAACTGTAAAGATCCTGCTTTTAGGACAACTAAATTAGATCCCTTCGCAAAGTATAATCTGAGGGGTCCTTCGACCTCTGCTATTGCTTCTTCATACGGGCTTTCAGGGTCTTCATAGAGTGGCGCGTCAGGTTCTGTAAAATCTGTACCCATCTCTTCTTGAGAGATGATACTAAAAGCTACCGAGCCTTTGTCTGATTCTTCCTCAGAGCCATCTCCAGCTAGGGTGGCCCAACTTTTCGTTGGTATACCTTTTATCTCTTTCCCTGCTGAATTAAAGACTCGTACTTTAGGGTTTTCATCATTGCCTCCTTTATTGGAGTAGATGAAGTTTGGAGCCTCCGCTCCTTCCTTTACCCTTAAATTTACCACTGGCGCAGCCTCTCTGACCTCTTGCCAGGGTATATTTCTAAAGCCACATTTACACTTAGTAGAGTCAGACCATTCCAACTTTCCTGCAGTGTCACTAGCAACTAAATCTATAGTCACCATTCGATTCTCCATTTTTTCTAAAGTGTTAGGATTCACTTCCAACCTCCTATTTTTTTTCAAGTGTTTGGATTCACTGGCTTTGCATTAAAACTTCCCGTTGCTTACACCGAATCTGGTGTTATTATTAGATTTATCAGAAATGCCTGCCCGCACTTCCTTGTGACATGTGCGGCCAAGAAACCAGTGCCCACCAACAACACAACCCGAAGGGAGCAGCGTTCGAGCCGTGTTGAAAGCATGCACTGAAAACTTAGACACCCATGTGTTGCATACAAGTGACGCAACTCTTCACAAATCTATATGTCTCCTTACTCCCTTATTTTCTGCAAGTGTTTGGGTTCACTCAATCCCTTATTTTCTGCAAGTGTTTGGGTTCACTCAATCCCTTATTTTCTGCAAGTGTTTGGGTTCACTCAAAACCGGTTTCTCTCTCTAGACTAACTCACCCTTCTCTCCTGGGCTTCGAGTTTTTGTCTGTCATAACAGGTCTTCATATGAGCCTGCGCGCGCTTATGTTCACTCAGTTCCCTTGAACTCTGCGAGTGAAGTGTGTTCAATATTAGTTTCTCTGAACTATGAACACGGACAGTGGCTGTGGTATGTGGACTTTTCACCTATACGTGTTATTATTCCTGAACAATTGTCTTTTAATTTCCCCTACTAGCAAAATGCCCCACACGTTTGGGCGCCATGTTGTATTTCTATACCGCTGTAACATCCAAATCCTTCTATAACATTCCCATAACCTATTACAATCAAAGATTGCCCTTACCTCTTGGTTAAAGTTGCTATAAATGGCTTCAGGGTCCTCGGCGGTGTCCGATCCAGTTCAGTCCGGGGTCCGTTTCACGGGGCTTTTGCTTAGTAATAATATCTTAACTATATCAAAGTAAAGATATTTCCAGGAAAAAATCACTCTGAGACTTGTTTAAAAAGTTTTTCGAATCACCAAAAAATGGTTTCGTTTTACTTAAAAAAGGTTTCAGAATAATACAAAGACAATGAATTCAAAAAGGAAAAAATAACAGAAATGCGTATAGGTCTTCACCTCGAATTGCGGCCCCGAGCAGCTGGAAACAAAACCTTTTATATGGTTTGATGTGGGCCGTCTTAAGCATTTTAGGGCTGTCCCTTACAATGAAATAATTCTTAGAAGAATAAAACAATTGGTCTGGAATTTTCCATGACCCTAAAGCTGTTATGCAATAAGCATGCGTGTATAGGCTATCTCATATGTACCACCTACGCTAAAAGCTTAATATACATTTTGACCGTTTCTTGGCCTGCAGGTGTTAAAACCACAGCTCGCTTCTCGCCTCGTCTCTAAATGCGAGGAGGCCTCTTTCCATCTTCTTTAACCGTGTTAAAAGGTCAACTAAGCAGGCATAGCCTTAACACCTGTTGTTCCACTGAACTCACTCAGAGAGATCAAAGGAAACCACAAACACTGCGGTTGCAAAGCAAGCTTGCAACATGCATCTAGCGTTGCAAACTTCTTTTGCAAGCAATGACATTTAAACTACAGATCTGGCCTTTAAAAACGCGCGTTTTCTCCCGCGGCATTCGGCAATTCGTCTCGTAGAGTCTCGCAGAATTCTGCAAGTGCTTCGGGGGGGCCTACTTAAAAAAATCCCTCAATGTGTTTCGCTTCACAGAATATCCACCAGGTGGCGCATAAAAAACAACTTTACATTAGATTTTTTATTTTACTTCACATTAGGTCATGATTGTGAGAAAACATCCACAATAAAATATAAATTATAAATAGTAATAGACACAAATATTTACAGTAGGCTACTGTATTATACAGACATTTGAAAATATTTGTAAATGCAAAAGGTTCATTAAGACAAGAAGGGGTATTGGACAACGTTTACGAATTTTTATATGCTTTGTCATTGCTGTGGTTTCCAGGAGATGAGTGCATGCAGAATATTTAACATTGCTTTTATTAAAACAGCAAAGTGACGTTCTTGCCAGCGCATAACTTTTTTGTACAACTATTAAGATGATTGTGCATGCAATGCGCATTTATACTAAGCGCAACAGAGAATTTAGTGTGAGCATAATGCACGTGGCTCTGCCTGTAAAAACCCAGCAGTATTTTTTTATATATATACACAAAATCATCCTAACATAATGCAAGGCTTAAATAATGCGACTTACCCAGATTCTTAATTCGTGCAGATATTTCTTGTGTGATTGTTCTTGGGCAGATATTTCTTGTGAGGTAATGTCGCAGCACAACGCGTAGCATACGTTGGGCGCATCTGATTTGCCATTAAATTATTAATAAATATTTTAATTAAACTGTCTTAATGCATTAAGCATAAAGATTTTTCCACGTTAGTCTCAGAATGTCCGGGGTTAGCTTGAGGTCTTGCCGACAGTTTGTAAATATTCTAAATATTCATATTCACAAAATCCATATAAAGGGTGATCAACAGTTATGACTTCTAAAATAAAATAAAAATGACCAGATAAGAGGTATCTGATTGACAGTTTGACAGATGTTGTTTTAAAAAAATAATTACAACATTATGGGGAAGTGGTATTAAATATTCGGTAACACATAGCCTAATACAATTATTTTAATTATGCATTTTGTTCAGTTTTGCTTTTACAAAATGTTCCCTGTTTTTTATAATTAATTTAACCTGAGATGTGCGTTATATCGCTTTTGGATCATTCTTTGTGTTGTCGAATTTTGACACAGTTTCATTACTTGTTCATAATAATTTGATTCATAATTATGTCATTTTTTTCTAAAAGTAAAAAAAATAAAAGTTTTTCTAAAAGCAATATTCTAAAGAGATACAAAGACAGTGTACGTGTACCCACCAGATTTCGTCATGAGTCATTTTGTACCCACTACTTTTAACTTCCGTTGACCGTTTTGGTTATGAGGAGCAATATGAGAGAAAAATTTTGTAATCATTGTCTGACACAAAATATATATATATATATATATATATATATATATATATATATATATATATAATATTCATTTTATTTTAGTTTTCGTGTTCGCATTTATGAGGGAAAAAACAACGTGTCAGTTTACGGTTATGGACGTGAGCGCTCTAAAAGCGGCACAAAAAGACTGCTTTAAAACTTTCTCAGAGACCTCAAACAGAACAGCTGCCTTTCTTTAAATTGAATTTCGTTTTGTATTAATTATGTCTTAATTTTAATCAATATTTCGTGAACCAATTGCCTAGATTTAAGAAGTAAATATAGCAGACAATCACGACATTGGAGGCCCCGGCGATATCTCATAAATGAACCGAAACTCAGCGTGTAATGAACATTCACATTTACAGTGTATTTAGACACATTTAGACGCATTCATAATCATTACTTTTACCGGTTCTTTGTGGCAAGCTTTATGCGTGCGGTCGTGCGATTGAGTGCGGCTATATTATAGTAAATGCTCATTACTTAAAACAAAGCATAAGCCTCTTCCTGGCATGCAATGGAATCTACAATGTCAGTTGGTTATATCAACATATGTCAAATTAAGTTACGCGATATCAACAAATTAAGCTATAAACATTAATTTGAAATAACTTAAAGCGTATGTATAGTAGATTTGCTTATAGCATTTAAACAAAGGAACTGCAAGGGATTAAAACCCCAACCACACGCTGGTGAAAACTGGAAAAACCGGTTTTCTTTTGATTCCCTGAGAGGAGATCGATTAGCATTGGGGGTTGAATCGGCAGACCTGGGGGGTGGGTGGTTGTAATTTCTTGACTCTGTGCAATTGGTAGCAGCTAAAACAAGCAGCTAAAACAAAGACTGTGCAATTAATTACATTTTGGAAATAACTTTCTTAATGTCGTTTTATTTAGCCTATACACTGCAAAACAATTTTTTTTTTTTTTTTTTTTTTTTTTTTTTTTTTTTTGTAAGTATTAAATATGTTTTACAAACAATTGGTTTACAAACTCTTGGAGGTTTGTGGTTACCATCATTCAGAAGAGTGGTGCTTGTGTTTAGACTTATGTTTTACGTGATTAAATCAGGAAGATTATATTGGTTTCTGTCCACGAAGACGCATTTAAGACTATTTAATCAGGAAATGGAGGCACCGGCGCGATATAACTTGCATTGCTCGTGAACTGAGCTCGTCTCATAAATGAACCGAAACTCAGAAATGTATCTAGAAAGCTTGAAATGTCCACTTTTAAACAAAACAATTCAAAACGAAAAGAAACAGACAACTCTCTTATGTAAGTGTGCATTTCTCTCTATAGGCACGTTCACAATATCTGCGAAGATGACGAGTCAGCATTGTCAACATCTTTGACTGACACATAAAACACTAGATTATTAGTAAACAATTAAAATGTCTCCTTGCTATACTTGACACATGATTACTTTTGCCAGTTCTTTGTGGCAAGCTTTATGCATCCGTTAACTATCGAATATCGTGACTCATATTTTGTACCAGACCATTTATGGTTGTTCATATTGTTCAACAAAGTTCTTGATAAAAAAAGAAAAGAAAAAAAGAAGCTACTGTGCCTAATATTATTGTTGTATAGCGCGCAAGGTTTATGCGCATGCTTTAAGTCTTCTACGTTTTTAGTATACTGTGGCAGAATTACAGTGCCTGGTCTGGTATGTATAGCCTACTAGGCTACATCGTTTTAAAATCGGTTTCAGTGGTTTCGTGTGTACGCAGATATTTCTTGAGACGACGCCATGTTTTTATGTTTTTATGCACTTTTACTCTTTTAGTTTTGTTGCAATTTCACCAAAAGCTTATAATTAGGAAATACACACAACACGCTAAACTTATATTCTCTATTATGTTAAAAATGTTGTAAAAAATACGTATTATTCTTATATAATAAGAATAACAGTAATGTACATTTATATTGCACTCGAAATGATTTAGATATGGAAAGAGGAATTCTTCTCAACTACCACCAATAAAGTTTTAAAATTCTTCTTTAGAAAATATTATATTTTGATGATTCTGCAAGTTCAGCAGACAGTGAGGTTCGGGTTTGTTCCGATCAGAGCTCGTGAGTGGAGAGCGCATTTCTGAATATTCCGCTCCGCTATTCATTCCGGTCGCTCGCTCAACACAGATGTCATGTTGCCTGCATGGTTTGAAAATATGTGGAATAAGGGCTGCTTTCGACTAAAAGGTTTTTTTTTCTTTTTTTTTTCTAGTCGACTAGTATACTAGGCTAGTTGTTCATTTAAGTAATTCATGGACAAATCGCCCCTTTATATTAATTTAATTAGCCTACTTATATGGATCATGAGTGTTTACGTAATATAGCTGCACTGCGCACGACCGCACGCATAAAGTTTGCCACAAAGAACCGGTAAAAGTAATGATTGTGAATGCGTCTAAATGTGTCTAAATACACTGTAAATGTGAATGTTCATTACACGCTGAGTTTCGGTTCATTTATGAGATATCGCCGGGGCCTCCAATGTCGTGATTGTCTGCTATTTACTTCTTAAATCCAGGCAAATGGTTCACGAAACACTGATTAAAATTAAGATATAATTAATACAAAACGAAATTCAATTTAAAGAAAGGCAGCTGTTCTGTTTGAGGTCTCTGTGAAAGTTTTAAAGCAGTCTTTTAGTGCCGCTTTTAGAGCGCTCACGTCCATAACCGTAAACTGACACGTTGTTTTTTCCCCTCATAAATGCGAACACGAAAATTAAAATAAAATGAATATTATAAATTTTTTTTTGTTGTGTCAGACAATGATTACAAAAAACTCTCATATTGCTCCTCATAACCACTGAAAACGGTCAACGGAAGTTAAAAGTAGTGGGTACAAAATGACTCATGACGAAATCTGGTGGCGTACACTGTCTTTGTATCTCTTTAGAATATTGCTTTTAGAAAATCTTTTAGTTTTTTTTTTACTTTTAGAAAAAAATGACATAATTATGAATCAAATTATTATGAACATATAATGAAACTGTGTCAAAAATCGACAACACAAAGAACGATCAAAAGGCGATATAACGCACATCTCAGGTTAAATTAATTAAGCTCCTCATAACCACTGAAAACGGTCAATAGAACCCAAAGTCAAATTATTATGGACTGAAGTTAAAAGTGGTGGGTACAAAATGACTCATGACGAAATCTGGTGGGTGCATACCCACCGTCCCCACCGAAATCGACGCCTATAAGGGAAACATGATAATATAAAAAGTACTGTACAGTAATGCAGAAAAGCGCATTACAACCATGTTAAAACTATTTAAAACGTTAAGATGCAAAAATGAACTAAATGTAAAATTAGATAATGATAATGCGCAAATGATCTCGGTCTCTTCAAAGGTCTTCGCAAATTATTGTGTTATAAGACTCAGTTATCATAGCCTACATCACGTCTCTTCTACTGTAAGTACACAGAAAAAAAAAATAAGACAAATGATGCGCGTTTGAGTCAGATTTTTATGAAGAATATGTGACTGTTTATGTAACTGGCAAAAGAAAACATTGTATTCGTCATACTTCGTCAACTCAGTATGGCCACATGAAACTCGACTGCCATCTACAGGTTTTATTATTTCCTGCGTCCAACATCTAATCCCCCTTCTGCACGATCCCGCAGAATTTCGGAAGTGCTCGCAGCATTCTTCTCTCTGAGACGCGCATTTTTAAAGGCCACATCTGTATAAGACATTATCACAGGGCAAGTTTGCATCAAGTGATTCAAACTTCTCCTGTAAGCATGATATTTCACAATTTGGACATTTAAACTGATTCTCTAACATTACTCCCCTTACAATGCTAAGTAATCTTTTATGCAATTTCTCCATCTGTCTGAGAATCCTCATAATCTGTTGGCTTTGATCTGTCAGCTTGTTCTGTGGTTGTTGGGTCCTTCTTCTTCCTCTTCTCCGTTTTCTTAGCTTTATGAAGTTCTCTGGCGTGGTCTTTCTGGAGTCGTGCAACTAAAAGATCGTCCATAGATATTTCAATTTTGTCAGTTACTTTTGAGATATGTAAATCATTTAGGAGAGGTTCCAAATCAAGGGATTTATCAGAAGATTTCATATTAGAATCTGGCAACACAACAATACACAAATATAAATTTTATTTATATTTTTTTATATACATATATATATATATTTTTTTTTTTTCACAAATTGTGGTTGCAAATTGTATAATATCCAAGGTAAACATGTCTAGTAATTGTGCAGTTAATTATCATACTGTATTTTCAGTTTTGGAATATTTATCCTCTCCCCAAATTTGTTACTAATAAAACACAATACAAATTATTAAAAGAAAAAAATTATATTTACCTTTTAATAGTTTGTTTACATCTACCTTGTAAATATATATTTTTTATTAAAAAGGTTACAATTACAACAACAATTCAAGTGTAATCTTACAGTATATTCTACAGTAAAAACTGTACCCAAATCTAGTCAACAAAATGTTGTCTTTCATATTTCGCCTGACTGTAACGTTGTTTTTATGAAATATTAGGGCATATAAATGTTATATAAATCGATTTTTACTCATCTCAGTATAGCAATACAGTTTGCTAAAACATCATCATTCATTCACAAACGCGTTTTAAATTTAAACTGTCTTTTTGCGAGCTGTGGTAAACAGTGCGCATCTCTGCCGTTCATTCATTCATAAACAGAAACCCGATTCACGTGAGAAGGAAAAAAAACTTAGCCTACTACTGTATTCCTCAGCTCAGTCTGATCCTTGCTCCTCGAAATACCCGCACTTCTGAGGGACATTTTCCATTATTATTATTCCTCACAGCGCTTGCGAGACGGTGTAAACAAGTAATGATCTGAATAAACTTGTGTTTTCTCGAGCTGATATGGGGGCGTTCACAGGTTTGCGTGGATTGCCTCAATCGTTTGCGTTTGAATAGCGCGCGCTCTCCATGGGCGGAGTCACATTGCATTTGAATCAGCTGTAATGAGCTCGACTGGAATCGCTCTCTTTTAATACAGATTTCACAAGATGAGAATATTTGTTTTTTATATAAATTACTTTATTTAAAAGAAGAGAATTCAGGCTTCATGCCTGTGTGTCTGTATGTCTGTTTGACTGAGTATTCGCCGAGTTATTGTTCATTTTCGGACGCGTTTCAGAATGGACTACACTGACAGAGAGAAGGCAGAACTCGCTTTGTGTTTATTTTTCTTTATTTGGCAAAAAGCACAACACTTAGTTTTTATTGTGAGTATACACAAAAATAATACACATTTAACAGAATCGATTGATGTATGAAACTTGTTTGTAAAATCAAAGTCAAAAGAGTATTTCGGGTCTCAATTCAACTGATAAGGAAAAAAGCGAGCAGATCACGCCGGCGTGATTGTCGACCTCAGAGGGTTTTAAAGTCCACCTTCTCTCCCCAAGATATTCTTCCCTCTCGCTTTTTAAAACTGGTCATCGATACTGTTGGATCTGACATTCTGAACATTATCAACAATTATCAACTGTTTGAAAGTCGCCACTGTGACTCCCATTCTTAAGAAGCCCTCACTTGATCCCTCTGTATATGAGGATTATAGACTTATATCCAACCTGCCATTCATATCTAAAATTCTCAAAAAATCTGTTTTTATACAGCTGCAGAATTATTAGCTCATTCACTCTATCTCTGACATCTTTCAGTCTGGCTACAAACCCCTTCACAGCACTGAGTCTGCTCTTCTAAAAGTCCTCAATGATATTCTCATGACTACTGATGCTGGGGACACTGTAGCCCTAGTGCTATTAGATCTGAGCTCAGCATTTGATTTCGTTGATCATAAGATCCTTTTATCTCGACTGGCACTCAAACATCCTCAGTGACCCACCTCAGCTGTGGTGTGCCCCAGGGATCGGTTCTGGCACCTCTACTGTTCTCTCTGTAAATGTCACTTAGATCAAGAGATCAACATCTTCTGTCTGTCCCTCGATCTTGCTTACGATGCAGAGGTGATGGAGCTTTTGCAGTGGCTGGCCCTCAGTTGTGGAATAACCTCCCACTATATGCTAGAACTGCGTCTACACTAGCTGAATTTAAATCTGTGCTTAAAACTCATCTTTTCTCTTGTGCTTTCAATTCTTTGTAATTCTACTACGTTTCTTGCCTTCATTTTTATTTTTATTTTCATTTTTCTTGTCATTTTTGCCTTTTCTGTTGTTTTTTTCATGAACTGCACTTTTTAATCCAACCAAGGTTGATTTTAAATGTGCTTTATACATAAACTTTGATTTGATTTGATATAAATCATGGTTTTATCATCTGCAGTGCTTTTAAAACATTTTCAGCTTTTTTTTTTATTTACTTTGTTTCAAAAGATTTATTTATAATTTAAAGTATTTAAAAAAAAATAATAATAATTTGATAAGAATTTAATTATTTTGATGTGGTTCTTTACTTTTCAATATGGCTTTTTTGAAAAAAAAAAAGACAACAATAGTACACACAACACTGTCATTATTAACAGCAGCACTAGAGGGCGCTTGACTTTAAAACGTAACTATAGGTGGTAATAAGCTATTATTACTGTAATAAGCACATATGACCTTCTCTATTAATCACTTTCACCCTCTTTTATCCAGTCTAAAGAACTCTGTTCAACAAAAGCACTGCTTACTTACAAGATTATGAAACAACAAAACTTCCAAGAACTCTTTCTTTATGTGTTTATGTTGTGTGTGTATATGTGTATGTATCAAGCCATTTTAAACCATCTAACACACATGTTGGTGCTGTCCCGCTTGTTGCAGAAATGATCTGTTTAGTGGTGAGACTGCAATGAAAAGCAAACCCACTTGTCTTTGAAGTACTTTATTCTTGCAAGAAGGCCTTAGTACAGTTAATTCCCTTATAAGGTAAAGCTTGGGACTTTCATTAACATAAGCTTGTGAAAGCACATATTCAGATTATCTACAGATCGTATCATCCTTGTCTTATGCAGCACACACACCAAAAGCTCTATATGGAAAGTTCCCCTGTTCCCTTTGACCCTCTTCGGCTGGACACCTTTTCTATCTGTGAAGCAAGAGATGCTCCAAGTTCTCTTCAAAAACACATGTGGTTTTAACACCCTGAAACATGTCATGTACCGATAGCTACACACATACACTCTCTTCCTATGACCCTTAAGTTCGCAGTCCAAGCTCAAACTAGGCTTTAGGTTGAGCTCGCCCTGCAAATTCAACACATCTTCATTTGAACATTTTATTTCAACCAGCTACTTTTCACACATTCTCTTTTATTTCGAGAACAACTATTGCAACTATTAACCAATTGTAGCATCTATACATCTGTAGAGGAAAGTTGAGTGTCACTCAGAGTCAAGACCATTCAAGACCACAGAGCAAAATCCTCAGTGTTAAAGTACACAGTTCAGAGTCTATATGAGCCCAATCTACAGAGAGGACAAAGTTACACTGGTATAGTGTCACTATATAGCAACGGATTTAAACACTCGGTTGGTCAGATGAGAGGAAGTTAATAACCACAGGAGGAGCTGATGATGTTTAAAGGAGGAGCTGTAACTATATATAATGAAGAGAAAGAGCTGTAACTATATATAATGCAGAGGAAGACTGACAGAAACAGAAAATGGCTGATAAGTGTGATCTGTGTCTGCTGGGACTGATCATTCTCTCTTCACTTCTCACAGGTAAAGAAATCTGTATTTTCTCTAAAGACATTTAGTGGAATTAGTCTGGAAAGAGTTCATTTGAACATGCTCAGTTTATTCTTGCACACATTCACGTTGTGATCTCAGAGTTGTGTATTGATACACACAGATCATACTGTATTATTCCTGATACTGGACATAGTGTCACTCAAACATCTGATGATGAAGAATTATCTTCATATTAAGAGTGTGTCAGTGATTTGAACAGCTCTCTGATAAAGACTAATAGTTTATTCTGGAGAGTGTGTTGTTTGCTTTAAGTCAGGAAAAATACTATGATTTAAAACAAACTTCTGCTTTTTATGCTGGTGTGTTTTATGTTTCATTTATTAATATATATCATAATGATCACTGAGATATACTGTGTTTCAGGAACCAGTGGAGTGGATGTGTTCATCAGTTCTGGTGAAAATGTCTCTCTGTCCTGTAATAAAACTCTTTCTGACTGCAACTCAACTACATGGACCTACAATAACATACATTCAGCAGTTAAACTGATTACTGGAGGGATAAAGAATAAAGACACAGAGAGACATGAGAGACTGAGTCTGGAGTCTGACTGCTCTCTGAACATCAAGAACGTCACAGGAGAAGATTATGGAATATACATCTGCAGACAATATTTTGTTGTGAATGAAGTTGCACGTGTTTATCTGAATGTTCTTCATGGTAAGTTTATGATTATGTGGTCAATTTAAAAAGGGCAGATTCTCCCTTTAAACTCAGATGATGATTGAAGAGTCTGTGATTTGTGTCTTGTGTTCAGTTTCAGTGTCTCCATCATCTTCGTCATCTTCATCATCATCATCATCATCATCATCTCCATCATCATCTTCATCCTCACAGACTGAGATCAGTCCAGGCCGCTCTGTGACTCTCTCCTGTCAGTTGTATTCAGTCACCTGTGATTATTGGGTCCGTTATGAGGGACTTATGCTGTTGTGGGTGAATCAGGCTGGTGTTGATCTGAAGACAGACTCCAGATATCAGATATTATCATCATCAGGTCCAGATCGCTGTAACATCACTCTCACTACAACACTACTGAATGAAGATGACAACAGAGAGTGGAGATGTCAGCTTACTCTGGGAAATCAACTCTTGATCTCAGTCAGATACACTGTCAAGTATTCAGGTGAGAAAACACTCTTTTCTGACAGATTTGTGAAAACTTCCACAGATTGGCTCTACTCTTTCTGATGGCTTCATACGTTTTGGAGTTGTAAAATATTAGTGGTCAAAGTCATAAACTGCATAACAATCCTTATAATTCCCAATATTGGCCTCCTACATGGGTCATACATGATATATTGCATAAATCAGACGAGTGTATTAAAGGGTTAGTTCGCCCATTTAAGACATGAAGTTGTATGCAATCCTTACCAGCACTATAGTGCATACACACTGACCCACTCTGTGGTCACCTCCCTGGGCAGAGTTCTGGCCGCTGGAAGTTTTTCAAGAAAGTATTCCCGGTTAGTTTCCGGGGCCTCAAAACTGTGCGTTTTTACGTGAAAAAATTATATGCGTTTCAAAGCTTGATTAATTTACATCACAAAAAACACGCCAGACAAAATTCATACCTCAGTTTTTAATCGGCACTATTTTCTTTCCATTTCTATCAATCGCTGCTGTCAACGTCAACAGTGCGCACGTTCCGATCAGCTGTTCCATAGTGTTTACACAATCGAATGACAACGACGTAAAAAGTAGAAAATTAACAATGGTGCGAACTTGTAAATTCCCAGGTTGTGACCACAAGAATGTGCCGGGATCACTGTTCAGATTCCATCGTTTTCCTGTTTCGGATATAGCTAATATGAGACAGCTTTGGCTGGTTGCCATCGGCTACTCTGCGGGAGCTAAAATATCCAGAATCAAGGATTTTCGTGTGTGCAGTGCTCACTTCAGCGAAGACGATTACATCCCCAACCAAGGAGGAAAAAAAAACAGATTTTAAAGAGTTTTGCTATACCAGTACCACGGGTAAGCTCTATATTTACTAACTTTATGATCCCATGTCTAAACTGTACAGTAAACAATGTTTAGACTCCAGTGGAAATCACGTGAAAAGAGGTCTAATATAAAAACATAGGATATAGGTACAATTTGCTGAGAAAACTATTTGGATGTAATGCAGACAGACCTGTAATGCAGTTGGCCTCCTCGTCAATCGATGGGTTTTGCATCTGTGGCATGAGTTCCCATTCGTGGCAGCAATAGCTTCTGTTTTTGAACAAGTGCACCACCATTTGTCGTTCATCCTGGCTCTTGCTACAGCTGTGGGCCCAGCATCAACTTGGACAACTTCATCTCTGTCCTCTCGCTCTCTCTCTTCCCGTTCTATCTCCATCTGCTGAAGTTCGGCATCGGTATACTCCGGTTCATAAAGGTATCCCTTTGGCGTTGTGCTAAAATTACTTTAATCATCATCTGTTCCGTCTGACATTGTGCTAAAATTGGTTTCATCATCAGAAGTTTCGTAGTCAGACATGTTGTCAGCGAGTCGCGCTATCAACAGCTGATCGGAATGTGCGCACTGTTGACGTTGACTGCAGCGCGGATTGATAGAAATGGAAAGAAAATAGTGCCCATTAAAACTGAAGTATGAATTTTGTCTGGCGTGTTTTTTGTGATGTAAATTAATCAAGCTTTAAAACGCATATAATTTTTTCACGTAAAAACGCACAGTTTTGAGGCCCCGGAAACTAACCGGGAATACTTTCTTGAAAAACTTCCAGTGGCCAGAACTCTGCCCAGGGAGGTGACCACAGAGTGGGTCAGTGTGTATGCACTATAGTGCTGGTAAGGATTGCATACAACTTCATGTCTTAAATGGGCGAACTAACCCTTTAAAGCCTAGTATGACCCATGTAGGAGGTCGGCTTTAGGAATTATAAGGCTTATGTCCTTCATTCAAGCTGAAGGTTTATTTGCAGAAGCTCAACTGTGTTTCACTCTCATATAAACCAGGAATAAATTATACAGTAACACAGTAATACAGTTATACAGTAATACAGTACAGTCTCTTCTCAACTACTGCCACTGTAAACTGTGATGATGAACACAAACTGCAGGTCATGATCGATATGAACATATGATGTTAATGTCCTAAAGATGATGCGTCTGAACATTCATCTTCTGCAGCTCCAGTCGCTTCACCAACACTGATTCCAGTCAGAAGCTCAAACTCTGAGAAGACATCAAGCCGAACTACAGCAGCAGCTCCTACACAAGGTTCATGATCACATGATCACTGTATAAATAGATTTACTTTTGGTGAATGGCGATAGTCATTCTCCTCCTGACAGCTTGAGAGTGAAGTAAGAAGATAATAGATGACAGACTCGTGCACATATTCATCATTTCTGTGATGTGAAGCTCCAGTATTATGTGATGATGATGTTGTGTATATGTGGCATTATGTGTTGAACTGAACTAACAGACGTGATCCACAGATCCAGCTGATACAGCATCAGAAACTGAAGTCAGTGTGACTGCTGGATCATTATACAGAGGTACGACACGTTCATTTATACTGACAGCTTTATAACATTAAACTATCAGTCAGTCTGTAAATGCTTCATCAATAACTGTTGATAGTTGAATACCCTTGACTTCAGTCATGTACAGTTTCTCTTCTTCCTCTCATGTTTCCTGCAGTGATTGTGATTATTGTTGAGATGGCAGTGTTTGCTGCTCCTACTGTGATTCTTCTTCAGATCATCTGTGCAAGAAGAGCTGGTGAGTTTTGAGCCGCACACAATCTGATGATTCACACTCATCTGATCTGGAACAATCTGCAATCATGATAAAAACACATACGAGAGGTCAGTCAATGCTTTTATTTTGCAGGGAGGAAGGACTCGAAGCACCCAGAGGAAATAGAGATGCCGACAATATTAGAATAAAATACTGATGAGTTTAGAGCCAATCTGCAGCAATATTTACAATAGCAGAAACTTACAGAGGATTGTTCATTGTTTTATTTTCTTCTTCTCAGAAAACAGAGAGAAAAACTCTGAGCACTTATAGTGACATAATCAAGTTTAGATTAAAATGTGTTTTTTACATATAAAAAGCCAGATTTATTTTCATTTATATGGATTTTATGGATATATTTGCCTACAGTGTTGAAAGTCATTCTCTTGCGCTTCATATGTAAACTGCTTTAAATATAATATTAATACAGTAATGGACAGACTCAGACTGTATAATCTCTCTCTGTTCTGTGTGATGGAGCTGATTTGAGGATTCTTGGATCTTGTCTGTTCATTCCTGCTTTTAGCAGCTTTTTTTCATTTTGAATGATTGCTATAATTTTCTTAATAAACCTCTGCAGTTGTGTTTAATAAGTGTCCTTTCCTGAGATGTTTGTTAGGAATATGTTAATTCCCCTTCATGAGCTGGTAATGTATCTGTAAGTCCACTGAAGCGAGTTGTAGTTGAGAAGCCGCATCACATCTACGTCGTCAAGCTCAGTTTCTAATTGACTTCAATTTTCTCTGTTGAAGTCTGTGGGGTCGCTGTGTCCATTTCTTTTACTGTGTATGGTTGCAGGCCGATCTCAATCGCGCGACACTGTTAGGAGATCCAGACTCTGGAGATCCAGTGAAGAAATCCATTGAATTCGTATAAGAATTAATAACATCATCACTAAACCACAGATATCAGATCAAACAGCGCTGTGGAAACCAGGAGAAACACTTAGAGAAGGCTTTCAGTCCACAAATCAGCAACATTCATCATGGATTTAATGTAGTAACTGTAACCATAATGTGACGGAAATAGTCAAACGCTTACAAATCTTTTTCCAGCACTTCAAAACTATCATATATAAATGTTATTTTTAATGTGATGACCAACACATTTTTTGTTCATCCTTCAAAAATTGCCTTATTTAAATTCTTATTTAAACACTTATTTAAAAATAATAAAATGAATAAATTACCATTGTAAACAGTAGGATGCTCATTGGCTATTTTCACTCCCTAATATATATTTTTTCACTCGGTTTGCTTTTTAATTAATATTAAGACATTATGAATGAATTTTATGAATAATATTATGAATAATTAAAGTTAATGTCATCTAAATTAAGCTTAGTGCTTTATTGTCAGCCCCAGTGCCACCAGATACTCTCTGCAGAACCCAGTGGCTCCGGTGCCGCTGCCCTCAGATGCTAGTCTGGAGCCTGTGGACTTAAAATAAAACTGCACAATGTAATATCTTTACGTTAAGACTATTTATTATTAAATAATTTGTCAGTATTACAGTTATTTAGGGGGAAAATTTAAAAATTGCATTGCAAGCTGATTTAAGGTGTGCCCCTACATTTTCTGCTTGTGCTCCTAAAAGTGCCCACTAGAGGGAGACATAGAATAAGGATGGAAACTATGAATGGAAATAATCACATTGATCTAGTAAACTAATTATCATGATTTAGTAACATTAACCAATGGAAAATAAAAAAATATATATATTATAAAATAAAAGTAAACATTTCTAAAAATTTCAAATGTTATAAATGCATGAATGTTATATTTCTATATATTTTATAATTATTTGTTATTTTCCTAAGTGTTTAAAACATGTATAATAAATAAATGTTGCTTGCCACTAGAGGGAGACACAACATAAGGATGGAAACTATGAATGGCATTAATCACATTGATCTAGTTCATTTTTATAACTTATGGTGAACTAACAGAATTGTTTTATACAATTAGTGTACATAGAATCTGTGAAATGCTTATGGATAATTAAATGTTATAACACATATATACACATATGTTATACAAGTATTTATACCATATATGGTGCACTTATTATAAATGTTGTAAACACTGATTTATTTATTTATTTTTTTATTTTTTTATTTTTTTTATGAACATGAGCCCATCATATTATCACTATATAAAAGTTTGGTAGTAAATGAAATATAAATAAATAAAAATGTAACTTTAAAAATAAATATTTTTTTTGTAAAAATGAAACATAAATACACATACTACCACTAAAAACATTTTTAAAAAAAAGTGATTTACAAAATATGGGCTAACTTTACATCTAAAAGAGTGAACTTACTTTTGAACAAAAGAAATGGACTGGGGCGTACTCGTCCAGCCACTCGAGATCTAACCCCTCCTCACGGCACGATTTACGACTCAGCCCACAGTCAAATACTCCTGATCAACGGGGATGTTCTGCAGAGCCTTAAATAAAACCACTTGCGTTTGTCGATCTCAGAGGGTTAATAAACATATTAATGGCAAAGGTGTAATTACACTATTCAGCACAAATAGGGCTACTATTGAATTTTTTTTACCATTGCACGATATTATCATTTTTTGAGTTTCACATGTAGATAGATAGATAGATAGATAGATAGATAGATAGATAGATAGATAGATAGATAGATAGATAGATAGATAGATAGATAGATAGATAGATAGATAGATAGATCGTTCACTGGTATTATTTACATTGCAAATACAACTTTATGAGATTTCAGATTTATTTTTATTTAAAGAAATCACAACCATATTTTACCACTATTATTACATGTAATAACCCTAAAAGACAGATAATATAATTATTTAAAACAAGGTATAACATGCTATAGACATACATATCCTGAATAAACACTTCTTTCTAATCACTCATACAGATCTTTACAAGTACCCCCACAGATCTTTCCAATCAATCACACGAATCTTTCCAATCACTCACACGGATCTTTCCAAGTATCCTCACAGATCTTTCCAATCAATCACACGAATCTTTCCACTCACTCACACAGATCTTTCCAAGTACCCCCACAGATCTTTCCAATCAATCACACGAATCTTTCCAATCACTCACACGGATCTTTCCAAGTACCCTCACAGATCTTTCCAATCAATCACACGAATCTTTCCAATCACTCACACGGATCTTTCCAAGTATCCTCACAGATCTTTCCAATCAATCACACGAATCTTTCCACTCACTCACACAGATCTTTCCAAGTACCCTCACAGATCTTTCCAATCAATCACACGGATCTTTCCAATCACTCACACAGATCTTTCCAAGTACCCTCACTGATCTTTCCAATCAATCACACGGATCTTTCCAATCACTCACACGGATCTTTCCAAGTACCCTCACAGATCTTTCCAAGTACCCTCACAGATCTTTCCAATCAATCACACGGATATTTCCAATCACTCACACAGATCTTTCCAGGTTGTTGTTGTTGTTTCGCAAGTGGTGCTTGCAGTGGCAAAATTCGCCACTGGGAAGATGCTAACACAATTAACATGTTGTGATACCATGATATACCACGTTTTAGCATTATTTACCACTATTTACCATGTTTCTTAAGATGATTTACTACGATTTACCACATTCCAGCATGATTTACTATGATTAACATGTTGTTAGAATGATGCTAGCATGATTAGCATGTTGGTAGCATGATGCTAGCATGATTAGAATGTTGGTAGCATGATGCTAGCATGCTTTTAACAAGATGCTAGCATTATTAGCATGTCGGTAGCATGATGCTAGCTTAATTAGCCTGTTGCTAGCATTATGTTAACATGATTAGCAAGTTGTGTGAGTGTGTGAGTGAGTGTGTGAGTGAGTGATTGAGTGTGTGTGTAAGTGAATGATTGAGTGTGTTAGCGAGTGAGTGAGTGAGTGTGTGAGTGAGTAAATGAGTGAGTGATTGTGTGTGTACCTGTGTGCAGTAGGGTATTATTAGGGTATTATTATAGGTTAAAAATAACAACTCAAATGAAATATAATAGGGTTTTATTATAATGTTATAATATATTAACGATGTATGTAATAAATATGTATAAAATTAAAATAAATATGTAACATAGTTCATATATTTAGCAAAATATTCCTCTAGCTAATTTGTCTACTAGAGATGATCGGTTCAGGTGATACAGCGATCTGTCACGTCACATTTACAAGCGCCAAAACCGTATTTATTGTTGAATTGAAACAATAAATAAAATGGACAGAATCTGAGAGCTGAGAGTGTGTTTCATATCAATAGTAGCCTTGTCCTCTTGGACAGATCATTAATAGTTTTAAAACAATATCTTATCATTTATATGCAGATGACATTCAGTTACTTTTTTTCGTTCAAACCTGATAGTCTAGATAAACTGTCAGTTCTACAGGACTGTTTAGTCTCCATTAACAAATGGATGGCAAACAATTTTTCTGCAACTTAATAAGGATAAAACTGAATTGATGATCTTTGCTCCTGACAATATTATACCTAAGATTAAGCAGGTTTTGGGGGTTTCAGCCACCTCAGATTGTAGTGAAATGAGAAATCTGGGTGTCTGCCTGGATAGAGCCATATATTTTAACAATCATATAAAGTCTGCAGTTCGCTCATGTTTTTACCATCTTAGGAACATTGCTCAGATTAGATCGGTAGTCACAAGAAAAGAGATGGAGATGCTTGTTCATGCCTTCATCTCATCAAGATTGGACTACTGTAATGTTCTGTACACTTGTTTGAATAAGTCTTCTATGCAGCGACTACAAGTTGTACAAAATGCTGCAGCAAGGCTTTTGACTGGTACCAGTAAGTGGTCTCATATAAGACCAGTTCTCAAGGACCTTCATTGGCTTCCAGTTGAATTCAGAGTGCAGTTTAAAATTTTTGTTATCACTTATAGAGCCCTGCACGGCCAGGCACCTCTCTATATTCAAGATCTTTTACACAAACATTCACCGGGTCGGCTCTTACGGTCTTCTGGTATGGACCTTCTAATTGTCCCTAGAACTCGTCTAAAGACTAAAGGGGACTGTGCCTTTTGTACTGTGGCACTGAGGCTTTGGAACTCACTTCCATTGGCACTGAGAACTATGGATTCTGTCAGTTCTTTTAAAAAACATCTGAAGACACATCTTTTTGGGCTTGCTTTTATTTGACAGCATTGGTTACTTGTGTTTTGTGTGTTGTTTTGCTAGATCTATTGTTTGCATGTCTGATCTTTTCTTTTAATTAACAGTTTGTAAAGCACTTTGTGACTTTTTGTCTGTGAAAGGTGCTATATAAATAAATTTTACTTACTTACTTACTTGTCTGTCGGTGTCAGTCCTCTTTGCTTCATGATTTTC
This sequence comes from Scardinius erythrophthalmus, assembly GCF_964197995.2. Lineage (NCBI taxonomy): Eukaryota > Metazoa > Chordata > Actinopteri > Cypriniformes > Leuciscidae > Scardinius > Scardinius erythrophthalmus. Next base: position 3,133,478 of record NC_138221.1, on the reverse strand, counting down.
CTCTGCGTGAGAAACTGGATGTGTGTCGTGAGAGCGAGTGAAAAGTGTCGATTGCCTGATTCTCCGCATTGGCAGCCCTGCATGAAGTCAAATTAATTTCCATAACACACCACTGAGGATTTGTTCTGCATGATATCAGCATTGACCAGCAGGTGTCGCTGTGTGCATTTGAAACCTGGAGAAATCAACCACTTTTACACACATCAGGCTGGAAAGCTTTAAAGCTTCATGAAGCTTCATCTCACCATCACTACCTTCAGGTTCACTCAGCTCAACAGTTATACGCTATATTAGCAATAATGATTATTTTGGGAGTCATGGATGAGCTTTGATTGGTGGTTCCCATCATGCACTGCAACATTAGGCTTTATATGTTTATTTCACCAGTGATGGTTGGTTGATCAGATAAACAGGAAGTGAATAACCACAGGAGGAGCTGATGATGTTTAAAGGAGGAGCTGTAACTATATATAATGATCTGAAAAAGATGGCGCCGGTGTGTCTGGCTCGCCGTCTTACCTTGACAGTCTTTGTTTTGTTTGTGTGGTTTGTGCTGTCTGTCCCAAAGACCATTCATTCTCTGTTGGTGTATGATCGTCAAGAGCTACTTAAAATTAAAAGTACGGTGGACTTTACAGCAAACTACTCCCAGGGTGGTTCAAAAACATTTCCTCCTCCACTCTTGACGGATGTCCCAGCTCATCTGATCTGCATCGAGGGTCCATCTCCACGGAGACGCAGACGTAGAGGGGCGCGTAGCGGCTGGCTAGTCCGGATTAAGGCATGGCTGGCTTCACCCTCTGAGTTGTTGCCGGTGACACCGGAATGTCACCGATGTTTTCAACGCCTTTTCGCTCGTCGCGGCCTTGCTCCAACTACCAGCTGGTTGATACCTGTTGTAGGCCTGCACGAGGAGCGACATGGTTTGCGCACCTGCGCGCCTCGTTCTCGAAGTCCTTGCGGAAGAAAATACAGCAACCTTCGGCCGCTGTGCCGGTCAGCTCTTGCGGCTGAAATCTCGACTCTACCGACCAAATGTGCATTGATAAATGCAAGGTCGGTAATGAACAAAACTTTCATCCTTAAGGACTTCTTCATCACACAAGCTGTGGATGTACTGTTTTTAACAGAAACATGGATTGCCGTGGGTGAGTCAGATGCCTTTACAGACCTCTTACCTCCTGACTGTACTTTTTTAAATTCCCCAAGGACCACTGGACGTGGAGGAGGAATAGCGACTGTCTTAAAGAGCAGCTTACATTGTAAGCTTTTGGCACCATCTGTTTTTTCATCATTTGAATCGAGCTCGTTTATTTTAGGCCGATCGGATCCCGTACTGTGTGCGGTGATATATCGCCCGCCGAAATATAATAAACATTTTATAAAGGAGTTCTCTGATTTTTTGGCCAGTATTGTGACAGACTATGACAGAGTTTTAATTGTTGGTGACTTTAATGTACATGTTTGTTGTCCATCCAAACCACTTTCTAAAGATTTTTTAGATATGATTGATACTTTTAACTTTTCTCAACATGTCAGTGGACCCACACAGGAACAGGGGCACACGTTAGATCTTGTGTTATCCTATGGTTTGCCCATTCTAAATATTCAGATACAGGATGCTGTTTTTTCCGATCACATGCCGGTTCTATTTGATTTTACTTTGTCTTGTTGTAAATCAAAACTAAATGCCCCTGCACGCCTAGGTCGTGTGTTTAAGCCGACCACTGCTGCTCAGTTTTCTTGTGTTTTTCAACAGTCGTCTCAGCTTGATACTGGTCTCATAGCTGACACAGAGAAATTAACCTCTTCCTTTCTCTCAACATGTGCTAGCATTCTTGACATTGTTTCTCCTTTAAAAGTTGTGCGCTCTAGACCTAAATCTGAGCCATGGTTTAATGACACTACCCGTGCAGCAAGGAGAGAGTGCAGGAGAGCAGAGCGTCGGTGGAAGAAAGACAAGCTTCATGTCTTTTATGAAATTTTAAAAGAAAGCTGGAGAAATTATCAAAAAATAGTAAAAGCTGAAAAGAATAGATATCTAAAAGAAAAAATAGTCCAAAATTTAAATAAACCACATGTCCTTTTTAAAAGTATTAATTCAATCTTAAATTCACCCCAATCCTCTTGTTTAGAAGCTTCTTCTGAAGTCTGTGAGAACTTTTTACATTATTTTTTAGATAAGATTGCCTCTATTAGAGCTCATATTTCCCCACCTGTATTCGATCCCTCTGAAATGCTGACCTGTTTAACAGTGTTTGACCAGTTTGAGCCCGTGTCACTTTCTTGTCTCAATAAATTAATTTTAAAGCTTAATCCCTCAGTATGTCCCACGGACATTATCCCCCCTCGCCTTTTTAAGGAGGTCTGGACCACTATAGGGCAAAATGTCCAAAAAATTATCAACAGCAGTCTGACTTCAGGAATTGTTCCAGCGTATTGCAAGGAGGCAACTGTTGTACCTCTAATTAAAAAGCAAAATCTGGACACTACTATTTTAGCTAACTACCGACCGATATCAAAGCTTCCTTTTATTTCAAAAATTTTAGAAAAAACAGTTTTTGCACAATTACAATCCTATTTAGATACAAACGGTATTTTAGAAATTTTTCAATCTGGTTTTAAAGCTTTTCATAGTACAGAGACTGCACTTTTAAGAGTTTTTAATGATCTTTTATTAACTACAGACCGTGGAGACTCAGTTATTCTTATGCTTTTAGACCTTACTGCTGCTTTCGACACAATTGATCATGCCATTCTTATCTCTCGTCTAGAGCACTGTGTAGGCATCCGAGATACTGCCCTGCAGTGGTTCAAATCGTATTTATCTGACCGATTTTTTTCTGTTAAACTTGGTGACTCTACATCATCTATCGCCCCCCTTCTCTGTGGAGTCCCTCAAGGCTCAGTCCTTGGACCACTACTGTTCTCCTTGTACCTTCTCCCTCTAGGAAATATTTTTAAAAGACATGGTATTTCCTACCATTTTTATGCGGATGACTCGCAAATCTATTTACCGTTGAGAAGAGATGCAAACAGTTCCCTGACTCCGTTATTTGAATGTCTCAAGGATATTAAAACCTGGATGTCTTTTAATTTTTTAAATTTAAACGAAGAAAAAACTGAGATCATTGTGTTTGGACCCAGCCGGATTTGTGACTCACCTCCCGTAAACCTTGGGTCCCTGCAGCAATATGTAAAGCCAGTAATTACCAATTTAGGCGTTAAAATTGACAATGAATTTAAGCTTGACAAGCAGATAAACATGGTGGTTAAATCATGTTTTTATCAATTGAGACTTTTAGCTAAAATTAAACCTGTTTTATCTTTTAACATTTTTGAGCAAGTGATTCATGCTTTTATATCGACCCGTTTGGACTACTGCAATGCACTTTACATTGGCGTGAACCAAACTTCTCTTTCACGCCTACAGTTAGTCCAAAATGCAGCTGCTCGTTTATTAACAGGAACCCGGAAACATGAACACATTACTCCTATTTTGGCCTCGCTCCACTGGCTCCCTGTATATTTTAGAATACATTTTAAGATTTTAATGTTTGTTTTTAAGTCGCTAAATGGCTTGGCACCTCAGTACATTTCAGAGCTCCTGCACATTTACACCCCGTCAAGGTCACTGAGGTCTGGTGATCAGCTGCGGCTGAACGTGCCCAGGACCAGGCTGAAGACCAGAGGCAACCGCTCTTTTTCAGCAGTTGCTCCCAAATTGTGGAATGACTTACCGCCGCACATTAAAGGTGCGCCCACCCTCCACATTTTTAAATCTCGTTTAAAAACACATTTTTATTCCTTGGCCTTTGATTCAACATGAGAGCTGATGTGGTCTTCGTTGTCGTTGTCATTGTTGATGCTTTTAGTTATTTATTTATCTGTGTTTGTTTTTGTTTTATATTTTTATCTCTGTAAAGCACTTTGGTAACCTTGCTGTTTGTTTAAATTGTGCTATATAAATAAAGTGGTATGGTATGGTATGGTATGGAAGAGCAAGACTGACAGAAACAGAAAATGGCTGATAAGTGTGATCTGTGTCTGCTGGGACTGATCATTCTCTCTTCACTTCTCACAGGTAAAGAAATCTGTATTTTCTCTAAAGACATTTAGTGGAATTAGTCTGGAAAGAGTTCATTTGAACATGCTCAGTTTATTCTTGCACACATTCACGTTGGGTTGATCTCAGAGTTGTGTATTGATACACACAGATCATACTGTATTATTCCTGATACTGGACATAGTGTCACTCAAACATCTGATGATGAAGAATTATCTTCATATTAAGAGTGTGTCAGTGATTTGAACAGCATAAAGACTAATAGTTTAACACCCTGAAACATGTCCTGTACGTATAGCTACACACACACACACACTCTTCCTATGACCCTTAAAGGGATAGTTCATAGTTTATACCAACCTTCTTTAAAATATCATCTTTTGTGTTCAGCAGAAGAAAGGAAATCATACAGGTTTTAGTTCATAGTGTCACTCAAACATCTGATGATGAAGAATTATCTTCATATTAAGAGTGTGTCAGTGATTTGAACAGCTCTCTGATAAAGACTAATAGTTTATTCTGGAGAGTGTGTTGTTTGCTTTAAGTCAGGAAAAATACTATGATTTAAAACTTCTGCTTTTTATGCTGGTGTGTTTTATGTTTCATTTATGAATATATATCATAATGATCACTGAGATATACTTTGTTTCAGGAACCAGTGGAGATGATGATGTGTACATCAGTTCTGGTGAAAATGTCCGTCTGTCCTGTAATAAAGCTCTTTCTGACTGCAAATCAACTACATGGATCTACAAGAACAGATTCAGTTATTCAGCAGTTGATCTGATTACTGGAGGGATAAAGAATAAAGACACAGAGAGACATGAGAGACTGAGTCTGGAGTCTGACTGCTCTCTGAACATCAAGAACGTCACAGGAGAAGATTATGGATTATACAGATGCAGACAATATGTGAATGGAGAACAACAAGGACCTGTTGATTATGTTTATCTGCATGTTCTTCATGGTAAGTTTATGATTATGTGGTCAATTTAAAAAGGGCAGATTCTCCCTTTAACCCTCTGGGGACCAAAAACGCGCCGGCGTGTTTTGCTCGTTTTTTTTTTAGCAATGAAAAATAAACACAAAATGCTCTGTTAATTTTGATCTTTAATTTTCGTGTTATACATCAATCGATCCTGTTCAGTTTCTATTTTTTTTCAGGATACTCACAATAGAAAAAAAGTGTTTTGCTTTTTGACAAATAAAGAAACTTTAACATGATGCGATGTCTGCCTTCTGTCTGTCAGAAAACTCCCATTTGAAACGCGTTCGAAAATGATCTATAACTCCGCGAAAATTCAGTCAAACTGGCAAACAGACCCACGGGCATAAAGCTTGAGATCGCAGCTGTTAAATGAAGTCACTTATATAAAAAACAAATATTATCAGCTTCTGTAATCTGTATAAAAAGAGAGCGACTCCAGTCGACCTCATTACGAGATGATTCACACTAATGTGACCACTCCCCGGAGAGCGCGTGCTATTCAAACGCAAATTCTGAGAACTATTTCAGAGCTGTGAAACGCCCACATCAGCTGTAAACAAAGCGCGTCGCGATGGTCGCGACTCCTCGCGAGTGAGACATTATAGCCTACCTTTATGGAGAAAAGTTTCCTCAGAACAGTGCTGATATGAGGAGCAATATATCCTGATATGAGGAGCAGATCCCGCTGAGGAGTGAGGTAGGCTGTTTTCTTTTCTCACGTGTGGAATAACGTTATGGAATAACGTTAGTGTAGGCCTATGCAAACCGCAAAAAGATGAATCGCATTTCTATAATATGACTCGCCTTTCTGTGAGATGAATGAAGGGGACATATTTGTAAAGACTGTTTAGCCTAAATATGAATCGCGCGTCTGTTTGTGAAAGAATAAACTGCTTTGCTATAGCCTACTGAGATGAGTAAAAATCGACTGGAATATGTTGAAATAAAATGTATTTGTATAAGCAACATATTAACCTGCAAAAAAATACTATTTTTGTCAAAAATAAATGCATAGACTAAGATGTTAGATGTTCCAATGTTGGCTATATTCAAACTAATGAATACATATGATAAAATGTAGGCCTATAATCTTTTTTTTTTTTTTTTAAAGAAATTGTACACTTGAAATATTGTTGAAATTGTAATTATTGTTGTAATTGTAACATTTTTAATAAAATAGCAAAACATATTTACAAGAGAGGTGTAAGCGAAATCTTAAATGGTCAATATAAGTCTTCTAAATACATCTTTTGTCTTTGCATTGTGGCTCAGTCAGTGTCACACCTGAATGAATGGCTCATTATGCAGAGTGGGTGTGGGACACTGTAATCTAAGGTGTAAACTACTCCTCCCCCTCGCATATTGGCTTTCCAAGCAAAACCTGTTTTACACTATTTAAATCAATGTATTTTTTTTTTGTGAACGATAAAGCAAGACTATTTTCACATAATTTTGAAGCTAGAACTCAAAGGAACAACATCAATTACTCAAAAGTCTTGTGGACACATATTTAATATGTGTTTTGTGTTCTTAAATCAGCAACTTTCATTTTATTTTTTTCCAATAACCACGCATAAACATTATTCTCTTAAAAATACAAACATCTACATACACGTTGCTCGCATATTATGGTAGCCCTGTTTGTGCTATATAGAGTGAATTTACACCTTAGCCATTAACATGTTTACAAATAACTGAAAAAAGCACAAATATCAAGGCATGTCAGAACATCTCAAGGACTCCAAAAACAGCTTGGTCCCCAGAGGGTTAAACTCAGATGATGATTGAAGAGTCTGTGATTTGTGTCTTGTGTTCAGTTTCAGTGTCTTCATCATCATCTTCATCATCATCTTCATCATCATCATCTTCATCATCTTCATCATCTTCATCATCATCACAGACTGAGATCAGTCCAGGCCGCTCTGTGACTCTCTCCTGTCAGTTGTATTCTGGATACTCCTGTGATGATCGGGTCAGTTCTGGGGGAGTTGAGCTGTTGTGGGTGAATCAGGCTGGTGTTGATCTGAAGACAGACTCCAGATATCAGATATTATCATCATCATCATCAGCTCCAGATCAATATCCCTGTATCCTCACTCTGACTACAACACTCCTGAATGAAGATGACAACAGAGAGTGGAGATGTCAGCTTACTCGCAGAGATCAACTCGTGACCTCAGTCAGATACACTGTCAAGTATTCAGGTGAGAAAACACTCTTTTCTGACAGATTTGTGAAAACTTCCACAGATTGGCTCTACTCTTTCTGATGGCTTCATACGTTCTGGAGTTGTAAAATATTAGTGGTCAAAGTCATAAACTGCATAACAATCCTTATAATCCCCAATATTGGCCTCCTACATGGGTCATACATGATATATTGCATAAATCAGACAAGTGTATTAAAGCCTAGTATGACCCATGTAGGAGGTCGGCTTTAGGAATTATAAGGCTTATGTCCTTCATTCAAGCTGAAGGTTTATTTGCAGAAGCTCAACTGTTTTTCACTCTCATATAAACCAGGAATAAATTATACAGTAACACAGTAATACAGTTATACAGTAATACAGTACAGTCTCTTCTCAACTACTGCCATTCTCCTCCTGACAGCTTGAGAGTGAAGTAAGAAGATAATAGATGACAGACTCGTGCACATATTCATCATTTCTGTGATGTGAAGCTCCAGTATTATGTGATGATGATGTTGTGTATATGTGGCATTATGTGTTGAACTGAACTAACAGACGTGATCCACAGATCCAGCTGATCCAGCATCAGAAACTGGAGTCAGTGTGACTGCTGGATCATTATACAGAGGTACGACACGTTCATTTATACTGACAGCTTTATAACATTAAACTATCAGTCAGTCTGTAAATGCTTCATCAATAACTGTTGATAGTTGAATACCCTTGACTTCAGTCATGTACAGTTTCTCTTCTTCCTCTCATGTTTCCTGCAGCTCCTACTGTGGAATATCTATGTATTGACGGCATCTAAAACATTCAACGTTTCATGTATGAAAATATTCAAATGCACAAATTTTGATGAATCAATATTTCAATATAAAAAAAAACCTGGTTGCCTACTGCGTTAGATTAAACTGAAAAGGGTCATAGCACTTGCATATTGTTGTCCTATTGTTAGTTTAACTGCTTCTGTTGTTCTCATTTCATCATCTAATAAGTGTCCTTTCCTGAGATGTTTGTTAGGAATATGTTAATTCCCCTTCATGAGCTGGTAATGTATCTGTAAGTCCACTGAAGCGAGTTGTAGTTGAGAAGCCGCTTCAATAACCGAGAGCTAGATATTGGGTCTTAAACACCTCACGACACCCTGAAGGAGCCACTGAGAGGTCAGACTTGAAGCACTGTTCCTGAGATGCTCTTCTTGGTGGTTAACTGTAAGCAGCAGACAGATCCAGCAAGAGGAGAACTGAGGATTCGGAGGCTCCTCTTGCCAGTCTCAGAGCTTCAATAACCGAGAGCAGGGCCGTCTCAGTTTAGTGGCGCTTCTGAAGCCAGACTGGTTGTTGTCCAGGAGGATGTTCTGTGTGAGAAATGGAGATAGTTGGTGGAAAACGACTCGTTCAAGTGTTTTAGCAAAGTGGTCCAGAAGTTCAGGGAGGCGGAAGTTAAATCAGTGGTGCTTGAGAAATACATCCCAGATCTTCCAGAGCATTTGTAGTGTTGATAAAGGAGTCTGGATCTGATATATTTCTCAAGGCTGGAGAGAGTAAAGCAGAACGTTATAATCCATGTGTAGAAACTCCCTGAAGACAGTTAATATCTGCTTTACAGACGCTCATGTGCAAATGCAGCTTTATTTTACCAAGCTGATGCTAATAATTACTTTACAATACTTTTAAAATCTGTTTTATAATTCAGGAGTCATGGATAGTGGAAACATTTTCAGTAACGAACCAATTTTATCAGTAATAATTTCAAGAGTTTACTTCTAGAGTTTAACCCTCTGGAGTCTGGGCTGTTTTTGGGGCCCTTGAGATGTTCTGACATGCCCTGACATTTGTGCTTTTTTCAGTTGCTTATAAACATATTAATGGAAAAGGTGTAAATTCACTCTATAAAGCACAAACAGGGCTACAATAATATGTGAGCCACGTGAATGTACATGTTTTCATTTTTGAGAGAATAATGTTTATGCATGGATATTGAAAAAACTAAAAACTAAAATTTCTGAAATAAGGCCTCAAAACACATAGTAAATATGTGTCAATAAGACTTTTGACCAATGGATGTCCTCGCCTAGAATTTTTTCTTCAAAATTATTTGAAAATAGTCTTGCTTTATTGTTCACATAAAACCATACATTGATTTAAATTGATGTAAAACAGGTTTTGCTTGGAAAGCCAATATGCGAGGGGGCGTGAACGAGGAGTGGTTTACACCTGAATTACCACCCACTCTGCATAATGAGCCATTCACACAGGTGTGAAACTGGCTGAGCCACAATGCAAGGACAAAGGATCTTTTGAAGAAGACTTCTATTGACCATTTAAGATTTTGCTTACATCTATCTTGTAAATATGTTTTGCTATTTTATTAAAAAGGTTACAATTACAACAATAATTAGCCTACAATTTCAACAATATTTCAAGTGTACTCTTTCTTTGTAAAAAAAAAAAAAAGAAAAGATTATAGGCCTACATTTTATCTATGTATTCATTACAGCTAACATCTTAGTTGATGACTTTATTTTTGACAAAAATAGTAGGCTATTTTATATATAGAAATTGCTAAACAAAAGCTTATTTGACGAGGCAGTATATTTTACAGTAAAAACTGTACCCAAATATACTAAACAAAATGTTGTCTTTCATATTTCGCCTGACTGTAACATTGTTTTCATGAAATATTAGGGCATATAAATGTTAATTTGCAGTTTACGTTGCTTATATAAATAGCCTACATTTTATTTCAACATATTTCAGTCTATTTTTACTCATCTCAGTATAGCAATACGGTTTGCTAAAAAAATCATCATTCGTTGACGATAGGCTTTTGACTCGCGATCTTTGCAGTAGGCTAGTAAACGCACCGGATAAATGCACATTTATTAGGCTATAGTTTTTTTGTTTTGGATGGTTTTGTTTAGAAACAGCTTTCTGTAAATATATTTCACATTTTTTAGACATGTGAGGCGAGTAGGCTCATGATTCATGATGATCTCCAGTTCAAGCACCTTATGTTGTGATTGCTAGCCTATAGGCCTATTTACTTTAAATCCAGGAAATTTGTTAATGAAAAAAATATTAAAATTAAGATACAATTGATACAAAACGAAATTCGTTTTAAAGAAAGGATTTGTACTTTCTGTTTTGAGGTCTCTGTGAAAGTTTTAGAGCGCTCGCGTCCATAATGGAGAACGTAATGTTGTTTTTTGCCAGCTGTGGTAAACAGCGCGCATCTATGCCGTTCATTCATTCATAAACAGAATGAAACCCGAGAAGGAAAAACTTACTAGTATTCCTCAGCTCGTATTCCTCGTATTCCTCATTATTCCTCACAGCGCTGCGTTGTAAACAAGTAATGTTCTGAATAAACTTGTGTTTTGGTTGTCTCGAGCTAATACAGGGGGCGTTCACAGGATTGCGCGGATTACCTCAGCCATTTGCGTTTGAATAGCACGCGCTCTCCGTGGGCGGAGTCACATTACATTTGAATTAGCTCTAATGAGGTCGACTGGAATCGCTCTCTTTTAATACAGATTTTACAAGATGAGAATATTTGTTTTTTATATAAATTACTTCATTAAAAAGAAGAGAATTCAAGGTTCATTCCTGTGTGTCTGAATGCCTGTTTGACTGAGTATTCACTGAGCTACAGCTCATTTTCGGACGCGTTTCAGAATGGACTACACGGACACAGAGAAGGCAGAACTTGCTTCGTGTTTATTTTTCTTCATTTGGCAAAAAGCACAACACTTTGTTTTTATTGTGAATATACACAAAAATAATACACATTTAACAGAATCGATTGATGTATGAAACTTGTTTTGTAAAATCAAAGTCAAAAGAGAATTTCGGGTCTCAATCAACTCATAAGGAAAAAAATCGAGCAGATCACGCCGGCGTGATCTCCGACCTCTGAGGGTTAATGGCATGCTGGAAACTGCTAAAATAAAGAAGTGAAACTAGCAGTAATGCTGAGAATAGCCTGTAAGGGTGGATTTCCTGCAGGGGTTCAGTCTGCAAGACTGCAGAATGACTAAAGAAGCGTTGTCAGCAAGATGGTAGAAAACTGCACATTTCTTGTCTATTCCACCCACTGCCACTGATACCAGCGACGGAAATAAGCGCAGTTACAACAGCTTAATATGTGGGAGAGCGTTGCTGTAGAGAGTGATGATATTGTATTGCAATATGAAGCACTTCAAAGTCAACACCTAATCAAAACTAGTTAGCACATTATTTGTAACTGAACAGGTTTAATGACAAAATATGGTTATGGTTACACTTAAAATAGTTACAAAATAGATGATGATAGCTTATACCATTAATCTTGCCCAGCATATATGAAATATGTTACCAGAGAGAGAGAGAGAGAGAGAGAGAGAGAGAGAGAGAGAGAGAGAGAGAGATAGTGGAGAGAGAGAGAGAGAGAGAGAGAGAGAGAGAGAGAGAGAGAAAGCGAGAGGGAGAGAGAGAGAGAGAGAGAGAGAGAGAGAGAGAGAGAGAGAGAGAGAGAGAGAGAGAAAGCGAGAGAGAGAGAGAGAGAGAGAGAGAGAGAGAGAGATAGTGGAGAGAGAGAGAGAGAGAGAGAGAGAGAGAGAGAGAGAGAGAGAGAGAGAGAAAGCGAGAGAGAGAGAGAGAGAGAGAGAGAGAGAGAGAGAGAGAGAGAGAGATAGTGGAGAGAGATAGTGGAGAGAGAGAGAGAGAGAGAGAGAGAGAGAGAGAGAGAGAGAGAGAGAGAGAGAGAGAGAGAGAGAAAGCGAGAGAGAGAGAGAGAGAGAGAGAGAGAGAGAGAGAGAGAGAGTAAAACAAGTACATCACCCATTGGACACCATTCAAAACCAACACAAACTGGAATGTTATTCGGCTCTAAATCGAGAGTACACTGTTGCGAACTACCTAAACATAGTGAGTGATGTGAAGCTCAGGAAAACCCTGACGATGTACAGACTCAGCGAGCACAGCCTGGCCATCGAGTGTGTGTGTGTCTGTGTGTGTGTGTGTATAGTAATTGTAGTCTGACTACAAGTATATTAAAATGTAATGTAATCTAATTACAAGTGCTATATTTGGAATCTGATTATTTAATCCGGATGTTCCTGGATCCCGGGTTTACATCCAACACTCAATACATGAAGCTTGTTGCATTTTTATACCGCTGTAACACATAAATCATTCTCAGACATAATCATAATCTGTTTAAATTAAACATTGCCCTTACCTTTCAGATTAGGGATGTCTGATGTCTATTCAGGGTTCTCGGCGGAGCACACACACACACCCGCGCACACAGACACACACACGCGCACACAGACACACACACACGCGCACACAGACACACACACCCGCGCACACAGACACACACACCCGCGCACACAGACACACACACGCGCACACAGACACACACACACGCGCACACAGACACACACACACGCGCACACAGACACACACACGACGGAGCCTCGAAACAGATCAATCTGGAGTTCGAATGCACTGGGTGTTCGCTAGCATTAATATTTCATTACTAAATTCATGAAATATTAATAGGGAAAATTACTCTGAGACTTGTTTAACAAGTTTTACGAATCACCACAACATGACTTTGTTTTATTAAAAAGATTCAGAATAATAAACACATGAGAGTCTTCACCCGAGTTGTGGACCCGAAAAAACCCTCACAAAAACCCTCTTTTTTGGGCCGCCTTCTATCTATGGGCTGTCATCTTAGTACACTTAATTCACTAACATAAGCTTGTGAAAGCACATATTCAGATTTTCTACAGATTGTATCACCCTTGTCTTACGCAGCACACACACACCAAAAGCTCTATATGGAAAGTTCCCCTGTTCCCTTTGACCCTCTTCGGCTTCACACCTTTTCTATCTGTGAATCTAGAGATGCTCCAAGTCCTCTTCAGAAACACATGTGGTTTTAACACCCTGAAACATGTCCTGTACGTATAGCTACACACACACACACTCTCTTCCTATGACCCTTAAAGGGATAGTTCATAGTTTATACCAACCTTCTTTAAAATATCATCTTTTGTGTTCAGCAGAAGAAAGGAAATCATACAGGTTTTAGTTCATAGTGTCACTCAAACATCTGATGATGAAGAATTATCTTCATATTAAGAGTGTGTCAGTGATTTGAACAGCTCTCTGATAAAGACTAATAGTTTATTCTGGAGAGTGTGTGGTTTGCTTTAAGTCAGGAAAAATACTATGATTTAAAACTTCTGCTTTTTATGCTGGTGTGTTTTATGTTTCATTTATTAATATATATCATAATGATCACTGAGATATACTGTGTTTCAGGAACCAGTGGAGAGGATTTGTTCATCAGTTCTGGTGAAAATGTCTCTCTGTCCTGTAATAAAGCTCTTTCTGACTGCAACTCAACTACATGGGTCTACTCTAGTAGTCATTCAGGGAGAGTTGAACTGATTACTGGAGGGATAAAGAATAAAGACACAGAGAGACATGAGAGACTGAGTCTGGAGTCTGACTGCTCTCTGAACATCAAGAACGTCACAGGAGAAGATCATGGATTATACACCTGCGAACAATATGTGTATGGAGAACAACACGGACCTGCTGCTTATGTTCCTCTGCATGTTCTTCATGGTAAGTTTATGATTATGTGGTCAATTTAAAAAGGGCAGATTCTCCCTTTAAACTCAGATGATGATTGAAGAGTCTGTGATTTGTGTCTTGTGTTCAGTTTTAGTGTCTTCATCATCATCATCATCTTCATCATCATCATCATCATCTTCATCCTCACAGACTGAGATCAGTCCAGGCCGCTCTGTGACTCTCTCCTGTCAGTTGTATAATGTATTCTCCTGTGATAATTGGGTCCGTCTTGTGGGATATGAGCTGTTATGGGTGAATCAGACTGGTGTTGATCTGAAGACAGACTCCAGATATCAGATATTATCATCATCATCAGATCAATATCCCTGTATCCTCACTCTGACTACAACACTCCTGAATGAAGATGACAACAGAGAGTGGAGATGTCAGCTTACTCGCGGAGATCAACTCTTGACCTCAGTCAGATACACTGTCAAGTATTCAGGTGAGAAAACACTCTTTTCTGACAGATTTGTGAAAACTTCCACAGATTGGCTCTACTCTTTCTGATGGCTTCATACGTTTTGGAGTTGTAAAATATTAGTGGTCAAAGTCATAAACTGCATAACAATCCTTATAATTCCCAATATTGGCCTCCTACATGGGTCATACATGATATATTGCATAAATCAGACGAGTGTATTAAAGCCTAGTATGACCCATGTAGGAGGTCGGCTTTAGGAATTATAAGGCTTATGTCCTTCATTCAAGCTGAAGGTTTATTTGCAGAAGCTCAACTGTGTTTCACTCTCATATAAACCAGGAATAAATGATACAGTAACACAGTTATACAGTTATACTGTAATACAGTACAGTCTCTTCTCAACTACTGCCACTGTAAACTGTGATGATGAACACAAACTGCAGGTCATGATCGATATGAACATATGATGTTAATGTCCTACAGGTGATGCGTTTGAACATTCATCTTCTGCAGATCCAGTCGATTCACTAACACTGATTCCAGTCAGAAGCTCAAACTCTGAGAAGACATCAAGCCGAACTACAGCAGCAGCTCCTACACAAGGTTCATGATCACATGATCACTGTATAAATAGATTTATTTTTGGTGAATGGCGATAGTCATTCTCCTGACAGCTTGAGAGTGAAGTAAGAAGATAATAGATGACAGACTCGTGCACATATTCATCATTTCTGTGATGTGAAGCTCCAGTATTATGTGATGATGATGTTGTGTATATGTGGCATTATGTGTTGAACTGAACTAACAGACGTGATCCACAGATCCAGCTGATCCAGCATCAGAAACTCAGGAAGGCCTGTGAGGCCTGAGACCTGGCGACCACAGTAAGTGGGAGCTCGTATTCAGGAAGGCCGGAGAGGCCTGTAACCTGACAGCCACACAATGTGGGGCTACCTTCAGAAAGGCCTAATGAGGCCTGTAACCACAGAATGTGGGAGATAGCCTGAAAGTGAAGCGCCTGTCGTAAAACATTGCGACAGAAGACGCATCTAGAGTGGGACCCAAGGTGAAGAACTGGAGTCTGAGCCACATAAAAAAGGAAATGAAGCATACAGCGCATAACCCTTACCATAAATATGGATTTTAGAAGGTACACGAAACGAAAGTGCGTGTACTTGGCCAGTCTGAATCCAGGAAGGCCTGGTAAGGCCTCTAAACTGGCGACCACAGTATGTGGGAGCTCATACTCAGGAAGGCCTGTGAGGCCTGAGACCTGGTGACCACAGTAAGTGGGAGCTCGTATTCAGGAAGGCCTGAGAGGCCTGTAACCTGACAGCCACACAATGTGGGGCTACCTTCAGAAAGGCCTAATGAGGCCTGTAACCACAGAATGTGGGAGATAGCCTGAAAGGGAAGCGCCTGTCGAAAAACATTGCGACAGAAAACGCATCTAGAGTGGGACCCAAGGTGAAGAACCGGAGTCTGAGCCACATAAAAAAGGGAACGAAGCGTACAGCGCATAACCCTTACCATAAATATGGATTTTAGAAAGTGCATGAAACGAAAGTGCATGTACTTATCCATTTTGAATCCAGGAAGGCCTGGTGAGGCCTCTAACCTGGCGACCACAGCATGTGGGAGCTCATACTCAGGAAGGCCGCTGAGGCCTGTGACCTGACGACCACAGAATGTGGGAGCTTGTATCCAGGAAGGCCGGTGAGGCCTGTAACCTGGGAACCACAGCATGTGGGAACCAATGATCAGGAGACCAGACGAGGCCTGTAACCTGATAGTCACAATGCACGGGAGCTCACATTCAGGAAGGCCTGATGAGGCCTGCATCCTGACATGTGGACGCTCACAACCAGTGAGGCCTATACCCTAGCGACCACAGTGCGTGGGAGTTCACATCCAGGAAGGCCTGGTGAGGCCTGTAACCTGACATGTGAAAACTCATAACCAGGAAGGCCTAGGAGGCCTGAAGCCTGGTGACCACTGAATGTGGGAGCTTAACACTCAGGAAGGCAGAGAGGCCTGAAACCTGGCGACCACAGCATGTGGGAGCTCATACTCAGGAAGGCCTATGAGGCCTGAAACCTGGTGACCACAGTATGTGGGAACTCACATTCAGGAAAGCCGGATGAGGCCTATAACCTGACATGAGGAAGCTCATAACTAGGAAGACCTGCGACCACGGTGTGTGGGAGCTCATACTCAGGAAGGCCGGGTGAGGCCTGTAACCTGGCGGCCACAGTATGTGGGAGCTCACATTCAGGAAGGCCGGATGGGCCTGTAACCTGACATGTAGAAGCCCATCACCAGGAAGGCCGGTGAGGCCTGTAACCTGGTGACCACAGTATGTGGGAGCTCATATTCAGGAAGGCCTAGTAAGGCCTGTAACCTGGCGACCACAGTATGTGGGAGCTCACATTCAGGAAGGCTGGTGAGGCCTGTAACCTGACATGTGGAAGCTCATAACCAGGAAGGCCTGGTGAGGCCTATAACCTGGCGACTACAGTATGTGGGAGCTCATATTCAGGAAGGCCGGTGAGGCCTGTAACCTGACATGTGGAAGCTCATAACCAGGAAGGCCTGGTGAGGCCTATAACCTGGCGACTACAGTATGTGGGAGCTCATATTCAACCACAGTATGTGGGAGCTCATATTCAACCACAGTATGTGGGAGCTCATACTCAGGAAGGCCTAGTGAGGCCTATGACCTGATAACCACAGTATGTGGGAGCTCATATTCAAGAAGGCCTGGTGAGGCCTATAACTTGATAACCACAGTATGTGGGAGCTCATCTAACCACAGTATGTGGGAGCTCATAACCAGGAAGGCCGGATGAGGCCTGTAACCTGATGACCACAGTATGTGGGAGCTCACATACAGGAAGGCCTGGTGAGGCCTGTAACCTGACATATGGAGGCTCATAACCAGGAAGGCCTGGTAAGGCCTATAACCTGGCGACTACAGTATGTGGGAGCTCATATTCAACCACAGTATGTGGGAGCTCATACTCAGGAAGGCCTTGTGAGGCCTATGACCTGATAACCACAGTATGTGGGAGCCCATATTCAAGAAGGCCTGGTGAGGCCTATAACTTGATAACCACAGAATGTGGGAGCTAATATTCAACCACAGAATGTGGGAGCTCACACTCAGGAAGGCCTTGTGAGGCCTATGACCTGATAACCACAGTATGTGGGAGCTCATTTTCAGGAAGGCCTAGTGAGGCCTATGACCTGATAACCACATTACTCCTTGACAGTTAATTCCTGGGAGCTCACCTCAGGGAGGCCCAAGCGCTGTCCGGTTGCAAAATGGGGACTGTATGGTCAAGGAGGCCTGTTAAGACCTACTACCTGACCATCGAAAAAGTAAATCTAAAGATTTTCTTACCCAAAACATTTTGCCCCAGACTCTAAACCAGAGACGTGGTCTGAAAAGAAACAGAAATATGTTAATTTCACATTTTACAAAAAGACCAGAATTACACCTGCTCTTTTTGTTCACTGCTCATCATTTTAATTCCTCAATTAAAATGCAGCCAAAAACACTGGATAACGCGATCTGGATGATAGGCTGAATGACTAAATATCTAACTTCTTAAAAGTCAGATAATATTCCATCATTTTAATTCATAGAATTAAATGCAGCCATAATCACCAGACAATACTGTTTAAATATTTATACGTTCTCGTAATCTACACACTGCCTCGGCAAGCGCGAGAACGAGCCGTTAAAATATATTTGGCTTTCATCCCTCGAGAAGAAAGTCAACAGGTGCGAGGTTGAAACATCCGGCAGCGCACGGATTTTTTCTTTGCACGCGCGCCGAGATATTTCTTAATGAACACTGTCAGCACCCTCAGGAACTGCTGTGAACGCCTCGTACCCAAACAGTATTGTTTCACAAATTGCGTGCACCACGGGGCTCAGATGCTGAACCCTCCTCCCTCGAGAAAAGGGTCCGACGAGAGCGGAGCATCTTTAAATGAAAAACGCTCACAGTTTGCACAAGAGGCTCTCTCGAGAGCCTCCCGCACGCTTCAGCGATATTCTCAAAACAGACAAACAGTCCCTGAAGACGAAAAGATGTTGTCATGTGTGCAAGGCTCCCCTTTATACATCCAGGTCGCACGCTCATCATTCAAGCTGATGATGCACGGGCTGTCGCCGGTCAACATGATTGACGTGAGTTGATATTTATTTCAGACACCTGTCACGCCTGAGGCGTTCCCCATAGCGTCATTCTGACGTAGTGTAGAGTTCCCTTTCGAAAGGGAACACCCTTTGTGACCTAACCATTACGTACATTTCTTTTTACTGCATTCTTTACTTTTTCCGTAATTTTGTCACAATTTTTCTCAGTCTAAATCTTTTCCTTCGGCTCAATTCTTCGAATCCTACACTCTTCTGTATTTTAACTGCCGATCTCACAAATCTTTCAACATCAGGAAAAAAACTCTTGACATCAAAAGTCTTTCCAAAAGTTTCATCCAAGAAATCGTTAATTTCTTTCACTGTATATAACTGATCATCACCACACTGAGAAATGATGTCAGACATTTCTGAAAGACTATCGTCATCTCCCATCTCCTCCATTTCATCATCCTTATCATCAACCTCGCCAGCACCTGTATGATCATTCCTGTGTCCAGTTTCATCTTCACATTGAGAAACATTCACCTCAGTTTCCTCCACTCTCTCACCACAAATACCAAGATTATTTATTTCTTCACATCTTACATCCTGATTATTCTGCGTTTTGTTCCTTTCTAATGCATCTCCCTTTTCAGTTTCATCTAGACTCCTAACTGCATTATCCCTCTCACCATCATCCTCAGTTGACCCACTCGGTCCTGCTTTATCATTTGACCCACTCGGTCCAACTTTTTCATTTGACCCACTCGGTCCTGCTTTGTCATTTGACCCACTCGGTCCAGTTTCTCCATTATTTTCAATGTTCGTTTTACGAGGGCACGCATTTTTTTTGTGTCCTATTTCACCACATTCAAAACATTTTAAACTCCCGGTACTTGCATAAAGCATGTAGGACTTGCCTTCATACATGACTCGAAAGGAAATGTCAAGAGCCGTTGAATCTAAAAACATAAACACTTGTCGTCTAAAAGACGTGACATGTTTCAGTGACTCGTTTTTACATCCTAGTGGAACCGTTTTAATTCCACTAGCTATTTTCCCAAATCTCAACAGTTCCTTTTCAATATCATGATTTGGTATAAAAGGGGGACAATTCGAGATTGTTATACGGCTTGATTGAGACACCAGCGGAGAAATGACAACATAAACGCCACTCACCCAAATGCCGCTCTCAACCAACCGACTGGTTAAGTTCCGTTCCTTCAGAAAGACCACAACGGCCTTATTCATCCGTGAAGCCGAAACAACATTATCATATCCCACCTGTTCGCCTATCGCCACGAGCACTTCTTCCACTGAAACGCCGGCCTCAGGTACACATCTAACTCCATGGCGGAGTGAGAGAGAGGAGTCACACCCTCTCGGGTGAACCTCCATCTCAAACACCCGCCAAAAAGTCAAAATCAAACAAAGAAAACACGCTCACCTAAAACTATCGTACGAAGAAAAAAAAGAAAAAGCACACACACAAAAAAAAAATACCTAAAACAGAAAAAAAAAAGAAAAACTAGAAAAACTAGAAAAGAAGTACCAGAAAAGGCCCATTTAAATCGCTCAATCCTCTCACCCGTGAGACACTCACACACCCCAAACTCCAGAGAGAGAGAGAGAGAGAGAGAGAGAGAGAGTGTAAAACAAGTACATCACCCATTGGACACCATTCAAAACCAACACAAACTGGAATGTTATTCGGCACTAAATCGAGAGTACACTGTTGCGAACTACCTAAACATAGTGAGTGATGTGAAGCTCAGGAAAACCCTGACGATGTACAGACTCAGCGAGCACAGCCTGGCCATCGAGTGTGTGTGTGTGTGTGTGTGTGTGTGTGTGTGTGTGTGTGTATAGTAATTGTAGTCTGACTACAAGTATATTAAAATGTAATGTAATCTAATTACAAGTGCTATATTTGGAATCTGATTATTTAATCCGGATGTTCCTGGATCCCGGGTTTACATCCAACACTCAATACATGAAGCTTGTTGCATTTTTATACCGCTGTAACACATAAATCATTCTCAGACATAATCATAATCTGTTTAAATTAAACATTGCCCTTACCTTTCAGATTAGGGATGTCTGATGTCGATTCAGGGTTCTCGGCGGAGCACACACACACACACACACGCGCGCACACAGACACACACACACCCGCGCACACAGACACACACACGACGGAGCCTCGAAACAGATCAATCTGGAGTTCGAATGCACTGGGTGTTCGCTAGCATTAATATTTCATTACTAAATTCATGAAATATTAATAGGGAAAATTACTCAGAGACTTGTTTAACAAGTTTTACGAATCACCACAACATGACTTTGTTTTATTAAAAAGATTCAGAATAATAAACACATGAGAGTCTTCACCCGAGTTGTGGACCCGAAAAAACCCTCACAAAAACCCTCTTTTTTGGGCCGCCTTCTATCTATGGGCTGTCATCTTAGTACACTTAATTCACTAACATAAGCTTGTGAAAGCACATATTCAGATTTTCTACAGATTGTATCACCCTTGTCTTACGCAGCACACACACCAAAAGCTCTATATGGAAAGTTCCCCTGTTCCCTTTGACCTCTCTTCGGCTTCACACCTTTTCTATCTGTGAATCTAGAGATGCTCCAAGTCCTCTTCAGAAACACATGTGGTTTTAACACCCTGAAACATGTCCTGTACGTATAGCTACACACACACACACACTCTCTTCCTATGACCCTTAAAGGGATAGTTCATAGTTTATACCAACCTTCTTTAAAATATCATCTTTTGTGTTCAGCAGAAGAAAGGAAATCATACAGGTTTTAGTTCATAGTGTCACTCAAACATCTGATGATGAAGAATTATCTTCATATTAAGAGTGTGTCAGTGATTTGAACAACTCTCTGATAAAGACTAATAGTTTATTCTGGAGAGTGTGTTGTTTGCTTTAAGTCAGGAAAAATACTATGATTTAAAACTTCTGCTTTTTATGCTGGTGTGTTTTATGTTTCATTTATTAATATATATCATAATGATCATTGAGATATACTGTGTTTCAGGAACCAGTGGATTTGATCGTGTGTTCATCAGTTCTGGTGAAAATGTCTCTCTGTCCTGTAATAAAGCTCTTTCTGACTGCAACTCAACTACATGGGCCTACTATAACAGATTCAGACGTTTAGGGATTGTTCACTCAAAAAAATGATTCAAGCCCTTCTTAGAGGTGACACATTTAAATATAATTTTCTTTATTTAAATATATCTATTTAAGATCATATGTATATATATTTAAGTGGTTTAACTAAAAATTTATTAATAGCTTCACTTATGAGATTAATTTACGTTGGATCGCCAAAAAAAAAAAGTGTCATACGGGACCGCCCTTTGCTCATGTGCGGGAGTCTGGGACTGCAGCGCGCTCTTTTCGCCCATCTCTCCATCCTCTGGGTGCAACGCCAAGCAACGTTTGGTGGACGAGACTACATAAAAGGCGAATATACACTACTTGGTAAGTATTCATTTGTTGTAGTTGATTATAAAGTATCTTACCGTCAAATATTGTTAATACAGTAATATTGACCGAAATGTGTGCAACAGTTAAGCGAGCCTAATTTCACTCTTCAAAGTTGAAGGGAGTTGGCTGGCTAACGTTAACATGGTGGTTAGCTAGTGCTACTTTTGTACTTTTAACGTGCTTGGGTTAACTTATTGCTCTTCGTCGCCGCAATTTTGGACCAAAACTGGCCTGTAGACAAATAAAAGTAAAAGACGAGATGCCGAATTTCTGTTGTGCGTGTGTCCAAAATGGCGGGATTGGCGGCGACAAGCGTTAGCAGCCAAGGACCTAAGCGGTCAATACCACAACGTTAACGTTAGTTTAAATATCTATGGCTCGTTCGGTATTTATGCATTTAGGCTGTAGGTGGACTAGTTATGACGGCCTGCCGAGACCGGGCTACACACTGGGTAACAGTTAACGTTAGCTGCGTTGTTTCTGCCATGTGTCATTAATGGCGGCCAGTGTTATTTATCATTATTTTCGTCAACGACATTTTTTCACAGACGAAAACGAGACGATAACTAAATAAAACCTAGTTTTGAGTGACAAAAACTATGACGAAAATATATTGTCATTTTCGTCAACTAATAAAAACTAGACGAAAATGTTAAACAGTGACTAACTTATTTGGGAAGCGATCCAGTCAGAACTGATGTCCTGCGTTTGTGCTAGATGCGCACATTTGTAACGTTACTGTAAGTGCTGATCTACCCAGCGGTCTCATAAAACTTTAAAAAGTGTAAATGTCTGGGAGAATGAGTAGAGCAGACATATAGATCATCTGAATAAGAACGATGACGATGGACAAATGCAAACAAAATAGTCTAAATGTCCGTTTTGGAGAGTATTCACGTAACTATGTTGGTTATGTCTTAAACGGTTGTGAGTGTATAGGGAAGCTTGATTGACAGGTGATCTGACCAATCATACTTCACCATCCGCCATTTTGTCCGACAAAGCAGTCAGGAGAGTTAGTAGATTAACATGGGAGGATTTGAACTTGAAAAACGGAGTGTACTGACGCCTTTCCGTGGTTAAAACAACATTCCTTCTTATGTTAGTTCATGTTTATTTGATGCTATAAATTAACTAGAAGGAAGAGATGATCGGTTCACGAGCAGCTTTAACTGATGCTCTACAGCAATCTGTCACGACACATTAAAGAGCCACAAAACGGTATTTATTGTTTAAATTTCTTTTAAAAAATAACCAAATTTGAAAGGTGAGACTTTGTTTAATATGTTTAATATCAAAAGTAACCGAAAAGTAAGCTGGTGTGTCCTGTCTGTCAGCGTGTTGTCAGTCTCCTCTCTGCTCCGCGATGTATTTTTCACTGCGTGAGAACATGGCAGTAGCAGCGTAGCTTGTCGGAAATAGCGACAGTAACTAAGGGGGGCGGGTCTTTGCGAAGGGTCAATTGTACTGTAACGTGCTGATCTACCCAGCGGTCTCATAAAACTTTAAAAAGTGTAAACGTCTGGGAGAATGAGTAGAGCAGACATATATAGATCATCTGAATAAGAACGATGACGATGGACAAATACACACAACATTATGTCTAAATGTCCGTTTTGGAGAGTATTCACGTAAACGATGATGGTTATGTCTTAAACGGTTGTGAGTGTATTGGATGTGCATGATGCATCAGATCGAGATAGGTCTGACTGCAGAACCGCAGAACCATACGTCATAGCAGTGTGAGGACGACAGCGCCAGTATGTGCCTACAAAGCATACTGTAGATGTCATTACTTTATTATTTCACAAATTCTCAAAAAAACGATCATGTAGAGGTAGAGATAATTTAATTCTTTAAGTGACAGTGGGTAATAGACCTAATGTGGTCTGTGTTCTTAACTTTGATCAAGCAACAAAATGAAAAAGAAAAGCATTCACTGTTTGTTAATAGATTTAATAAGGATTAATTATATTTAGGCTAATTCATACAAATAAATGTATCTGCTTGAAAGAATAATGTATGCAAGTAGTTCTAAAGAATGCATATATATCATTAATTAAAAAGAAGACTGTGTTTTACTTTAGGAAAAGTGGTTTTATTTAATTTTAAGATTTTTTAAAGTCACAGTAGTTAAATCTGTATCTGTATTTCATGTTAAAACTTAAAAAATCATTCATATTAATAGGTGCTCTATTTCAACCTACAATATTAACCTATGTATGTACTAATGTGTTTGACTATAATTAATAATTACTTTTATTTGGATACATCGCCTGAGTATTTCCTCCATTGCTCACACCTCTAATATATGTATCTCATCTTTTGCAGTTTAAGTTGAAAAGCAGTTTGTGGCAACCTCTATTGATGGTAGGTATAAGACTAACATACTTGCTCAATGCTAGCACAAACTGATTTGCATCATTGTCATGTGATATGTGCTAATTGTCTTTATTCTCCTTTTTAGGATTATGAATGTGGCAGTGCAAAGAATGCAGTTTGGAATTAGCTAGCAGGTATTTGTTGTTGCAACATTTCAGGCAGGTTCATGGGCACTTAAGGGGCAGTTATCGCTATCCATGTCCATACACCAATTGTCCGTGTACCTTTAATACATGGAGTAAGCTATTAAATCACACATACAAAAGTCATGGAAAATATGAAGGTCCAAACCCAGTAGAAGGGTCTACATTCCAGTGTCACGTGTGCTCATGCAGAGAACTACCAACTGAAAGAGCTTTTTTCCAACACATAAATGGACATCTAAGGCATGATGAAACGGTTCCTTGTATGTTTGTAGGATGCACATTTAAAACAAATGTTTATAGTACATTCAACACACACAAAAACAGGAAACATAACCAACATTCATTGAAAGATTTTAAAGCCAATGTCATCAGTACAAGTCAGTTACGTCAATCAATCAACTGTGCAGATGAGCCTACAGTGTCTGTGGATGCAGATAATGAAAATGAAACATTAAGTTGTGGTGATGCTGCAGAATTGTTCCAGCCAAATTTTATTGACGATAAAATTGGTTGCATTTTATTAAAATTAGAAAATATTGTTCACATTCCAAAGGTGGTTATTGATGAGGTCCTTTCTGAACTGCACTACATTTTAAGTACAGCATCTTTGCCTGTCATAAAATCTGTTGTTTCGGATGTATTTCAGAGTCATAAATTACAAGTAGAAGAGTCAGTAGTGGATGAGGTTTCAACTGCTCTATGCAAATCCAATCCTTTGGGAATAGCTATTGCAAAGGATGGCCCTCTTGCTACTGCGTATAAACGCGCACAGTACTATACCTCTCATTTTGGTGTTTTAGAGCCAATTGAGTATATATTAGATGCCCAGAGGAATAGGACATTTCAATACATCCCTATATTACAATCTTTGCAAAATTTGCTCTCTCATCAAGCTGTCCTTGAACACCTTAAAACTCAACAAAACCAGCTATTATCTGGTCAGAAAGAGTACAGAACCATAAGAGATGGTGAGTACTATAAACAAAATCCTTTTCTGTCTGATGAAGGTTTGAGAATAGCAGTAAATCTTTATGTGGATGATTTCGAGATTTGTAACCCTCTTGGGACATCTCGAAAGAAACACAAACTCTGTGGTGTCTACTGGGTTTTAGGTAATTTGCCACCAGGTTCCCATTCAACACTAAACTCAATCTATTTGGCTGTTTTATGCAAATCAGATGATGTGAAGGCCTATGGCTATAAAAAAGTTTTAGAGCCTCTCTTGCAAGATTTGGTTACATTAGAACAGCATGGTGTCTTTGTTTCTCAGCTTGGTCAGTTTGTTAAAGGTACTGTTCAGTGTGTAAGCGCTGACAATCTTGGAGCCCATGGAATAGGTGGATTTGTTGAGAGTTTTTCTGGTGGGTCCATATGCAGGTTTTGTACTGGAGACAAATCAGAGTTTCAGACTACAGATGTCAAATCAGGTGCTTTCACACTCCGAACCAGAGACCTCCATGATGTTCATGTCCAATCTGCTCAGGAAAATGCAACTATTTGCTGTGGTGTCAAAAAACAGTGTGTTTTAACAGACCACCTTTCTCATTTTCATGTAAGCACTGGCTACCCTCCTGATATTGTGCACGACCTCTTTGAGGGTGTTGTTCCCGTTGAACTAGCACGCTGTTTCAATTTGTTGATTTCCAAAAAATACTTCACTCTTGAGGGCCTAAACAAATTGATCCAGACGTTTCCGTACAAATGGGGGGACAAAACCAATCGCCCCCATCCAATATCACGCTTATTCAAAACTAGCAACACTATAGGTGGCAATGCACATGAAAATTGGGCCTTGCTCAGATTTCTTCCCTTATTGATTGGACACATTTTGCCAGAAGGTGAGCCAGCATGGCAGGTAATTATAGATCTGAAGGACATAGTTGAGTTGGTTGTGGCTCCTGTTCATACAGAGGAAACTCTTGCATATCTTGAGGCCAGAATCTATGATCACAGACTCCGCTACATTGAACTCTTTCCAGACATCAAGCTCCTACCAAAACATCACTATTTAGAGCATTATCCACACATGATTCGTTGCTTTGGACCTCTAATTGCTTTGTGGACTATGAGATTTGAGGCTAAACATAGCTTCTTCAAGCAGGTCGCACGTCATACGAATTGCTTTAAGAATATAGCTCGTTCACTTGCTATTAAACACCAATTCATGCTTGCCTACCACACACATTCCTCCAGTCTCAAGAAATCACTGTTAGAGGTCACAGATGTCTCAATCATGCCTGTCGATGTCCTTAGTGAAGGAGTAGTGTGTACTCTGAACCAGAGATACCCAGATGTGACTGAAGTTCATATAGCAAAAAATGTGTCTTGCAGTGGTATACATTACAGTGAGGGGATGCTTATTGTACATGGATCTGTAGATGGACTGCCGAAATTTAATAAGATCATTCAGCTGTGTGTTCTGAAGGAGAAGTTGTGTTTTCTAGTGAAAGATGTATGTGCTTGGTATAGGGAGCATTATGGGGGTTTTGAGCTGTCTGCCTCACCCACTAGAGAGGTTGCCCTGATTGAACTTGATGACTTGGTGGACCCTTATCCCCTTGTGGAATATGTAGTTCTGGGTTTGCGTATGGTAATGTTGAAAAGATTCATCATCGTTAAAGGTTAGTGTCATTGTTAAACAAAAATAGTATGAGCTCTTGATGCCAGATAGTCTAGTAGCCAGCCAATAGAGCTCCATTGTGAACCCGGAAATGTTGAGTACACCAAAGTTTTATTGCAGAAATGTGCAGTATGGGTCCCCAGCATACAGAAACTGCTGGATGCTAATTTACATATGTTGAGCAATTTGCATAATTAGCATTATTAGCTTATTATCAGGATGCTGATTTCATTTCTGGCACTTTCAGAATTCAAAATGGTAATTCTATAATAAATTCGGATAAATTGAGACATTTTTTATTAATTTCGGCCAAAATTTTACGTTATTTTCGTGGTAAACACAATCTCACATTTCAGAATCACAAGAGCTCTTGCTCTTTGATGTGAATGTTGCTAACCTAAATTTGTTTACATTTCTTGAGGTCCAGTTATGTTTTTATGCAAATAAGCTTTTGCAGCTAGCTGGTGTTGTTGTAATAAGTACGGTATGTTGTAAAGGAAGGGAGCATAGTCTAGTTTTAAAGTCGAAATTCACCTTGCAAATATTTTTCACCTTAATATTCGTAAAAGTCAGTCAAGGGATTTAATGTTGACATTTTAATGTTGATATTACTTATGTTTTCACATTAAGATAAAAGGTGGACAGAGTTATAGTGACAGTATTGTTCAATACATTGTGAATTTCTAGTTAGATCCATTTTGTGGGTGAATCTGGTGCTCTAAAATTAGTTACCATTATTTAAAAATTTCGGATTCTTCTTTTTTTTAAATTCAGACTTTGATAAGGAAAGGATTAAAAACAGTCGATATTCAGTGTTATTGCTGCTTTCTCAAGTTGTTGTGGAGAATTATTTAACCATTCAACATAGGGTTAAGTACTTTCAAAACAAAGAGAGATGGTTTGATCAGGTCGAAATATCGGGAAAGAAGTGTCTGTTTGCTCCACGCAGTGGAAAAGTTGGCAACTTTAAAATATTATTATTATTATTATTATTATATGCAAAATTTATTTGCAGCCAGTGTAGTCTAGCAACTCTGTTGACTTTCGAGCTGGGAAAACCAAACTCTAGTCAGGCCAGTCAATTAATTTATAGAGTCGGTGGGCGGGCTTAACAATGACGGCAGAGTTCAGCATCCTCTAAAACCACTCACATATTGTAGAAATTGGCCATACAGTGTAAAATATCTGCTAAAAATGGACAATTAAGATAATTATGCAAATTGCTCAACATATGCGAATTAGTATCCGGCAGTTTCTGTATGCTGGGGACCCATACTTCACATTTCTGCAAAAAAAACTTTGGTGTACTCAACATTTCCGGGTTCACCTAGTTGGCTACTAGACTAAATCACAAATATAACTAATTTATTGTTTCTTGTCCTCCTCCCTTTTTCTGCTCTAGATTAAAGGTGTTCCAAAATGGCAAGTCCGGCTGTCCTGCGGATCATTTTTGGTGACGCGTCTGACTCTAGAAAACTGCACCTACCTTATGGAATTCCGGCATCAGTGGAAGAACTACATGTGCTAATAAAGACATTCTTTCAATTGAAAGAGGATTTCCGGATGCAATACATGGATTGTGATTTTAATGAGTTCATTAATCTAACTTCAGTGTCTGACATTCAAAACAAAAGCACACTGAAAATAATCTGTAATCCTATTTTGTCACCTGTGGAGCCCTGCATCACTTTGTACACAGTAGACTCTTTTGGTGAGACCTCGGCTACCACTTGCTCAGAGCCTGAAACCCCTGTTTTGTCAATAGCCTCATCCTGCAATGACGATACGCTGTACACATCAACACCACATTCATCCCCAGAAACTCGGCCCTCACAATTGGCCTCCTGGCCAAAGGTTTTTCTAATCCCTAAATTCACCTATGAAGCTGAATTTGAACTACAACAGAAAAGCACAGAGTTTGAGACCAATGGAACATACTTCAACCCTGGCCCAAAGCTAAAAGGGGTCATCCTTGATGGCCTTGCGCAAGAAATGATGAAATATACAAAGTATCCAAAAGACTACCAATGTGAAGAGGTAGCAGCAGCTTTGACAAGGGCCCATCCATGTCTGGGGCAGCTGGGATCCAAGACAGGATTTTGGGGATGGAAACAGTCGCTTAAATATAAAATGCAAAACTTTCGTACGAAACTTGGCCGACTTGGACACCCTGAAATCCGTGTGAACTCTTTGAAACACAAACGAGAGGGCCAAGGCAAAGCTGCAGCCAACATCAAAAAGCCTAGAAAGGCTGAAGTTAACTATATTCCTCTGCACCCAAAAGGCGAGACCACAGAAAGCTTAGAGAATGAGAGAATTGCTTTATTGTCAGAGCTGAAAAAGCGTGACAATGAAGTGGTGATAAAAGAAAAAATGGGAAAAACCTTCTCCCACAGACGACTAGAGATTGTGGAGCAGAGGCCCCTGATAGAAGATTTCGTAAACAGATGGCCTGCCTTATTCCAGGAGAGTGAAGTAAGTATATGTGTATGTATGTATGTATGTATGTATGAGTTGATATTATAACTTTCTGCACAATTGTATTTACTAGTGCTAAAGGTTTACATAGTCTAATCAGAATTGTCAAATCTGGCCTATACTCGATTGATCATCGAATCGTGTGTGTGTATAATCTTGAGAAGCTGCAGAGCTGCAGTCTTTATTCACTTGTCACTGTACATTTACAGTTGAACTGAGGATTATTGTTACCCATTTTCTCTCTGCTCACCTGCCATTCACCAGTCTTATGCTGAGTTGTGCATGTCTGCTGACAATTACATGCATGTCACGGTTCCTCGCATGTCTATTCTAACTAGGCTTCTGTTTAAAAATGATTTAATAATCTTTGTGGTTCATCAATGGTGATAAATGATTGAAACATCCTGCAAGGTGCACACAGCCATGCACAACTCGGCACAACACCGGCGCTGCTGGTGCTCGTTTTGTTTTTTTCTTCTAACCACACCCGCACATGCAGACTGTACTATGTAAAAATCAAACATTAAGCTCCCCCATAGAGCCACAATGTTGGTAATTAACAAATTTTAATGGCTGCATTTTGTTAATTTTTCAGGTAAATGCAGAGTTTATGAGGATCACCACCAATCCACTGCAGTCAAAGTTCATGTCACAGCTGGACCATTTCTCAAACAAGCTGATGCAGATCTTAAACAGCAAAGGAGGAGTGAAGGGGCAGAGGATTAAGGAAGTCCTGTCTATCACAGATTCGGTTAGTCGAAATGCATCTAACATCCCTTTGCTTGTATTGAGGTGG
This sequence comes from Scardinius erythrophthalmus, assembly GCF_964197995.2. Taxonomy (NCBI): domain Eukaryota; kingdom Metazoa; phylum Chordata; class Actinopteri; order Cypriniformes; family Leuciscidae; genus Scardinius; species Scardinius erythrophthalmus. The sequence goes on along the minus strand of NC_138221.1, from coordinate 3,103,090 downwards.
TTATTGTAAGGTTTTATTGTCCATAGTTGCTTATTTAAACACTTTATAAATGGCCTACTAGTATAGTGCTTTTATCCAAATATTTTTTTTTTTTTTAATTTGGTTCATCCACTCACACAACAATGTAAAACATGCAAGAAAACTACCAACTTGCTTGTTTGGAGGCATTTAGGTGTTAGGCATCCTGTTTAGACTGAAATTACCCTCTGATCTTAATTAGACAACCTGCTCCTTCCCTGTGTCACCATAACAACCACATTTGGCTAAATTGTCTCATTTTTTCACCCCTGCTTCAGCGTGACAACATCAATACCAGGAGGGAGTGTATCCTGAGATGCCTCATCATCTACCTCAATGAAGATCCAGACACCTTCTTCAAAGAATATCTGGTAAATTCATCACAATATGTTTGTCATGTAGTGTTGAACTGTTACTCCCTCTTACTTCTCCCATGACACACTATTTATATTGACAGAGCCCTACAGAGGTGTTCTTATGTACTGGTGTAGACAAGTGATCGTACATGTTTTTGAGTTTAGTGGGGAGTGTGAGTGTGTGCGCTTGGAGTGGGGAGGTTGTTTAGAGCAGTGGTTCTCAACTCCAGTCCTCGGGACCCACTGCTCTGCACATTTTGTATGTCTCCCTTATTTAACACACCTGAATCAGATCATCAGCTCGTCAGGAGAGACTCCATGAACTGATTTGAGTGTGTCAGATAAGAGAGACATACAAAATGTGCAGAGCAGCAGGTCCCGAGGACTGGAGTTGAGAACCACTGGTTTAGAGTTCTGTTGGCCTGGGGGATGAAGTTGTGCTGTTGATAATGGACATGCTTTTCTAGATGTATTTTTGTGTCTGTCGCCATCACCTGTGGAGCCCTGCATCACTTTATGTCCCCTTATTTCTCTGTCCATCTTTATTAAACACTTGCTGTGTTTTCTGTGTTTGTGTTGTTCAGGCACCGGCGACCGAGGATGCAGAAAGGGACCTAGCAACCACAGTCATGGGGATTTATGTGATCCGAAGTGATGGAGATCAGGAGCCTGAGGATGTTGGCGTTGTGATTGAAGGCATCAAAGTCCTGAGCAACTTGGGCAGTGTCATCATGGGTTTCGTAATGCTTTTTGGGCTCATTTATGCCCTTGATCTAAGTTTTCCAGACAACCTCAAATACACCTTCGAGTTTTTCCAGAAGGTCATAATGAATTTGGATGGGCACAAGCTAAATGCAAAGATACAACAGTTGAAAATCAAGCTGTTTGCATAAGAGGACAAAACCATTGATGGAGGGTTTTAGACTGAGATTACTTGGGCTTGGACAAGTGTTTAAACCCAGAAAATTTGCCCATCATAATTTCTTGACTCTACCTCCTCCGTACCATTCCTCTCTACTTATTTGACTTCATGACTATTGAGAGATTTTAAAAACAGCTCAATGCGCTGTATTTTTCTTGGATTGTTGGTCAAATTACAACAGCTGAAAATCAAGCTGTTTGCATAAGAGGACAAAACCATGTGACAATCTCCTTTGATGGAGGGTTTAAGACTGAGATTACTTGGGATTGGACAAGTGTTTACACCCAGAAAGTTTGCCCATTTCACCTCTCCATCATAATTTCTTGACTCTACCTCAGTGCCACTTATACGTATTTGACTTCATGACTCGAGATGGATTGAAATTGATCTAAAAACAGCTCAACACGCTGTATTTATATATTTTTTTTTGTTGCAAGTGACATTTACGTTAAGTTATATTAAAATGTCTTCTTTGCTGTTTATAATCGCTCAGAATGTTTTGCGATTATTTTTTTATTTATTTTGCTAGTCTTAACTGTGGTCCACAATACTTGTTTTTGTTACCACTTACAATAACACACCAACGACCAAGGCTATTTTTACTGTAAATGTACAGTAGTGTGGAATTTGCCATAGCCTATTGTTTTTTTCTTTCCCTTTATGTAAATGATAGTTCAAGGCAAGCAACTACATATAGAGTTTTTGCAGTGCATTCTATCCAGCTATAGTGTCTTTATTGTTGATGTTTGGGATAGCTGGGCATTCATTGTTTACCAGTATACTGTTCATTCAAGTTAATATACTTGTTTTATCTAGTAAAAAAAGTTAATGTGTTGATATTTTTTTGAAATATGCTCTCCAGACATGTATTAGGATGCATGCAAATCTGCTTGGAACAATATTTTCTCTTTTTTTTTTTTTTTTTTTTTTTTTTTTTTTTACAGAAAATATACTTTTCACATGTAAATCCTTAAAAGGGGAATGTATTCCTACCTCATTAGAATTTCCAGAATTTATGAATTTGAATTCTAAAGTTTCCTGCTGGACACAAAATGTCTTACTGCACCCCCATGTTCAGTGTATGTGCACTTTACAGCTTCAAGTTTCCACATCACATTAATATTAATTGAATATTGGATCAGTCTTGAATTCCAAATTAGTTGTGATATCACAAATCATGCAAGTAGGCATGCCCGTTAAAACTGGATTTTCACTGAGTTTGGAGAAAATTCCCACTTTCAGCTGATGTGTGAAAACAGCATTTCATGTCTCCAACTCTGCACATACATGTTTGATTTTCACTGTGTAGAATATATGGCACTTCAGTGATCCCCATGTGGGAAGTTCACACATTATCCCAGCTCTGTTTCATTCTATTTTACATCATTCAGCACGAAACTCAAACATCCAACAGGAAGAAAAACATTTTTGAGTGGAGGGGCTCTATGTAAATGAAGTTTAAATGTAAATGTATTTCAATAAAATAAAAATAACATGCACCTGATTGTCTCATGTGTATGTTAATGGATCAAATGAAAAATGATTTATATATTTATTTGATAATAATTCCCTTTCCAATAATTATGTAAGTTTGAGTTGGACAAATGTGAATCAATTTAATTTATTTAATGTAGTTATTTCATTTCAGCTGTATTTTATAAAAATTAGTTAGGCTAACTCAATTACATACTGTTAGCCTCCCTCGTTTATATTCTTTTGCATCTATTTGATACAAATGAGTTAGGTTAATTGATTTACATTCTTTTGAATGGATGTACTCAGTTTGAGTTGGGACTACATATATTTATTGGATGGAAATCCTGCCCACAACTTAATTGAGTTCATCCAATGAATCATTTTTTTGAGTGTTGAACTGATTACTGGAGGGATAAAGAATAAAGACACAGAGAGACATGAGAGACTGAGTCTGGAGTCTGACTGCTCTCTGAACATCAAGAACGTCACAGGAGAAGATTATGGAATATACATCTGCAGAAAATATGTGAATGACAGACGACAAGGACCTGCTGCTGATGTTTATCTGCATGTTCTTCATGGTAAGTTTATGATTATGTGGTCAATTTAAAAAGGGCAGATTCTCCCTTTAAACTCAGATGATGATTGAAGAGTCTGTGATTTGTGTCTTGTGTTCAGTTTTAGTGTCTCCATCATCATCATCATCTTCATCATCATCATCATCATCATCATCCTCACAGACTGAGATCAGTCCAGGCCGCTCTGTGACTCTCTCCTGTCAGTTGTATTCATATGCTAGACGCTCCTGTGATTATTGGGTCAGTTATGAGGGAGTTGAGCTGTTGTGGGTGAATCAGGCTGGTGTTGATCTGAAGACAGACTCCAGATATCAGATATTATCATCATCATCAGATCGCTGTATCCTCACTCTGACTACAACACTCCTGAATGAAGATGACAACAGAGAGTGGAGATGTCAGCTTACTCGCAGAGATCAACTCGAGACCTCAGTCAGATACACTGTCAAGTATTCAGGTGAGAAAACACTCTTTTCTGACAGATTTGTGAAAACTTCCACAGATTGGCTCTACTCTTTCTGATGGCTTCATACGTTTTGGAGTTGTAAAATATTAGTGGTCAAAGTCATAAACTGCATAACAATCCTTATAATCCCCAATATTGGCCTCCTACATGGGTCACACATGATATATTGCATAAATCAGACGAGTGTATTAAAGCCTAGTATGACCCATGTAGGAGGTCGGCTTTAGGAATTATAAGGCTTATGTCCTTCATTCAAGCTGAAGGTTTATTTGCAGAAGCTCAACTGTGTTTCACTCTCATATAAACCAGGAATAAATTATACAGTTATACAGTAATACAGTAATACAGTAATACAGTACAGTCTCTTCTCAACTACTGCCATTCTCCTCCTGACAGCTTGAGAGTGAAGTAAGAAGATAATAGATGACAGACTCGTGCACATATTCATCATTTCTGTGATGTGAAGCTCCAGTATTATGTGATGATGATGTTGTGTATATGTGGCATTATGTGTTGAACTGAACTAACAGACGTGATCCACAGATCCAGCTGATCCAGCATCAGAAACTGAAGTCAGTGTGACTGCTGGATCATTATACAGAGGTACGACACGTTCATTTATACTGACAGCTTTATAACATTAAACTATCAGTCAGTCTGTAAATGCTTCATCAATAACTGTTGATAGTTGAATACCCTTGACTTCAGTCATGTACAGTTTCTCTTCTTCCTCTCATGTTTCCTGCAGCTCCTACTGTGGAATATCTATGTATTGACGGCATCTAAAACATACAACGTTTCATGTATGAAAACATTCAAATGCACAAATATTGATGAATCAATATATAAAAAAACCTGTTACTGCGTTAGATTAAACTGAAAAGGGTCATAGCACTTGCATATTGTTGTCCTATTGTTAGTTTAACTGCTTCTGTTGTTCTCATTTGTAAGTCACTTTGGATAAAAGCGTCTGTAATGAATGTAAATGTAATGTAATAAATGAATCCTTGAGGTTTCAATCCTGAATTGATGGAATTATCCGGCTGATTTTATTGTGGCGGGATCAAACCACTGAAGTGAGAGACTGATGATGTGTGACAGTGATCATGTGATCATGAACCGTGTGTCAATGTTTCTGCTAACGTATAAATGCTAGTGTGCTAGAACCTCACTTAACATGAATATCTATGAATGAATAAAGCATCAAATACATTTATCTTTGGTCAAGGGCGATAGTCATTCTCCTCCTGACAGCTTGAGAGTGAAGTAAGAAGATAATAGATGACAGACTCGTGCACATATTCATCATTTCTGTGATGTGAAGCTCCAGTATTATGTGATGATGATGTTGTGTATATGTGGCATTATGTGATATTAAATAGTGACACCATAAAGTTGTGTGAAAATAACAGCCAAGATATATTTACACATATGGATTTTATGGATATATTTGCCTACAGTGTTGAAAGTCATTCTCTTGCGCTTCATATGTAAACTGCTTTAAATATAATATTAATACAGTAATGGACAGACTCAGACTGTATAATCTCTCTCTGTTCTGTGTGATGGAGCTGATTTGAGGATTCTTGGATCTTGTCTGTTCATTCCTGTTTTTAGCATCTTTTTTTCATTTTGAATGATTGCTATAATTTTCTTAATAAACCTCTGCAGTTGTGTTTAATAAGTCTCCTTTCCTGAGATGTTTGTTAGGAATATGTTAATTCCCCTTCATGAGCTGGTAATGTATCTGTAAGTTCTCGGCGGAGCACACACACACACCCGCGCACACAGACACACACACACGCGCACACAGACACACACACGACGGAGCCTCGAAACAGATCAATCTGGAGTTCGAATGCACTGGGTGTTCGCTAGCATTAATATTTCATTACTAAATTCATGAAATATTAATAGGGAAAATTACTCTGAGACTTGTTTAACAAGTTTTACGAATCACCACAACATGACTTTGTTTTATTAAAAAGATTCAGAATAATAAACACATGAGAGTCTTCACCCGAGTTGTGGACCCGAAAAAACCCTCACAAAAACCCTCTTTTTTGGGCCGCCTTCTATCTATGGGCTGTCATCTTAGTACACTTAATTCACTAACATAAGCTTGTGAAAGCACATATTCAGATTTTCTACAGATTGTATCACCCTTGTCTTACGCAGCACACACACCAAAAGCTCTATATGGAAAGTTCCCCTGTTCCCTTTGACCTCTCTTCGGCTTCACACCTTTTCTATCTGTGAATCTAGAGATGCTCCAAGTCCTCTTCAGAAACACATGTGGTTTTAACACCCTTAAACATGACCTGTACGTATAGCTACACACACACACACTCTCTTCCTATGACCCTTAAAGGGATAGTTCATAGTTTATACCAACCTTCTTTAAAATATCATCTTTTGTGTTCAACAGAAGAAAGGAAATCATACAGGTTTTAGTTCATAGTGTCACTCAAACATCTGATGATGAAGAATTATCTTCATATTAAGAGTGTGTCAGTGATTTGAACAGCTCTCTGATAAAGACTAATAGTTTATTCTGGAGAGTGTGTTGTTTGCTTTAAGTCAGGAAAAATACTATGATTTAAAACTTCTGCTTTTTATGCTGGTGTGTTTTATGTTTCATTTATTAATATATATCATAATGATCACTGAGATATACTGTGTTTCAGGAACCAGTGGAATGACTAATGTGTTCATCAGTTCTGGTGAAAATGTCTCTCTGTCCTGTAATAAAGCTCTTTCTGACTGCAACTCAACTACATGGATCTACTATAACAGCTTCAGTTATTCAGATGTTGATCTGATTACTGGAGGGATAAAGAATAAAGACACAGAGAGACATGAGAGACTGAGTCTGGAGTCTGACTGCTCTCTGAACATCAAGAACGTCACAGGAGAAGATTATGGATTATACAGATGCAGACAATATGTGAATGGAGAAACTAGCAGTAATGCTGAGAATAGCCTGTAAGGGTGGATTTCCTGCAGGGGTTCAGTCTGCAAGACTGCCGAATGACTAAAGAAGCGTTGTCAGCAAGATGGTAGGAAACTGCACATTTCTTGTTTATTCCACCCACTGCCACTGATACCAGCGACGGAAATAAGCGCAGTTACAAGAGCTAAATATGTGGGAGAGCGTTGCTGTAGAGCAGGGCTATTCACTTAGCTTCATTCGAGGGCCGGATTATTAAATCGAAATGTTGAGGAGGGCCGGTGGGTTTAGCTGATTTATTGAAACATTATTTATTACTTATTGAAACATAACAGTATCAATAAATAAGCTAAAGTAAACCTAAAAAAATATTGTATATACTTGGAAATGCGATACCCAACATTATGCAGATTTATGAGTCTTTAATAAATAACTTATTTACAGCTATGTACAAAAATATGAATTACACAAGATCATAGCTATTGGTAAGAAGTATTTTATTTATAATTATTATAGGTTTAAATGAAATATTCTGACAGTGAGACTTGATAACCACAGGTAAAACCATGCATGGCTACTCATTCACTACCACTGTATAACAAAATGCCTAAACACAGGTAAAAACTATACACAAAATGAATTGTATATTCCTCTACCCACCTGATTAATCTACTGCAATATAAATTACTATAAGATAGTATTCAATTTAAATATTCCACATTGCTACCCAAACCATAGTAAATTACTACAGTACATTCCTAGTAAATGTTTGTAAAGGTGGTGATTAGGGGATTTAAAGTCTTCTAACTTCATTCATGGCACAATGTTTCTGCTGTTTCTGCTGTTATAGGGAGATCTCTCAAATCTGGTATAAAATACATTGAACTCATTGGCCAGTTTAGCAGATGGAGTGACTACTTGTATTTTATTTTTATAGCCTGTTAAGTTCTTCAGTGACCTCCAGGCTGAAGAGGAGTCATTAGTGCCAAATTGTTCCTCCATCCTCACCTTGTAGACAGCTTTTGCTTTCCTAATGGCTTTATTTAACTTTTGTCTGGCAAGCCTGTATTCATCTCCATTTCCTTCCCTGTAGGCATGCTCTTTGGTCTTCCTGAGCAGCCTGAGGGATTTTGTGAACCAGAAATTGTTGTTATTATATTTCACCACAGTTTTGGTGGGAATACAGGTATGCTCACAAAAGGAAATATATGAACACACAGTGTCTGTATATGAGTCACAAGAGGCACGCATGCCAATCAGTGGTGTTTAAACAGTCTTGTAACATCCCAATTGCCTCTGTTGTCCATCTTTTAGATGTACAGGTGCTGGTCATAAAATTAGAATATCATCACAAAGTTGATTTATTTCAGTAATTCCGTTAAAAAAGTGAAACTTGTATATTATATAGACTTATTACAAGCAAAGTGAGATATCTCAAGCCTTTATTTGTTATAATTTTGATGATTATGGCTTACAGCTTGTGAAAACCACAAAATCAAAATCTCAGAAAATTAGAATATTACATGAAATCACACAGTAATTACACAGTAATACCATGGTCACTGAACCAGGTAAATAAAGGCTTGAGATATCTCACTTTGCTTGTAATGAGTCTATATAATATACAAGTTTCCCTTTTTTAACGGAATTACTGAAATAAATCAACTTTTTGATGATATTCTAATTTTATGACCAGCACCTGTATACTGAACTGCTTTGGCTAGTTTTAGTTTTAGTTTGTAGGTTGGGACTATCTGAATTAAACAATGATCAGAGTTCGTGAAGGGGGCATGGGGAAGTAAACGATATGCTGCTTGTTGGACAGAATAAAAATGATCCAGTATATTTCCTCCACGAGTCGGACAGCTGACTAGTTGTTTGTATTTGGGCAGATCAAAATCCTGCTTTGCAAAACATTCCTCAAAAGATTTTAAAAAAAACCTCTAGAAGACTAAACAAAAACGTAAGTCTGTTACAAAACATAAAACAATGAAACACAGTCTCCCTTTCATTGCAAAAAGGACAATTCTCACTTACATTTGGGTTCAAAATTGCCACAAAAGAGTTAGCTGCTATAGCCCCATGGAGTATCCTCCATTGAAGATCACTAACTCTTTCAGGTAACGGAGGTTTGTACAGGATCCTCCACACTGGGCTTGTTTTTTCAGTGATCTCCAATGTGTCTCTCCATACAGTATCACTTCTATTTAACCATCTAATATTGGTCACTTTCACAATACTTCTGTACAATGCTTTCCCTTTAACTTCAAAGAAATCAATTTGCACATCAATTTCCTTCTTCAACAAGGGATTAATGTCATTAAATGAAGAAAGATCAGGTACAATACTTATATCTGGGAAGAAATCTTCACAATCTGGAAATATGCATTTCTAATTGTACTCAGCAAGTAAAATTCTTTCCTGTACATTCAGAGCCCCCTGCAGTTTATCTAAAAAACGTTTAATGTATCGTGCAGACTTTGCCTTTAAAAAGGCTGAAACTGCTCCTACATCGTTAAAATCAGGACATGCCTTATTTATAATGTGTTTCAACTGTAGAGATCCACTTCTGTACATCAAATCCTTAAGACCTGGTATTTCGTTACCAGATACATCGAGACCTGCTCCACACACAATGGGCTCTTCGAGTAACCAGTACAGGGACATTAATGGTTCCATCCATTGAGGCTTAAACAGACTCCATATTTTAAAAAGACTTCGATAGAAAGCAGGAACTCCTCTAAAATATACATGAGTCCATTAAAAACAAAACATTGTCCAGGCCAAGTCCACTTATTCTGCATAAAATGCATTGAGCCACTGGTCTCCATACCAGTCTTTCAGATCCTAGAATAAACTTCTGCAAAAACTGAAGACGATAAGCAGCACATCTACTTATAAAAGTACATATTCTTGTGTGATATTACAAAAACTGTTGTCTTTTTTTATCCATGGCCATTAGTGATCGATAATGATAATAATACAGTGTCTTTGATTGTGTTATCAGTATGCTCACAGTATATTTTGTTTTGTTTTTTACAGATGTGACAATGAACTTGTCCAAGCACCTGTCCCGAAGAGAGCCAAGGCTAACCAGCAGGCAAGCAACGGGCAGTCCACTCTGGCATGGAAAACAGAGACTGATGTTGACATGGTTCCACAGACTGTGCGATTCCGTCCTGCACGAGAAACTGGACCGTAACTGAGCCCTGTAGACTCACATTCGCCCATGAGTGTATATAAACAATTTTTTTTCAGAAAGTGCTGTCTCAACTCTGTGCCACAACACAGGAATTTACTGTGAGATACCTGCCTTTACTTTTGTTTATCGCTCACAATTGCTTTGTTTATAGCAGACTGATTAATTTATTTTGCTCACATTTGATTTGCTTAGAGCAAATTTAGAACATTTAGTTCCTCCACATAGAGGAATTACAATAAAACAGATTGAAAAACAAAACCTTTGAATCTCCTCTTCTTTGTTCAGGCACTTGATGGCCCATAAGCCACTGGAAGAGTGTATGTCACACCCCTGGTCTGAATCTCATTAATATTGATGGGCCTATACCCCTCCCATGCATAAACCTCTTCTGACAAAAAAACTGTTTTAGAAAGTTCAAATCAATGTACTGTTTTACGAGAACGATAAGGCAGGATGATTTTCACATCATTTTGAAGCCAGAACTCGAAGCTACAAAATTCATTAGTCAAAAGTCTTATTGACACATATTTATGTGTTTTGTGGTCTTATTTCTGCAACTTTCATTTTAATTTTTTCCAATAACCACGCATAAACATTATTCTCTTAAAAATTCAAACATATACATGCATATTGATCAGATATGTTGGTAGCCCTGTTTGTGCTATATAGAGTGAATTTACACCTTTGCCATTAACATGTTTATAAATAACTGAAATAAGCACAAATGTCAGAGCATGTCAGAACACCTCCAGGGCCCAGAAAACACCTCAGACTCCAGAGGGTTAAAAGACAACTGAGGAAGCAACCATTTCCATTTTTTCAAACGTCCAGTTACTTTATCTGCCATTCCTTCCCAGTTCTTCTGCATGAAAGCTTCATTGCCTAAGAAAACACCAAGATATTTTAACCCATCTTTTTTCCATAATTCTACCCTCCTGGTAGAATGGGATTTCCTCCTTCCCATTTTCCAATCAATAAAGCATCACTTTTTCCCCAATTTGCTGATGAAATATCCTTAAAATCATTAACAATTATTTGCAACGTTTCAACATCATCACTATAATTTATAAAAGCAATAATATCATCAGCATATGCAGATAAATGGAAAGCATTATTACACTGTGGCAATGTTAAACCCTTTAACTTGTTTTGTAACATGGACAACAGTGGTTCTATAGCCAGCACATATAATAGCCCAGACATGGCACATCCTTGTCGAACCCCTCTCTGTACACCAAAGGGAGCACACAAACTACCATTCATTTTAATCACACTCTCAATTTCACAATACATTGTTTTGATCATATCAATAAAACGTGAATTAAAACCAAAGGCTTCTAAAGTATGCCACAAATAAAGGTGTTCAACCCGATCAAATGCCTTCTCTTGGTCTAGAGAAATAAGGCCAATATTTATACCAAACAGCTATATTATCAAAATTCGATCTATTTGGTACACAATATGTTTGATCGTAGTGTATCACCTTCCCTATTATTTTACTCAATCTTGTAGCTAATGTTTTAGACAGGATTTTACACTCTGAGCACAGCAGAGAAACAGGCCTCCAGGTTTTTTATGTTTTTTGGGCAATAAAGTGATAACTGCTGTGGTAGATTTTTCCCTAAACCTAACTATCTGGGGCGTCTCCAAATCGACACCCAATTGATCTTATTACCTGAGGCGTCTCCAAATCGACACCAATACCTTTATACTCTAGCTCTTGCGTCTTCAGTCGACAACTGGCTGAGTTTTACTGTAACTAACTTGCTTCCTTAAACTAGCTTCCTTCCTAAACTAGCTTCCTGCGCAGGAATAAATCGACAAACAGACTCAAGCAAATAAATGCTTTGAATGCTTTAATCACGGCCAGGAGATCTTCCCGAGCAGTTCTCAGGGAATCTCTCCCAAGAAGCAAAGGCCGGAGGATCTCAGACAAATTCCATTGAGAATCCCACCAGAAAACACGGATACAACAGTTTTTATAGAATCGACTATTATGTCACCTTCAATATGATTGGTACAAAAGCCCCAACCTTTATCCTCTGTCACTGTCATAAGCAAACTCTGACTACTTATCACAAGGTTTGAGAACTAGTAATCTGTCTAGTTTCACTTCCCTAATTATTATTTACACACACACACACACACACACACACACACACACACACACACACACACACACACACACACACACACACACACACACACACACACTCAAAGTCACAAGTTTTCCCCAAATACTTTGGACACATTTAAAAGCATATGAATGTCATTCCTGCAAGAAAAACAAATGTTAGTTAATTAATTAAAATCCTTCACACTGTCCTTCTGCAACTAAGGGGAAGAAACCCATTAATAAGGCTTTCATCTCTCACTCTTCAGAAAACAAAGATATCTTCTCTTAAAACGGGCCAGAAAGTTTTATAATTCAATGGGTAACCCATCAATCCCGGGAGATTTCCCATTCTCCATGCCCATCATTGCTGTATAAAGTTCTTGTTCTCTTTTTAACTTTTATAAAACTGTACAGCAACTTATCTTAACTCGGAAGATTTAGTTAATTCCTGTCCTGTATCAGAGACCAAGGAATGAATTATTCTGCTTTGACTATTTTTTTTCTCCATACTGAAGAAAAATGTGGAAGGTGCATCCATTTGTGTGATATTCTGGAAACGTGAGCAACCAGCGCTCCCTGTGCCTTAATGTCCAACAGGTTTGCCAATAAAGTTTTCTTCGATGTCAGAGCTTCAGTGTGTTCTTTTTTGCCTGTAGATGCAGACAAACTATACAAATCAACTATCTCAGTCTCTAACGTATTCAATGATCGAGTTATTTCTTTTGTAACATTAAGAGTGTATTGCTGGCAGAAGTTTTTGATTTGTATTTTCCCACAATCCCACCACTGTTGTAGAGAGCTACTGTATATAAATACTTTTGTTGTTTAAAAACTTCCTAGAAAAAAAGTAAAAGAATCTTTCAAATGTTTGTCATCAAGCAAAGATGTATTAAAATGCCAATAGGCACTGCTTGACTTCACACAATTTACTAATACAGAACAAAGAACCACACTATGATCTGAAAATCCTACAGGATTAATTTGACAAGATTTAAAAATATTGAACTTGTGCTTAAAGCTGTAAAACCAATCAAGACGTGCCAAAGACAATGAATTATCTTTACAATGAACCCATGTGTATTGCCTTATTTTTTATGCATTATTCTCCATATATCACAGAGATCAAAAGTTTGAACGAGTTGCTTAATAACTCTTTGAGATGCAACATTAAATGATTTTGATCTACTTTATCATTCTCGGTACAGTTCAAATCTGCCCCTAAAACTAAGAAATCATCTGTATAGGCTTTTCAAAGTAGTGTTGACTAAATTTAAGAACAAAACTCTTTCCACTCCACTATTAGGAGCATAGATATTTAAAAAAAAAAACTTTTTTTTTTTTTTTCAAATTTAACAATAACTTTTAAAAAACGACCTTTTTCAATTTCAACAGATTCATACGATACTGGAGTCATATTTTTAGAAAATAAAATTGCAACACTTCCACTTACAGAGGATTTTGTAACTAAGAAAAAGTTGACCTTCCCACTCTCTTTTCCAGTCTACCTCATTTCTTTGATCACTATGCGTTTCTTCTAAGTACATGACATCAACAGACTTCTGATTTATATATTTATATATTCATACAACATCATCCTTTTACGAACATCTCTAGCTGCATTTAAATTGAGAGTTCTGACTCATAGTTTTATTTAGGTTCAACAAGAAACTCAGATGGGAAAAGACAGAGATTATGCATATGGTAAAAAAAAAAAAAAAAAAAAAAAAAAACTTAGGGATTTAAACCATGGCATTCTTATCATCTCTAGGATTTTTTTTTTTAATTTTTTTTTACTTGTTTACAAATTTCCATAAACGGTACACTTCCAGATCTGCGAAAGCCCCTTCTTTTATCAAATATCTGGTGTCCTTCACAAATTGTGCACTATTAGGAAAATAATCCTCAATTTGCACGCCTTTTAACCCTTTCATTTCCTGAAGAAAAACACTAATGTCTCCAGCTTTGTACAAAACATTTAGGCCTGCTTCATTTTGAGAACAAGTAGAAAACTCTGAACACACAGAAACGCAAGAGTCAGAATCATCATCGTCAGAAGCTATGATTTCATCTTCAGCAGCGTCTTTTATTTAGATTTGTTTACTGACTTTATCGTTTTGACTCTTTCTTCTTTTAATTGGTGTTTTGAAGGTTCAACTTCTATGTCCAATCCACAGTCATTCAATCTCAGATCTTCCTTTACAAGTTCTCTGTCTTGTTCTACAAGCACAGAAGATAATGTACTCCATACTTCGGATGAGACGTTAAACCGAGGTCCTGATTCTCTGTGGTCATTAAAAATCACGACGCCCGCGCCTCCGCGCTGTTCACTCGAGCTTCTCGATCGGTGTATTCGCGGGATTCACCACAGCTGCACTAGTTTCGGACGCGCTAGATTCATCAACAGCGCCCCCCTCTTTACCTGCATCAATCTGCTCTGTGTTCGTGCTCATTTTATCAGGGCAATTACGACTAAGATGTCCGATTTTCGAACAACCAAAACATTTCATCGTTGTATCAGATGATGTGAAGACAGCATAATCAAAGCCTTCTATTTTAAATTTAAAAACCAGGTTCATCCTCGCCATTCTTCAGAATCATAAACGCCTGTCTCCTAAAAGACACGAGATGTTTCACAAAAGGTGATTTACATCCAAGCAGAATTTTTATTGATGTTGGTCTCGGGTCGGGTCGGTTTCGGGCTGATAAATTGCAGACGTTGTCGGGCTGGGGCCGAGTTAGGGCTTGAACACCACGGGCCAGGGCTGGGTTAGGGCTTGAGAAAACTGCGCGAGTTTGAATGGAGTTTGTCTGTGTGAGTGTGAGTGTTGAGAATGTTGTACAGAATCACCCCTTCATTTGTGTGTATGTATAATATGCATTGTGTAGGACCTAGTGATTTTTATTTTTTTATTTTTTTGACAAAAAAATAAAAATGCTCTGAATTACAGTTTTTCCCATTCATTCCTATGGGTGCCCATTTCTGTCCACAGAGGCGAGATTAAGGAGTTTTTTCACCCACTTAACATTGTAGAATCGAGTCAATATTTCTTGTGTGTGTTCAGGTGGCAAACTTTGGAAAAGTAGCCAAGTCTTGTACCGCTCAGATTAAGGAAAGTCTTTTTTTTAAATAAATAAAAATTATTTTGCCCACATTTGTCCCCAATACGGTTTTAATTGGACATCTCAGTGAAACTTAAGGTGTGTGAAAACCCCGTACACGTCCATACACTCGAGATGCACAGAGATGATCAGTTATAGGACATTTCTGATTACACACACTAGATGTGTTCAGAGATTTCCAGTATACCAGCAATTGCTGATGTTGTAATGTTTAAATCCTGGTAAGCTTGAAGCCAAGAAAGTTCTCAATTCTTAAAGATTCATTAAAATCTTAAAGCAATCCAACAGTGCCAGATGTTACATAATGGTCAGCATGTACAACACACTTCAACTCTTACTCTACACCTTTTATAGGTGACAACATGTGGACTACAGCGCCATCTCCTGACTAATACACAAACACTACATTCCCCCATTACTTAAAGAATTAGTTCACATCAAAATGAAAATATCCTGATAATTTACTCACCCCAATGCCATCCAAGATGTTCATGTCTTTCTTTCTTCAGTGGAAAAGAAATTAAGTTTTTTGAGGAAAACATTTCAGGATTTTTCTCCACACAATGGACTTCAGCGGTCACCAAATTGTTGAAGTCCAAATCAATGCAGTTTCAAAGGCTCTGAAGTGCTTCAAAGGGCTCTGCACGATCCCAGCTGGGGAATAGGATCTTATATTGGCAAGGTAAGTTTATTTATATAGCACATTTCATACACAATGGCAATTCAAAGTGCTTTACATAGAAGAAATTAAAATAATAAAAATAAATAATAATAATTAAAACAGTTTAGAAAAATGAAAAATAAAATACAGTACAGTACAAACAGTCGGACAAACATTGGCACAGTGCTCATTCAGTAAATGCATAGCTAAACAGAAGTGTTTTGAGTCTGGATTTGAAAGTGACTACAGTAGGAGCACATCTGATCTCCTCTGGAAGCTGGTTCCAGCTGCGGCTGGCATAATAGCTAAAAGCAGATTCACCATGCTTTGAGTGAACCCTTGGTATTTCTAGCTGATATGATCCTAGTGATCTGAGTGATCTGTTGGGTTTATATTCAGTGATCATATCTGCAATGTATTGAGGTCCTAGACCATTGAATGATTTATATACCAGTAATAATACTTTAAAATCAATCCTAAATTTAACTGGGAGCCAGTGTAATGACCTGAGGACTGGTGTGATGTGTTCATATTTTCTGGTTCTGCTCAGCGTTCTGTATGAGCTGCAACTGTCTTATGGTCTTTTTGGGAAGGCCAGTGAGGAGTCCATTACAATAATCCACCCTGCTGGTGATGAAAGCATGCACTAGTTTCTCTAAGTCTTGTCTGGAAACAAAGCATCTAATTCTTGCACTATTTTTCAGATGATAATATGCTGATTTAGTTATTGCTTTGACATGACTACTGAAACTAAGGTCTGACTCTAGTGTCACACCAAGATTCCTGACTTGATTTTTAGTTGTTTGACCCCTAGAGTGAAGGTATGCGTTCACCTTGAGAACTTCATCTTTGTTTCCAAACGCAATGACTTCAGTTTTGTCTTTGTTTAACTGAAGAAAGTTTTGACACATCCAACTGTTGACTTCATCAATGCATTGGCACAGGGAGTCAATGGGGCTGTAATCGTTAGGCGATAGGGCTAAGTAGATCTGTGTGTCGTCTGCATAGCTGTGGTAAGAGATTTGGTTCTTTCTCATTATTTGGCTCAGGCTTTGGTGGTAATGGTGCCTATCTTTTTTTGGTTGGTATCTGGGGGCTTGCAGCAAAAGAGTGGGATAGTCTGGTTCCAGCATACACCAGTTCTTCCATTTTCTGTGAGAAGCACAGAAGTGGCGATGCTGGAGAGAGGGATAGCGTGTCTGGTGAAAGGGGCTGTTGCTCTGGTGTTATCGGAGGCTGTGATATGCTGTCCTGGCTTCCCTGGCTGTTTTCCAGGAAGTCGTCCTTGGGTGCTGAATCTTGGAGCAGTTCTGATATGTCTGTCTGTGGTGAGCTCTGTGGGCAGGGTTCAGCTGAGATTGAGTCCGTGAGCAGAGGTTGTTGTGGCGGAGTGGTGTTAGCATTGTCCTTGTGTGATATGTCAACATGTCCATTTTGCTGCTGAAGTAAAGTCCCGTGGTCATTCATACTGTGTCCAGGTGAGTGTGTGCCGTTCAGATTGAGTGGATTGGCACACACTGCAGAAGGATGATTGAGGGAGAAGTAGACATTGTCCTTTAACACTATTGAACCAAGTTTGTTTGGGTGATGGCCATCCCAATGAAACAGTTGTCTCTGACTCCAGAAAAGATTGAAATTGTCAATGAAGTTCACTACTTTTATATTGAAGGTACTGGCCCATTCAGTCTGTGTTCGATCACATTCATCACATTTGGGGATTCCTCATTTACATTCATTAGTACTTCAAATCTATTCTCAAGATGTATAGGCGGAGGTAGGAGACCAGTGTTTGCAATCCTTGTCAGAGCTGTATCTGGGGTAGAGGATGCTACTGCGGCAATATGTGTTGCTCGTGACAATCTGATGTCTCGAGTGCCTTTGGGTCTACCTCCCTGTTTGTGCCATCGATCAGTAAGTCGATCGGCTTGTTTCTCTACCTGTCGAGGAGCACTAGTTTCATGGAACTCACCGGCTATATGCTGAGGGTGTTCATGACGAAGCTCTGTTGTGTGCTCCGTCTGGTTTGGTGGTCCTGTAAGTAACTTTGATTCAAGAACTGCAATCCTTTGTAAAAGTCTGTGGCAGTTAGTGCAGCAAGTAGATTCCAAAAGAGGCATTTTCTCTCTTATCCTTGAGGCAGTTGTGTTTTCCTTTCCCGGTATGTAAGCTGATCGGGTAAAAGAATTCTCAGTTTTTGTAGTTGTCACGACCGCCAAGGTAATAAGCACAGGATCCAAAGTGCAGCAAAGTGAGGTGTTTAATATCAAAAGGGTAATCCAAAAAGCGAAATCCAAAACAGGCAAAGGTCAGAATCCAGGTAGGCAAATAACAAAAACAAGAAACAGACAAGGCAGGGCAAAACTCGGGCAACAGACGCGGTGTAACATTAAACATTGATTCACAAAGAACACAAGACAAACAGGGCTTATATACATGAATGACAAGGGGATAACAAGAGACAGCTGGTGATACAAAATACAGACACCTGGGTGCAAATCACAGACAGAATTGTGGGAGATGAAGTTCCTAGTGCAAGACACCGTGGGGGTAAGGAGGACATCTAGTGGGTACCCGGGGAAACACAACCAGACACTGTGACATGACCCCCTCTCTACGGAGTGGCTCCCAGACACTCCAAGACGGAACACAGAACAAACCAAGAGATCAGGAGGGAGGTAACACGGTGGAGGATCCAGGGGAGGGACGGGGGACCAGGTCCATGCAGGGGAACAAACACGGGGGAACTAGGATAAGACAGGGGCCAGGGAAACATGGACAATAGGATGGGGAAACAGGGGAAAACCAAAAGTCTCTCAGGTGGCCGGGGCCAAGCGAACAATCCATCGGGTGGTCGGGGCAAAGCGAACAGTCCATCGGGTGGTCGGGGCAAAGCGAACAGTCCATTGGGCGGCCACGGCGGTGAAGACCCCTCGGACGGCCACGGCGGTGAAGACCCCTCGGCCGGCCAGGGCGGAGAAGACCCCTCGGGCGGCCAGGGCGGAGAAGACCCCTCGGGCGGCCAGGGCGGACACTTTCCCTCGGGCGGCCAGGGCGGAGACTTTCCCTCGGGCGGCCAGGGCGGAGACTTTCCCTCGGGCGGCCAGGGCGGAGACTTTCCCTCGGGCGGCCAGGGCGGAGACTTTCCCTCGGGCGGCCACGGCGGAGACGACCCCTCGGGCGGCCACGGCGGAGACGACCCCTCGGACGGTGGAACTGGCACCACCGGCTCAAGCACTGGAACTGGAACAGACTCCACCGGCTCAGGAACTGGAACAGACACCACCGGCTCGGCCACTGGAACTGGCACCACCGGCTCGGGCACTGGAACTGGCACCACCGGCTCGGGCACTGGAACTGGCACCACCGGAAATGGCACCACCGGAAATGGCACCACCGGAAATGGCACCACCGGAAATGGCACCACCGGAAATGGCACCACCGGAACTGGCACCACCGGAAATGGCACTGGAACTGGCACCACCGGAAATGGCACTGGAACTGGCACCACCGGAAATGGCACTGGAACTGGCACCACCGACTCAGGCACTGGAACTGGCACCACCGACTCAGGCACTGGAACTGGCACCACCGGCTCAAGCACCATCGGCTCGGGTACTGGAACTGGCACCACCGGCTCGGGCACTGGAACTGGCACCACCGGCTCGGGCACTGGAACTGGCACCACCGGCTCGGCCACTGGAACTGGCACCACCGGCTCGGCCACTGGAACTGGCACCACCGGCTCGGCCACTGGAACTGGCACCACCGGCTCAGGCACCATCGGCTCGGGCACTGGAACTGGCACCACTGGCTCAGGCACTGGAACTGGCACCACCGGCTCGGGCACTGGAACTGGCACCACCGGCTCAGGCACTGGAACTGGCACCACTGGCCCTGGAACAGACACCACCGGTCCAAGCGTGCGCGCAGCCCACACACACCACATGGCTGTGGCCATAATGGCCAGTGTCGCGGTCACTGATGGTGAGTGGACGGCTCTGGACTAGGTGGAGCCCGCTGCGGGGGAACCTCTGGATCGATGTGCGGCCAGAACGGGTAATGGAACGGGATCTCCTCCTGCCCACCTCCACCTCCTCTGCGACCTCCGCGGGTACCACGAAACTTTACCAGGCGGGTCCCCACGAAAGAATGTTCACGGGGGGGAACATTAACCGACTTGGTTTGCCCGGTGTTCTTGCGCTGTGGCTCAGGGGAGTTGACCGCCATTCTCTCCTCCATAATCGGAGCCCACAGTGCAAAGCATTCAAAAATGCTCATTCTGGGTTCTGGTGCTGATGGTCCTCCTTGTTCCCCTCTGGCAGCGGGGAAATTGCGGCGGGCGCTCATACTGCTTGGATCCTAGAGGGTGAATCAATCTGTCACGACCGCCAAGGTAATAAGCACAGGATCCAAAGTGCAGCAAAGTGAGGTGTTTAATATCAAAAGGGTAATCCAAAAAGCGAAATCCAAAACAGGCAAAGGTCAGAATCCAGGTAGGCAAATAACAAAAACAAGAAACAGACAAGGCAGGGCAAAACTCGGGCAACAGACGCGGTGTAACATTAAACATTGATTCACAAAGAACACAAGACAAACAGGGCTTATATACATGAATGACAAGGGGATAACAAGAGACAGCTGGTGATACAAAATACAGACACCTGGGTGCAAATCACAGACAGAATTGTGGGAGATGAAGTTCCTAGTGCAAGACACCGTGGGGGTAAGGAGGACATCTAGTGGGTACCCGGGGAAACACAACCAGACACTGTGACAGTAGTAATCCAAACTTTGTCTTATGAGCACTGTGCTGATTTGCTGAAGTTAAAATTAGGTGATAAAAGGAAATAAAAATAGGAGATAAAATGTAAAAGCGATATAGCAAAGCGCGGAGCAGTAAGCAAGAGCGTCCGAACAGTAGCGGAGCAGGAAGCAGGAGTGAAAAACAGAGTAAACTAGAATGTTATTTGGCCCTAAACAGAGACTACACAACCGCAGAATACCTGAGTGCAGTGAAGGACTGCACACTCAGAAGAAGAAAGACGAGGTACAGACTGAGCAACCACAGCCTGACTGTGGAGACGGGCAGATACAGACAAAGCTGTGTGTGTGTGTGTGTGTGTGTGTGTGTGTGTGTGTGTGTGTGTGTGTGTGTGTGTGTGTGTGTGTGTGATACCGTACTGTGACCAGGGAGAGGTGGAGACAGAGCAACACTTTCTCACCAGCTGTCCCAACTAGAGGGCATTAGAGGGACTTCTACACTCAATTTGAAATACTTTGCCCTAACTTCCTAAAATTGAACAACAAAACACAATTTCAACACCTATTAGGTGAAAAAAGAGATTGTATCACACTAGCGGCAAGATACATCGATGCCACAACCAATCAGTGATGCGCTCACACACACACATGCTCGTACACAAAACAAACACACAAACACTTACACACTGAATTCTAAGTTGTTCACAGAATTTTGAAATGTTCATAAACTGTTTTACTATTTTTATTTATTATTTTTATTTAATTGAATTATTATTATTTTCTGTACTAAATGTTCAAAATCATTTTATATGTCGTTTTCATGCTTTGGCAAATGTATTTTTGTCACGCCAATAAAGCTTTATTGAATTGAATTGAATTGAATTGAATTGAGAGAGAGAGAGAGATAGAGAGAGAGAGAGAGAGAGAGAGAGAGAGAGAGAGTGTGTGTATAGAGAGAGAGAGAGAGAGAGAGAGAGAGAGAGAGAGAGCCCCAAGAAAGGGACCCAGAGAAGAGAGACAAAGCAACAGTTGCAATCTTATTATATCCTTGTCCTGACCATGTGACTTTAACTCAAATGAGAGACGTTCAAGCTGACCAATCAGATAATTACATCTCCCCCCACTGCACTAAAGGTGTGAGAGTTCATCAACCCCGAAGTACACACATCTCTATATAGTTCCCAGTGTGTGTACGGTTAGAAGAGGCTGTGTCTCATGTGACCTTGTTATTTCAATTAATATATATATTAATATAATAAAATAAAGTTTTTTTATTAATATATATATATATATATACATCTATGTATACATCTATAGCCGCCCGCGCCGTCAGACCATTTGGACGTGTGCTGTTTTCAAGAGCTAAAAACAATATAAATACTGTTCGTTTTCTCACACAAACCACTCGTTTCGTGTCTTAGGCCATCAATGTGTACTTATGATGGGGAATTGTTTCATTTGGACGATGGGGAATTGTTTTAATTTGGACTCTGTGCTTGCATTTTGAGACAGTAACCACAGACTGTGTTATATGACTGACAGACAAGAACGGTTTGACCTAAAAATATCAAAATTGAAACTACTGCGGAAACAAAGACACCTACATTTTGGATGCCCTTGAGGTAAACTAAAACATATCAAAAATTAATTTCAAAGTAAACTATCCCTTTAAAAATCTTTGGGAACTTTTGGGATACTGGAAGTACACAACTGCAGGAAATATATCACACTGCAAGTGATTTTTGGTTATTTTATTTAAAAGATTTTTTTTAAAATCTTACATATTGTAGCTTTAAAAACCTTACATTTTGATTCCCTGTTAACAGTAGTAAACTATCAGAATAATAAGCCCATTTGTTAACATTTAGCGAGGTTATGTCTACCTTCAATAAGGGTGTCCTCCCTTGAGATGTAGCCACATCCTCCAGTGTCATATTGCATCAACCAAAACCATTGTATCATTTAAAGAAATAGTGTAAGACCATTGTCATGCTCTGAAATTGTTAACCCATTGAGCACAGTAAATCAAACTAAACGGCCCACTTTGCCTGCATTCACCCTACATTTATTTTTAAGAGTGCATTTACTATTGGAAGCTATGGCCAAAAAGCCTCTGAAAAGACCAAGAAAAAAAACATGGGAATGTTCAGGTTATGAAATATACTTTAATGTAGGACACATACAAAGTATACACAAGGAAAATCATGATTATCCTATTTGAATCTGCCCTTCCACCATATCCGACTCCCTCATCTTTGACTCTCAGTGCCTTCCTCCACATGGTTTCTTGGGGGGCACTTCAGTCTTCTGCCACAGACTTGGAGTAGTAATACCAATCACACCGAGAGCAATTCTCTGTCCAGCATTCCCACTGAGTTTACTCTCCTCATCTGAACCCATTCCCAGATCATCCTCCTTCTCATGAACCACCACCGCACGTCCCAGAATGGAATAAGGCCCAAAGAGCTTGGCGTCTGGAAGCGTCAGGAACTGCCTTATAACTCCTTTCTCGGAAGCAAAGTTGCCCAGGTCTCCAGGATGATGAGGGTGGTCAACGCCGTTTGGATTATAATGAGGACCAACAGTGATGCTGCCTTGACTGAGGTCTCCATACTGATGGATGTGCATGGCACGCTCTTGACGATCGATGGCAGGCAAACCACGGAGGTTGATTTTCACTTCTAAATCTCCATTGGGGAAGACCTGCTTGAAGAGGATTTGCCCAAAGATCTTTGGCTGGTTACGTGGCAAATTGGGGCTGGGAGTTACTTCACAAGTGGCATAGATGGTGTTGTCGAACTCCACGACTTCCGGCTGTGGAGCTTCGGCAGGCAAACACTCCTCCGTGTGGAACTCTCCTCCTTGTATATGCAGCACCAGCAATATCAGAGGGAATATTAGGATGATTTTCTCCATGTTGATCTTTAAAGCCTACAATGAAGAGTGGATTCAGTGAAATCATGCCATTTGGTTTAAGAACGTAATATTTTTGAGAAAAGGTCAAAGCTTTGTTGCAGGGAACTTTGAGAATGGAAGTTGCATTAGGTAAAATAACACAACCAGATTAGTTTGCAACGGAAAACCACAAAAGAATCCAGACAGCAACCAGATCTGGCCCACATCTGGGCCGTGTGTAATCCATGTGTACCAGATGTGGGCCGACACCATGTTGCTGTCTAGAAAACTCAAATTTTTGAATTGCTATGTACCCTTGTGAAAATAATAAAATAAAAAATGTGCTTATTGGTATTGGATGTGTACCTGTAGTATCTTGAAAGTACAATAATAATAAATAAAAAAAATAAAAAAAACCTGCAGGTCCACTTGCAGATAATAACACTGATGAATTATAAAAAGCCACTTAAGTGTACACACGTACACTTTCATAAGCGTCACACCTGCCAGACAAAGTGCCTATGATACAAACCAATGACATACAGGTGGATGTAATCACACTAAAATGAGTCCAGGCAAAGGTTTATGGAAATGGAAAAGGTCTAGGGAGAAGTGCCCTCTGGTGGCCATGATAGGGCTTCTGCTGGCAGGAGTGACATTAACTACATGTACACTTTAAAAAAAAAAAAAAATAATCCCAAACAGTTTTACTTTAAAGTACATTATGTTTTAAAAAATATTTTTTTTGTGCTTTAAAGTACACTTAATTTGATCTGTTGTAACCTACATGTTATTCAATATCAAATATAAAGTTAAGATTTTCTGATTCTGATATTTTTTAAAATAAAATAATATAACTTTTGCTGAAACTAAACTTTTTTTTTTATTTGTACTAAATCAAGTCAGTTGATGGAGAAAATGGAATGGAGAAAAAAACACAAGCCTAAAACAGCAAAGGTGCACTACCGTACAGCTGAAAAGTTGTCCTCAATCCGTGTGGAGCCTGAATATTGCAGTCACAAAAATACTACAACACTTAATCTGTGTGCAGTCCTGACCTGGGGTTGAGAGAATGTTCCTTTTGGCTGCTCTTATAGGAACTCATGTTGAGCTACAAGTTAACCATGATAGTCTGTTAGTCACTAATTAAGTTCACCTGTGTTTCATTTAGCTCCCTTTGTTTGCCTGTTGATATATAGCACTCAGTTTATTCAGTTCTTTGTCTTGCATTGCACAATGTGTTCTCCAGTGTTTTGTGTTTATTAAAAGAAGTACTGCTATAGATTCCTCTTCTCTTCATTTGGTGGCTCATTTGTGACTCATTCGTTCTTATATATATATTCTATAAAGCACTCTGAGATGGGTCTTTTTTTATTGAATTTCTGCAGTCTATACTATCACACTAAACTGCATTTGAGGTGTAGGTCAGGTGTACGTCTTTTGCTGTAGAAATTCAATAAAAAAAGACCCATCTCTGAGTGCTTTATAGAATGTATATCCCTAGATGGGAATCAGCTGTGATTTATATTATTGCATAACTCAATCAGCTGTTTCTCAGTAACAATAGGATAAAATACAGGGGATATATGTGTGTTTCAATTCACAATATAAGCAGCTGTTTACCTTGACTTTAGCCTGTAAGGTTAGGTTTAGATCATGGTGTTATCTGTTCTGACATACAGTGTTAAAGCATTGGTAAATTTGGCATTACAAATCCATTGTTTTGGTCTTGTTTGAGCTTGTGTGTAAAAGAAGTTCAAGCATTTTAAATTTGTGTTTATTGTATGCATTTTGTGTTAAAGCAACACGAAATGTGTTAATAGCATAGCTTACATAGACGGGTGTAGTGCTAACTAACCATGTTAAGAGTTTTGGAAAATTGTTAAAAGTATTGAAAAATCTGATATAGCAATCGTAAAAAAGCTGCAAATAACAGTCCAATTGCATGTGTAATATAGGCTTGTCAGGCTTGGTACATCAGGGGTCCGTTCTTCGTACGTCGCTAACTCACTTAGCTGGATTTGATTGTTGGCGATTTGGCATGATCTTGGATTGTTTGGTTCTTCGACTCTCATCCTGGACTTGCTGTCATAGCAACATGTGCGCAAACTTAAACCTGCTCGAGAGCAGGCTTATTCCATGTTAACAGGATTAGATCCCGGCTTCATAAACGGAGCTGATACGGGAAGTCCAGCGCAGCGCGATAGTGCACTTTCTGAAATATATATTTTTTCTCGTGATTCGTAAGATTGTCGTTTTTTGTCGCTTTTATGTTTAAAAAGCTTTTTTTTTTTGTGGCATTTCCAAGCCACTTAAGACCCAATGTTGTAAAGCAGTTTTTTTTTTTTTTTTTTTTTTTTTTTTAGGCTATCATAATTTTTTATGAAGATCATACAATCATGACCATGCCGATTAGATTAGGCTTCACTAACGTGATTGGTACCATAGACTATAGGCTACCATAGACTGCCATCAAGGCCTCAATGAAGGGGATTATCTGAACAGAAAGGGGGTTCACAATGTAAATGTGCAGCCCAGTTACTATTGTGATTCTTAATATTCCAGATTAGTAATATTATATCAAATAAAAAAAAGGCAGTTGACTAAAATCTTCCATATCACAAATGTGAAAGCAAAATGGCCAGGATCTGTGCATGACTTAAGAATTTTCAGAGATTCACATTTATGCACATTATTTGAAAGTGGTAAGGAAAGTCAACAATTAAATATCAAACTCACTGTATTACATACACTTATGCTGATCCTAACAGAACTGCATTTCTTCATAGGTGATTATGACATGTTCCTGCAGACAGGTGTTTTATGACCCCATTCCCTGACCCAAACCAGTTACAATGCAGCTCTAGCCAGGACAAGGGCACTCAATGAAATGAACTTTGGCTAACTAAAGGGAAGATTTCAGTGTCTGAAAAGTCTGGGCCTGTGACATTGTTGCATGTGCCATATTACACAACACTGCCAAAAAAAAACAAAACACTTTTCATTAAATGTTTAATAAAAGACAAATGTGCTTAGTTCCTTGAGTTTTATTTCAATTGTTCTTTGTAAAGAAAAGCCAGTGGTCAAGAGCCTACAATAAGAGATATTAGACACATGCCTCATGCAACAAATAAAAAGGAAAAGTTGGCTATACACTGCCCACCTGTAGGCCTATGGCTACGTTTACACGGAAACGATCTGAAGAGAAAACGCAAAAGTGATCACATTTTATTCTGCGTTTAGACGAGCGTTATGGGGGGGGAAATCTGCGTGCATACGGTGACGCAAAAGTGTGTGAAATTCAATGTAGTATGCACTCCAGGCGGCTAGGTGGCAATGTGAAGCACTGATCGGTGCCTTCACTGTCTAGCAAACTTTTGCGTTTTTACCGTTTAGACGGGAACGCGACGGTGGAGCGTTTTTAAGATTTCCACTCTGGAGGGTGGTTTCACTTTTTTGCGTTTTTAAGCCCCGAAAACGCCGTCGCCGTCTAAACGAAAGGCACATCTGATAAAATATTTTTACGTTTTCACCCGGGAGCGTTCTCGTGTAAACAGGGCCTATGTCTCCTCTGTCTGTGCAGACTCTTCTGTAGGCCTTTCTGGAGATGTGGAATCCTGCAACTTATATTGCAGACATAAAGCATACAAGTATAAATGAAGTAAAGTTATTTATGCACTTGCAGGTAGGCTAGTTCCTCCATGACAGTTATCTGAGAGGGTTTATTCACTGCCCAGTGCAATGGAAACAAATGGACATTACAAAGTCTTATACTTATACTTTCTTTCCTTTGGAAAGTTAGAAAATGTCCACTTAATGCACATATTTCAGCCTCCACTTTCTTAGGAACAGATACAAGTGTGTATTATGTAAAAGTGCACAAAAGAGGAAAACACAATGTCATTACAATGAACTACACTGGGGAAAAATGTGATCAATAACTCATGGCAAAATATGTGTACATTAACATGAGTTTATCAGTTTTCACTTTCACAAGTCAAAGCAATTCATCATTACTCAAGATTTAACAGTTGAAATGACTATACAGCCTTAATTTAACGCAGCAAAAATTATTTTACAGTGTAGGCTACTCAGATCTTTTCTATTTTTTTTCTCAGCCTTTTTCTTGGTTGCTTTTATAAACAGACAACCATTTATTTAACAGTGCCTTTTATAAAAGAGACTATAATATAACTAAAAATGACCATTTATGTAGAATATTTTTGTACTTCACTTTTATTTGTTCCCATGTTCTAGTATGGTGACTGACATTACAATGCACAAAGTAATTATGCAATTATTAAAATACAAAAATATAGGCTATTAAGTGATAAAAACATCTAACATGGCCACTTCTAACGGATTTAAATGGTCTGCTACTTTTTGCCAGCCCTCTCTCCTGGCTTTTGCAGACTTTGAGGTGTTCCCTGACGTTTAAATTAAACATTAAAATTACGAATAAACTTGAAAAACTGAGCGCGCTCTTCGGCCACGCTGAGCAGCCAATAGCAGCGTTGCTTATCAATGTTTCTACTATCGATACATATCCCCTTTTAACCAGCGCATGAACGCGCAATTATCTCAGATAACTCAATCCAGCGATACTAATCATATCCGGAAAGTGTTTTCGAAGAACCGAGTTAGCCAGATCATGATTCGCACAATGATATCATCCTGGATGTCTCATTTGATCTCGGATGTAATAAGCAACGTACGAAGAACGGGCCCCAGAGTCTGTAGAAATGTTTTTTTAAAAAGGAAGAACTGTCAGCTATTCACTTATGTTTGATGAATATCTGCTATAAGAAGTGGAGTCAAGCATGAACGTCAAGTGGACTAACTAGTGTATTACTATTACACTAAGAATGAATGAGTCACAAATGAGCCACCAAATGAAGAGAAGAGGAATCTATAGCAGTACTTCTTTTAATAAACACAAAACACTGGAGAACACATTGTGCAATGCAAGACAAAGAACTGAATAAACTGAGTGCTATATATCAACAGGCAAACAAAGGGAGCTAAATGAAACACAGGTGAACTTAATTAGTGACTAACAGACTATCATGGTTAACTTGTAGCTCAACATGAGTTCCTATAAGAGCAGCCAAAAAGAACATTCTCTCAACCCCAGGTCAGGACTGCACACGGATTAAGTGTTGTAGTATTTTTGTGACTGCAATATTCAGGCTCCACACGGATTGAGGACAACTTTTCAGCTGTACGGTAGTGCACCTTTGCTGTTTTAGGCTTGTGTTTTTTCTCCATTCCATTTTCTCCATCAACTGACTTGATTTAGTACAAATAAAAAAGTTTAGTTTCAGCAAAAGTATAGATATTTTATTTTATTTTACCTGTCCTTGTGAAAAATATCAGAATCAGAAAATCTTAACTTTATATTTATTATTGAATAACATGTAGGTTACAACAGATCAAATTAAGTGTATTCTAAAGCACAACAAAAATATTTTTTTAAAACCTAATGTATTTTAAAGTAAAACTGTTTGGTTTTTTTTTTTTTTAAAGTGTACATGTACTTAATGTCACTCCTGCCAGCAGAAGCCCTATCATGGCCACCAGAGGGCACTTCTCCCTAGACCTTTTCCATTTCCATAAACCTTTGCCTGGACTCATTTTAGTGTGATTACATCCACCTGTATGTCATTGGTTTGTATCATAGGCACTTTGTCTGGCAGGTGTGACGCTTATGAAAGTGTACGTATGTACACTTAAGTGGCTTTTTATAATTCATCCGTGTTATTATCTGCAAGTGGACCTACAGGTTTTTTTATTTATTATTATTATTGTACTTCCAAGATACTACAGGTACACATCCAATACCAATAAAGTGCATTTTTTATTTTATTTTCACAAGGGTACATAGCAATTCAAAGATTTGAGTTTTCTAGACTGCAACATGGTGTCGGCCCACATCTGGTACACATGGATTACACACGGCCCAGATGTGGGCCGGATCTGGTTGCTGTCTGGGTTCTTGTATGGTTTTCCGTTGCAAACTAATCTGGTTGTGCTATTTTACCTAATGCAACTTCCATTCTCAAAGTTCCCTGCAACAAAGCTTTGACCTTTTATCAAAAATATTACATTCTTAAACCAAATGGCATGATTTCACTGAATCCACTCTTCATTGTAGGCTTTAAAGATCAACATGGAGAAAATCATCCTAATATTCCCTCTGATATTGCTGGTGCTGCATATACAAGGAGGAGAGTTCCACACGGAGGAGTGTTTGCCTGCCGAAGCTCCACAGCCGGAAGTCGTGGAGTTCGACAACACCATCTATGCCACTTGTGAAGTAACTCCCAGCCCCAATTTGCCACGTAACCAGCCAAAGATCTTTGGGCAAATCCTCTTCAAGCAGGTCTTCCCCAATGGAGATTTAGAAGTGAAAATCAACCTCCGTGGTTTGCCTGCCATCGATCGTCAAGAGCGTGCCATGCACATCCATCAGTATGGAGACCTCAGTCAAGGCAGCATCACTGTTGGTCCTCATTATAATCCAAACGGCGTTGACCACCCTCATCATCCTGGAGACCTGGGCAACTTTGCTTCCGAGAAAGGAGTTATAAGGCAGTTCCTGACGCTTCCAGACGCCAAGCTCTTTGGGCCTTATTCCATTCTGGGACGTGCGGTGGTGGTTCATGAGAAGGAGGATGATCTGGGAATGGGTTCAGATGAGGAGAGTAAACTCAGTGGGAATGCTGGACAGAGAATTGCTCTCGGTGTGATTGGTATTACTACTCCAAGTCTGTGGCAGAAGACTGAAGTGCCCCCCAAGAAACCATGTGGAGGAAGGCACTGAGAGTCAAAGATGAGGGAGTCGGATATGGTGGAAGGGCAGATTCAAATAGGATAATCATGATTTTCCTTGTGTATTCTTTATGTGTCCTACATTAAAGTATATTTCATGACCTGAACATTCCCATGTTTTTTTTTTTTTTTCTTGGTCTTTTCAGAAGCTTTTTGACCATAGCTCCCAATAGTAAATGCACTCTTAAAAATAAATGTAGGGTGAATGCAGGCAAAGTGGGCCGTTTAGTTTGATTTACTGTGCTCAATGGGTTAACACTTTCAGAGCATGACCATGGTCTTTAATTAAAGATACACCATTTCTTTAAATGATACAATGGTTTTGGTTGATGCAATATGACACTGGAGGATGTGGCTACATCTCAAGGGAGGACACCCTTATTGTTGAAAACCTCTGACATACGATTTTATTTTCTAAATTCTAAGGTTTCTCACTAAATGTCAACAAATGGGTATATTATTCTGACAGTTTGTTACTACAGTTAACAGGGAATCAAAATGTAAGGTGTTTAAATCTACAATATGTAAGGTTTTTTTTTTTTTAAATTGACCAAAAATCACTTGCAAAGTGATATATTTCCTGCAGTTGTGTACTTCCAGTATCCCAAAAGTTCCCAAAGATTTTTAATTTTAGAGAAACTCCCATTTTAAATTAAAGCTGCAAGCAGCATTTATCGGGGTTCAAGCATTTAAGGCCTTTAAGCACAAATGCATAAAAAGACATTAAGTTTTATTTGACAACCACATAGAAAAGACCATTTCCAGCCAATTGAACAAAGGAAATATATGGTTTTCAAAGCTTTTTAACAGTTATAGCGCCACCTATGGTCCGATCTCCATACAATTGTGCATGCTTGTTTACAATGTTATTTCACATATGCTCACCAATTTTCGTTAAGTTCTGAGTTTTTGTTTAGGATTTAACCCCCTGAGGTCGGCTATCGCGCCGGCGCAATAGGCTCGTTTTTTTCCGTATGAGTGCAAAAAAATAAAATAAAAATATTAATGTTTATCTTTTAGGCTTGTTTTGTACATCAATCGATTCTGTTAAATGTGTATTATTTTTGTGTATACTCACAATAAAAACAAAGTGTTGTGCTTTTTGCCAAATAAAGAAAAATATACGTGATGCGAGTTCTGCCTTCTATCTGCCAGTGTCGTCCATTCTGAAACGCGTCCGAAAATGAACAATAACTCAGCGAATACTCAGTCAAACAGGCATTCAGACACACAGGCATGAAGCTTGAATTCTCTTCTCTTAAATGAAGTAATTTATGTAAAAAACAAATATTCTCATTTTGTGAAATCTGTATTAAAAGAGAGCGATTCCAGTCGACCTAATTAGAGCTAATTCAAATGTAATGTGACTCCGCCCACGGAGAGCGCGCACTATTCAAACGCAAATGAATGAGGCAATCCAAGCAAACCTGTGAACGCCCACATATCAGTTTATTCAGATCATTACTTTAACACCGTCTCAGCAGCGCTGTGAGCAATAACAATAATTTAAAAAGTACCTCAGAAGTGCGGGTATATCGAGGAGCGAGCTGAGGAATACTGTAAGTTTTTTTTCTTCTCACGTGAATCGGGTTTCTGTTTTTGATGAATGAACGGCAGAGATGCGCGCTGTTTACCACAGCTCGCAAAAAGACAGTTTAAATTTAAAACGCGTGTGTGAATGAATGATGATGTTTTAGCAAACTGTATTACTATACTGAGATGAGTAAAAATCGACTGAAATATGTTGAAATAAAATGTAGGCTATTTGTATAAGCAATACGTATTAAACTGCAAATTAACATTTATATGCCCTAATATTTCATAAAAACAACGTTACAGTCAGGCGAAATATGAAAGACAACATTTTGTTGACTAGATTTGAGTACAGTTTTTACTGTAGAATATACTGAATATATATATCAAATAAGCTTTTGTTTAGCAATTTTTATATATATAAAATAAAGTCATCAACTAAGATGTTAGCTGTTCCAATTTTGGCTATATTCAAACTAATGAATACATAGCTAGGCCTAAAATGTAGGCCTATAATCTTTTTTTTTACAAAGAAAGAGTACACTTGAAATATTGTTGAAATTTTAATTATTGTTGTAATTGTAACCTTTTTAATAAAATAGCAAAACATATTTACAAGATAGATGTAAGCAAAATCTTAAATGGTCAATATAAGTCTTCTTCTAATTTTTTGTCCTTGCATTGTGGCTCAGTCAGTCAGAGTCACACCTGAATGAATGGCTAATTATGCAGAGTCATTATGCATAATGGGTGGGACATTTTGTATTCCAAGGTGTAAACCACTCCTCGTTCACGCCCACTCGCATAATGGCTTTCCAAGCAAAACCTGTTTTACATCAATTTAAATCAATGTATGGTTTTATCTGAACGATAAAGCAAGACTATTTTCACATAATTTTGAAGCCAGAACTCGAAGGAAGAACATCCATTTCTCAAAAGTCTTATTCATGCATATTTATTATGAGTTTTGAGGTCTTCTTTCAGCAACTTTCATTTTTTATTTTTTCAATAACCACGCATAAGCATTATTCTCTTAAAAATAAAAAAATATACATGCATGGTGATCACATATTTTGGTAGCCCTGTTTGTGCTATTTTGTGAATTTACACCTTTGCCATTAACATGTTTATAAATAACTGAAAAAAGCACAAATGTCAGAGCATGTCAGAACACCTCCAGGGCCCAGAAAACACCTCAGACTCCAGAGGGTTAAAGGCTTTCGAGTTCATTTTCTAAATGACCTTGTTATAGCCATCCAAATGCAAAAGTTCAACGCACACAGTTTTGAGATAATAAATAATCAGTCAGCTATAAATAAGGCAATTGTGAGCGATAAATAAAAGTAAAGGCAGGTATCTCACAGTAAATGCTTATGCCCTGAGCATTGGTGTAGTGGCACAGAGTTGACACTGCATTCTCAGAAAAAAACATTTTGAAGAGACTCAGAGGAGTGTGTGCGTCAGCAGGACTCAGCTGTGGGCCAGGTTCCCGTGCAGGCAGGAATCTCAGAGTCTGTGGAACCATATCAATGTCAGTCTCTGTTTGCCATGATAGAGTAGACTGCTTGTTGCTTGTTTGTCTTGGCCCTCTGTGCAACAGGTGTCTGATGATCACCATCATCTTTATAGCTGTAAAACAAACAAACAAACAACTGTGAGCATATTTATTACACAAAATACAACAACTATTTCAATCACTAAAAGAAATAGTGCCCAGATATTGAAAAGATATGGATGTGTTTTTTTTTTTTTTTTTTGCAAAGCCGTACAGACACATTATGTTTGTATGGACTATGTAAAATCGTAATATGTAAACAGAATTATACTAATATCTGAAAGAAAGGAAATAAGTGTACTTACTTTTCAGTTGTTCTCAAAACTGAACGACACCTGTCGTGTGCCCTCCCAGTGCGAGTTGCAGGTGAAGGTGAGTGTAGCTGTCGTCAAAGGAAACTCATATATTTCACTCAAATATGGTTCACAGTTAAAATATAAATATAAATATACAAGGTTAAAAATCACATGATTAAAATAAATGATGTCTCATGGCCAATAAATAATAATTTCATATTTATTTTCCTTTTGTTAAAAACTTTGAAAAAAGGGGGAACTTATTTTTTGTTCCACATGGAAATTATAATTTGTTGTTATGGGGATGCTAAATGGGTGCACTCGCTAAGAGCAGAGAGAGATGCTGAGTCCCAATTCGCCTACTTATACTACGACCTAAAAGTATGTACTTTTTTTGTGATGAAAAAGTACATACTTTTGAGTGTGTAGCAAAAAGTATGCACGTTCTGGGACATACTTTGATGACGTCATGCAACGTGAACTTGAACGTGGTTGCCTAGTTACGCACACCGCGATTGTTAACAAAACATTTAACATTTCATTCATTCTTATACATCCAATATAATTTTATTTACTATTCCCATCTTTTTTCCACAATACATTTACAATGTGTTTACCAAATTGAGGAGTGAAGCAGGGCGTCGTCGTAGATCAACCAAACGCAGGTCGTTTGTGAGGCGGCTGGTTCTGACGTTCATGTGCAAATGTGTGTAACAAAAGCTAGCGCTACTTATTTTCTGAGTTAAATTATTTAAAGTTTATAGTGTAACTATTGTTTAACATATTTTATACTTAATCTTATACTTATGTATAATACTTAAAAATACCCCGATGAAAATGAACCATGCTTTTACTATAGTAAAAGTGTAGTAACCATGTTTCTTTGGTTGGACTGATAAAGTTAACATATGTACAGCCACAGTATTACTACAAATAAGTCAGACAGAAACATCAAAAGAAATACATAAAAAAGACACTTGCATGACACTGTACTAAAGCCTTTTTATTTATTGTTTTGTAGCCTGCAATGAGGCGCTCGGTATCTTCATCCAACCCTACAAGATAAGCAAGGTACT
Organism: Scardinius erythrophthalmus; assembly: GCF_964197995.2. Classification (NCBI taxonomy): domain Eukaryota; kingdom Metazoa; phylum Chordata; class Actinopteri; order Cypriniformes; family Leuciscidae; genus Scardinius; species Scardinius erythrophthalmus. Next base: position 3,068,278 of record NC_138221.1, on the reverse strand, counting down.
TTTTTGGCACAACATAAACCCTTTAATATTACGAGACAATAAAATATAACTTTAATTAGGGTTAAACATTTGAATTCTTACACTTAAAAACTGAGGGCGCATCTCAGTTGCCGCATCCGACTGCCAGGTTTACATCACCATCATCACCGCAAAGCTCCTCCCTCCCGCACGCAATGGGTTGTGGGCAATATTAGCCGTTAGAGTGTGCATTGATGGGACTCATAAATTTTGGGGCATCTCGCCCGGGGGGCGGGGTTACGTTCTGCGTCACATGTCTAATGCGGGTTCTCGTCGACCAGGGTCAGCGCGCACACAGGCAGGCACAGAACTAGCTAGCGAACCTAGGTCATAAATCTAATAAGTTATGTTTTTTACAACACGTTTTTGATGGAAAAGTGATGTTTAATTTCCATAGTCTTTGTTTTGAACGAAAGCGAAATCAGGAATCGCGGTCTTTCAGTTTGTTTATCGTTGCCTAGCTACCAAGGGTTGTACAAGATGTTTTTTTTTATTGCATTACAATATAAATCAATACAATGGAAATAACACAAAACAATGAACATGAACATGTGGGGATACAGAGAAAATGAAAGTAAATAATAACAGTAAATAAAATACAATTACAATTTACATAAAACTTGTTCTATAATACATGATGTTTTCAAAGCTTTTTTATTGGAGGGGATTTTTTGAAGTGAAGACAATAATAACTAAATCATAAGCAAAAATTTTGCAACTAGGTTTGAATTTAAGGTATCTTGCTTTGTGAATGTGGTATTTTCCCATCATACAGAAAAAGTTTAATATATCATCTAGCTTTTTATTTTCAGAGACATCAGAGTGAAAAATAACCTTACTGACAGAAATATTACATAACTGATGAAATGCAAGAAATATGGAAGCTGAAATTTGAAGCCAAAATTGTTTAGTATAAGAACATAAGTAAAATAAGTGTAAAATAGATTCTTCCTCCTCTTGGCAAAAAGAGCATAGTGGGGAAATATTACTGTAAAATTTACTTAGATATTTATTACAAGGGTAATAACGGTGAATATTTTTAAAGTGGATTTCTTCTATTTTATTATGAAACAAAAATGTGTTTGGCACTGTCCATACCTTATGAAAAGTGATATTTGGGAAAAGCGCTAACCATTTCGGTTGTACAAGATGTGCTGTAGCCTTAATTACAGTGGCCAAGTCGCGTTTCATATTAACAGATGAATAGGCTTCGCTCAGTTTATTAAATACATCCAACCTGAAATGTCTCTTACAAACTATGATGGGACAATGAATCAATACACTGACATGGCAATGCTAGACAGATAGTCTACTTTTTTTGCACAGTCCTACCGTGATTTTCAGGTTGGATGTATTTAATAAACTGAGCGAAGCCTATTCATCTGTTAATATGAAACGCGACTTGGCCATTGTAATTAAGGCTACAGCACATCTTGTACAACCCTTGGTAGCTAGGCAACGATAAACAAACTGAAAGACCGCAATTCCTGATTTCGCTTTCGTTCACTAAACAAAGACTATGGAAATTAAACATCACTTTTCCATCAAAAAACGTGTTGTAAAAAACATAACTTATTAGATTTATGACCTAGGTTCGCTAGCTAGTTCTGTGCCTGCCTGTGTGCGCGCTGACCCTGGTCGACGAGAACCCGCATTAGAGATGTGACGCAGAACGTAACCCCGCCCCCCGGGCGAGATGCCCCAAAATTTATGAATCCCGTGCATTGATCTGCACTTCGAATTCTAACCGGAAATAGTAGACCATCCGGGTATCTTTGGAAAACTCATTTCAACATGCTACGATTTGGGACGTACTAATTCTAGTTTCGCATACTATTAAGGACGGATAGTATGCGAATTGGGACTCAGCAAGAGAAATGTGCTTCGGTTTGCGAGCCTGCTGTCTAAAAGCCCCAAGAAGATTTAAAAGTTTCCATATAAGTTGTGTATGTGAAGTTTGAAGATGTATTCCTCATCTAAGTTTACCCCCTCGGGATCATGCGGCCAATGAGGTATATTTTCTTTCTTTGTCATTTATTTGTATTACACGATACTTTGTTTGTAACAAGCCAATTGCGATATTATTTTACATGACATAAATGTATGCTTTATTACTTTATTTCTATGTGATTTCGTTTAGTATTGTCTGCAAGTATGTCATGAATTTAAGGTTAATTTATGCTTTCTGTGTTTTATTTATACCAGTTCTGACGGCAATATGGCAATATAAAGGAACATGTAAAGACATGTTTGAAGATTATGTCACCAAATAAATGCCCGTTAAAACCCAGGAACGACTTGAGCCTTTGTTAAAGTCGATTGTCGAGTTCACGCGCGTGATCATAGGTAACTAAACCTATGCGCGTGAACTCGACAAACGACTGCTTTGGACTTCAACCGAAAACAGGATGTAAACACAGGTATTTACGCTGGCTTAAATAACATAATTTTTATTCATATCTTTCACATCTACTGCAGTCAGATTCACTCGTGTTCACTATGAAGGAATCACTCACATTAGCTGTGCACTTGTAATGACACATCAAGGATGTTAAGAGGCTAAAAGCAGGTTTAAAATATGCCCCATTTAAGTCAACAGGGTGCAACTTTTAAAAAGAGGATAACACGGTGTAGGCAACACTGATTTTTGTCGTTGTTCTCTGTACTGACAGCACTCCAAATTTACAAAAAAATGAGCTCAATGTTAAAATTGACCGGAGTTCTCCTTTAATCTCGAGGGGAGTAACAGTGAGAGTGATTGTTTAGGAGACTTTGACTGTCTGGATCAGATTTTAATTAGATGAGTGAACCCCTCTGTGTGCCTGTCAGAGCACAGTTTAATATAAGGACGAGGAGACAGTTGAGCAGGTTTAGATGGTGTATTAAACTCTGGAACATAAAATGCTGACCCAGTACGACTTATCTCTGGATTTCTTGATCCATCTGTGTATATTGGAAGAAATGCATAATAAACTGTTCTGATATATTCAACTTTATCACTCTTAATGTCAATTTGTCCTTTTTTAACACTCTCATGAGTTTGTAAATCAACTTCCGGTTGGCTATTAAACCAGGGGGGGTATTGGGGAAATGGTTACCGTTAATGAAAATTATGTATTATTTAGTGACATTCCTGTAACCCATTCCTTTGCTTTCCATGCAAAACCTTTATACATTTCGGTAATTTACTGTATCTTTCAACACACCTATTGTTCATTCGAAGTCAAATTAATCTCCATAACACACAACTGAGGATTTGTTCTGCATGATATCAGCATTGACCAGCAGGTGTCGCTGTGTGCATTCCAAACCTGGAGAAATCAACCACTTTTACACACATCAGGCTGGAAAGCTTTAAAGCTTCATGAAGCTTCATCTCACCATCACTACCTTCAGGTTCACTGAGCTCAACGGTTATACGCTATATTAGCAATAATGATTATTTTGGGAGACATGGATGAGCTTTGATTGGTGGTTCCCATCATGCACTGCAACATTAGGCTTTATGTGTATTTCAGCAGTGATGGTTGGTTGGTCAGATGAGAGGAAGTTAATAACCACAGGAGGAGCTGCTGATGTTTAAAGGAGGAGCTGTAACTATATCTGTATTTTCTCTAAAGACATTTAGTGGAATTAGTCTAGAAAGAGTTCATTTGAACATGCTCAGTTTATTCTTGCACACATGCTCTCTGATAAAGAGTAATAGTTTATTCTGGAGAGTGTGTGGTTTGCTTTAAGTCAGGAAAAATGCTATGATTTAAAACTTCTGCTTTTTATGCTGGTGTGTTTTTTGTTTCTTATTATTTATATATATTATAATGATCACTGAGATATACTGTGTTTCAGGAACCAGTGGAGTGTATGAGAATGTGTTCATCAGTTCTGGTGAAAATGTCTCTGTGTCCTGTAATAAAACTTTTTCTGACTGCAAATCAACTACATGGATCTACGATAACAGATTCAGACATTCAGCAGATGAACTGATTACTGGAGGGATAAAGAATAAAGACACAGAGAGACATGAGAGACTGAGTCTGGAGTCTGACTGCTCTCTGAACATCAAGAACGTCACAGGAGAAGATTATGGATTATACAGATGCAGACAATATGTGAATGGAGAACAACAAGGAACTGATGCTGGTGTTTTTCTGCATGTTCTTCATGGTAAGTTTATGATTATGTGGTCAATTTAAAAAGGGCAGATTCTCCCTTTAAACTCAGATGATGATTGAAGAGTCTGTGATTTGTGTCTTGTGTTCAGTTTCAGTGTCTTCATCATCATCATCTTCATCATCATCATCTTCATTATCCTCATCCTCACAGACTGAGATCAGTCCAGGCCGCTCTGTGACTCTCTCCTGTCGGTTGTATTCTGAAATCCCCTGTGATTTTTGGGTCAGTTTTGAGGGAGTTGAGCTGTTGTGGGTGAATCAGGCTGGTGTTGATCTGAAGACAGACTCCAGATATCAAATATTATCATCATCATCATCAGCTCCAGATCAATATCCCTGTATCCTCACTCTGACTAAAAATATTTTGGTTTGCAGTAACAGCAAAAAAAAAGAAAAAAAGGGTCGGTAGGTAGGTCTTTATTTTTTTATATATATAAAAAATAATATAAAAAAGTATATTTTTTTAATAATAAAAAAAAAATCGGGGTCGGGGGGGTCTTGAGAGAACATTTTTCACCGATGTCTAGGGGCTGTTTACACCAGGCCACTTTGCGTTTTCTCAGATCGGATTGCAATCTGATTGATCAAAACGATTCAATTATTTACACCTGGTTACATAGATGTGTGTTGTTGTTTTTTTGCGGATATAACCGATCTTCAATTCCCGCTATATGCAGATTTAATGCAGTGCACCGAAAGCAACAGTTATTATTTTATTGGTCAACAGCTAAAATTTCTGAATCAAAGCCCGCAATAAGAGAAAGCGGAAACAGCCCTGGTAAGATCATTTCGTTTCTTTATATTTACTAAAGATGATCGTGTGTTAAGCGTCTGCAACTTACTTTCACTTTGATTTGCGATAGCACGTTGATGCTCAGCTTCTCATCTGCGGCGATGCGTGTTGCAGTAGCGTCGTCATTACTGACTAAAACATGACATGTAGCCTATATAACACGCTTTCACATGTTTATTTTTTAATAAACCATATTCAACAACATATAAAAATGAAATAATCTTTAGAGTAAAGCCGCAGCCATCATTACCAAGCGCGAACCATTGACAGTGAATGAGACGGAGCGATCTCAGCCTGCAGGCCGTAATGTGACATGCGTAAACCTGGTGTAAACATAATGACGCGCCACGAGTTTTTATTTAAAAGAAAGAACGTAGCTTATGTTTGTATGTATGTCTAAGCAATTTATATTCACAATACTTAATAACTAATATTATTTTATTGCATTTGTATTAGTTGTTTGAAGAGTTAAAAAAAAATTGGTCGGTCTTAACGCAAGTTTACAACCGGCAAGTCGGTCGGACTAAAAGGGAAAATAAATAAATAATTGGGTCGGTACTAAATTGACAGGGTCGGTCGGGTTACGGCAAACAAGAATATTTTTAAGGATGGCCTAACGTAATATCCCTTTCAAGTGGATGCGTAAAAGCGACGTGAGATTGAATGCATTGAAAAGCCCTCACGCTACTCATATACTGGGAGAGAGATAAGACAATAGAGCTGCACGATTCATCTTTAAAAAAAATGTGAAATCGATTAGGGATGTCCCGATACCACTTTTTGCAGAACGAGTCCGATACCGATACTTAGATTTTTGGTACTTGCCGATACCGATACCGTAACCGATACCTGAATTTTCACTGCATTTGTAATTTTTAAATGTATTAGTAGATAAACCAAAAGAATATAAATCATATTAGTTGGCTTAATTTGTTCTTCAAAATCATTTGTTCAAATGTTTGTCAAAACCAGTGAAATATCAATTATTTAGGCTAATCCAATTTTGACAACAAAAACTACCATCCTAATTAATGTGAATTTAAAACAAGTTAGCAGTCAGTCACAAAATGAGAACAAACAATCGAATTAAAAATAGGACAAATAAATACAATAGAACAAAGAAAGGCTACAAATGAAATAAACAGTGTTTTTAGATTTTTTCGGGTAGATCTAACAGGCACAGTAATTTGAATAAAGTAATCAAATGTGAAAAAAAGCATATTCATTACTAGGGATGGCGAAAACTAAACATTTTCTTGACCGACCACCGAGCCTCATTCACCGGTTGAAACCGGTTAACCGATTAGTTTAAAATATAGGTCTGTGCGCATGAGCAGTAGTCACTTCGCCAGAACATGCGTTGTGAAGGGTAGTAGCACCCATGGTATATTAAGAGAATGATTTTTAGTACTAAAAATAAAGTCAAAATCAGCTATTTGGGACTATTTCGTCTACAAAAAGGAGGATGTTGACTGGAGTGTTATAAAGTTGTGGATGGTTGTCTTTTTTCAAAAGTCTTTTGTCTTTTATTTTTCGTGTTCGCATTTATGAGGAAAAAAACAATGTTAGGCTACGTGACAGTTCTCCATTACGGACGCGACCGTGATGAAAGCGGCACTAAAAGACTGCTTTAAAACTTTCACAGAGACTTCAAACAGAAAGCACAAAGCCTTTCTTTAAAACGAATTTCGTTTTGTATTAATTGTATCTTAATTTTAATCAGCGTTTCATTATCCAATTTTCTCGATTTAATAAAAAAAAGTAAATATCAGATAGATATCACGACATGGAGGCGAAATGGAGCTAACGATAAGCTATCATCCATGAACTGAAACTCAACGTATAAGGTAGCTGTTATGATTTGCCAGGAACGAAGCGGAGAGAGAATCCATATGCAAGCATACTTTAATTAAACAAACAGGAACTCCAGGTAGACAACAGAATATGGAACTCAGGACCGGAAACAGCTACAACGACCGACAAGCCACAACTGAAACACAGAGGTATAAATACACAGACAGACAAGCTAAACAAGATAACAAGGGGGTGTGGTTAATCAGAGACACCTGGGAAGACTAATCAACATAACAGGAGACAGCTAAACGTAAGACAGGGGAACACATGACAGACAAGAACAAGACAAAACCCACACCGTGACATAGCCCCCCCTCTATGGGCGGCTCCCGACGCCCATCAAAACAACAACAAAAATAAACAATAGTTCAGGAGGGTGGTGGAGCGGAGGCGGACCCGGGGGCGGGATGGAGGGCCAGGCCCGTGGAACGGCAGAGGACCTGGAGACTGCGGCAGTACGGGAGGCCAGGGCAGATCAGGCTGTGCAGGCGACCGGGGCGGAGCAGGCTGTGCAGGCGACCAGGGCGGAGCAGGCTGTGCAGGCGACCAGGGCGGAGGCGACCCCTCAGGCGGCCAGGGCGGAGACGAACCTTCAGGCGGCCAGGGCGGAGACGAACCCTCAGGCGGCCAGGGCGGAGGCGACCCCTCAGGCGGCCAGGGCGGAGGCGACCCCTCAGGCGGCCAGGGCGGAGGCGACCCCTCAGGCGGCCAGGGCGGAGGCGACCCTTCGGGTGGCCACGGCGGTGAAGACCCCTCGGGCAGCCACGGCGGTGAAGACCCTTCAGGTGGCCATGGCGGTGAAGACCCTTCGGGTGGCCATGGCGGTGAAGACCCTTCGGGTGGCCATGGCGGAGCCCTTTGGCCCCCCCCCCCAAAAAATACTTGGGGAAAGTCCCGGGCTCTGAGCTGGATGGGACCAGCGGTGAAGAGGGCTTTGAGCGGTGCGAGACAATCGGCGAAGAGGGCTCTGAACTGGGCGGAACCAGCGGCGAACAGGGTTCTGAACTGGGCGGAACCAGCGGCGAAGAGGGCTCTGAACTGGGCGGAACCAGCGGCGAAGAGGGCTCTGAGCTGGGCAGGACCAGCGGCGAAGAAGGCTCTGAGCTGGGCAGGACCAGCGGCGAAGAAGGCTCTGAGCTGGGCAGGACCAGCGGCGAAGAAGGCTCTGAGCTGGGCAGGACCAGCGGCGAAGAAGGCTCTGAGCTGGGCAGGACCAGCGGCGAAGAAGGCTCTGAGCTGGGCAGGACCAGCGGCGAAGAAGGCTCTGAGCTGGGCAGGACCAGCGGCGAAGAAGGCTCTGAGCTGGGCAGGACCAGCGGCGAAGAAGGCTCTGAGCTGGGCAGGACCAGCGGCGAAGAGGGCTCTGAGCTGGGCAGGACCAGCGGCGAAGAAGGCTCTGAGCTGGGCAGGACCAGCGGCGAAGAAGGCTCTGAGCTGGGCAGGACCAGCGGCGAAGAAGGCTCTGAGCTGGGCAGGACCAGCGGCGAAGAAGGCTCTGAGCTGGGCAGGACCAGCGGCGAAGAAGGCTCTGAGCTGGGCAGGACCAGCGGCGAAGAAGGCTCTGAGCTGGGCAGGACCAGCGGCGAAGAAGGCTCTGAGCTGGGCAGGACCAGCGGCGAAGAGGGCTCTGAACTGGACGGGACCAGCGGTGAAGAAGGCTCTGAGCTGGGCAGGACCAGCGACGAAGAGGGCTTTGAACTGGCGTGAACAGTCTCTGGATCGGCAGAAGTGACGTGAACAGTCTCTAGATCAACAGAAGCGACGTGAACAGTCTCTGGATCAGCAGAAGCGACGTGAACAGTCTCTGGATCAGCAGATGCCAAACTCACATAAAAGGGTGAAAACAGTTGCAGTGCCAAGACAATATACTGTTTCAGAGTCCAGCTAGGGTCATGCAATGGCATAAGGTTGTCAAGCGGTTCAGAAAGTCCTCCTCGAAAAAATATCATCAAGCATACCTCTTCCATGCAAGTCTGGGGGGCAAGCTCCAAAAAGTCAACCACGTACTCCTCTATGGTTCGATCTCCTTGACGGAGAAGCATAATTTGTGCTGCTGGATTCATCTTTGGTCGGTCGTTCTGTTATGATTTGGCAGGAACGAAGCGGAGAGAGAATCCATATGCAAGCATACTTTAATTAAACAAACAGGAACTCCAGGTAGACAACAGAATATGGAACTCAGGACCGGAAACAGCTACAACGACCGACAAGCCACAACTGAAACACAGAGGTATAAATACACAGACAGACAAGCTAAACAAGATAACAAGGGGGTGTGGTTAATCAGAGACACCTGGGAAGACTAATCAACATAACAGGAGACAGCTAAACATAAGACAGGGGAACACATGACAGACAAGAACAAGACAAAACCCACACCGTGACAGTAGCTTACTCGTCTCACACACCTAAAAAAAAAATAGAAATATATCTATTATCTAGGTTACAGAAATCTCTACTTTTAAACAGAACCATTCAAAACAAAATAAACTACTCACTAACTGCGAAGATCGCGAGTCAGATTTAATCTTTGCAGCCGACACAGTTTATTAATAGATAAATGTCTCATCGCAATATTTTACATATTCATAATAATTTTTTGCTGGTTCTTTGTGACAGCTTTTAGGTGCCGTTTACATGAATGTGTCACTGAAAACAGAGAGAGAGAGAGAGAGAATAAGATTTTTTATTTTTTTTTTACTTATTTTGAGGAATGAACAAACAGACATCTGTTAAGAGCGCCGCCACGGTGGATTGCGTAGAACGTTCACCGAATTCTGACAGAAACATGTTCTAATTTTGGAATAAAATATTAAGTGACCTTTTTGTCACTTGTAATGAAGCTTGCTTATTAGTGAAATTATTAATATCATGACATGTAATGGTAATTATTTACTTTAGCCTGGATTGATCATGGCTCGCAATAGGCTATAGCCTATCGTTGGGGAAAAAAATATCGAAATGTAGGCTAATTTTTTCCCAATATCTAATATTTTCCCAATATTGTACAATATCGTGCCTGCAATTTCGCAACTCTGTCGCATCTCTCTGCCGCTCTGCCTCCCGCTTTGGCTACCTTTCTCACCCGAAGAGGCTTGCGGGTGTCGCGTTTTAAGGTGATAGCCTAACGTTACATCATAGATTATGTGTTACTACTTTTGGCTATTTAAGCACTGTATCACACAAGTTGCAACTTACATCTGTGTCATTCTTTTTGGTGAAATGGTCCCACACACTTCTTTGCACGCTTCATCCTGTCGTCTGCCCTGGCTCTAACCTCGAGTGTTTTAGCCTGTAGCCTTTACGCAAACCTTGTGAGCGCGCGCCGCGAACCCAAACTCTGTGACCTCGCGCCAAATGTTTTTATTGGTTTATTAAAGGGGTCATATAATGCCATTTTTGTACAAGCTAATATGATTCTTTAGGGTCTAAATTAAAAGTTTGTAATATACTTTAATTAAAAATTCTCATTAGTATTGTAAGAAAACACTAATTTTACCTGGTCAAAAACAGCTCTGTTTTCAGCACGCCGTTTCAGTGCATGTGTCTTTAAATGATAATGAGCTTTGCTGACCCCGCCCCTCTGTTCTGTGCGTACACCGTTTGTAACACAATAACCACGTGTTATTCATTATAAACGTGGGATTATGAATTATATTGAGAACGTCGTACATAGAAAACATGCCGTAATGTACCTGAGTGTAAACCTTAGACGCATTCATTGTGAAGCCTGCAGCAAGGTTTGCAAATTTCGCAAAGATTAATATAAATACTAATATAAAGGTTAATAAAACATTACACTCACATCTTCTGGAGGTTCAGCAGTAACACGTTGGTACCGATCCGTTTTTTCTCGTTTGTAAAGCTGTCTGGTGTGAAATGATTCGCGTAAACATGAAAGCACAGACGATCGTGGGGAATCCCCGTGAGGGAATCCCCGCGTCAATCCTTTGGGCATATCGCTTCAAAAACAAAACTCAGCTACTGCATCTTCAACGGCTCGGATTTAGGAACATCCAAATGACTGCTGTGTTCCTTATTACATCTAAGAACAGAGCACCACAATCGCGTAGACGCCATTCTCCTCCAGCATATCAACAATGGCGGACTACTATGATGACGGCTGTCACAGCTTGCTCAGGGCGGGTCTTGTGTTGAAGCACGGCTGTCAATCACAATCGCGGGAGGGGCGTACGATCTTATGACGTCACAATATCGAACGGCTTGATTTCATAGATGGTCAAACATATAAGGAGATTAAAACAAAACCACTGGATGGATTTTAATCATGATAGGATGGTTGTGTACAGGCACTGCCAACAGACATTTCTGTGCAATCAACTTGTAAAAGTGCATGTACCATTATATGACCCCTTTAAGTAGCCTACAAACAGGCGAGTTATGAAACATTGAGTGTGAGGGATTTGTTCACTTCACACAAAAAGATCTTGGAATGAGATGGCTAACTGTAAAGTCCACTGTCTATAATAGCCTAATTTAGAGATCACTTTTTTTTTTTAACCGACTACCGACAACTTTGACCGGTTAACGCTGATACGGTCAACCATCAGTCAAACGGTCATCGGTTAACATCCCTATTCATTACTGTATAAATTATATATAGATTAATATTTTTGTAAAGTTGAAAAGGGTAGCCTATTTAGTCAAGAGCAGTGAGTATTTCTTTGTCCTTTGTTTGATTAACATTAAAACACAGCATCAGGTTTATTAGACTGCTGCCCCTTTAAGACCGAACGCACGCACCGCATTTTAACATGGCTACGTTCATTTGAGATATAACCGACTTTGTTTACTACAGGATACTAGCCAAGACTGGCAATTTACCTAATTTTGTGTGAATTCACCCGTACAAGCGCAAGACGTGAAAGACAATTTAATTCAATATTCGCTTTGGATGTTTGCGTTCATGGAACTTCTTGACCTGCACACGTCCTGTAATAATGTAGGGAACCACTCGTTATACTTAAAACAGTATTTTCTGTTAACATTGTGGTAGTTACGATTCGTGCAGTAAAAAATCACTACGAAAAGACAAAATCATAATACCAGTAGTATCAGCACCCAAGTATCGTGATAGTATCGAATCGGGAGATAGTTGTATCGTCCCAGCCCTAGAGTTCACAAGAGCAGCGAGAACTGAGAAGATGACGCAGATGGGTCTCGGATGTAGTGCGGTTCAGTTCATGTAGTGTAGTTCACTTTTGTGAACTCACTCAGTGGCCCACACATAAAAAAATTAATAGTTGAATAAAGTTGTTATTGTTGCACACAAAATTGATTGTTGTCGCTTGATGAACTGGTTGAGCCAGTCACTTGGACTATTTTAACAATTGCTGCGTATCTTTTACTGTCTATGACAGGGGTCTCCGTGGCCTGATTGTAGGTAACTAGCTCGTCAAGGCGCCGTTCACTTGTCGTGTCTTTTGCGCGCTCAAGTTCGTTATTTTTAAATGTAGGTGCGCGGTAAGCGCGCTCAAAATTGAAGCGACACGCTCATTATTTCCAGGCACAGCGAGATGAAAACACCTCAACTTTTCAGAATGCCGCAAGCGCACCGCAGTTCGTGTGACAAGAACCAACATATCAACTTCACCCTTTCCGTAACAACATTGAAAGCTCAGTCAACATGAAGGATGGGGGTGCACCACAAACACTAAAGGTGTTTTTCTCTTCTGCGTAAATAAATCTTGTAGCAGAGCTACAGCAAGCGTTTTTCGGTGGTGGAAATCAATTAGCTACTAAAACTTTGTCGTTGTGTAGAGCGCAGGGCATGGTTGCATTAACGTCAGACGCCACGGGAAAATCGAACCGAATTTTACTATAAACAATAAAATATAAGCTAATATGCATTGTATTTGTAAATGTAAGTAATTTATCTTTTTTTGACTTAAAGGCTTAAATATGTGAGGTTTATCTTTTTATAAAACATTCTTTGTGAAAAATTAAAAAAATTAAATAATTTAATCTTTAATTTAATATTCATCAATCCTACCTTGTAATTGTTACCTTCATGTTACTGTTTTTTTTGGCCAGAGATTTGTTGAAGGTTTGGCTGAATTTTGGAGAACTTAGAATGTGCTTTGCTGAATATATTAACAATTTAAATAAAAAAGCTGAATTGTGAGTTTGTGTAACTGAATTTTTAAAGGTCAATACTGCTTAGAAGTGAAAAGCAAGCAAGCAAATCCAAAAAATCCGAAAGGGCTAAAAATAAATCTGAAAAAACGGAATTTGAAAAAAAAAATAAAACGGAATTTGAGAAAAAATAAAACGGATTTCATAGGGCCCTAATGGCCATTAAAAATACAATGTTCCTTAACCAAATGTTTTTTTCAAGTTACTTACAAAGAGAATGTTACTTAAGTCATGTTGTTGTAATGTTTTAAGTTGACTAGTTACACAATAAAAAAAAATCGAAATCGAAATCGTGAATCGGTCAAACCTTATGTAAAAACCTAGATTTTTTTTTTCCATATCGCCCAGCCCTACCTAGAAGCCTATGGAGGAGTGAGCCAGCTCTCATATTTCATCAAAAATATCTTAATTTGTGCTCTGGAGATGAACGGAAGTCTTAAAGGGAGTTCACTTTGAAATAAAATTTTGGTATGTTTTAGCTTACCTCAAGGGCATCCAAGATGTAGGTGTCTTTGTTTCCACAGTAGTTTCAATTTTGATATTTTTAGGTCAAACCGTTCTTGTCTGTCAGTCATATCATGCAGGTCTATGGTTACTGTCTCAAAGAGCATGCACAGAGTCCAAATTAAAACATTGTCCAAATTAAACAATTCCCCATCGTAAGTACATATTGATGGCCTAAGACACGAAAAGAGTGGTTTGTGTGAGAAAACGACCCGTATTTATATCGTTTTTTTTACCTCTTATACACAGCCATGTCCAAGTGATCTGAGGGCAGGAGCGCATCCTGGTGTGTGACGTGTGCGCAGACTGGTGCATAGATATATACACTAGATGTCGCCTTGGCTACGGCAGTTCATTGGAACGAATGCCGTAGGCAAGGCGACATCTATTCTAGTATATATATATATATATATACATATCGTCGCTGTCCGATGAAAACCGCGTATGTCCATTTAGCCGATTTTGAGATTTTTCGACGGATAGAATGTCCAGGTTCATTTCCGTCTACAGTATGCTACACATATCTAAATGACCAATGAAAAGTTGTGAAATCATGTCATCTGATTTTCACGTATATCCATTTGGTGTCAATGCTGTCAATCACGCCGCGTATCTCCCGCCTTGTGGAGGCATCTCGCGGTAAAAGCGTCTCTGGAAGCTCAGCATTGGATAGCCGAATAACTCTGTGAGGTAAAGTATCAGCAAACGTTTGTTTTTGACAACTTTTCAAGTTTATTATATATTCGCAATATATTCACAACTGTTATTTACCAGTAAATGGTCTAGACGAAGTAATTGTCACTGTTTATTGTTGAGATGTTAACGCACGGGTCTGTTAACTTAAGCAATACTTTTAAGGTAGTCTAATATTTTTCTGACTAATAAATTACTGACACAGTAAAGGGTAGATTTAAATAAAGAATAACGAATTTTAAATAAAGAAAAACAAAATTTAAATAAAGAAAAAACTAAATTTAAAAAAAGAAAAATTAAATTTAAATAAAGAAAAAAACTAAATTTACAACAAAAAAAAATACATTTAAATAAAGAAAAACGAAAATTAAATAAAGAAAAAATGAAAATTAAATAAAGAACAACGAAATTTAAATAAAGAAAAACGAAATTAAGTTAAATTAAAAACGAGATTAATTTAGATTGATAACGGGTAAAAAGGCTAATAGCCTACATGTTGGGTCCGTGTACTTTTTTGTCCATTCATAATTCGATTTCGGAATGAAAGATGAAATGTAAAAAAAAGGTGCAGCTTGTTTTTTTTTGTTTAAAAGAAAAAAACAGAAATGGCTGTATTTTTTGTACATAGCATAGCCAGAGAATTTTAGTATCATAATGATTAATAAATGGACGCACAATCATCCGTGAACTTGATTTGAAGCCTTTCAACTTGTGTGTGCAAAATTCAGAATTAAATGAATGTGCAGCAGTTTGTACAAATAGAGTCTGTAGGTCTAGTATGCTGTTGAAAGTATGAAAAGTGAACAGCACGAGTAATAGGATGCACAATTTGAGACGGGTCAGACATGATTTTGACCACTTCATTAAGTTTTGTTCATACTACACTGGCAAGGATATGGCTTCATTTAAAGATGCCGTACCAAGTATGACAACGCTACGTTCATATGCTTTTAAATTACAGTGTTTTTTTCACTTCCTGAAAAGTAACCGTTTTGGACATACGTGATTTTCATCGGGCAGCGACGATATATATATCTATGCCCTCAGATCACTTGGACGTGGCTGTGTACAAGAGTTAAAAACGATATAAATACTGTTCGTTTTCTCACACAAACCGCTCGTTTCGTGTCTTAGGCATCAATGTGTACTTACAATGGGGAATTGTTTAATTTGGACGATGGGGAATTGTTTAATTTGGACGATGGGAAATTGTTTAATTTGGACGATGGGAAATTGTTTAATTTGGACTCTGTGCATGCTCTTTGAGACAGTGACTACGTTTACAAGCTGTTAAAATTCGGGTTATGGTCGGGTTAAGGTCACTATTTGGGTTTCTGAAACATTCGGAATTACCCGTTTACATGCGTGAGCAGAGAGAGTTACTCCTACATGGAATTGACGAATATCCCGATGTAAACGGCGACGCACGGTTAGCGTCTGGACGTACGGACAACCTTAAGACGCAATATGCGTCATTTCCGATTCTTCTTCCTGTATCCAAAGACAACAACAACAGCAGCAGCACGCGGATAATGAATAGTTCGGGGCAGATAGCGATCGCCTTTGTTTGCGCTTTCCTCCTCGCTCCAAAAGTGTGGTGCTGTGCTGCGTCTCGCCATGTTTACCTCTATTTCTTGTTTACTTCCGGTGTACTGCACGTGGGGTTTTGTATGCGCCGTCTCTCCTCAAAAGACCAAGATTCCTTGCGAATAGAACATGCGCAGAACACAAATCAATGTTCCTTTTGATGGGGATATGCCGATACGCGTTTACATGACCAAACATTCGGGTTAGAAAAGGGGTACCCCAGGTATAATATCCGGGTTTTTGCCGGTGTTTACATGGCCGTGCGCGACCGGGTTATTGGCTGCATGTAAACGTAGTCAGTGACCACAGACCTGCATTTATAGGACTATCAGACAAGAACGGTTTGACCTAAAAATATCAAAATTGAAACTACTGCGGAAAAAAAGACACCTACATCTTGGATGCCCTTGAGGTAAGCTAAAACATACCAAAATTTAGTTTCAAAGTGAACTATCTCTTTAAGGGATAATTCCAGTATTTAGCACTTTGAGTCTCTTTTCTGGTTTGTTTTGGATGAACTAGAGTGGTGGACAAATCGCCTTTGACAGCTTCAGAGTCGCTGGCTACCGGCATGCACGAACATGTCCTTAAAACAACCCTCAACGCTCGTTTCCAAAACTGTGCAACTCACCGAGTGGCTAGTGGTGGTCGTTGATGTTCCAAAACAAGTAGCGTAGCGTCGTGTTTTATTTGACATTTTGTAAAATCCCATTGATTTCTGTTGGAGGACTCATTGCTCGATGATATTACTGAGCTTCAGACTCAAATATCGAGCGGAAGTTTATACGTGGTTGTGAGTTATCTGAAAAAATAGTTCCACTATAGCAAATAACACGGATTGAAATCATACATTGTGCCGATATATTTGTTTTTAATCATCAACGAACACCACTAACCACTCTGTGAGTTGCACAGTTTTGAAAACTAACTTTAAAGGTTGTTTTAAGGACATGTTCGTGCATGCCCGTAGCCAGCCACTCTGAAGCGGACAAAAGCGATTTTAAACTAGTCAAAAAGTCGAGACAGGACCCATCGTCAACATTTCTGTGTCCACCACTCTAGTTCATCCAAAACAAACCAGAAAAGAGACTCAAAAGTGCTAAATACCGGAATTATCCTTTAAAAGGATTAGTTCACCCCTAAATGAAAATTTCCTAATAATTTACTCACCCCAATGCCTTCCAAGATATCTATGTCTTTCTATCCTCAGTGGGAGAGAAATTATGTTTTTCGAGGAAAACATTTCTGGATTTTTCTTCTAACAACAGACTTCATTGTTTACCATCGTTTTTATGTCCAAATCAATGCAGTTTCAAAAGTCTTTGAAGTGTTTAAACGGGCTGTACGCGATCACAGCTGAAGAAGAGGTTGTTATCTAGTGAAACGATAGGCCGTTTTCAAAATTTTTTAATAATTTATAGACTTTTTACCTTCAATAGTTCGGATTGAGCTAATCAACAAACGGACAGGGAACTACGTCATCACGTTGAAAGGTCACGCCGGCAGAAGTATCGCCCCACTGTTTACAATGCGACCGTACGTAGGAGGATAGTTCAAATAGTATTGTTTGCTATTATATATAGTAATAGTATTCAGTGAATATGAATAGTATATGAATAACAGTCTGCTGAATATGAATAGTAGTTCAAATAGTAAAATGCTCAAACCGATTGAAATTTCAGTCGGATTGAAGGGGGTGGAATAAACCTTTTCATGAACCGATCAAACGAAAGATTACACCATGTAAACGAGCTGATCCGATTACTTTGAGTGTACGTCTTTCTGCGCATGCCTGGTTTTGCGCCAGATAATTCTGTCAGCTAACATTACGCCTTCTGTTTGTGATCCTTTGTGGATTCTGATCACCGTATAAGGTAGGAAATATTTATACCTGATGCAAAAAACTATGCGCGCTAACCATTACCATAGTAAACATGGTATATGAACGCTTGAAGAAATCAGACAAACTGAAGTTATCTTAATCCTGTTTTTATTTTATCTCTTTATACTGGACTATCCCCTTTTAAATATAACTGTATCCTTCTGGGAGAGAGTGCTAAAGCTCCTTAGGTCAAATTTATGGTGGCATATTTGTAGAAATTATCATTCTTTCTAAATGTGATGTAAATGTCCTGTAACTAGGCTACAAAATAAACAGAAACAGACGCGACTGAATAATTGTGTGTCCTCTTTCTTTTGTGAACGTTCACAAACGTCATAAACGGTAAACCACTTTATTTCTGTGTGACTAATGTGCAATTTTGACACAAATTAATTCATTATGATCAATATATCGCTTTTATTGTAAACCTGTGGTAAAACATCTATTCTTGGGTTTTAAATATTCAATTAAACAACAAAAATGCCAGCAAACGGTCGCTCTTGTTTTGCGTTCACGCTGTTTCCAGTGATTTCTTTCTGATTAGTTTTCTGATAAAACTTCCATTTTATTGGTGAAATGATGGGTTAGTGTGACGTTGTTCCAGAGAGGTGTGTTACGGGCGTGTTAGTGAAGCACTGTGGAGCTTCTGGTCCGACAGTGGAAACGCAGCAGATTTTGGGCACGGTGAGAACGTTACTGGCCTGAGGCTATTAGCCTGGCAAGGCCCGTTTAAAGCCCTGGCTCGCACTGGCCCGACATTGGAAACGCGGTTAATGCCTAATGTACAACTAACGCGATGATTTAGGGGCTGTTTACACCTGGCCACTTCATGCGTTTTCTCAGATCGGATAGCTATCTGATTTATCAAAACGATTCCATTTACACCTGGTCACATAAATGTGTTTTTGCGAAACGGATTTAAATCCGATCTTCAATTCCCGCGCTATATGCAGATTTAATGGAGTGCACGTCACCGAAAGCAACAGATATGAGCTGCATTTTATTGATCATCAGCTAACATTTCAAAATCAAAGACCGCAATAAGAGAGAGCGGCAACAGCCCTGGTAAGATCATTTCGTTTCTTTACTTTTAATGATGATGATTGTATGTTCTGCGATTTACTTTCACTTTGATTTGCGATAGTTTGCACGTTGGCTTGATGAAGAGATGCTCAGCTGCGGTGACGCGCGTGTTCCAGTAGCGTCGTCTGACTATAACATTACATATAGCCTATAACACGCTCTCACACGTTATTTTAGCATTTTTGGGAGGAATGCAATTTACATATGTGGTTTCAACAACCAGATGCATTTACACTTGTCCAGTTTCGTCTGGAATGCGGCCCAGACCTCCTCCTGAAGTGGTTTGAGCGATCGGATTCAAATCCGTCTCGAATGCGTTTTGGAGGGCATTTACACCTGGTCTTTTCACGATCGGATAGCTATCCGATCTGAGAAAACGCTTGAAGTGGCCAGGTGTAAACAGCCCCTAAGTGATGCACCATCTTGACAGGATTGAAAACGTGGGAAATAATGAGCTTCCAGATCCGGCAGACAAGCTGTGTGTGGGCAATTCCACACAAAACTGTCACATCCATAACACCAACACAATGCCATGGTATTTAGTTGGCGTTATGGATGTGACAGTTTTGCGCGGAATTGCCCGTGTGCGCATGTCACAAAATGATTTTGATTGGAAGCGTCAGCACATGTAAACACCTGATCGGTTTAGATAACATCACATGTAAACAGTCAACCGGAATCCGTCAATCAGAACGATCTCAATCAGAATAGCTAAAAAGTGTGCATGTAAACGGGGCTATAGATATCTTAGAAGGCATTGGGGTGAGTAAATTATTAGGAAATTTTCATTCAGGGGTGAACTAATCCTTTAAGGGAATGGAACAACATGACGGTGTATAATTACTGACAGAATAAACATTTTTGGGTGAACTAACCCTTAAATATAAGTAGTGTGGGGGTGCCAAACTAGCACTGTGGTCCAGTCTCTTCGTGCTGTGGTCCAGTCTCTTCATGCCCCGTCTATAAAGTGAACAGATTGACTGATGTTACTAATGGTGATTTATTATTTCATAAACATTTAATAATAACATTGTGACTACTCAATAAATGTTAACCCTTAAGTTATTTAGGCTGTGCTTTGAGTCCTATAAATATTAAACCGCACAAGATTAAAATGTAGCTTACAAATGTTATACAATGGAAAGGTTCAATAACACATTGTAAAGGATTAGCTACACCTGAAAATTAAAACTATCATTGAGGGGAAAATAAAATAACGTGCATCAAAATTCTGTACCTGCTAAACTTTTCTAATTTGTACTAATTTGCCATACTATGGAAGTAGGTATATAAAACTTTCATTGTACAGCCTAATTACTTTTAAGATAATATAGTTTACTTCCATTCACATTGAAAAAATGCCAGCAAAACCTTTACAAAACCTCTAATCAACACATAAGATTAAAAGCCTAAAGCCTAAACTTAGCAGCTAAAGTCTAATCAACCTAACCTTACTTCTAAGGTAAAGTTAGTTGACGTTAAGTTAGCCTAAAAGTTGAGATGCTAACGGACTTTTCCCGAAGACACTAAAACCATTTCTATAAAGTAAATATTCAACGGAAGCGTATCATTTACATGAAAGAATGTGTCAGAAACATTTTTATGTACAATTTGTTTAATTTTGGTGACTAAACTTACCTGAAATTAGCGAAGAGACAACAGTGAGAGACGGAGTTGCTGCTTGTCGTCAGCATAGACTGTGGTGTGGTCGTCAGTTGAGCTCCCCGCCCGTTTCCATGGTAACTCCAGTTCAAATCTGGTTCAAATGCAACTCGAGTGCGCGCACCAATTAAAAGACGTAGAAGTCACGCTCACACAGCATTTACATAAAAGAAGAATTGATGGAGGGAATTATTTGATAATCATATAAAATATCCTGAAATGTGAGGTTAACATTATTAAGTGTATGGCTAGTGGCCATCACCAAACTGTAAACGGTATGAGTGTAAAACAATGTTTACAAAATCATTTATATAATAGGTTAATAGGCTATATTTATATATTATAATATAATGTAATATATTATATAGCTTTATAAATGGTTAACGTGGTGTAGAAATAAAATTGCAAAAACATTTATTAAAAACTAAACATGATAAAAGGCATGAATATATTTTGTGAAATATACACAATATGTAGGCTACACATATTTAAAGATGTAACATGAGGAACCATTTAAAAGGTTTATGTTCAATGTATTTTTGAAATAATATATTTTCAAAATGTATTTCAATATATTTAACAGTGCTTCACATATGTGAATAGCATATCTATCTATACATCAATCCAAATTATAGGAAGGTCTGTCTGTCTGTCTGTTAACAACATTTTTTCAAACTTGACAGGTTTTTTGCTACGGGCACAAGTAAGTGTAGTCAGTGTAAAGTTTGACGTTGTTTGGATTAGAAATGCAAAAGATATTGTTAACTATATCCGTAAAAGAAGGTAATTGTCTAAAAATTAACATTCTGGCAAACACTCTGTCAGCTACACTGTTTACTTCTGAATATTGTATTTTATTCACAGCTTTTCTCGGAGTTCACTGTAGCCTGCTCCCTAAATCGTATAGTCAAATTTTACTTGGTGCTTTCTTCCATGTATAAATAAAAATGTCACTGAACTTTTGCTGTGTAATTGTAACAATGAGCACTCAAACACACCAAAACAACAATTATTAAAAACACACACAAAAACTGAATTTGCACGGGCACTTTCCCATCATTTGTAGTAACCTATTCACACACTGTTTGCTCAAGGGTAGCGTTTCCTCTGAGTTCACTGTGTAGCCTGCTCCCTGAATCATCACGCTTACTCATTAGTGGATGTTAACTGAATCTGTAATTCAGCTATGCTGTTAACTTCTGAATATTTTATTTCATTCTGGTGCTTAACGTTATCACTACTGTGTAATAGTAGCTTATGCTATTAACCAACAAAACATATCCTATTCATTGCGTTCACAATCTCTTTCACGGGCATCATTTGTAGTAGCTCACTGTGTAGTCCGCTCCCTGCATCATGTAGTTCAATTTTCCACATTTATTTATGTCATTATTTCAGGATCAGTATTTGCTTTCTAACATTCACAAATAAAAATGTCACTGAACTTTTGCTGTGTAATTGTAACAATGAGCACTCAAACACACCAAAACAACAATTACTAAAAACACAAAAAAAACTGATTTTGCACAGGCATTTTGCACTAGTTAATATTAATTTATTAATAGGCTATATAGAGCTGGTTTATTGGGGTGGTGTTATATACTACTGTGATGTTTAAAATGTTTATATTTATATATATAGTTATTATACAAATCTAGTGATTGTAAACTAATGTTAAGAAGCGCACATTTGTTAACGAGTGTACTTAACATTGAGAATGTTCGGCAAACAACATGTTCCCAGAACGCTTTATGATAGCCTAAATATAACATTCAGAAAATACTAATAACATTATAAGGACGTTCTGAGAATGTTGTTCTAAGAACTTTTTCTATCAACGTTATGAGAACTTTCATCAATCAAAAATAATGTCATAAAGATGTTCCAAGAACCTTGTTCTAAGAATGTTTTCTATCAACATTATGAGAATGTTCATCCATCACAACATAACGCCAAAAAGACGTTCCAAGAACCTTGTTCTAAGAATGTTTTCCATCAACGTTATGAGAACGTTCATCAATCACAAATAACGTCAAAAAGACGTTCCAAGGACCTTGTTCTAAGAACGTTTTCTATCAACGTTATGAGAACTTTCATCAATCACCACATAACATCATAAAGATGTTCCAAGAACCTTGTTCTAAGAATGTTTTCTATCAACATTATGAGAATGTTCATCCATCACAACATAACGCCAAAAAGACGTTCCAAGAACCTTGTTCTAAGAACGTTTTCCATCAACGTTATGAGAACGTTCATCAATCACAAATAACGTCAAAAAGACGTTCCAAGGACCTTGTTCTAAGAACGTTTTCTATCAACGTTATGAGAACTTTCATCAATCACCACATAACATCATAAAGACGTTCCAAGAACCTTGTTCTAAGAACGTTTTCTATCAACATTATGAGAACTTTCATCAATCACAAATAACGTCAAAAAGACGTTCCAAGAACCTTGTTCTAAGAATGTTTTCTATCAACATTATGAGAATGTTCATCCATCACAACATAACGTCATAAAGACGTTCCAAGAACCTTGTTCTAAGAACGTTTTCTATCAACGTTATGAGAACGTTCATCAATCACAAATAACGTCAAAAAGACGTTCCAAGGACCTTGTTCTAAGAATGTTTTCTATCAACGTTATGACAATGTTCATCCATCACAACATAACGTCATAAAGACGTTCCAAGAACCTTGTTCTAAGAACGTTTTCTATCAACATTATGAGAACTTTCATCAATCAGAAATAACGTCAAAAAGACGTTCCAAGGACCTTGTTCTAAGAATGTTTTCTATCAACGTTATGAGAATGTTCATCCATCACAACATAACGTCATAAAGACGTTCCAAGAACCTTGTTCTAAGAACGTTTTCTATCAACATTATGAGAACTTTCATCAATCAGAAATAACGTCAAAAAGACGTTCCAAGGACCTTGTTCTAAGAACGTTTTCTATCAACGTTATGAGAATGTTCATCCATCACAACATAACGTCATAAAGACGTTCCAAGAACCTTGTTCTAAGAACGTTTTCTATCAACATTATGAGAACTTTCATCAATCACCACATAACATCATAAAGACGTTCCAAGAACCTTGTTCTAAGAACGTTTTCTATCAACATTATGAGAACTTTCATCAATCACAAATAACGTCAAAAAGACGTTCCAAGAACCTTGTTCTAAGAATGTTTTCTATCAACATTATGAGAATGTTCATCCATCACAACATAACGTCATAAAGACGTTCCAAGAACCTTGTTCTAAGAACGTTTTCTATCAACGTTATGAGAACGTTCATCAATCACAAATAACGTCAAAAAGACGTTCCAAGGACCTTGTTCTAAGAATGTTTTCTATCAACGTTATGACAATGTTCATCCATCACAACATAACGTCATAAAGACGTTCCAAGAACCTTGTTCTAAGAACGTTTTCTATCAACATTATGAGAACTTTCATCAATCAGAAATAACGTCAAAAAGACGTTCCAAGGACCTTGTTCTAAGAATGTTTTCTATCAACGTTATGAGAATGTTCATCCATCACAACATAACGTCATAAAGACGTTCCAAGAACCTTGTTCTAAGAACGTTTTCTATCAACATTATGAGAACTTTCATCAATCAGAAATAACGTCAAAAAGACTTTCCAAGGACCTTGTTCTAAGAACGTTTTCTATCAACGTTATGAGAACGTTCATCCATCACAACATAACGTCAAAAAGACGTTCCAAGGACCTTGTTCTAAGAACGTTTTCTATCAACGTTATGAGAATGTTCATCCATCACAACATAACTTCATAAAGACGTTCCAAGAACCTTGTTCTAAGAAGTTTTCTATCAACATTATGAGAACTTTCATCAATCACAAATAACGTCAAAAAGACGTTCCAAGAACCTTGTTCTAAGAATGTTTTCTATCAACATTATGAGAATGTTCATCCATCACAACATAACGTCATAAAGACGTTCCAAGAACCTTGTTCTAAGAACGTTTTCTATCAATGTTATGAGAACGTTCATCTATCACAACATAACGTCATAAAGACGTTCCAAGAACCTTGTTCTAAGAATGTTTTCTATCAACATTATGATAATGTTCATCCATCACAACATAACGTCATAAAGACGTTCCAAGAACCTTGTTCTAAGAACGTTTTCTATCAACATTATGAGAACTTTCATCGATCAGAAATAACGTCAAAAAGACGTTCCAAGAACCTTGTTCTAAGAATGTTTTCTATCAACATTATGATAATGTTCATCCATCACAACATAACATCATAAAGACGTTCCAAGAACCTTGTTCTAAGAATGTTTTCTATCAACGTTATGAGAACGTTCATCCATCACAACATAATGTCATAAAGACGTTCCAAGAACCTTGTTCTAATAACGTTTTCTCTCAACGTTATGAGAACTTTCATCAAATCACAAATAACGTCAAAAAGACATTCCTAGAACCTTGTTCTAAGAATGCTTTCTATCAACATTATGAGAATGTTCATCCATAACAACATAACTTCATAAAGACGTTCCAAGAACCTTGTTCTAAGAACGTTTTCTATCAACGTTATGAGAACGTTCATCTATCACAACATAATGTCATAAAGATGTTCCAAGAACCTTGTTCTAAGAACGTTTTCTATCAACGTTATGAGAACTTTCATCAAATCACAAATAACGTCAAAAAGACGTTCCAAGAACCTTGTTCTAAGAACGTTTTCTATCAACGTTATGAGAACGTTCATCCATCACAACATAACTTCATAAAGACGTTCCAAGAACCTTGTTCTAAGAATGTTTTCTATCAACATTATGAGAACTTTAATCAATCACAAATAACGTCAAAAAGACGTTCCAAGAACCTTGTTCTAAGAATGTTTTCTATCAACATTATGAGAACGTTCATCCATCACAATATAACATCATAAAGATGTTCCAAGAACCTTGTTCTAAGAATGTTTTCTATCAACATTATGAGAACGTTCATCCATCACAACATAACGTCATAAAGACGTTCCAAGAACCTTGTTCTAAGAATGTTTTCTATCAACATTATGAGAACGTTCATCAATCACAAATAACGTCAAAAAAACGTTCCAAGAACCTTGTTCTAAGAACGTTTTCTATCAACATTATGAGAACGTTCATCCATCACAACACAATGTCAAAAAGACGTTCCAAGAACCTTGTTCTAAGAATGTTTTCTATCAATGTTATGAGAACGTTCATCAATCACAAATAACGTCAAAAAGACGTTCCAAGAACCTTGTTCTAAGAACGTTTTCTATCAACGTTATAAGAATGTTAAGCAAATTAAAAATAATGTCAAAAAGACGTTCCAAGAACCTTGTTCTAAGAACGTTTTTTATCAACATTATGAGAACGTTCATCAATCACAAATAACGTCAAAAACACGTTCCAAGAACCTTGTTCTAAGAACGTTTTCTATCAACGTGATGAGAACTTTCATCAATCATAAATAACGTCATAAAGACGTTCCGAGAACCTTGTTCTAAGAACGTTTTCTATCAACATTATAAGAACGTTCATCCATCACAACATAACGTCATAAAGATGTTCCAAGAACCTTGTTCTAAGAACGTTTTCTATCAACATTATGAGAACGTTCATCAATCACAAATAACGTCAAAAAGACGTTCCAAGAACCTTGTTCTAAGAACGTTTTCTATCAACGTTATGAGAACTTTCATCAATCATAAATAACATCATAAAGATGTTCCAAGAACCTTGTTCTAAGAACGTTTTCTATCAACATTATGAGAACGTTCATCCATCACAACATAACGTCATAAAGACGTTCCAAGAACCTTGTTCTAAGAATGTTTTCTATCAACATTATGAGAACGTTCATCAATCACAAAAAACGTCAAAAAAACGTTCCAAGAACCTTGTTCTAAGAACGTTTTCTATCAACATTATGAGAACGTTCATCCATCACAACACAATGTCAAAAAGACGTTCCAAGAACCTTGTTCTAAGAATGTTTTCTATCAATGTTATGAGAACGTTCATCAATCACAAATAACGTCAAAAAGACGTTCCAAGAACCTTGTTCTAAGAACGTTTTCTATCAACGTTGTAAGAATGTTAAGCAAATTAAAAATAATGTCAAAAAGACGTTCCAAGAACCTTGTTCTAAGAACGTTTTCTATCAACATTATGAGAACGTTCATCCATCACAACATAACTTCATAAAGACGTTCCAAGAACCTTGTTCTAAGAACGTTTTCTATCAACATTATGAGAACGTTCATCAATCACAAATAACGTCAAAAACACGTTCCAAGAACCTTGTTCTAAGAACGTTTTCTATCAACGTGATGAGAACTTTCATCAATCATAAATAACGTCATAAAGACGTTCCGAGAACCTTGTTCTAAGAACGTTTTCTATCACCATTATGAGAACGTTCATCCATCACAACATAACGTCATAAAGATGTTCCAAGAACCTTGTTCTAAGAACGTTTTCTATCAACATTATGAGAACATTCATCAATCACAAATAACGTCAAAAAGACGTTCCAAGAACCTTGTTCTAAGAACGTTTTCTATCACCATTATGAGAACGTTCATCCATCACAACATAACGTCATAAAGATGTTCCAAGAACCTTGTTCTAAGAACGTTTTCTATCAACGTTATGAGAACTTTCATCAATCATAAATAACGTCATAAAGACGTTCCAAGAACCTTGTTCTAAGAACGTTTTCTATCAACGTTATGAGAACGTTCATCCATCACAATATAACGTCATAAAGATGTTCCAAGAACCTTGTTCTAAGAATGTTTTCTATCAACATTATGAGAACGTTCATCAATCACAAATAACGTCAAAAAGACGTTCCAAGAACCTTGTTCTAAGAACGTTTTCTATCAACGTTATGAGAACGTTAATCAAATCAAAAATAACGTCAAAAAGACGTTCCAAGAACCTTGTTCTAAGAACGTTTTCTATCAACATTATGAGAACGTTCATCAATCACAAATAATGTCAAAAAGACGTTCCAAGAACCTTGTTCTAAGAACGTTTTCTATCAACATTATGAGAACGTTCATCAATCACAAATAACGTCAAAAAGACGTTCCAAGAACCTTGTTCTAAGAACGTTTTCTATCAACGTTATGAGAACGTTAATCAAATCAAAAATAACGTCAAAAAGACGTTCCAAGAACCTTGTTCTAAGAACGTTTTCTATCAACGTTATGAGAACTTTCATCAATCATAAATAACGTCATAAAGACGTTCCAAGAACCTTGTTCTAAGAACGTTTTCTATCAACGTTATGAGAACGTTCATCCATCACAACATAACGTCATAAAGATGTTCCAAGAACCTTGTTCTAAGAACGTTTTCTATCAACATTATGAGAACGTTCATCAATCATAAATAACGTCAAAAAGACGTTCCAAGAACCTTGTTCTAAGAACGTTTTCTATCAACGTTATGAGAACGTTAATCAAATCAAAAATAACTTTAAAAAGACGTTCCAAGAACCTTGTTCTAAGAACGTTTTCTATCAACATTATGAGAACGTTCATCAATCACAAATAACGTCAAAAAGACGTTCCAAGAACCTTGTTCTAAGAACGTTTTCTATCAACATTATGAGAACGTTCATCAATCACAAATAACGTCAAAAAGACGTTCCAAGAACCTTGTTCTAAGAACGTTTTCTATCAACGTTATGAGAACGTTCATCAATCACAAATAACGTCATAAAGACGTTCCAAGAACGTTTCTCTAAGAACGTTTTTTACTCAACGTTACAAGAACGTTAATAACGTTGTATGAACGTTCCGAAAACATTATTTTACTAACGTTTTGTGCTAACATTTACACAACTTTTAAAGAACGTTAGTGAAAGTTGTGGGAACGTTCCCTGTTAGCTGGGAAAGAACCTGTTGGAGTTATGTCGTATGCCGGTGGAGCAATGTGGCGACATAATACATGGTTTTATTTTAAAAAAGGAGCTTTACACACAACCTTATCAGAGCTAATGATGATAATGACCTGTATGTTATATATTTATGTAGTCTTGATTTGGGTGTATACAGTGGTTTTACATTTAAAAGGGTTGTAAATCTAGTTCAAGTAAATTTTAGCACGCCATGTTCAACTTTTATCAGGTAATTTCACAACAACAAAAATGTGGCTAGTAAAAATGCTGTGTGGCTAGTAACTTTGGAAAACCACTAGCCACATTGGCTAGTGAGCAAAAAAGTTAATGTCAAGCCCTGTATATATATATATATATATATATATCACCAAATATACCAAATTTAGGTCACCGAATTTGGGTCAGAGGAGGCTCTCGGTGGGGGCTATCCAAAGGTGCCGAGAATGATCTTCTATCGCCTGAACTCCGGGTACATTCCCTTACCGAGATGCTGCCACTTCCTGTCTGGCTTTAACCGGCCCCAGCTCCCAAACCCGGGGGCGTATCCGGGTTTAAATAAAATTTCCGTCTTTGACCAGATGCAACCACCAAGGCCAGACCGCCCCCAGACTCCAATCACTCACACAGATCTTTCCAAGTACCCTCACTGATCTTTCCAATCAATCACACAGATCTTTCCAATCACTTATACCGATCTTTGCAAGTACCTTCACGGATCTTTCTAATCACTCATACAGATCTTTACAAGTACCCCCACAGATCTTTCCAATCAATCACACGAATCTTTCCAATCACTCACACGGATCTTTCCAATCACTTATACAGATCTTTCCAAGTACCCTCACAGATCTTTCCAAGTACCCTCACAGATCTTTCCAATCAATCACACGGATCTTTCCAATCACTCACACAAATCTTTCCAAGTATCCTCACAGATCTTTCCAATCAATCACACGAATCTTTTCAATCACTCACACGGATCTTTCCAAGTACCCTCACAGATCTTTCCAAGTACCCTCACTGATCTTTCCAATCAATCACACAGATCTTTCCAATCACTTATACCGATCTTTCCAAGTACCTTCACGGATCTTTCTAATCACTCATACAGATCTTTCCAAGTACCCTCACAGATCTTTCCAATCAATCACACGAATCTTTCCAATCACTCACACGGATCTTTCCAAGTACCCTCACAGATCTTTCCAATCAATCACACGGATCTTTCCAATCAATCACACGGATCTTTCCAATCACTCACACGGATCTTTCCAATCACTCACACGGATCTTTCCAAGTACCCTCACAGATCTTTCCAATCAATCACACGAATCTTTTCAATCACTCACACGGATCTTTCCAAGTACCCTCACAGATCTTTCCAATCAATCACACGGATCTTTCCAATCACTCACACGGATCTTTCCAAGTATCCTCACAGATCTTTGCAATCAATCACACGGATCTTTCCAAGTACCCTCACAGATCTTTCCAATCAATCACACAGATCTTTCCAAGTACCCTCACAGATCTTTCCAATCAATCACACGGATCTTTCCAATCACTCACACTGATCTTTCCAAGTACCCTCACAGATCTTTCCAATCAATCACACGGATCTTTCCAAGTACCCTCACAGATCTTTCCAATCAATCACACGGATCTTTCCAATCACTCACACGGATCTTTCCAATCACTCACACGGATCTTTCCAAGGACCCTCACAGATCTTTCCAATCAATCACAAGGATCTTTCCAATCACTCACACAGATCTTTCCAGGTTGTTGTTGTTGTTTCGCAAGTGGTGCTTGCAGTGGCAAAATTCGCCACTGGGAAGATGCTAACACAATTAACATGTTGTGATACCATGATATACCACGTTTTAGCATTATTTACCACGATTTACCATGTTTCTTAAGATGATTTACTACGATTTACCACATTCCAGCATGATTTTCTATGATTAACATGTTGTTAGAATGATGCTAGCATGATTAGCATGTTGGTAGCATGATGCTAGCATGATTAGAATGTTGGTAGCATGATGCTAGCATGCTTTTAACAAGATGCTAGCATGATTAGCATGTCGGTAGCATGATGCTAGCTTAATTAGCCTGTTGCTAGCATTATGTTAACATGATTAGCAAGTTGTGTGAGTGTGTGAGTGAGTGTGTGAGTGAGTGATTGAGTGTGTGTGTAAGTGAATGATTGAGTGTGTTAGCGAGTGAGTGAGTGAGTGTGTAAGTGAGTAAATGAGTGATTGTGTGTGTACCTGTGTGCAGTAGGGCTATGTGTGTGTGTGTGTGTGTGTGTGTGTGTCTGTGTCACACACACACACACACACACACACACACACGCACACATTACTGAAACACTAGAACGAATCAGTCAAGCCTAAGCCTAACCGAAGCTCATCGTTCACCTGGACTGTTATCATCACTGGGGAATATACGCATGTTATTACATTTATAAACGTTAATGAACTAATTGTTACCAGTAAAACCTCCTGGAATGACCCACGCTTGTTGCTCTCCGGACGCCGCCATCTTTGTTTACACGAGTCACCAGAAACAGAGACACAATGGCTGCTCGGAAATGAAGCCTAGTGCAAGTTTTGCCAGGAAGATTCAATCGTTCACGTCACTTATTACCTTCTCATCCATCCAATCATATCCTAATAGCCCAGTATAAAAGGTTGGTACATACACATGTCTGAGTTCGCAGATGCTGTCGCTGTTGCTTGACACAAATTTTCAATAAATTTATTGTGATTTGAATACGATTTTGATTCAATATCGATTAATAATGTTAATTTTTCTCAAGAAAAAAAATATCTCACCTAATGCTGTAAATATAATGCCCTGTTAATTATTATTAAAGGTTAAAAATAACAACTCAAATGAAATATAATAGGGTTTTATTATAATGGTATAATATTTTAACGATATATGTAATAAATATGTATAAAATTAAAATAAATATGTAACATAGTGCACATATTTAGCAAAATATTCCTCTAGCTAATTTGTCTACTAGCGTGCTATGGTCATTAATGTTTCTGAGGTACGTCACGTGTATATTAAAGTGTTCTCCAGCTGTTATTGAGCTCTTCTGCGGGTGAAAAACACTGACTGATGGATATTATGTATGAGGGATATACATTTCGGTAAGTTGTACTGTATCTTTCAACACACCTATTGTTCATTCGTGTTTATTTGCTATTAACTAGTAGTGAAGAGTAAGAGATGATCGGTTCAGGCGATACAGCGATCTGTCACGTCACATTTACAAGCGCCAAAACCGTATTTATTGTTGAATTGAAACAATAAATAAAATGGACAGAATCTGAGAGCTGAGAGTGTGTTTCATATCAATAGCAGGGCTGTAGTACTCGAGTCCGGTCTTGGACTCGAGTCCGGACTCGAGACCGCTTTTCTATGGTCTCGGACTTGTCTCGGACTCGCTGGTATTCGGACTCGGACTTGTCTCGGTCTCGGCCACTGGTCTTGCCAAATATGGCTTTTGGTCTCGACCGAGTCCAGGTGTCTTTATTATGTTCCCAGTAATCACACATACGTCGCCGCGATATTAAAACAAAATATTATTGAAGGGAAAGTGAAACACTGGCCACCTAATAACTATGGGCATTTCGGCTGTTTTTCGTGAGCCGGCTCGTTTCACTCAGCTCACTGAAAAGAGCCGGCTCTTTTGACTCACAAACGGCTCTTTAAAAAATAAATGTTTAAATAAACTCGCTGAAAGTCCACCACTAGTGCAACGTGAATATTCAGATTTTTAATTGTCCATAACACTCCGAAAACTAGCCTGCTTGCCTTGCACATCTAAATAATGGGCAAAGTTTTCCGACTTTTTATCTTACATTTCTTTCTTTGCCTATTCCATGAGTGGTAGGCTCCAATGACTGGCTGTTTTAAAATTTAGCTAATATCGAAACAAAATAACCCAGCTCATAACTTGCAGGTTTGCTTAGTGGCAAACTTTTTTCATTTGATTGCTTCAGCCGCCACCCGCCCGAATTTAATTAAAATATTATTTTTCGTCACTCATCCACCCGATCCGTGGTTTATCCGCATCTCTTTTGTGTGTGTGTGTGTGTGTGTGTGTGTGTGTGTGTGTGTGTGTGTGAGTTGGCTCGGCCCTCCCTCATGCAGTTTAATTGGTTGACATCGCGTGTATGATTGACAGGAACAGAACGTAAGGCTGATCAAACAGTCGAAACGAATGTGTGTGCTCCTTTAGGCCTATATAATTATTACTTTTTTGTTGTTCTTTGAATTAGTCAATTATTTTAAATAAAATATAAAAATAAAATTTAAATTATTCATTATTTCATTATTACATAATGATTTAATTTCTATAGGCTAGCCTATATTTTTTTTAGCAGACTTTTTTTTCCTGTCCTGGACTCGGTCTTGACTCGGACTTGAACCTTTTTGGACTCGGTCTTGACTCGGACTCGAACCTCTTTGGACTCGGTCTTGACTCGGACTTGAACCTTTTTGGACTCGGTCTTGACTCGGACTCGAACCTCTTTGGACTCGGTCTTGACTTGGACTCGACTAGTCCTGGTCTTGGACTTGTCTTGGACTCGACAAAGGTGGTCTTGACTACAGCCCTAATCAATAGTAGCCTTGTCCTCTTGGACAGATCATTAATAGTTTTAAAACAATATCTTATCATTTATATGTAGATGACATTCAGTTACTTTTTTTCGTTCAAACCTGATAGTCTAGATAAACTGTCAGTTCTACAGGACTGTTTAGTCTCCATTAACAAATGGATGGCAAACAATTTTTTGCAACTTAATAAGGATAAAACTGAATTGATGATCTTTGCTCACAATATTATACCTAAGATTAAGCAGGTTTTGGGGGTTTCAGCCACCTCAGATTGTAGTGAAATGAGAAACCTTGGTGTCTGCCTGGATAGAGCCATATGTTTTAACAGTCATATAAAGTCTGCAGTTCGCTCATGTTTTTACCATCTTAGGAACATTGCTCAGATTAGATCGGTAGTCACAAGAAAAGAGATGGAGATGCTTGTTCATGCCTTCATCTCATCAAGATTGGACTACTGTAATATACTGTAATGACTACTACACTTGTTTGAATAAGTCTTCTATGCAGCGACTACAAGTTGTACAAAATGCTGCAGCAAGGCTTTTGACTGGTACCAGTAAGTGGTCTCATATAAGACCAGGGGAAGGACCTTCATTGGCTTCCAGTTGAATTCAGAGTGCAGTTTAAAATTTTTGTTATCACTTATAGAGCCCTGCACGGCCAGGCACCTCTCTATATTCAAGATCTTTTACACAAACATTCACCGGGTCGGCTCTTACGGTCTTCTGGTATGGACCTTCTAATTGTCCCTAGAACTCGTCTAAAGACTAAAGGGGACTGTGCCTTTTGTACTGTGGCACCGAGGCTTTGGAACTCACTTCCATTGGCACTGAGAACTATGGATTCTGTCAGTTCTTTTAAAAAACATCTGAAGACGCATCTTTTTGGGCTTGCTTTTATTTGACAGCATTGGTTACTTGTGTTTTGTGTGTTGTTTTGCTAGATCTATTGTTTGCATGTCTGATCTTTTCTTTTAATTAACAGTTTGTAAAGCACTTTGTGACTTTTTGTCTGTGAAAGGTGCTATATAAATAAATTTTACTTACTTACTTAGGGACCGTTCGGTATTTATGGAAGGGGCCACCGGAGGAAAATAGGGGAGGGTCATGTCTTTTTATTCTTTGTTGAGGGGAGGGTCATCCAACTTTTTTTAAGTCTAAGGGGAGGGTCACCCAACTTTTATATTCATGAAAATAGCAACATTTCAAAGTGGCTTGTTTGGTGCTATTTTTTTTCCATAGCTCCTTGTTGATCTCGCGTTATCAGCCCCCCTTCGATATCAGATGGGTCTGACCCAACAAAAATCGCGTTTGCCGCTGTTCGCGCACTTCAGTTCGTGCTTAGAAAAAGTGCATCATGTCAGAACAGAATGTCAAAGAAATGTTTTCCCGGCAAAGCTTTAAAGCACGAGCTAATAATGAACTTTTGTGAATGCGAATAAGTGCACAGTGTCCTGTGAGTGTACCTCTACCACTGCATTAACATGTGATGTGAACGTACGTCGAGTTTTACAGTATTGGGACTGAGGCGCCAGAACTGTATTTGATAGAATGTGCGCTAGCGCGCTACTACC
The DNA here is from genome assembly GCF_964197995.2 of Scardinius erythrophthalmus. Lineage (NCBI taxonomy): Eukaryota > Metazoa > Chordata > Actinopteri > Cypriniformes > Leuciscidae > Scardinius > Scardinius erythrophthalmus. Next base: position 3,033,726 of record NC_138221.1, on the reverse strand, counting down.
ATATTTTAGTTTCTATTCTTATTTTGTTTCCACGATGTGTAAGATGTAGGGCTACCACATCTTTAAATTACTATTAGTATTATTTAAGTTAACATTAAATACATAGACCTACACCACAAAAACTAGTTGAGGATAAATTCGTTAAAATTGGGCGATTCCAGTGTTATGGACGTGACATTTGCAGTCAAAACTTGAAATATAAATTCTCAGAAAATGCATTTAATACCAATATGTTGAAACGTCTGAAAGGAGTCAAGACATTAGAAAAATATCAGTCTACACATGCGTTTTATATTCAATATGAGGGAAATACACATGTGACGTGACAAAAAAATCTAACTTTTAGGTGGCAAAATATTTGTTAGTAATTCTATAAATTACACTGTGCAAACCAAAAGATATATACCCACCGGATGAATAAAGATCGGCCTCCACAGAACATCAAATATTAGGCTATTTTTATTTTATTTTTCGTGTTCGCATTTATGTGAAAAAATAAAATAAAAACAATGTTTCGGGCGTGACAGTTCTCCATTACAGACATGACTGCTCTGCGTCTGAAAGCGACTTTAAAAATATCCCAGAGACCTCAAACAGAAAGCACAAAGCCTTTCTTTAAAGTGAATTTCGATTCTTTATTAATTGTATCTTAATTTTAATCAATGTTTCATCTGTATTTAATAAATAGCCTAAGAAGTAAATATAGTAGAACTGTCTAGATGATCATGACACGGAGGCGCGGGCGAGTGAACTGGACTCTTCTCTCATAAATGAACCGAAACTCAGCGTAAGGTATGCTACTTGCCTCACAGACCTGAGAAACATATAGAAAGCTTGAAATGTATAGGCTACTTTTAAACAGAACAATTCAAAACGAAGGAAAACAGACTGCTTTCTGCTTATGAAATGTGCATTTCTCTCTGGCGCTTTCTGAGAAGATCGCGACGCATTGTCAACTTCATCTTTGCAGTCGACACAGAAAACACTTGTTTATTAATAAACAATTAAAATGTCTCCTTGCTATATTTGCTATATCTGACATATTAGGCTAATAATCATTACTTTTGCCGGTTATTTTGTGACAGCTTTTAGATGCTTTATTCGCAGCGCCACCCACATGGTGAACGAGCCACACCGCATCAGCACCGAAAACATGATTTTTTTCAAATCTAAAATCAAAAATCTTGATACGAACCGAATCGTGGGTTTGGTCTATCGTTACAGCCCTAGTAAGATGAGAAAGCAAGAGTTTATGGTGTAAAAAAACTAAAAAAAAACAATGGCTATCTGAACATCTTTGCAGAAGTAGGCTAGGCTAATCAATAAATTATTGGGGGATTGTCATGCCTTTTTTCGGAATAGGTGGTCTCTCTCTCTCTCTCTCTCTCTCTCTCTCATACTGTCTTGTATGTACTTTGAGAGACTCTCTCTGCACTGCTCTACAAACTAAGAAATTATGGATTTGATCAACTGGTCTCTCAACGCAATTGACACCATCTTCTCGACGAGAAGCTTGGGTTCGGGGGAACCTTACTGCCCTGCCGGGACGTTCGCAGCTGGCTACACGATGGACGCGTGGGAGAGGTGGCGGGTCGTGTGTCTGGCGGCTCTTTCCGTGGAGGACATTGAAGATATCTACCTATTCGGAACCATTATAACAGGTTTTCTGCTGTTTGGATTAGGCATTGCCCTGGGTTATCGAGGAATTAAGAAGACGGTGACAGCTGTCCAAAACCCCACAAGGCTGCCCGTGATGATTGAAGCAGTGGGCAGAGCTGTCAGCACTCAGACTGTGAATTTGAACCACTATATGGATAACATCATGGAGAAGCTCACAGCTTTGGAAAGGAAAGTGGATCGTCTCGGAGACCAAGATGGACCAGGAGCTGTGTAAATTGGAATGCGGCTACTCGTCCAGAGACCAAACAACCCCAATCTTATCTGCTTTCGGCCCCCCTCTATCAGCAGTGGCCTTGGCCGAGGCCTGCTGCTGCAACAACAACTCCTCCGGATGAGCACTGCAGCAAGACGCTCTTGCGTTCCTTCCCCCACTCCCCACTGACACCTGCTGATTGTTGACTTTGTCTGGGACCTGACCAAGGTTGTCTCCATGGCAACTGCTGTGTATCGCTATGACATCCTGCGGACTGTGGCACCTAGATTAGGATGCCAGGCGTAGCGACTCTCCAGGCCTACACATACACGAACTCTTACATATATACAGATATGCAATCACCCCCCCACCCCAAATCCCTCGCCTTCGACGCTTTGTACCACCAGTCTGACAGGCGGGTCTGTGACCAGCGCCGAGAATGGCTGCAGGACCGGATGGCTGCTTGCCTGTGCTGGGTTACCTCCATCCCCCACTCCCCTCCCCTGTTGCAAGTCTTGTGTGTTCATGTTGTGTACTGATTATGTGCAAATGTTGCTGAGGTGTTTTTTTACTGTTCCCAAACTGTTCCCTTTCGAGGGAACTCGCGATGCGTCGATAACGCTTTGGGAACGCCCCCGGCGTGAATGCGTCTGAAGCATCTATGTCAACTAGTCCAATGGAATGAATGAAATGCGCGTCACGGGCGGGTGACGTCATGACCAGGAAGCTATAAAAGCGCATCCGGAGAAACCGGCTTTAGCTTCTGTTGCCTCAGCAAGCGATCTGTGTAACTCTGTCTGTCTTATTTATTGTTGTCTGTCTTGAAATATGGAAAAGCAAATGTTCAAACTCTGTGTTCCTCCTTGCCCGCGTTATTTAACGGGTGGGGATACACACGAGCTTTGTGTCATTTGTTTGGGAGTGGAGCATGCGGTGTCAGCTTTCGAGGGGGCTGACTGCCAGCATTGCGAGCGGCTTCCTCTCCGCACGCTCCGCTCCCGGCTGTCACTTTTTGAGGAAAGTGGTCGGCCTCGCGATCCTCAGGGTGCGGGACCGGCAGCGCGGAGAATGCATTCCTGGGGATCGCAAAAGGATCTCTCAGAAGGGTTGGAGACGGGTCCGAGGACCTTATCTCCTTCCTGTCCTGGGGGATCCAGCGCTCTCTCCCCGGTGTCGGAAGCCCGCGCTGCGGCTTCTTCCGCCCGCGCTGCGGCTTCTTCCGCCCGCGCTGCGGCTTCTTCCGCCCGGGAAGAGAGCCCAATGCTTCAGTGCTCTAGCTCCGAGGAGTTAGATGTGCTGAGCGTTGGTAGTGACAAAAGCACAACCACAATAAGGGAAGAGGATTCACATTCCTCTTCTCCAGCGTATGAGGAGTTGGTGGATGTGATTACTCGCGCTGTAGAAAAACTGCATATTGAATGGCCAGCCGAGAAAAGGGACACTCGTCCTAAAAGTAAACTAGATGAGCGTTTCCTTCCATCAGTTAAATCATATCCACCACGAGGCCTTCCATTTTTTCCAGATCTGCACAGTGAGCTGTCTAGATCTTGGAATAAACCATATTCCTCTCGTCTCTATAGTCCCCATGTTCATGTGTATTCAGATATTAGGGGGCTGAGAGAATATGGTTATGGGTCGATGCCCCAGGCTGAACAGACGCTCGCGAGCTATCTGTCGCCTGGTTCAGCATCGTCTCTGAAGGCCTCAGCTTTGCCCACAAAGCCTCTGAAAACTACATCATCTCTTGTGGGCAAAGTATATACGGCAGCAGGTCAGGCTGGAGCATGTTTACACACTATGGCAGTGCTCCAGGCTTATCAGGCTGATCTGCTGGGGGAATTGGATAAAAGTGAGGGAGTGGGTCCCGATGAGGTTCGAGAGCTTCGTCGGGCCACGGATTTGTCTCTCAGGGCTACTAAGGAGACCGCCAGAGCAATTGGGCGGTCTATGGCAGCCCTTGTAGCCACTGAGAGGCATCTTTGGTTAAATCTGGCAGAGATAAAAGAAAAAGATCGTGCTTTTCTGCTAGATGCACCTGTTGATCCTTCTGGTCTCTTTGGTGAGGCTGTTAATTCGGTTGTGGAGAGATTCCAGGAGGCTAAAAAACAATCAGAGGCATTTAAAAAATTTCTCCCTCGCCGTATCCAACCCCCTGGGGCTGCTGGGCGTGAGCAGTCCCAGCCGTCAAGCTCCTCATACAGAGCACAGCAGAAAGAGAGTGTTGCGTCTCGTGCTCCCCCACAAAAACACTGGAGGCAGACGCAGCACTCTCAGCCGAAGCCTTCTAAGCAGAAGCCGGATCTGAGGACCGTTCTTCAGGCTAAGAAGGCTTCGGCTCAAAAGAAGAGGTCCTGACTCCTATGGAGTCAGACACATGAGGGCAGCCCCACCCGGGGTGGAGCGGATCACACCTCAGCATACGGTGCCCGCTCCACCTCGGTGTCCTCAGGGAGCCATCCTGCCAACCCCGCACCCTTGGTCTCGGGGCACAGTGGTTCCCAGCGATCGTCTGGCGCAATGTCAACTCGACATTGCGTCAGATATGAACCTTCTGAGGGGGGTTCAAGAACATTCAGTTCGGGTGGTTCCTGCCGATATGTTTCAGGCCCCCGGGCCGAGTGTCTCAATTACACCAGAGACCAGCCTCGAGAGGCTGGTTCCCTTAGTAGATTTTCTGACAGAGTGGAAGAATCTGCCAAATATTTCTCAATGGGTCCTGCATATAATAGAGAAAGGATACAGAATCCAGTTCGGTTCGCGTCCTCCTCGCTACAACGGGGTGGTGCCCACGCTGGTACACCCCGAGCAGGCTCTGGTGATGGAGCAGGAGGTGAAAGCTCTTCTGGCGAAAGATGCTATAGAGCAGGTGTTTTCACCCGACAGAGAATCGGGTTTCTACAGCCGCTATTTCATCGTTCCAAAAAAGGATGGGGGGTTGCGTCCCATTTTAGATCTTCGTCTGTTGAATCGTACAGTTCAGAAACTCAAGTTCAAGATGCTGACACTCAAACAGATCGTGACTCAAATCAGATCCGAGGACTGGTTTGTCACGATAGATCTGAAAGACGCTTACTTCCATGTCTCCATCCTCCCTCAGCACAGGAAGTTCCTGAGGTTTTCTTTCGGGGGCAAAGAATACCAGTATCGGGTTCTTCCGTTCGGTCTAGCTTTATCACCCCGCACATTCACGAAGTGCGTAGATGCAGCTCTGGCCCCGCTCAGGCTGCAGGGCATACGTATTCTGAATTACATAGACGACTGGTTGATTCTAGCGGAGTCAGAACAGTTAGCGGTTCGGCATCGAGATGTCGTCCTCGCACATATGCAGAAATTGGGGTTGAGGCTCAACGCCAAGAAGAGTGTGCTATCTCCATTACAGAGAACCACTTTTCTGGGTGTGGTATGGGATTCAGTCACGATGTGAGCCAATCTATCGCCCGTTCGTGTAGCTGCAATCCTAACAGCCATGAAAGAGCTAAAGCTAGGCCAGTCACGCACTGTGAAACAGTTCGAGAGACTGTTAGGGCTCATGGCAGCGGCGTCCAACGTGATACCTTTTGGCCTGCTGTACATGAGACCTTTGCAGTGGTGGCTCAGGACCAGAGGGTTCTCCCCGAGGGGAAACCCGCTTCGTGTGATCAAGGTCACGCGGCGGTGTCTCCGCGCCTTGGTTATATGGAAGAAACATTGGTTCCTGTCCCAGTGTCCGGTGTTGGGAGCTCTTTGCCATCGAGTTGCTATCTCGACAGATGCTTCCCTCACCGGCTGGGGAGCGGTAATGGAAGGCCGCTCAGCTCAGGGTCTGTGGAGGAGTCATCATCTCTCTTGGCACATAAATTGCCTGGAGATGTTGGCTGTTTTCAACGCGTTGAGACATTTCCTCCCAGACCTGAGGGATCACCATGTGCTTGTCCGGACAGACAACACATCGGTGGTCTCTTATATAAATCGTCAGGGGGGTCTGCGGTCGCGTCCACTATGCAAGTTGGCACACCAGATCCTCCTATGGTCCCTGGGGAAAATACTCTCTCTGAGGGCAGTGTATATTCCAGGGGGCCAGAATATCGGAGCAGACATCCTGTCGAGGCAGGAGCTGAGGCCAGGGGACTGGAGACTTCACCCCGAGGTGGTGGAGAAGATTTGGGAATTTTACGGCAAGGCCGAAGTGGATCTGTTCGCGTCTCAGCATACGACGCACTGTCCACTCTGGTTCTCCCTTACTCACCCAGCCCCCCTGGGGCTGGATGCTATGGTGCAGACGTGGCCGAGGCTACGTCTGTACGCCTTTCCCCCTGTTGCTCTGCTCCCAGGAGTCCTGGAGCGAGTTCGCCAGCACGGAATAAGCCTATTGCTAGTAGCGCCACGTTGGCCGAGTCGAATCTGGTTTGCGGACTTGATTCATCTGCTAGACGGTCCTCCCTTGGAGTTGCCGATCAGGAGAGACCTTCTGTCTCAGGCCGGGGGCACAATATTCCACCCCCGGCCAGAGATTTGGAAACTTTGGGTTTGGCCTCTGAGGGGGCCCAACTCATAGAGAGTGGTCTTTCAACCGAGGTTGTTGAGACCATTCTAAGCTCCAGAGCTCCCGCTACGAGGAAATTGTACTCTTTGAAATGGAGAGTCTTCACTACTTGGTGTCATCAGCGTCAGTGGGACCCGGTTAACTGTTCAGTAAACACAGTACTGGAGTTTCTGCAGGATCGCTTTGAGTCAGGTTTATGTCCATCCACCTTAAAAGTATATGTGGCAGCCATTGCGGCTTTCCACGTCCCGGTGGGTGGTATATCGTTGGGTCGAGACCCCCTGATTACTCGTTTCCTTCGTGGCACCCTGAGGCTTAGGCCTGCAATACGCACTAGGATGCCGGCTTGGGACTTGGCATTGGTACTAGAGGGCCTATCTGGGGCTCCGTTTGAGCCCTTAGAGTCGGTCTCAGAGAAATTTCTGACTTTTAAGACGGTTTTTCTACTAGCCATTTCGTCCCTCAAAAGAGTCGGAGTTCTTCAGGCCCTTTCGGTTTCTCCCACCTGCCTTGAATTCGCACCGGGAATGGTCAAGGCATTCTTGTATCCTAAACAGGGTTATGTCCCTAAGGTGCCAACCATTATTCCGAGGCCTATTGTGCTTCAGGCTTTCTGTCCTCCACCTTTTACTTCTCCGGGCCAGGAAAAGCTGAACTTGTTGTGTCCAGTGCGAGCATTGGATACTTATGTTCATCGGTCTTCTCCATGGAGGAAGTCCGATCAATTGTTTGTCTGTTTTGGATCACCCAAGAGAGGTTGTCCGGCTTCTAAGCAGACAGTTAGTAAGTGGATAGTTGAGGCTATTTCTCTTGCCTATGAGTCCTCTGGCCAGCCTTGTCCTTTGGCGGTCAGAGCTCATTCCACTAGAAGTATGGCGGCCTCTAAAGCCTTAATATCTGGAGTGTCCCTCCAAGACGTCTGTGATGCGGCGGGTTGGTCCTCTCCGCTCACATTTGTCAGATTCTATAGCCTGGACCTGGATGCTGCCCCAGGGTCTCAGGTACTCAGTGCTTAGTGTGGGTTTTTTGACAACAGGCTTACACGCAGGCATTTGGAATTCTGGCGGTTTGGGTATTCTCGTTCCCAAAGCGTTATCGACGCATCGCGAGTTCCCTCGAAAGGGAACGTCTCAGGTTACGACTGTAACCATAGTTCCCTGAGAAAGGGAACGAGACGATGCGTCGCCCTGCCATACTTCCTGCATTCCTGTAATCGACTTGCTTCGGCAAATTTCGAAGCTAAAGCCGGTTTCTCCGGATGCGCTTTTATAGCTTCCTGGTCATGACGTCACCCGCCCGTGACGCGCATTTCATTCATTCCATTGGACTAGTTGACATAGATGCTTCAGACGCATTCACGCCGGGGGCGTTCCCAAAGCGTTATCGACGCATCGTCTCGTTCCCTTTCTCAGGGAACTATGGTTACAGTCGTAACCTGAGACGTACTCCTTACAGGAGCATAGTCTGGGGGTTGCCTTTTTTTTCTCCTCACCTCTCCTCATGTTATGCTGTATTTTTTTTCTCAATGCTCTGTCTTCCTGTCCTGTCTACCCCCTTGTCATATTGTATGTATGTTTTGTATGGACAGGTTGATGGCTAATTTCGCTGGTACTTGTGACTAGTGACAATAAAGGCTACTACTACTACTACTACTAAAACGTGTATTAGCCCACCTCTACTGTACTAAGCACACTCAACTGGACACGTTCCACTCATTTTAAAGTGATTTCAGTGGTTAATAGTTTTTTTTTTACATTAATTAAAAATATATAATAAAGTAAACTACTTATCATGATTTAATCGTGGAAAATCACAAATTGTAATATTATAAAATAAAAGTGCAAAATTCTAAAAATTATAAATGTTATAAATGTATGAATGTTATTTTTATATATATTTTAAAATATATATATTTTCATAAGTGTTTGCAACACGTATAATAAATAAATGTTGCTTGCCCACTAGAGGGAGACACAACATAAGGTTGGAAACTACAGGTATGAATGGAAATAATCGCATTGATCTAGTAAACTAGTTATCATGATTTAGTAACATTAACCAATGGGAAATCACAAATTGTAATATTATAAAATAAAAGTACACACAGGTAAAGGATTCACACAGGTAAAGTAATCAACAGGTTTATTTGCAGAAGTGTGTGATCGCAGCGATGGAAGCAGGAGAGTAACTGATGAATACAGTGTTCAGGATAGATGTCTGTTCTGAAATGGAGATCGAGGCAATGGCTGAAGACGGATGAAGGAAGCAGATGACTGAAGACAAGTTGTTCAGGTAGGTATCGTGCAGGTAAGGAGTCAGGTAAGTGCATGCAGGTGAGGGCCAGAGAGGATGATGGGAAATGTAGTGAGGAGGTGGTGACTAGCTGGTGACCGTGACAAAGTGCACCATAAGTGAGTAAAAACCCTCACCATTTATCTGGACTTGGGGCCAGCACTGACATCGCACTACTTTTTGTAAAGTCAGAGGCTGGGTTTAAAAATACTTTACATCTAATAGAGTGAAGTGAGCTTTTGAACAGAAGAAATGGACTGGGGCGTACTCGTCCAGCCACTCGAGATCTAACCCCTCCCCACGGCACGATTTACGACTCACCCCACAGTCAAATACTCCTGATCAACGGGGATGTTCTGCAGAGCCTTGAATAAAACCACTTCCTGGTCTTCTCCGTTAACAACCATTTTCCAGCAGAATGGCTTTATATTGGCCGGCTTGGAGGAATGATTGATGCGGCGGCCAGACGTGTCTGCTAGTGGGTGAGCGCTGCAAGGGAAGGTCTGGGCATCAATGCACAGGCCTTTCTCCCCAGATTTACAAAGGTCCCCGGCCTCTTCCTTCAGATCCTCCATCATAGCTCTCCCCTCAGATGCTGTGATGATGACCTTGCCGTGGAAATCACAGACAATGTCACCACTAAAAACGTTTCTGGTCACAAACACTCCTGTAATTAGTCTTGGTGCAGTAGTTAATGGCTGTTAAAAGGTACAATTTACATTGTTGTATTTTCTTGCCTTGAAAATAACTGAAAGGTTTTCTTACCGAAACCTTTGGGAGGACCACAATCTGTAATAGCAAGACCTGAAAGACAGAATGACAAGACTTTACTCATGCAAGTCATTTGTCACAGTGAATCAGTGTCGAATTAATGGGTGCCAATTCTGTATTGATAGATTTGGAGACTTACCGAGAAGATAGTCTTTCCTTTGAGCATATTGTGAAAGCCTCCACTTATCATAGAACGCTCTGTCTCCAGAACAGCCAGATTCACTGCGCTGCCTCTTAGATGGAGGCTGGCCCTGCAGTGAGACAAGAGACGCCTCCACAAACTGGCAGAAAGACCGCTGTGTGTTGGTTTCAGCATCTGCTGCTGTCCCCTCGTCTAAACAAGTCCTGTATAAGTGAGGAATACAACATTTATAGTAATATAATGGACAAATAGTTTGTGTTGTGTCCTTGATAAATGAAGAGACATACCAAGCCATAGAGGATAAGAGCTCGGCTGCCTCCACCAAGTCCTCATCAAGGACCGCACCGGCACTACGGGCCAAGTATAAATGTATTGAGTCCTGTTGGTGTGCTGATAAAAATTTGGCGTCCACCCCAACCGCCCGAAGCACATCCTGGCTGGTTGACTGATAATTTTATTTCAACATGTATAACAGATCGCAGGCGCAGATTATTAACTAGTAGTGACGAGTAAGAGATGATCGGTTCAGGAGATACAGCGATCTGTCACGTCACATTTACAAGCGCCTAAACCGTATTTATTGTTGAATTTCGTGATAAAATGGACAGAATCTGAGAGCTGAGAGTGTGTTTCATATCAATAGTAGCCTTGTCTGTCGGTGTCAGTCCTCTTTGCTTCATGATTTTCCTCTGCGTGAGAAACTGGATGTGTGTCGTGAGAGCGAGTGAAAAGTGTCGATTGCCTGATTCTCAGCATTGGCAGCCCTGCATGAAGTCAAATTAATTTCCATAACACACCACTGAGGATTTGTTCTGCATGATATCAGCATTGACCAGCAGGTGTCGCTGTGTGCATTCCAAACCTGGAGAAATCAACCACTTTTATACACATCAGGCTGGAAAGCTTTAAAGCTTCATGAAGCTTCATCTCACCATCACTACCTTCAGGTTCACTCAGCTCAACAGTTATACGCTATATTAGCAATAATGATTATTTTGGGAGACATGGATGAGCTTTGATTGGTGGTTCCCATCATGCACTGCAACATTAGGCTTTGTTTATTTCAGCAGTGATGGTTGGTTGGTCAGATGAGAGGAAGTTAATAACCACAGGAGGAGCTGCTGATGTTTAAAGGAGGAGCTGTAACTATATATAATGAAGAGAAAGAGCTGTAACTATATATAATGAAGAGGAAGACTGACAGAAACAGAAAATGGCTGATAAGTGTGATCTGTGTGTGCTGGGACTGATCATTCTCTCTTCACTTCTCACAGGTAAAGAAATCTGTATTTTCTCTAAAGACATTTAGTGGAATTAGTCTGGAAAGAGTTCATTTGAACATGCTCAGTTTATTCTTGCACACATTCACGTTGTGATCTCAGAGTTGTGTATTGATACACACAGATCATACTGTATTATTCCTGATACTGGACATAGTGTCACTCAAACATCTGATGATGAAGAATTATCTTCATATTAAGAGTGTGTCAGTGATTTGAACAGCTCTCTGATAAAGACTAATAGTTTATTCTGGAGAGTGTGTTGTTTGCTTTAAGTCAGGAAAAATACTATGATTTAAAACTTCTGCTTTTTATGCTGGTGTGTTTTATGTTTCATTTATTTATATATATCATAATGAACACTGGGATATACTGTGTTTCAGGAACCAGTGGAGTGATTGTGTTCATCAGTTCTGGTGAAAATGTCTCTCTGTCCTGTAATAAAACTCTTTCTGACTGCAACTCAACTACGTGGACCTACAAGAACAGACCTCCAGAAGTTGAACTGATTACTGGAGGGATAAAGAATAAAGACACAGAGAGACATGAGAGACTGAGTCTGGAGTCTGACTGCTCTCTGAACATCAAGAACGTCACAGGACAAGATTATGGAGTATACATCTGCGAACAATATGTGAATGGAGAACAACAAGGACCTGATGCTTATGTTTATCTGCATGTTCTTCATGGTAAGTTTATGATTATGTGGTCAATTTAAAAAGGGCAGATTCTCCCTTTAAACTCAGATGATGATTGAAGAGTCTGTGATTTGTGTCTTGTGTTCAGTTTCAGTGTCTTCATCATTATCATCATCTTCATCATCATCATCATCTTCATCATCATCTTCATCATCTTCATCATCTTCATCATCATCACCATCATCTTCATCATCATCATCTTCATCATCTTCATCATCATCACAGACTGAGATCAGTCCAGGCCGCTCTGTGACTCTCTCCTGTCAGTTGTATAATGTATTCTCCTGTGATAATTGGGTCCGTCGTGAGGGAGTTGAGCTGTTGTGGGTGAATCAGGCTGGTGTTGATCTGAAGACAGACTCCAGATATCAGATATCAGCTCCAGATCGATATCCCTGTATCCTCACTCTGACTACAACACTCCTGGATGAAGATGACAACAGAGAGTGGAGATGTCAGCTTACTCGCAGAAATCAACTGGAGACCTCAGTCAGATACACTGTCAAGTATTCAGGTGAGAAAACACTCTTTTCTGACAGATTTGTGAAAACTTCCACAGATTGGCTCTACTCTTTCTGATGGCTTCATACGTTTTGGAGTTGTAAAATATTAGTGGTCAAAGTCATAAACTGCATAACAATCCTTATAATTCCCAATATTGGCCTCCTACATGGGTCATATATGATATATTGCATAAATCAGACGAGAGTATTAAAGCCTAGTATGACCCATGTAGGAGGTCGGCTTTAGGAATTATAAGGCTTATGTCCTTCATTCAAGCTGAAGGTTTATTTGCAGAAGCTCAACTGTGTTTCACTCTCATATAAACCAGGAATAAATTATACAGTAACACAGTAATACAGTTATACAGTAATACAGTAATACAGTACAGTCTCTTCTCAGCTTGAGAGTGAAGTAAGAAGATAATAGATGACAGACTCGTGCACATATTCATCATTTCTGTGATGTGAAGCTCCAGTATTATGTGATGATGATGTTGTGTATATGTGGCATTATGTGTTGAACTGAACTAACAGACGTGATCCACAGATCCAGCTGATCCAGCATCAGAAACTGGAGTCAGTGTGACTGCTGGATCATTATACAGAGGTACGACACGTTCATTTATACTAGTGGTTCTCAACGGGGGCGTTCAGAGAACAACGGGGGGCATTGGAAGCAAGATTTTTGAAAGGGGGGCGTTCAGGTGTTAATGGGGGGCGTTCACGAGTTTAAATATGAAACGCAAATTTTTGTTAATTTACTTTTATTCATTTTAAGCATTTAGTAGTTGTAATAAACACTTAAAGTGGGCTATTTAAAAAGTGTTAGGACTATGTTTTTGTTCAATTATGTTGTAAAACATATGCGCAGAGTGTGATGTCATATTGTGTGTGCACGCGCGTCTATGGTTCGCGTGAAAGAATACCTCAGCTGCGCTAAAAAAAAAAAAAAAAACCTTCGTCCGCACCCGCTCTGACCGCAAGTCCACCATGAGTGTTGTAGGTAGGCTCAAGGAATGTTTTTTGTGTTAATTTCTATTGCATTACGATTGAAAGCAGTATCAATAATGTAAAAAATATGATCAGAGCCGGTTCTAGACATTAGGAGGCCCTAGGCAAAATTCATGTTGGAGGCCCCCCACCCCCAATAAAAAAAAAAAAACACTTGAAACAAATATGATTCCTAACCTTTTTATTTATACAACATTTAATTTTAAAAGCAGTATATTTTTACTTACACAGTACATAAGTTTGGACACGTTACTATTTTTAATGTTTTTGAAAGAAGTCTCTTATGCTCATCAAGCCTGGATTTATTTGATCAAAAATACAGAAAAATAATATAGTGAAATATTATTAAAATTTAAAATAATGGTTTTCTATTTTACTATACTTTATATTTCTGTGATGCAAAGCTGAATTTAGTGTCAAGTGATCATTCTGATTTATTATCAAATGTTAGAAAGGGTGCTTAATATTTATTTTATAATCTGTGATACTTTTTTTCAGGATTTTTGATTATTAAAAAGTTGTTTTAAAAAAGTCTTCACTACCATTTTTTATATATTTAACACATCCTTGCTGAATATTACTGTTTTTTTTTCTGTATTTTTGATCAAATAAATGCAGGCTTGTAGAGCATAATAATAAACTTCTTTCAAAAAACATTAAAAATAGTAATGGGTCCAGACTTTTACCGGTACTGTATGTACATATTAATCAAACTTTATCTAAGGTTTTTGTTTTGTTTAATCTCTTTTTTGTTTAATGAAGATGTTGTTGTTGTTATTTTGCTGTTTTATTAAATTTATTCACAGTTCCAGAATCCCACTTCAGTAAATGAGCATAAGTGCTTTTATATTGCATTGCTACTTTAAATATGCTATACACAAATCAAGTGGAAGAGAAAGACACGATCGCTACTGAGCAGAAAAAAATGGATAAAGTGATATTATTGGCGTAATGTCAGGGTATAATCTAATCATCAGCAGAATTTAGAAGATAGACCCATGAGATCCTTTATTTGAAACATTTAAAAATGTTGTAGTGTGTTGGCTTTTTAACTTAGAATACAGACGCCTTGTCTTTTAATTTTGTAGCTTTTTTACTAGTCAGCTCCCGACGCGATGTTATTCATTGTACGCGCAAATTCAAAGTGTCGCGTCTGGGCACGTTAATGACGCTCGCTCTCTTTTAAACTCGTAATAAAGCGGTGAATGATTTTTCCAGAAATGACGCTGATCTACAGTACAAGTTTATATTTAGAATACATTGCAATCACTCCAAAATAGATGACGACAACTCACACACCTGCATTTTGAGCTGTGCTTCTTTGTGTGCTTAGGCTTTTGCCTCGCAGCACCTGATGGATGCGTTCGTTACACATACTTTCAGAAGCCGGCACCCGTTTTGTAACGGACACATTAATTGGTTTAACTGCAGTAATGTAACAGTCTATGGTGAAGATAAACATCGTCACTATTTTTAGTTAATTAATAAATATTGAAATAAATTGTAGATAGGACATTTGTACATTATTATTATTATTTTTTTTATTTTTATTTTTTGTCCCTCTGTCTGGGCCCCATCCCGCCAATCGGGCCCTAGGCACGTGCCTAGTTTGCCTTTGCGTTAATCCGGCTCTGAATATGATGTGCAGTCAAGTTTGGGTTATGTGTAGGCTATATGCTGTGCGTGTTCTCACCGATGGGCTTATTGTGATTCACGGAGTTTTGACGAGTTGTATTTTGACGACTTGATATTATTTCTTATTCAAAAGTTTAGAATGCCTAACATTCTAAAATCTTCCAGTTTAATGCGACATGTAGCCTATCGTTACTTTTGCAACGTCTCTATTATTTTTCTAGACCAGCGCTCAAGCACTGACTAATCCAGCACTCAGGGCCGGCGATTGCTATAGGCGAACCATAGACTGTAAAAAAAGATGGACGACGCCCCTCCGCTCTCTTCCATTGATGAAAACTGAAGCCGCCAGCGTCTCGATATGGCGCTGACATATTGGAACTTGAGTCTGCGCAGTAGCGATCTCGGGACCAGACCTGCGCAGTCGTGAGCAGGAAGTAAAGCCGCGAAATCAACGCTCCGCCCTCACTCTCGCAGGATGCACCCAGGGAGAGTGGATTCTGCACACTTTTTTAAAAATTGATTGCAGTACGACAAGAGGCTTGTTAAAATAAAGTAAATACAATCTCCTCAGTCCTCCGAAGATACCGAAAAAAATGTCCGTTGGTGCTTCAGTGACTACTTCGCTCGAGAACCTGTCAATCACAGCTGTCAATCATGACGTTACACCACCGCATCACGTAACTAACTAAAAACCAACTTATTTTTGAAACAGACACTTGAACTTACATCAGCGTGATAAAAACGACAGCAAATGAAAGAAACCACCTTTGGAAAAAAGATATTTGAAGTGTAATTTAATTGTTTAGTTGTCTCACGTCCCGTTGAATAACACAGGGAGGCGGGACTTATGACCTATACTAGGACCAGCCACCGGGGGGCGATCGAGACGTTTTGGCTTCACTTTTCATGGCTTGTGCGGCACGCTTGAGGCGAACTAGGCGGTTGCCTAGAGCGACAAATGTGTTGGGGGGGGCGCGGACGCACTCTAGTGTCGCCCTATCTACTTCCCATATTAATCATAAAATTAGAACGAAACGCGAAATGTTTATTAAACATGATCAAAGGGCGCCCCCTCAACCACACGTTTAATTACTTGTCAACCTGATTATTAGATTGAATTTATGATTTTTGTCGACCATTTCTGGATTGGCGGGGGGCGGGAGCGTTGCGTTACGTTACGTTAGGGAAGTGCTCAGCTGCTGGCGCGTTTGTTTGAAAATGAAGCGGTCTAAACCTCTGGTGCACAGGGACAAAAACGGAGAAAGGAAGAAGATAAAAAATAAAGCTCAGTATAAAGTAAGTCTTCTCATCTTAGCTATTAAGGTGTCCAATGAAATAAATTTAGGCTACTTAGTATTGTAGCCTACATCACCTAATATTGGACGTTTCATTGCTGTCACTAAGCTAGTTTGCTAGCTATAGTTACTTTGAAGGTGAATAGAAATGGCAGAAACAACTATTAATATTTTATTATTTGAGATTGAACTAAAAGAACTTAATATTTTAATTTTGTAGTGGTACATACATTATCCATAATAGCACATTTGTTTGTAGAAGGTATAGTTAAACCAGTAATTGCAATCATAATTTGCTTAAATTAATCCAATTTGGTAAATATCCTTGAACATTCTTTGTAGAATTTGTGTATAAACAATTTACAGTTGATTCTTCAAGTCATAATTTGCTTGTTGAAGTATTGGAGTGACTATTAGAGCATTTTAGGGGCGCAAAAACTCAATCTTGCCTAGGGCAACCAAAGGGCTAGAGCCGGCCCTGCGCAGCACTGACAAGAATCAGCATTCACGCGCGCTCAAAAGTGTGTTTGGCGCTGACAACAGTCCGGTGGTGCCTAGAATCCAGCGCTGACTAGAATCATGCAGCGGACGAATGGAAAGTTGACAAAGTATTGACTTAAGAAACACTTATATTTTTTCAAAAATTTTCAATAAATCATGTTCCCATTCACTCTGGCGACGAATTTTAAAATTAATTAAACTATATTCTATTTATAAGGTAAAACTTTTACATTAGGCATTAACTAATTCAAATCCCAAATGCCAAAATCTTTTCTTTGTTCACCAAGTAATTTACTGGTCAGGCATTATTGTTAACTCACAAGACAGTAAGGAGAAAATGACACTTTGAAGGATAATTTAAATATATTCTGCAATCACATTTTGGTAATTTCATCTGAACGCGAAACACTGCTTGGGTAGTTTCAAGATATATAAATAATTCATAATACAATAATAATTTAATTGTTCATATGTGTTTATTCTTGTTAGAAGATTTTTTTTTTTTTTTTTTACTGATTATGAACACAAATTATTCACAACAAACCAAATTAATTGTATTAATTATACCATTGAAAAAAACAAGCTGATACCATGGTATTTTATAGCCTGGCTAACGTCAGACCAAGTCTCATTGAGACTTGGTCTGGGAACCACGTGCGCATTTTCTCGTATTTGAGGCGTGGTTTACGAATGCCCAGAGCCGTTTATTGGGCGCTATGAATGTCTATCAAATGCGCCTGTATGTAGCTCATAGCCAATCGCTTCAATTATATCAGATGACGTATGTAGAGTGAGAGAAATTCGACGAGGAAAAAGACGATGGGTCAAAGATTTATTTGTACACGATGGCGTTTAGCGAATATTACCGTTTGTGCAAGATAAACATGAGGGTAGAAGGTAACGTCGAGTCTGATATAAAGATATAAACAAACTGCTTCGGTGTCGTCATCATCTTGCTGCTCCCTCCCCGTTCTGTGATTGGTTCCCTTTTTCAGGGGAAAAATTGTCCCATGGTGTCCAGACTGCCTAGCAGCGTGAATAGAATCGCGCTGCGAGGAAGGCAGTATGGGGAAACCCAGGCTAGGTATTTTAGGCCTACAATTCTAACATAATTTTTCATGAAAAATCAAGATTGTATTTATTTATTTTTCGAAAGTAAGGTTAATGTAAGCAGCTTCTTGCAATAGTCTCCTAAATGCGTAATAAAACCTAAGTGCAAACATTACCACTTCAATGACTGTCCTTTATTTTTCAGTGCATTTGTTTTACAATATATGGCTATTACTGTCATCGGATTAATATTATTACTACTATTATAGTAGTGTAATGTAGAACTAAAAGAGGTTTGAATTTTTTCTTTGTACACTGAATATGGGTTGGCACTTTTAATTTTTGAACTCTCAAAGTGCACCAGATTGATGAATTTAACATTGAAATGCACAAAATTTTCGAACGGGGGGGGCATGCCCCCGGACCCCCCTAGAAGGCCCGAGGTCCACTCACCACAGATTTACCAAAATCCTGTAAGAAACAGTGGTATTGCTACACCAATGCAGCTTATAGCTTGTTTTTTGTATTAATCACTGGAGTATAGTTCTATTGTATTAATAAAAGACAATTTGCACTTATTTCATCTATTAACTCTCACTCGTTCCTGCTCGCTCATTAGTTTGGGGGTGGGGGGCGTTCAGGGACCTGAATATTGGATAGGGGGCGCTGGCCCAAAAAAGGTTGAGAACCACTGATTTATACTGACAGCTTTATAACATTAAACTATCAGTCAGTCTGTAAATGCTTCATCAATAACTGTTGATAGTTGAATACCCTTGACTTCAGTCATGTACAGTTTCTCTTCTTCCTCTCATGTTTCCTG
The DNA here is from genome assembly GCF_964197995.2 of Scardinius erythrophthalmus. Taxonomy (NCBI): domain Eukaryota; kingdom Metazoa; phylum Chordata; class Actinopteri; order Cypriniformes; family Leuciscidae; genus Scardinius; species Scardinius erythrophthalmus. Next base: position 3,015,330 of record NC_138221.1, on the reverse strand, counting down.
CAGCTCCTACTGTGGAATATCTATGTATTGACGGCATCTAAAACATTCAACGTTTCATGTATGAAAACATTCAAATGCACAAATATTGATGAATCAATATAAAAAAAACCTGTTACTGCGTTAGATTAAACTGAAAAGGGTCATAGCACTTGCATATTGTTGTCCTATTGATAGTTTAACTGCTTCTGTTTTTCTCATTTCATCATCTAATAAGTCTCCTTTCCTGAGATGTGTGTTAGGAATATGTTAATTCCTCTTCATGAGCTGGTAATGTATCTGTAAGTCCACTGAAGCGAGTTGTAGTTGAGAAGCCGCTTCAATAACCGAGAGCTAGATATTGGGTCTTAAACACCTCACGACACCCTGAAGGAGCCACTGAGAGGTCAGACTTGAAGCACTGTTCCTGAGATGCTCTTCTTGGTGGTTAACTGTAAGCAGCAGACAGATCCAGCAAGAGGAGAACTGAGGATTCGGAGGCTCCTCTTGCCAGTCTCAGAGCTTCAATAACCGAGAGCAGGGCCGTCTCAGTTTAGTGGCGCTTCTGAAGCCAGACTGGTTGTTGTCCAGGAGGATGTTCTGTGTGAGAAATGGAGATAGTTGGTGGAAAACGACTCGTTCAAGTGTTTTAGCAAAGTGGTCCAGAAGTTCAGGGAGGCGGAAGTTAAAACAGTGGTGCTTGAGAAATACATCCCAGATCTTCCAGAGCATTTGTAGTGTTGATAAAGGAGTCTGGATCTGATATATTTCTCAAGGCTGGAGAGAGTAAAGCAGAACGTTATAATCCATGTGTAGAAACTCCCTGAAGACAGTTAATATCTGCTTTACAGACGCTCATGTGCAAATGCAGCTTTATTTTACCAAGCTGACGCTAATAATTACTTTACAATACTTTTAAAATCTGTTTTATAATTCAGGAGTCATGGATAGTGGAAACCTTTTCAGTAATGAACCAATTTTATCACTAATAATGTAATGATTTTACTTCTAGAGTTTAATGACATGCTGGAAACTGCTAAAATAAAGAAGTGAAACTAGCAGTAATGCTAAGAATAGCCTGTAAGGGTGGATTTCCTGCAGGGCTTCAGTCTGCAAGACTGCCGAATGACTAAAGAAACGTTGTCAGCAAGATGGTAGAAAACTGCACATTTCTTGTTTATTCCACCCACTGCCACTTATACCAACGACGGAAATAAGCGCAGTTACAATAGCTTAATATGTGGGAGAGCGTTGCTGTAGAGAGTGATGATATTGTATTGCAATATGAAGCACTTCAAAGTCAATACCAAATCAAAACTAGTTAGCACATTATTTGTAACTGAAAATGTTTAATGACAAAATATGGTTATGGTTACACTTAAAATAGTTACAAAATAGATGATGATAGCTTATACCATTAATCTTGCCCAGCATATATGAAATATGTTACCAGAGAGAGAGAGAGATAGTGTAGAGAGAGAGAGAGAGAGGGAGAGAGAATTGAATTTGAAAACACATTTTAATACCATAAAAAAATTATTTCATTACATCATTCACATTAAAGACAAAAAAACAAAAACAAACATACACAAAAAAACACCCTTTAAACTATTCATAAATAACAACATAAAATACTCCTTTACTGCAAACAAATAGCAAAAATTAATGCCCCTTCATGAACAGAACATAATACCTCTCCACTACACCATCTCATTTCAAACAATAACAAATCATTCATAGCCTTAAAATAATTAAAATCTGTAATTACTCTTGACTTGATTACATTGGAAAAAAACAACAATACATCATGTCCAGAAATGTTTTCAATCTTATTCTTCCTACTCACATATATTGCCATTTTTGATTGGCCCAAAACAAAATTTAACAACTGACACACAGGAGCCTTTCTCTTGACATATTTAAAACCACAAATAAACATTTGCATAGAGAAAGTTTCACCAAAAGCCTTAAAAAAAGACTCTACAACAATAAATAAAGGTCTCAATCTATCACAAAACATAAAAGCATGAAAAACGGTTTCCCTCTGAGAACAGAAAGGACAATCAGAGCTAATCTCTGGGTTTATAACAGAAATAAAAGCATTCACGGCTATAACCCCATGTAAAATTCTCCACTGCATGTCACCCGCTCTCTTAGGTAACGGTGGCTTATATAGTGCTCTCCATTGTGGTCTACAATCTCTACCAAAACCAATGACATTACGCCATGGTGTATCACTCCTGTTATGTAAAAGCTTTCTGTTAAAAACTTTCACACAATTTGTATACACATCTTTCACATTAAATGAATCAGCACTGAAACATACATCTTTCTTTTCCAAAAAAGGACCTTCACACTCATCCATTTTAGGTGACAGGATTAAACAATGGAAAGGGTCATCCTCATTTGGTTTTATGACACCTCTGCAAAAGTCTTTGATGGTTTTCAACTCTTCTTCTTCAAGAACTGACCTCCACTTCATTAAAAGTTGATTAACCAGCCTTAAAGATTTAAAGCCCAACTTTTCCGCTGTCTTCTCAATATTGTCCAAGTCCGGTCCTGCAATATTCACTAAATGTCCCAGTGTCGTAATTCCTGCTTTAATTAATAGTCCAGTGTTTGCAGGAAAATAAGAACGGTTTACTACATTTTCGAACCGGGTTCCATAAATCAGTGGTTCTTGAAGTAACCAAAACAAACTTGAATTTTGTCCGATATTAACACCAAACAAATTCCAGACTTTAAAAATGTTCTGATAAAAAATTGGTGCCTTCAATGCATTCATCTTTGGGGGGTCCATCAAAAAAAGAGACTTATCAAGACCTAATCCTCCCAAGCTCTTCAAAATCTCACAAGCAACAACCTTCCAATTTGACTTGGATGATCCATATAAAAGTCTGTGTATAAAGCGCATCCGAAAAGCTGCAACTCTACTTTGCACATTTATAAGACCCTGTCCTCCTTCATCTTTAGATAAAAAAAGTACACTTTGAGATACCCAGTGTAACTTTTCCCAAAAAAAATCAATTAAAACCTTCTGAATATCAGTGAGTAAACACAGAGGAGGGTCCACACATGCTACACGATGCCACAAAGTAGAAGCAACAAGGTTGTTAATAATTAAAGTGCGTCCCCTGTACGACATCTTAGGAATCAACCACTTCCATTTACTTAATTTTTCTTTTACTTTTTCAAAGGCATCATCCCAGTTTTTTTTAACAGTAGAATCATCTCCCAGAAATACACCCAGATATTTAAAACCTCCAGTAGACCATTTTAAGTCATTTGGGAGCTTTGGTGCACCCTGTAACCAATGTCCAACCAAAATTGCATCACTTTTGGCCCAATTTACCTTAGCTGAAGATATTTCTTTGAAATCATTTAAAATATTTACCACTGTATCAATGTCCTTTTGGTCACTAATTAAGACCACCACATCATCAGCATAAGCTGATAGTGAAACAGTTTTACCAGAATACGGCAAACTTAAACCTTTGATGCTTTCTCTCACCTTACATAAAAGAGGTTCTATTGCAATAGAGTATAACATGCCAGACAAAGGACAACCTTGTCTTACACCTCTTTCCACTTTAAAAGGAGCACATAAGCCACCGTTAACCTTAAGAATACTTTCAATATCATTATATAAAACCTTAATCTTTCCCACAAAATCTTTAGTAAAACCAAAAGCCTCTAAAGTTTTTAGAAGATAATGGTGTTCAACCCTATCGAAGGCCTTCTCCTGATCTAAAGAGATTAGGCCAACATCAAAACCTTTCATTTTTGTCAAGTCAAAAATATCACGGATGAACGATATATTATCAAAAATAGACCTCTCCGGGATACAATATGTTTGGTCAGAGTGAATCACTTGCTCTAGAACTCCTGCAAGTCTATTAGCAAGGGCTTTGGATAGTATCTTATAGTCACTACATAAAACTGACACTGGTCTCCAACATTTAATTTCTGTGAGGTCTCCTTTTTTTGGTAGAAGGGTAAGAACAGCTCTACGACAGCTCAAAGGCAAATGACCATTTGTAAAACTGTCATTTAAAACCTCAAGCAAATCTTCCCCTACCACAGACCAAAAGGCTTTAAAAAACTCGACCGGAAGACCATCTATACCTGGGGCCTTCCCAAGTGCCATACTCTGAAGTGCTTTTTCCAGCTCTTCCAGACGTAGCTCACCACTAAGATCCCCATTAGACACAACAGAAACTTGAGGTAGTTTTTTAAGAAAAGAATCACTTATGTTTTGTTCTTCTTTTAGCTCACTTTTATATAACTGTTTATAAAAACTAGAAATTCTTTTGCGAATTTCACTAACATCAGTCAGCATTCTCCCAGAGTCAGATCGCAATGAATGAAAAAACCTTTTTTGACCATTCTTTTTCTCCAAGCCAAAAAAAAACTTAGATGGTACATCCATTTGGTCCACGTTTTGAAACCGTGACCTAATCAAAGCCCCTTTCGCTTTCGTCTCCAATAAGTCATCCAATTTGGATTTTTTCTCTGAAATACTCCTCATAACAGTCCAGTGTCCATTAGATTCTAACTGCTCTTGCAATTGTACAATTTCCATTTCTAAAACTTTCATGGACCTGTCAATATTTGCAGTAACATTTCTTGTATACTGTTGACTTAACTGTTTAATTTGGGCTTTTCCATAGTCCCACCACTGTTGTAGAGAGCTAAAAGTTGACTTCAAGTCTCTAAAATCCTTCCAAAAAAATTCAAAAATAGCTTTAAATTCTTTATCATTTAAAAGAGCATTATTAAAATGCCAGTATGCACTCTGTGGTTTTACACAGCTCAAAAAAAAACAGAACAATGAACCATACAGTGATCAGAGAAAGAAACTGGGAAAATACAACAACTTCTAAAAACATTACTCTGATGACTATAACAATATAATCTGTCTAACCTTGCCAAAGACACAATCTTATCTCGAACATGTGTCCATGTATATTGTCTACTATCCCGATGAAAAGTCCTCCATATATCACTAAGTTCATGTGTGTTAATAAGTTGTATAAGCCTTTTACGTGACAACATGTGAGGTTCAAGGTGATTTCTATCCATGTTCTTTTCGGTACAATTAAAATCACCACCAAGAACTAAAATATCATCATTAGTACACTTTTGTAAAGCCAAACATAAAGAGTCTAAAAAAACTATTCTGTCTGCAGTTACAGTAGGAGCATAAACACACATAAAAACAAAAACTTGATTCTCAACCACAGCTCTAATTTTTAAAATTCTTCCCTTTATAATCTCATCGACTTCGTAAGAAACAGGGGTGAAATTTTTAGAGAAAAGAACAGCAACTCCAGCGCTAAGTGAATTATTATGACTCAAAAAGGAAAGCCCATCCCATTCCATGGCCCAATTTACTTCATTTTGTACATCACTATGTGTCTCTTGCAGTAACACAACATCAATATGTTTTTGTTTAACTAACTCATAAATCTCCACCCTTTTTTTGCTATCCCTTGCACCATTCACATTCAGGGAAGCAATATTGATGTTACTCATGCTTGATAATATAAAACACAAATATAAGCCCCATACAAGCATTACAGCAGGGACCATGGAAGCCGACACTTTAAACACCATCATTGCTGCCTACTTCCATACTAATTTTCCTCACGATTTTCTTCAGTCGGTACACCTCTCTATCAGTAAAAGACCCTTCGCTCATTAAACTCCGCGATCTTTCCACAAATAACTGAGCATTCGGGAAATGCTTTTCAACATTTACATTCCTCTTGTTTTTTGTAATTCTCAGAAACTGCTTAATGTCTTGAACATCATAACCCCGAAAGCTATAGTCCGACTGAGAATAAACACTACTGGAATCAGATGAATATTCATCACTTTCATCTTCTTCTCCATTTGACAACTCATTTGTACCTGCCTTTTTCACCATCCTTAAACTACTACCACTTTTCATCTTTCTTTTCAAAGGCACTTTAAATGACTGTGAATCCACAGTTTCTGTGAGAGAGATATCAGAAACCACTTCAGATGTTTTTTTTCCACAATTAGTAGGCCTACTACTATTCTGCAATTCGCCTTCCACCAACACAGTCATTTCTTCCATTGGTTCTTCAGACCCAGAAAGTCTAGACTCTACAGTCTCAGACACACTCTTATCAACAACCACTTCCACATCTGGCTCTTTTTCAGCAACCTTTGAAACATTCAAACTAGCCCTGGAAACGTCTCGGTTACGGATGTAACCCTCGTTCCCTGAGTGGGAACGGAGACGTTACGTCGGATGACGACGATTGGGGTTTCGCTTAGAAGCCTATCACCTTCGAGTATATAAAACGAGCCAATGGCAATGAAATGCCATGGGTCTGCGGAATTTGCATAGCGTATCTCCGCCCACCGCAGGGGGTATATAAGGAAGTACGCTGCAATATGCAGATATGTCTTCGCTGAGGAGCCGAGACTGAACTCAGGCGTTTTTCAGCGGTACAGCGGAAGTGGCAGGAAGACGTAACGTCTCCGTTCCCACTCAGGGAACGAGGGTTACATCCGTAACCGAGACGTTCCCTTTCGTGGTCACTCCGAGTTACGTCGGATGACGACGATTGGGGTTCCAGTCTAATCACGCCACCTCGGCTGTCTTCCAGTGCCCTGCGTAAGTCTGAGCTCCCTGTTGTGAGACTAGCACGAACGAAAGAGTCCTACTTAACACAGGGATACCAAGGTACACTGGGAAGCATATCTCCAGAGAGAAATATGCAATCATGCCCAGCCATTGATGGGGGGGACTTAGAATACACATATGGCCAGAGGCTGCATATGGAAGATCACTGAGGTGTCCAGCCGCAGGTGGAATTTTAAACCCCAGGGGTGGCAAGGTGGCTTGCCAAGGGAAAGACACACGCTCACAAGGAGACTTACAGCGGATACACATGTGGGGGTCGCCCAGAGGGGGGACCATGCACATGGTGGCACCTAGTCAAGCGCAAAAGCTGAGTATGGAATTTTGGCATAACTCAGGCGTTGACATAAGCAGTGCTGGAGGAACTCAGAGCTTATCAGACTCACCTGAGGAAAATATCGCACGTATCCCGTCCGTGGAGGGGAATGGCGAGCAAGCGAAGACACCTGAGCAGAATCTAGCACCGGCTGGTTGAAGCGAGTACATGAGAAGAAACTGGCTCTACTCGGAGATTATAAAATCTCGCGAATGTGTTGGGTGTCGCCCAGCCTGCAGCTCTACAAATGTCTGTTAGCGAGGCGCCATGCGCTAGAGCCCAAGAGGAAGCCACACTACGTGTGGAGTGGGCTTTCACACCAAGGGGGCACGGACGACCTTGCTGCTGGTATGCCAACGCAATGGTATCCACTATCCAGTGTGATAACCTTTGCTTTGAGAGAGCCTTTCCCTTCAGCTTCCCACCATGACAGACAAAGAGCTGGTCTGAGGTCCTGAAACACCGCGTTCTGTCTACATAAGCACGGAGGGCGCGTACTGGACAGAGCAGTGCCAAGGCTGGGTCTGCCTCCTCCAAGGGCAGCGCTTGCAGGTTCACTACCTGGTCTCGAAAGGGTGTGGTAGGAACCTTGGGCACATATCCAAGCCGGGGTCTCAGGATCACGTGAGAGTCAGCCGGCCCGAATTCCAGGCACGCTTCGTCAACCGAAAATGCCTGCAGGTCCCCTACCCTCTTGATGGAGGCCAATGCAACCAGGAGCGCTGTCTTCATTGACAGGAACTTAAGCTCCACTGATTGCAAAGGCTCAAATGGAGCGCTCTGCAGGGCAGTTAGAACCACTGAGAGGTCCCAAGAGGGAACGAGGGGCGGACGAGGAGGATTTAGTCTCCTGGCTCCCCTCAGGAACCTGACGATCAGGTCGTGCTTTCCCAGAGACTTACCATCGACTGCTTCGTGATGGGCGGCAATGGCGGCCACATACACTTTCAGGGTGGAGGGAGACAGCCTTCGCTCCAACCCTTCTTGCAGGAAGGAAAGCACGACACTGATGGGGCATCTCGTGGGTTCTTGATGTTTAGAAGAACACCAGTTGACGAAGAGGTTCCACTTCAACGCATAGGCATGTCTCGTGGACGATGCTCTAGCGGAAGTGATGGTAGCCACCACCGCAGGTGGTAGGGTACTCAAACCTGCCTCGTCCCGTCCAGGAGCCACACGTGGAGGTTCCAAAGATCGGGACGAGGGTGCCATAAGGTGCCCCGTCCCTGAGAAAGGAGGTCCTTCCTCAGAGGAATTGGCCAGGGAGGTGCTGTCGCAAGGAGTACTAGTTCGGAGAACCAGGTCCGGTTGGGCCAATACGGGGCAACCAAAGTGACCTGCTCCTCGTCCTCCCTGATCTTGCGCAAGGTCTGCGCAAGGAGGCTCACTGGGGAAAACGCATATTTGCGTAGGCCCCGCGGCCAGCTGTGCGCCAGTGCATCCGTGCCGAGCGTGCCCTCGGTCAGGGAATAAAACAGGTCGCAGTGGGACGAGTCGTGGGAGGCAAACAGGTCTACCTGTGCGTCGCCGAACTGATCCCAAATCAGCTGAACCGTCCGGGGATGGAGTCGCCATTCTCCAGCGAGAGGCCAAACTCGAGACAGCTCGTCGGCCGCCTGGTTCAGGTGTCCCGGGATATAAATGGCTCGAAGCGACCTCAGATGCTTCTGACTCCATATGAGGAGGTGGCGAGCGAGTTGCGACATACGGCGGGAGCGTAGACCACCTTGATGGTTGATGTACGCTACTGTTGCGGTATTGTCTGATCGGACTAGTACGTGCTGACCCCTGAGCAACGCCCGGAAGCGGTGCAGGGCGAGACGTACAGCCAGCAACTCGAGGCAATAGACATGCCAAAGGCGCTGGGGTCCTGTCCAGGAGCCCGCGGCAGCATGACCATTGCACATGGCGCCCCAGCCCGTGTTGGAGGCATCTGTTGATACAACAACATGCCGGGAAACTCGTTCTAAGGGCACTCCGGCCCGTAGAAAATTGAGGTTCGCCCACGGGGTGAAGGTCTGACGGCAGGCTGGAGTCACTGGGACTTGGAGCGTGCCGTGTTGCCATGCCCACCTCGGGACTCGATCGCGAAGCCAAAGCTGAAGCGGTCTCATATGAAGCAATCCCAGCGGCGTTACTGCGGCTGCGGATGCCATATGCCCCAGGAGCCTCTGAAAAAGTTTCAGTGGAACCGCACTCTTGCCCTCGAACTGACGAAGACAAGTCAGCAGTGACTGCGCGCGCTCGCTCGTAAGCTGCGCGCACATGGCGACCGAGTCGATCTCCATGCCGAGAAAAGAGATCCTCTGCACGGGGCAGAGTTTGCTCTTCTCCCAGTTGACCCGAAGGCCCAGACGAGCTAGGTGCCGGAGCACTAAGTCCCTGTGTTCGCAAACCTGGTCTCGAGAGTGAGCTAGGATTAGCCAGTCGTCGAGATAGTTCAGGATGCGAACCCCGTGTTCCCGGAGGGGAACAAGGGCTGCCTCGACGACCTTCGTAAAGACGCGAGGAGACAGGGCTAGCCCGAAAGGGAGAACCGCGTACTGGTATGCCTGCCCCTCGAAAGCAAACCGTAGAAACGGTCTGTGTCGCGGTAAAATGGAGACATGGAAGTAGGCGTCCTTCAGGTCGATCGCTGCAAACCAATCCTGCGGCCGTACACACTGGAGGATGTGTTTGGCCGTTAACATCTTGAACGGCAGCCTGTGAAGGGAGCGGTTCAAGACGCGCAGGTCGAGGATTGGCCGTAACCCACCGGACTTCTTGGGTACAATGAAGTAGGGGCTGTAGAAGCCGGACTTCATCTCGGCTGGAGGGACAATCTCGATCGCACCCTTCGCCAGTAGGGTGGCGACCTCCGCTCTCATGACAGGGGCATTGCCCCCGACCATAGTGAAGCGGACTCCCCTGAAGCGGGGAGGAGATATCGCGAACTGAATCGCGTAGCCGAATCTAATGGTTCTCGCGACCCAGCGGGACAGTCTGGGAAGCTCTAGCCAGGCCTCCAGAAAGTGCACCAGCGGGGTCATACGAACCACAGACGTACCGTCGGTGGGGCAGCGAGGCGGAATGACCGGCACCGGCGAGGGTGGCATAGCGGCCCTGTGCGGGGGCACGGTCATAAACCGCATCCTGCCAGAGGAGGCCAGGGGAGGGCGCGCGTCCCACGGGGGCGTGCTCTGGCAGGGGTCTGGCGACAGAGGGGGGATGAGAGGAGCGTGGCCCGTGGGCGGCGCATGCTGTCATCCACTGCCTCTTAAAGCTCAGAGAAAGAGCATCAGTTCTTTAGAACAAGATTCTCCCCCAGCCCTCCACTGGGGGAAGGAGTGGTCCTGCTCCCAACTCCCCGAAGAACTGAGCCCTAACTCCAAGCTGCCCATCTCAGGAGTGCTGCTTAGCCAGGTGTTAGCCGGCTAAGGGGCAGAGACAGGCGGTGCCAGCCTCCAGCGACCTCCTCGTGCTCGGACCGGTGAAGGCTCGAGGGAAGGAGCCGCATGGAGGTGGCGTCGGCGGGAAGCGGACTAAGCAGACCACACCAACGGATGACCGTCAGTGCATAGCCTCAGTCCGCTTCTGGAGCGATCGAAGACTGTTGGGCGCAGTCCTCAACCCCACCGCCGACCAGGCTGCCCGCCTCAAGGGTGCTGCTTAGACTGACGTGGCAGTCTAAGGGGCGGAGACGGGCAGCGCCACCCTCCTGCGACTTCCTCCTACTCAGAGCTGGTGAAGGCCCGAGGGGAGCAGCCGCATGGAGGGGGCCTTGGCGGGAAGAAGACTAAGGAGACTGCACGGATGGATGACCATCGGTACAGAACCTGAGTCTGCTTCAGGTGGCCGAAGACACACCGCCAAAGAGCTCAGCCTGGGACATGGGGGAGCTGAGAAAATTAATTCTCAGACCCTACCACATCAACCTGGCTAAGCCCATGTCTGGACCACATAGTGGACATCACCTGACCCAGGAACACGCAGGTACCGATGTCGCCCGAGAGCGAGGTCAGTAGTGTGCGCGGCGGAACAACCAGGCCGGGCATGGGAGGCATAGCGTCCCAGCATAGGGGCGTGGTTAAAATTTTCCGCGTTCTGCCAGGGTTGGCCAGGGAAGGACTAGCGTTCCACTGCGGCCGGTTCGACAGAACTCCCGGGACAGCACTGCATCGAAGGCGCAGGCGACACACAGTACTGCATGACCGTGCCACGATAGTGACGAGGAACATACAGACCATGATCACCGTGCGATCGAAAGCAGCGAAGGCGGAGGACACCCGCGAGCCGCGAAAGTCACGTGGAGTCTCGCGCAGCGCAGGCGTCCCGATGCACGTCCGGGAGAAGCTTACAGCGCTCGGGGGGAGGGCGGGGCCACTCCAGCCGATGCTTTCAGCTGCCCGGGAAAGCATGGCTGACAGCTCTGGATCGGTCCCGGCAACGATGGCACTCCCGTGGGAGGCAACGCAGTCGAAACTTCATTTCCAGAGGAATCAAGCCCACCTTGTGATGCTGTGAGTGCATGGTCTGCGATGTGGAGGGGGGTGTGGCCCGAGGAATTGACTCGTCGGTTGTTGTGCCACACCAAACCCTCAGATCACCCTGGCCACCAGCCAAAGTATCTCTTCTCGAGGAAGAGATAAATTGGGGTGTGGCAGAGGGGACTCTACTCACATGGAGATCATTGAGTCTTGATCTATAAACATCGCGATGGTCATGTTCCCTTCTTTTTCTTTTTTTTTTTTTTTGCAATGAAAACATGACTCATCAACGAGCGCTGCCAAGCGTGATTAAGCCCAACACGCAAAACAGCGCTCGCGACCGTTAGGCAGATGACCGCACAGTGCGCACACACATCCAGAAAATACACGGGCGAACCGTCTTGAAAAAGACGTGCCGCGTGCAGCTCTTTTAGAGAGTGGAAAAGCTCAGCAGAGTGCTGAAGCGCCCAGGGAGAAACACACTCACTGTCGGCAGATTACTGCACAAATCAGCAGCAGGAAATGCGATCTCGCTGGAAAGCGCCGTCACACAAACACACTGAAGAGCCGCTCGTCTCGAAGAGATTTGAGATGACACTCAAAAGGCTTGTGGAGTGAAGTACTGAACTTGGCTCCGAAGCGAAAACATATCTGCATATTGCAGCGTACTTCCTTATATACCCCCTGCGGTGGGCGGAGATACGCTATGCAAATTCCGCAGACCCATGGCATTTCATTGCCATTGGCTCGTTTTATATACTCGAAGGTGATAGGCTTCTAAGCGAAACCCCAATCGTCGTCATCCGACGTAACTCGGAGTGACCACGAAAGGGAACCTCCGTTTCCACCAATGCTTCTACAGATGTCTGTGGTCTAACCACCTCATCCTTTTCACCTTTATCTGGGCATGTACGCACCAAATGTCCTACTCTACCACATCCGAAGCATCTCATTTTATCAGTAGTTGCATAAATCAAGTAATCAAAATCATCCATTCGAAAATTAAATGATACTTCAAGTTCAGCGTTATCCTTTATTACCATATATGCATATCTCCTAAAGGAAACAACATGCTTCAAGAGTGGAGAAACATTTCCTAGTGGAATCCTTTTAATTGGCGAAACCAATTTTCCATAACGAGACAGCATGTTTACTAAAAACTCATCCTTTACGAAAGGTGGCACATTTGACAACGTCACTCTTTTAGACGGCATTGAAAGCGGAAGCACGACCGTAAAAGCATTATTTATCACTAAACCACGCTCCACTAATTCATTGGCTTTTTCCACAGAGCTCATAAACATTACTATGGCATTATTCATTCTAGAAGCCGACAACACCGAATCATAACCTACCACTTCACCTGCCGCTAAACAACACTCTTCTATATTCAACGCTGACGCAACTTTCACTCCATTTCGCCGCGTGAGAGACTCCAAAACTCCTGCAACGGCGCCCGCCATACTTCCGAACCCCGGAAAAACGGCGCGCCGCACAAAAGACAACAAACCTTTCCTTAAAACTAGACTACACCAACTATTTTAAGCAAAGAAAAGAGATAGAAAAGTTTGAAAAACGCACCTGCACACTCGCTCTCACAGCCACGCTCAACCACACTCGCACATGCGCAGAGAGAGAGAGAGAGAGAGAGATAGTGGAGAGAGAGAGAGAGAGAGAGGGAGAGATAGTGGAGAGAGAGAGAGAGAGAGAGAGAGAGAGAGAGAGAGAGAGAGAGAGAGATAGTGGAGAGAGAGATAGTGGAGAGAGAGAGAGAGAGAGAGAGAGAGAGAGAGAGTGGAGAGAGAGAGAGAGAGAGAGAGATAGTGGAGAGAGATAGTGGAGAGAGAGAGAGAGAGAGAGAGAGAGAGAGAGAGAGAGAGAGAGAGAGAGAGAGAGAGAGATAGTGGAGAGAGAGAGAGAGAGAGAGAGAGAGAGAGAGAGAGAGAGAGAGAGAGAGAGTAAAACAAGTACATCACCCATTGGACACCATTCAAAACCAACACAAACTGGAATGTTATTCGGCACTAAATCGAGAGTACACTGTTGCGAACTACCTAAACATAGTGAGTGATGTGAAGCTCAGGAAAACCCTGACGATGTACAGACTCAGCGAGCACAGCCTGGCCATCGAGTGTGTGTGTGTGTGTGTGTGTGTGTGTGTGTGTGTGTGTGTATAGTAATTGTAGTCTGACTACAAGTATATTAAAATGTAATGTAATCTAATTACAAGTGCTATATTTGGAATCTGTTTATTTAATCCGGATGTTCCTGGATCCCGGGTTTACATCCAACACTCAATACATGAAGCTTGTTGCATTTTTATACCGCTGTAACACATAAATCATTCTCAGACATAATCATAATCTGTTTAAATTAAACATTGCCCTTACCTTTCAGATTAGGGATGTCTGATGTCGATTCAGGGTCCTCGGCGGAGCACACACACACACCCGCGCACAAAGACACACACACGCGCACACAGACACACACGCGCGCACACAGACACACACACGCGCACACAGACACACACACGACGGAGCCTCGAAACAGATCAATCTGGAGTTCGAATGCACTGGGTGTTCGCTAGCATTAATATTTCATTACTAAATTCATGAAATATTAATAGGGAAAATTACTCAGAGACTTGTTTAACAAGTTTTACGAATCACCACAACATGACTTTGTTTTATTAAAAAGATTCAGAATAATAAACACATGAGAGTCTTCACCCGAGTTGTGGACCCGAAAAAACCCTCACAAAAACCCTCTTTTTTGGGCCGCCTTCTATCTATGGGCTGTCATCTTAGTACACTTAATTCACTAACATAAGCTTGTGAAAGCACATATTCAGATTTTCTACAGATTGTATCACCCTTGTCTTACGCAGCACACACACCAAAAGCTCTATATGGAAAGTTCCCCTGTTCCCTTTGACCTCTCTTCGGCTTCACACCTTTTCTATCTGTGAATCTAGAGATGCTCCAAGTCCTCTTCAGAAACACATGTGGTTTTAACACCCTGAAACATGTCCTGTACGTATAGCTACACACACACACTCTCTTCCTATGACCCTTATGTCACGTTTAAATCAAGAAACATAAACGAGGACTCAAATGCAGATGAAAAAAAGGTAAGATTTTAATTAACAAACCAAACAAAAGTACAAAGAATAAACAAAACTCCCACGTGGGGGAAAACACTAGAACAAATACTAAACATGTTTAAACACTAAGAACAAAACACAAGAACATAAGACAACGTAACAGCACAAGACTACAGACACAAGGAGACTAAATAGGGGAGCAAACAAAGGAGGGTAACGAACACAACAGGTGGGACAAATAAACCAATAACTAGATAACAAGATGGGAGGGGCTAGACAATGGACACGAGCACATGGCTCAAAACAACAAAACACCCAAGTGCAAAACAAGACAGGACAAGCTTGTGACATAATCCCCTCCTAAAGGAGCGGCTACCAGACGCTCCACTAGGACAGGAGGGACGGACCAAGGCGGGACGGGAGGGACGGACCAGGGCGGGACGGGAGGGACAGACCAGGGCGGGACGGGAGGGACAGACCAGGGCGGGACGGGAGGGACAGACCAGGGCGGGACGGGAGGGACAGACCAGGGCGGGACGGGAGGGACAGACCAGGGCGGGACGGGAGGGACAGACCAGGGCGGGACGGGAGGGACAGACCAGGGCGGGACGGGAGGGACAGACCAGGGCGGGACGGGAGGGACAGACCAGGGCGGGACGGGAGGGACAGACCAGGGCGGGACGGGAGGGACGGGAGGGACAGACCAGGGTAGAGACAGTCCAACGGACGGCCAGGGCGGAGACGACAGTCCAACGGGCGGCCAGGGCGGAGACGACAGTTCATCGGGTGGCCTGGACAGAGGAGACGACCCCTCGGGCGGCCAGGGCGGCGGCGACCCCTCGGGCGGTGTAACTGGCACCAACGGCTCAGGCACTGGAACTGGCACCAACGGCTCAGGCACTGGAACTGGCACCAACGGCTCTGGCTCTGGAACTGGCACCAACGGCTCAGGCACTGGAACTGGCACCAACGGCTCAGGCACTGGAACTGGCACCAACGGCTCCGGCACTGGAACTGGAACTGGCACCAACGGCTCAGGCACTGGAACTGGCACCAACGGCACCGGCTCTGGAACTGGCACCAATGGCTCCGGCTCTGGAACTGGCACCAACGGCTCAGGCACTGGAACTGGCACCAACGGCTCCGGCTCTGGAACTGGAACTGGCACCAACGGCTCCGGCTCTGGAACTGGCACCAACGGCTCCGGCTCTGGAACAGGCACGGGCTCCGGCACCTCCGGCTCAGGAACAGGCACGGGCTCCGGCTCAGGAACAGGCACGGGCTCCGGCACCACCGGCTCAGGAACAGGCACGGGCTCCGGCACCACCGGCTCAGGAACAGACACGGGCTCCGGCACCTCCGGCTCAGGAACAGGCACGGGCTCCGGCTCAGGAACAGGCACGGGCTCCGGCACCACCGACTCAGGAACAGACACGGGCTCCGGCACCTCCGGCTCAGGAACAGGCACGGGCTCCGGCACCACCGGCTCAGGAACAGACACGGGCTCCAACTCAGGAACAGACACGGGCTCCGGCTCAGGAACAGACACGGGCTCCGGCACCACCGGCTCAGGAACAGGCACGGGCTCCAGCTCAGGAACAGGCACGGGCTCCGGCACCTCCGGCTCAGGAACAGGCACGGGCTCCAGCTCAGGAACAGGCGCGGGCTCCGGCACCACCGGCTCAGGAACAGGCGCGGGCTCCGGCACCTCCGGCTCAGGAACAGATGCGGGCTCCGGCTCAGGAACAGACGCGGGCTCCGGCTCAGGAACAGACGCGGGCTCCGGCTCAGGAACAGACGCGGGCTCCGGCTCAGGAACAGACGCGGGCTCCGGCACCTCCGGCTCAGGAACAGGCACGGGCTCCAGCTCAGGAACAGGCGCGGGCTCCGGCACCACCGGCTCAGGAACAGGCGCGGGCTCCGGCACCTCCGGCTCAGGAACAGATGCGGGCTCCGGCTCAGGAACAGACGCGGGCTCCGGCTCAGGAACAGACGCGGGCTCCGGCTCAGGAACAGACGCGGGCTCCGGCTCAGGAACAGACGCGGGCTCCGGCTCAGGAACAGACGCGGGCTCCGGCTCAGGAACAGACGCGGGCTCCGGCTCAGGAACAGACGCGGGCTCCGGCTCAGGAACAGACGCGGGCTCCGGCTCAGGAACAGACGCGGGCTCCGGCTCAGGAACAGACGCGGGCTCCGGCTCAGGAACAGACGCGGGCTCCGGCTCAGGAACAGACGCGGGCTCCGGCTCAGGAACAGACGCGGGCTCCGGCTCAGGAACAGACGCGGGCTCCGGCTCAGGAACAGACGCGGGCTCCGGCTCAGGAACAGACGCGGGCTCCGGCTCAGGAACAGACGCGGGCTCCGGCACCTCCGGCTCAGGAACAGGCACGGGCTCCAGCTCAGGAACAGGCGCGGGCTCCGGCACCACCGGCTCAGGAACAGGCGCGGGCTCCGGCACCTCCGGCTCAGGAACAGATGCGGGCTCCGGCTCAGGAACAGACGCGGGCTCCGGCTCAGGAACAGACGCGGGCTCCGGCTCAGGAACAGACGCGGGCTCCGGCTCAGGAACAGACGCGGGCTCCGGCTCAGGAACAGACGCGGGCTCCGGCTCAGGAACAGACGCGGGCTCCGGCTCAGGAACAGACGCGGGCTCCGGCTCAGGAACAGACGCGGGCTCCGGCTCAGGAACAGACGCGGGCTCCGGCTCAGGAACAGACGCGGGCTCCGGCTCAGGAACAGACGCGGGCTCCGGCTCAGGAACAGACGCGGGCTCCGGCTCAGGAACAGACGCGGGCTCCGGCTCAGGAACAGACGCGGGCTCCGGCTCAGGAACAGACGCGGGCTCCGGCTCAGGAACAGACGCGGGCTCCGGCTCAGGAACAGACGCGGGCTCCGGCTCAGGAACAGACGCGGGCTCCGGCTCAGGAACAGACGCGGGCTCCGGCTCAGGAACAGACGCGGGCTCCGGCTCAGGAACAGACGCGGGCTCCGGCTCAGGAACAGACGCGGGCTCCGGCTCAGGAACAGACGCGGGCTCCGGCTCAGGAACAGATGCGGGCTCCGGCTCGGAAACAGACACCACCGGCTCGGGAACAGACACCACCGGCTCGGGAACATACACCGCCGGCTCGGGAACAGACACCACAGGCTCAGGGACTGGAACAGACACCACCGGCTCAAGTGTGTGCGTAGCCCACACACACCACATGGCTGTGGCCATAATGGCCAGTGTCGCGGTCACTGAAGGCTCAGGAACAGACGCCACCGGCTCAGGAACAGACACCACCGGCCCAGAAATATACACCACCGGCTCAGGAACAGACACCACCGACTCTGGAACAGACACCACCGGCTCAGGGACTGGAACAGACACCACCGGCTCAGGCACAGGCACCGGCTGTACGGCCATCTTGTCCAGGGACACCGGCTCAGCAGGCATGACGTGAACAGTCTCTGGCTGGGCAGACGTGACGTGAACAATCTCTGGCTGGGCAGGCGTGATATGAACCTTCCCGGGAACCTCCAGGATCTTAAACAGCGTCGAAAAATAATCCAACAACGTTTCAGCAGGCGTTCTGTCAGGGGACACAGACTCAGTGGCAGCCATCTTACCCGGTGACACAGACTCGGCAGACGTGACGTGAACAGTCTCTGACTGGGCAAACGCGATGTGAATAGTCTCTGGCTGGACGTGAACAGTTGCAGAGGAAGCCTTTCTTCTCCTCCTGCGTTTTGGAGTCCCCGAACTCTGGACCACCGGCACCGAGATCACTGGGACCATCGGCGCTGGAACCACCGGCGTTGGAACCATCGGCACTGGAACCACGGGAACAGGCGAAGAAAGACGCTCGGGGCTGAACCTCGCCGGTCCATGGTCAGAGAATGACCAAACTGGAAAATGCTGTCGGTGCTCACCTCTAGTATCTCCTCCCCTACGTCCTCCACGAGTTCCCCTAAATTTGACCAGCCGTGTTCCTCTAAAAGTCTCTCTGTCCCATGTGGTAGGAGAAAGCCCGCGAGAATCCATACTGCTGAGTCCTCAAATGGATGTTACGTTCTGTCACGTTTAAATCAAGAAACATAAACGAGGACTCAAATGCAGATGAAAAAAAGGTAAGATTTTAATTAACAAACCAAACAAAAGTACAAAGAATAAACAAAACTCCCACGTGGGGGAAAACACTAGAACAAATACTAAACATGTTTAAACACTAAGAACAAAACACAAGAACATAAGACAACGTAACAGCACAAGACTACAGACACAAGGAGACTAAATAGGGGAGCAAACAAAGGAGGGTAACGAACACAACAGGTGGGACAAATAAACCAATAACTAGATAACAAGATGGGAGGGGCTAGACAATGGACACGAGCACATGGCTCAAAACAACAAAACACCCAAGTGCAAAACAAGACAGGACAAGCTTGTGACACCTTAAAGAGATAGTTCATAGTTTATACCAACCTTCTTTAAAATATCATCTTTTGTGTTCAGCAGAAGAAAGGAAATCATACAGGTTTTAGTTCATAGTGTCACTCAAACATCTGATGATGAAGAATTATCTTCATATTAAGAGTGTGTCAGTGATTTGAACAGCTCTCTGATAAAGACCAATAGTTTATTCTGGAGAGTGTGTTGTTTGCTTTAAGTCAGGAAAAATACTATGATTTAAAACTTCTGCTTTTTATGCTGGTGTGTTTTATGTTTCATTTATTAATATATATCATAATGATCACTGAGATATACTGTGTTTCAGGAACCAGTGGATATGATCGTGTGTTCATCAGTTCTGGTGAAAATGTCTCTCTGTCCTGTAATAAAGCTCTTTCTGACTGCAACTCAACTACATGGGCCAACAAGAAAAGCTTCAGTTATCCAGAAGTTGAACTGATTACTGGAGGGATAAAGAATAAAGACACAGAGAGTTATGAGAGACTGAGTCTGGAGTCTGACTGCTCTCTGAACATCAAGAACGTCACAGTTGAAGATTGTGGATTATACAGATGCAGACAATATGTGAATGGAGAACAACAAGGACCTGAGGCTTATGTTTTTCTGCATGTTCTTCATGGTAAGTTTATGATTATGTGGTCAATTTAAAAAGGGCAGATTCTCCCTTTAAACTCAGATGATGATTGAAGAGTCTGTGATTTGTGTCTTGTGTTCAGTTTCAGTGTCTCCATCATCATCATCTTCATCATCATCTTCATCATCATCATCATCATCTTCATCATCTTCAACATCATCACAGACTGAGATCAGTCCAGGCCGCTCTGTGACTCTCTCCTGTCAGTTGTATAATGTATTCTCCTGTGATAATTGGGTCCGTCGTGAGGGAGTTGAGCTGTTGTGGGTGAATCAGGCTGGTGTTGATCTGAAGACAGACTCCAGATATCAGATATTATCATCATCAGCTCCAGATCGATATCCCTGTATCCTCACTCTGACTACAACACTCCTGAATGAAGATGACAACAGAGAGTGGAGATGTCAGCTTACTCTCAGAGATCAACTCTTGACCTCAGTCAGATACACTGTCAAGTATTCAGGTGAGAAAACACTCTTTTCTGACAGATTTGTGGAAACTTCCACAGATTGGCTCTACTCTTTCTGATGGCTTCATACGTTTTGGAGTTGTAAAATATTAGTGGTCAAAGTCATAAACTGCATAACAATCCTTATAATCCCCAATATTGGCCTCTTACATGGGTCATACATGATATATTGCATAAATCAGACGAGTGTATTAAAGCCTAGTATGACCCATGTAGGAGGTCGGCTTTAGGAATTATAAGGCTTATGTCCTTCATTCAAGCTGAAGGTTTATTTGCAGAAGCTCAACTGTGTTTCACTCTCATATAAACCAGGAATAAATGATACAGTAACACAGTAATACAGTTATACAGTAATACAGTACAGTCTCTTCTCAACTACTGCCAATCTCCTCCTGACAGCTTGAGAGTGAAGTAAGAAGATAATAGATGACAGACTCGTGCACATATTCATCATTTCTGTGATGTGAAGCTCCAGTATTATGTGATGATGATGTTGTGTATATGTGGCATTATGTGTTGAACTGAACTAACAGACGTGATCCACAGATCCAGCTGATACAGCATCAGAAACTGGAGTCAGTGTGACTGCTGGATCATTATACAGAGGTACGACACGTTCATTTATACTGACAGCTTTATAACATTAAACTATCAGTCAGTCTGTAAATGCTTCATCAATAACTGTTGATAGTTGAATACCCTTGACTTCAGTCATGTACAGTTTCTCTTCTTCCTCTCATGTTTCCTGCAGATCCTACTGTGGAATATCTATGTATTGACGGCATCTAAAACATACAACGTTTCATGTATGAAAACATTCAAATGCACAAATATTGATGAATCAATATAAAAAAAAACCTGTTACTGCGTTAGATTAAACTGAAAAGGGTCATAGCACTTGCATATTGTTGTCCTATTGTTAGTTTAACTGCTTCTGTTGTTCTCATTTGTAAGTTGCGTTGGATAAAAGCGTCTGTAATGAATGTAAATGTAATGTAATAAATGAATCCTTGAGGTTTCAATCCTGAATTGATGGAATTATCCGGCTGATTTTATTGTGGCGGGATCAAACCACTGAAGTGAGAGACTGATGATGTGTGACAGTGATCATGTGATCATGAACCGTGTGTCAATGTTTCTGCTAACGTATAAATGCTAGTGTGCTAGAACCTCACTTAACCTGAATATCTATGAATGAATAAAGCATCAAATACATTTATCTTTGGTCAAGGGTGATAGTCATTCTCCTCCTGACAGCTTGAGAGTGAAGTAAGAAGATAATAGATGACAGAGTTGTGCACATATTCATCATTTCTGTGATGTGAAGCTCCAGTATTATGTGATGATGATGTTGTGTATATGTGGCATTGTGATATTAAATAGTGACACCATAAAGTTGTGTGAAAATAACAGCCAAGATTTATTTACACATATGGATTTTATGGATATATTTGCCTACAGTGTTGAAAGTCATTTTTCTTGCGCTTCATATGTAAGCTGCTTTAAATATAATATTAATACAGTAATGGACAGACTCAGACTGTATAATCTCTCTCTGTTCTATGTGATGGAGCTGATTTGAGGATTCTTGGATCTTGTCTGTTCATTCCTGTTTTTAGCATCTTTTTTCATTTTGAATGATTGCTATACTTTTCTTAATAAACCTCTGCAGTTGTGTTTAATAAGTCTCCTTTCCTGAGATGTTTGTTAGGAATATGTTAATTCCCCTTCATGAGCTGGTAATGTCTCTGTAAGTCCACTGAAGCGAGTTGTAGTTGAGAAGCCGCTTCAATAACCGAGAGCTAGATATTGGGTCTGAAACACCTCACGACACCCTGAAGGACCCACTGAGAGGTCAGACTTGAAGCACTGTTCCTGAGATGCTCTTCTTGGTGGTTAACTGTAAGCAGCAGACAGATCCAGCAAGAGGAGAACGTCTCGGGTTACGTATGTAACCCTCGTTCCCTGAGTAGGGAACGAGACGCTGCATCAATACTCGATACTTTGGGGAATGCCTTCGGCATGAAGCGTCTGAAGTCAACTATGGAACTATTCCAATCTTGATTGGTGCAACGTCACCCGTGACGTCGCATGTGACGGTGATCCGGAAGCTACAAAAGGGTCACAGGAACCAGGAAATGTTAGCTTCTAATTGGTCAAAGCAAGTCGTTCTCAGGGGCGCGAAAAGTGTGGCCGAGGGATGCAGCGTCTCGTTCCCTACTCAGGGAACGAGGGTTACATACGTAACCCGAGACGTTCCCTTTCGTAAAGGGAACTCCCGCTGCATCAATACTCGATACTTTGGGGAACGAATACCCACGCCGCCACACTGAGAGTAAAAACGCCCTGGTATAAAGCATCTGGTACACTCACGGACGATAGAATGAGTAGAGGGCAGATCCAAACTAGCTTGTCATAAGATTTGGTGCAAGAAGGGGAGGTCTGGAGCCGGAGGCTCGACTGACCTCATGGCTGGGAGCCCCAGACAGTAGAAAATATTAGATGAGAGGTGAAGGCAGAAGCGCACCTTGTACTTCAAATATGAGTGGTTTTAGATAACCAACTGTTCTCTTAATAAAGGGAATAGCTCCTAACCCTTGATGCATAACTAGATGGACTGACTCCTCTCAGCCTGAAAGGCTATGACCTTGACCATCCGACACATGCGATGGAGGATGGAATACCTGAAGAATCTTAACATTGCCTACAAGTACCTCAGTACAGGGCAAAAATAACGTTGAGTGGCTCCCACGCTAGCAAGTAAGAGGGGGCAGCACCACCACTCTTCCAGGGAGTAAGACGAGCAGGAAGCAGACTCAATATATTCTACAGTGTATATATTCTCAGTATGGAGATCAGTGAAAAAGGGAAGGCTCTGACACGGAGATTGTGACTGGGTCTGCAGGAAGCGCTCATTCATTTTATTTTTCTTAGTCGCTTCCTGCTTATTATATGGCCATTTAACATTTAATTTAACCACTGCCCTGATTACAACCTCCAGCAACTCCTCACTAACGGGAATATGGGGTGGCGAATCCCCATATCCACGTGATTCAGTGTTAATAGATAATATCTAACTCCTCGGAGCCAGATAAATCAAACGCTGTGTCTTTAACACGGTCGGAAGAAGCCACAGCGCTGGCTTCCGAACCGTGCGCGAGACCAGTGGAGCTGGTTAATAAACACTGAGAAAGGGTCGCAACCGTCTCAGTATCATATGCCAGCCCCACGTGCGAATCACATGCATACAAGCGGCGCGCTGCCTCAACAGACGCGGGACCTGATGCACTGGAAACGCGAGCCTGATCTAATTGATCGAACAAGCTCAAACGGGAGCGGAGCTTTTTCATTGAAAACAGTTTGCACAGACAGCGCCCTCGAGCACCGCCCGTGCATGCTCCACTCCCAGACAAACTACACAAAGCGTGTGTGTGTCATCCTCGCTTAAATAACGTGGGCAAGGGGACGCACACTGCCTGAATAGCTTCTCTTTTTTCGCCATAAATAATACTCTTTTCACGGGACAAACAACACCAAATAGAACAGACAAGATGACATAGAGCGCTTGCTGAAGACCAGAAGCTAACATTTCCTGGTTCCTGTGACCCTTTTGTAGCTTCCGGATCACCGTCACATGCGACGTCACGGGTGACGTTGCACCAATCAAGATTGGAATAGTTCCATAGTTGACTTCAGACGCTTCATGCCGAAGGCATTCCCCAAAGTATCGAGTATTGATGCAGCGGGAGTTCCCTTTACGAAAGGGAACTGAGGATTCGGAGGCTCCTCTTGCCAGTCTCAGAGCTTCAATAACCGAGAGCAGGGCCGTCTCAGTTTAGTGGCGCTTCTGAAGCCAGACTGGCTGTTGTCCAGGAGGATGTTCTGTGTGAGAAATGGAGATAGTTGGTGGAAAACGACTCGTTCAAGTGTTTTAGCAAAGTGGTCCAGAAGTTCAGGGAGGCGGAAGTTAAATCAGTGGTGCTTGAGAAATACATCCCAGATCTTCCAGAGCATTTGTAGTGTTGATAAAGGAGTCTGGATCTGATATATTTCTCAAGGCTGGAGAGAGTAAAGCAGAACGTTATAATCCATGTGTAGAAACTCCCTGAAGACAGTTAATATCTGCTTTACAGACGCTCATGTGCAAATGCAGCTTTATTTTACCAAGCTGACGCTAATAATTACTTTACAATACTTTTAAAATCTGTTTTATAATTCAGGAGTCATGGATAGTGGAAACCTTTTCAGTAATGAACCAATTTTATCACTAATAATGTAATGATTTTACTTCTAGAGTTTAATGACATGCTGGAAACTGCTAAAATAAAGAAGTGAAACTAGCAGTAATGCTAAGAATAGCCTGTAAGGGTGGATTTCCTGCAGGGGTTCAGTCTGCAAGACTGCCGAATGACTAAAGAAACGTTGTCAGCAAGATGGTAGAAAACTGCACATTTCTTGTCTATTCCACCCACTGCCACTGATACCAGCGACGGAAATAAGCGCAGTTACAACAGCTAAATATGTGGGAGAGCGTTACTATAGAGAGAGATGATATTGTGTTGCAATATGAAGCACTTCAAAGTCAACACCAAATTAAACTAGTTAGCACATTATTTGTAACTGAACAGGTTTAATGACAAAATATGGTTATGGTTACACTTAAAATAGTTACAAAATAGATGATGATAGCTTATATCATTAATCTTGCCCAGCATATATGAAATATGTTACCAGAGAGAGAGAGAGAGAGAGAGAGAGAGAGAGAGAGAGAGAGAGATAGTGGAGAGAGATAGTGGAGAGAGAGAGAGAGAGAGAGAGAGAGAGAGATAGTGGAGAGAGAGAGAGAGAGAGAGAGAAAGAGAGAGAGAGAGAGAGAGAGAGAGAGAGAGAGAGAGGAGGAGGATTAAACAACTTTTATTTAGACATCATTTATATCTCATTCACAATAATAATAATAAAATTATATAATATTCAAAAAAATAAAAAAAAAAATAAAAATAAAAATACATTTTTTTTTTTTTTAAAAACCTAAGACCAATTGATCATCATGTACAACACATAGAACCTCATTGATACACCAGATTTCACAAAAAGCAGGTACATTATTTATGAGACTGTAATATGTAAATTCCATTCTCAATCTTGCTGCCACCAGACTCATACACATTACTCTAGAATTTGTTGCTGCCAACTCTAGGCCCTTGTTCTTTCTTGTTTTCCAAATGGACAATTTTGCTGTCCCTATTAGATAATTCAATAAACATACTCTCCTTCTTAATAAAAATCTATATTTCAACCCTCCTATAAATATTTTATCTGAAAATTCTTCTGTAAACCCCTGAAACCAAGTTCCAAGTAATTCGAACAAGTCGTTTAATCTATTGCATTTTAAAAACAGATGCTCTAGATCTTCACCCTCACCACAAAACCTACACTGCCCCCCCACTGCTGGGTTCAGGTGTGCCACATGCCTGTCCGTAGCTATCGCCCCATGTATGATCCTCCACTGCAGATCACCAGTTCGCTTTTCTACAGGGAGTTTGTACAGGGTCCTCCACCTGTCTCTAACAAGGAAGTCTGGTCCCAACAACTCTAGCCATCTGGAAGCTTTTTGTCTCTTCAGTGACCTCTGGTGTATCACCTTAACTGCTGTGTGGTAAAGTGCCTTCTTCGAAGCACAATCCAGATACTCCAGTTGAGGAGTCTGTAAATTCAAGATAGAATCGGCAACTTCCCCTTCATTCTCATCACGCATTAGTGACGAAATCTTGATCCTTGGAAAAACTTTCATGTCATTCTGATTTGACATTTGTCCTGTTGCTATACTTTCTCCATAAGTTCTTTGTACTGCCAGAGAAATTTCCTCCATCATTTTTGAAACAAGTCTCTGTGATCGTAAACCAGTCACTTCCTTAATATTTTCGACAGATTTCCATCCATCTTTATCCATTAGATGACCCAGCTTCACGATACCATTCCTGAGCAGACATGCTCGCACACTCACTGAGGACAAAAGTCTTGTCTGGATCATGTTGTTAAAAAACAATGGTTCCTCAGGAGCCCAGTGAATAGAACTGCTCCTATCTCTGTCCACCTTTAAAACATTCCTCCACACGTGAAACATTGTCCGATAAAAAGGTGTAATTTCAGACAAATTCATATCCTCCAGTTTCATTAAAAACAGGTGTTTATCAAGACCAAGCCCACCTGCCCTCTGCAAGATGGCACATGCTGTAGGAGTCCATAACAAGTCTTTTTGATAAAGAAATCTTTTTGCTGCTTGTAATCTGAACGCGTGGATACGACTCTTAACGTCCACCAGACCATGTCCTCCTTCGCAAACTGGCAAAAAGATCACTGATGCTCGGACCCAGTGCTCGCCATTCCAGAAAAAATTTACCAATTTCCTCTGAATTTCACATATAATGTCCTCAGGTGGATCCATGACTACACACCTGTGCCATAGTGTAGACGCTGCCAGGTTATTGGCGACCAGAACTCTCCCTCTGTAAGACAACTGTGGTAATAGCCATTCCCACTTAGACAATCGGGCAGACACCTTATCCAGCATACCCTCCCAATTCTTCATTTGATATTGTCTATTGCCTATAAAAACTCCCAACACTTTTAAACCTTCCCTTCCCCATCTCAAGCCACCTGGAAGTTGTGGATATCCTACCCCGTCCCACTGACCCATAATATAACCCTCACTTTTCTCCCAATTTACTTTGGCAGTGGACGCTTTTTCATAAAGCTTAATATTCTCATTTAAACTTCTAATATCCTCTTGCCTTGTGATAAACACCGTAATATCATCTGCATAAGCAGACAAAACTAATTTAACACTTTCACTTCCATTTTGAAATAACACACCTTGTAAATGTTTTTTTAATCTATGTAAGAGAGGTTCAATCATTAGGCTATACAGCTGCCCAGACAATGGACAGCCTTGTCTTATCCCTCTACCAAGAGGCACTGGAGCACTAAGACCCCCACCAGCCTTTACCATGATAAACACATCGGAATACAACAATTTTACATATGATAAAAAGTTTTCACCAAAACCAAAATGTTTTAAAACATTAAACAGATACCCATGATCCACCCTGTCAAATGCCTTTTCTTGGTCTAATGATACAATCCCAAGATCACTATTATTAAGGTGGCTAAAGTCAACTAAATCTCGTAACACAAATATATTGTCTATGATAGATCTCTCTGGGACACAATACGTTTGATCTTTATCAATCAAAAACCCTAAACAATGCTTAATTCTATTAGCCAGACATTTTGACAGTATCTTATAATCCAGACATAGTAGGGACACTGGTCTCCAAGTTTTCAATAAACATAAATCCCCTTTTTTTGGTAGCAGTGAGAGGACAGCACGTCGACATCTTAACGGGAGTGATTTTTCTTTAAAACAATTTAAAAATACTTCATACAAATCCACTCCAACTAGATTCCAAAATTGCTTATAAAATTCAACTGGCAATCCGTCTATTCCTGGAGACCGACCTGAAGACAGTTGCTGCATTGCCTCTGTGAGTTCCTTAAAAGTAATTTCATTATCCAGCAATTTCTTATGTCCATCTGGTAACTTTGGTAAATCAAGCAGTAATTCCTCAGTACTTTTAGAGTCACATGATTCTTTACTATATAATGACGCATAAAAGTTCACTGCCATTTTTCTGATTTCCACCGGATCAGAGGTTATAGTTCCATTTGCACGACGAAGATGATACATCTGTTTCTGTTGAACATTTTTCTTTTCCAGGTTAAAAAAAATAAGAACTAGGAGCGTCCATATCTTTAATCGAGCAAAACCTTGCTCTAATCAGTGCTCCCTTAGCCCGTTCCTGTAAAAAAGATCCAAGTTCCATTCTCTTCTTTTCCAAAAAGTCTTTCTGCACAATTCCAGGATTATCCATAATTTCTTTTTCTAACTGCACAATGTCTCTTTCCAGTCTTTGTACTGTTACTTTAATTTGAGATGAGGTATGCAAGGTATAATTCTGACAAAAAACTCTTATGTGGGCTTTTCCCACTTCCCACCACTGACTAATATTCTCAAAAAAACTCTTTTTCATTTTCCACTCATTCCAAAACATTGTAAATCTTTCACAAAACAAAACATCTTGTAACAGTTTAACATTAAAATGCCAATAATATGTACGTCTTGACAATTCTTTTATGTTAAGATCTAAACCAACCATATGATGATCTGAAAAGGCATTTGGTGAATGAAAAACATTCATTATTCTGTTGTTCCATATTTTTCCAAGATAAAACCGGTCCAATCTAGCCCCACACACAATATTGTCAGTCACTTTAACCCATGTGTACTGTCTTTCCATTCCATTCCTTACTCTCCATATATCTACCAAACCTCTTTTTTCCATTATTTTGGATAGTACTAAACTAGATTGATTATGAGGTTCTTCACCATTTCTATCAACAGTGAAATCTGTTGTACAGTTCCAGTCTCCCCCTACAATAATACACACACCATCATCAATTTTCTTAAGAGATTCATTCAGTTTCATAAAAAACCTCACCCTTTCTGACCCATTATTTGGGGCATATACATTTACAAAAGCAAACAAAAAACCTTCAAACTCTTTTTTTGTTATTATAATCCTCCCCTTTTCAATTTCCTCAACATTTAAAATATTAACATTCAAATTCTTTGAAAATAAAATAGCAACTCCAGCACTATTATTTGACCCATGACTTAAGACGAGCTTTCCACCCCACCACATACCCCATTCTATTTCATTATTATTATCAGTATGTGTTTCCTGTAAAAATGCAACATTAATCTGTTTTATTTTCAAAAATTCTGAAACCATTGCCAATTTCTTCCTGTCCCTACCCCCATTTATATTTAAGGAACCAACCCTCAAACACTCCATAGAAAAATGAAAGAATAAAAGGGATAGAAAAAGAAACCATTGTAAGAGAGACACCCTGTGCAACTTAATCATTGCTTAATAGTTTGAAGCACGAGATTTACCCTGACGTAATTTCGTTAAGAGTTTCTTCAAACGAAATCTCTTCTTCTTACTTAGTTCGTCATGGCTTACCGTTCTCTGTAGCATAATAACTGAAGCAATAAACTTATCCACATCTGGGAAAAAGTCATTTACTTCAACTATCTTACCAAAAGTTACATCCAAGAAATCATTTATTTCCTGCAATGTATACAATTCTCCCATAACTTGGGAACCAAATTCAGAAATTTCCGAACAAGCATCGTCATCCACCATCTCATTGTCATCATTACTCATTTCAAAGCCCTGTGATGTTTCAGGTTGTGGCTCAATTTCACTTCCACCAGCCTCACTAATCACAATTTCTTCACCTACTCCACTTACTTCTGCTGTCACTGTAACTTCATCAGCCCTCATCATTCTCTCAGTATCCCTACTTTGGTTCACAACAACAGTAGGCTCCTCACTAGGCCTCACACTATCACCCACAGCAACGCCACCATCATGTACTTCACTCACAGCCTGAGGCTGTATTCCTCGATCTATTTCACGATTCCCATCATCAACATTCTGCTGCGTATTCTCAACATTCTGCTGCTTATTCTCAACATTCTGAGCCTTATGTGGACATGCAACCCTCTTATGCCCAATGTCTCCACATTCAAAGCATTTATTATTCCCGGTACTCGCATACACCAGATACGACTTTCCTTCATGCCCCAGTCTAAAAGAAACATTCAAATCTTGTTCATTCAGAAACATAAAAACTTGTCTTCTAAATGATAACACGTGCTTCAAGGCCTCATTTTTGCATCCAAGAGAAATCATTTTAACTGGACTAGCAAACTTTCCGTAACTCGCAAGAGCTCGTTCAATTTCACTATTCTTAATGAATGGCGGCACATTTGATATCGTCACTCTAGTAGTAGGTGTAACCAGCGGTGAAACAGTAATAAAGGTACCACTTACCACAATGCCGTTGCTTATCAGACGATTAACCAAATTTTCTTCTTTCACGAAAATCACCACCGCCTTATTCATTCGAGAAGCCGAGCAAATATTGTCGTAGCCGATCTGCTCCCCAGCCGCGATCAATACATCCTCCACATTTACGCCAGGTTCCGCCATGCACCTGACCCCATGACGGAGCGTGAGAGACGCTGCACTCCCCTCAGGAAGGGATGCCATCTCAGCTCCGTCAAACTTTCCAAACAACTCACGAAAACTTTCAGCTCACCTATCCAATATAATTAATTCCTTACTTATCCGTCATAACTTCCAAGTGAAAGAAATAAATGAAAAAAGGAAATAGGAAAAACCGCCCTCTCACCGCGTTCACCCGCACTCACACACACCCAAACGCTCCCCGCATGCAGAGAGAGAGAGAGAGAGAGAGAGAGAGAGAGAGAGAGAGAGTAAAACAAGTACATCACTGTAACGGTTTAGATGTTATGGGAAGAAGGAGGCGGGAACCGGCGGACATTCAAACATATTTAATCAAAATAAAACAAATACAAAATGAAAGTAAAAGCCAGCAGCCCCTCACGGACGACTGCTGGCAACACCAAACAGAAAACAAAACACAACATCAAATAAAATCAGGCCTGTCCTCTCTCGCTCTTCACTGTCGTCGCTCCTCCTTTATGCTTCCGCTCCTCCGTGAGAGATGCGAGACCGGTGCGTCGCGCAGGTGTCGCTCATTTGCAATCACGCCACCGGCCTCGTGCCGTCCTCCCACGGCCCTCGACCTCGTCCTGCTCGCCACATACCCCCATCGCCCCTCGCAGGCCGGGGGGTACCACCGAGGCTGCGCCTACTCCCCCCCCCCCCTCCCGTGTGGGGACCGATCACGGCGGCTGCGGTACCTGGGGGTATGGACAGACGAGGCGAGAGAAAAGGAGACGGAAGCATGAGGAGCGACAGAGACGAGAGAGGGGAGAGAGGAGAAACAAACAAACAAACAAAAAAAATTCTTGATCCGGTTCCCGGACACACTGCCGCTCGGTCCTCAACCAGCTGAGAGTCACTCGCGGTGCCATGCGATGGCACTGGACATCCGTTGGGGGACGGCTCGACGCTCCTCCGCCTCCTGGCGGACGGCGATGGCTCCTCCGATCGAGGGCAGCTGGCAGCGAGCCTCCCGTCCCCTGCTCCGCCCCCATCATGGCCGACGGCAACAGGCTCCGGCCCACGGCGAACGGGAGCGACTCCTCCGCTCCCTCGCGGATGGCAGCCATCCCTCCTCGACCCAGGAGGACGGCAGCGAGCTCTCCGTCCCACCAGATCTTCTTTCGATCCAGCACCATCGCCTCGGGCAGCAATCGGCGGCAGACGCTCCCTCGTGCTGCCCGACCTCCTCAGCACCGCGATACCTCCCAGCAGCGAGGGCTCCCCGACAGCGTGTCCCTCCTTCCTCCCGGGTTTCGGCACCAATGTAACGGTTTAGATGTTATGGGAAGAAGGAGGCGGGAACCGGCGGACATTCAAACATATTTAATCAAAATAAAACAAATACAAAATGAAAGTAAAAGCCAGCAGCCCCTCACGGACGACTGCTGGCAACACCAAACAGAAAACAAAACACAACATCAAATAAAATCAGGCCTGTCCTCTCTCGCTCTTCACTGTCGTCGCTCCTCCTTTATGCTTCCGCTCCTCCGTGAGAGATGCGAGACCGGTGCGTCGCGCAGGTGTCGCTCATTTGCAATCACGCCGCCGGCCTCGTGCCGTCCTCCCACGGCCCTCGACCTCGTCCTGCTCGCCACAATCACCCATTGGACACCATTCAAAACCAACACAAACTGGAATGTTATTCGGCACTAAATCGAGAGTACACTGTTGCGAACTACCTAAACATAGTGAGTGATGAGAAGCTCAGGAAAACCCTGACGATGTACAGACTCAGCGAGCACAGCCTGGCCATCGAGTGTGTGTGTGTGTGTGTGTGTGTATAGTAATTGTAGTCTGACTACAAGTATATTAAAATGTAATGTAATCTAATTACAAGTGCTATATTTGGAATCTGATTATTTAATCCGGATGTTCCTGGATCCCGGGTTTACATCCAACACTCAATACATGAAGCTTGTTGCATTTTTATACCGCTGTAACACATAAATCATTCTCAGACATAATCATAATCTGTTTAAATTAAACATTGCCCTTACCTTTCAGATTAGGGATGTCTGATGTCTATTCAGGGTCCTCGGCGGAGCACACACACACACACACACGCGCACACAGACACACACCCGCGCACACAGACACACACGCGCGCACACAGACACACACACCCGCGCACACAGACACACACACCCGCGCACACAGACACACACACGCGCACACAGACACACACACACGGGCACACAGACACACACACACGCGCACACAGACACACACACGACGGAGCCTCGAAACAGATCAATCTGGAGTTCGAATGCACTGGGTGTTCGCTAGCATTAATATTTCATTACTAAATTCATGAAATATTAATAGGGAAAATTACTCAGAGACTTGTTTAACAAGTTTTACGAATCACCACAACATGACTTTGTTTTATTAAAAAGATTCAGAATAATAAACACATGAGAGTCTTCACCCGAGTTGTGGACCCGAAAAAACCCTCACAAAAACCCTCTTTTTTGGGCCGCCTTCTATCTATGGGCTGTCATCTTAGTACACTTAATTCACTAACATAAGCTTGTGAAAGCACATATTCAGATTTTCTACAGATTGTATCACCCTTGTCTTACGCAGCACACACACCAAAAGCTCTATATGGAAAGTTCCCCTGTTCCCTTTGACCTCTCTTCGGCTTCACACCTTTTCTATCTGTGAATCTAGAGATGCTCCAAGTCCTCTTCAGAAACACATGTGGTTTTAACACCCTGAAACATGTCCTGTACGTATAGCTACACACACACACACACTCTCTTCCTATGACCCTTAAAGGGATAGTTCATAGTTTATACCAACCTTCTTTAAAATATCATCTTTTGTGTTCAGCAGAAGAAAGGAAATCATACAGGTTTTAGTTCATAGTGTCTCTCAAACATCTGATGATGAAGAATTATCTTCATATTAAGAGTGTGTCAGTGATTTGAACAGCTCTCTGATAAAGACTAATAGTTTATTCTGGAGAGTGTGTTGTTTGCTTTAAGTCAGGAAAAATACTATGATTTAAAACTTCTGCTTTTTATGCTGGTGTGTTTTATGTTTCATTTATTAATATATATCATAATGATCACTGAGATATACTGTGTTTCAGGAACCAGTGGAGATGATCGTGTGTTCATCAGTTCTGGTGAAAATGTCTCTCTGTCCTGTAATAAAGCTCTTTCTGACTGCAACTCAACTACATGGGCCTACGATAACAGATTCAGAGATTCAGATGTTGATCTGATTACTGGAGGGATAAAGAATAAAGACACAGAGAGACATGAGAGACTGAGTCTGGAGTCTGACTGCTCTCTGAACATCAAGAACGTCACAGGAGAAGATTATGGATATTACAGATGCAGACAATATGTGAATGGAGAAACTAGAAGTAATGCTAAGAATAGCCTGTAAGGGTGGATTTCCTGCAGGGGTTCAGTCTGCAAGACTGCCGAATGACTAAAGAAGCGTTGTCAGCAAGATGGTAGGAAACTGCACATTTCTTGTCTATTCCACCCACTGCCACTGATACCAGCGACGGAAATAAGCGCAGTTACAACAGCTAAATATGTGGGAGAGCGTTGCTGTAGAGCAGGGCTATTCACTTAGCTTCATTCGAGGGCCGGATTATTAAATCGAAATGTTGAGGAGGGCCGGTGGGTTTAGCTGATTTATTGAAACATTATTTATTACTTATTGAAACATAACAGTATCAATAAATAAGCTAAAGTAAACCTAAAAAAAATATTGTATATACTTGGAAATGCGATACCCAACATTATGCAGATTTATGAGTCTTTAATAAATAACTTATTTACAGCTATGTACAAAAATATGAATTACACAAGATCATAGCTATTGGTAAGAAGTATTTTATTTATAATTATTATAGGTTTAAATGAAATATTCTGACAGTGAGACTTGATAACCACAGGTAAAACCATGCATGGCTACTCATTCACTACCACTGTATAACAAAATGCCTAAACACAGGTAAAAACTATACACAAAATGAATTGTATATTCCTCTACCCACCTGATTAATCTACTGCAATATAAATTACTATAAGATAGTATTCAATTTAAATATTCCACATTGCTACCCAAACCATAGTAAATTACTACAGTACATTCCTGGTAAATGTTTGTAAAGGTGGTGATTAGGGGATTTAAAGTCTTCTAACTTCATTCATGGCACAATGTTTCTGCTGTTTACCTCATCAGTTGTGTTGGGAATGTTGAGGCCGCTCGGGTAGAATGGTATTAAAGGCAGCACTGAAATCTACAAACAACATCCTTACATAGGAGCCAAGAGAGTCGAGATGGTCCAGAGCATAATGCAGGCCTAAGTTGACTGCATCATCAACTGAGCGGTTTGCCCTGTAAGCACACTGCAGTGGGTCAAGATGGGGAGCTGTGATGGGTTTGAGATGGAACAGAACCAACCGCTCAAGACATTTCATGACCACTGATGTAAGGGCCACCGGTCTGTAGTCATTCAGGCCCATGGCATTGTTTTTCTTCTGTACTGGAATAATGGTTG
The DNA here is from genome assembly GCF_964197995.2 of Scardinius erythrophthalmus. NCBI lineage: Eukaryota > Metazoa > Chordata > Actinopteri > Cypriniformes > Leuciscidae > Scardinius > Scardinius erythrophthalmus. The sequence continues at coordinate 2,980,543 of NC_138221.1, read as the reverse complement.
ATGACTTAAAACAACTCGGAACCTTACATAAGACAATTGACTGATTAAAAATGTCTGTAAAAACTGGAGCGAGCTGACTAGCGCAGTGCTTCAGGGTGGCAGGCGAAATCCCATCGGGCCACCTGCTTTCCTTACATTCTGCCGGCTAAATAGCCGGTACACATCCTTCTCCTCAATATTAAACTATTGGCTTCAATGACCCCTATGAGACCTTTCTCAAACACAAAACCAGTCCCGATTTCATTTCTGGAAGCCGGGATAATGAGCAAGCACTGTTATTGCATTCAGATATCAAATACAGACATTAGAGAATACATGAAAAGAACATTTCAGGAATCACACTGGTAACTTCTATAACAAAGTATAATCTCCAGAGAAGTCATTCAACTCATTTGATATTTAGAAGTAAAAATATTGATTAATACCTTGATTATAATCATTCATTACATATACATTGAAGCAGCAGTGGATTCCAATCCACCCCATTCAATCTCCTCTTTAGAGACACTCATGTAGTGTGTGCAAATACTTTTTGATTTAACAAGCTGGAGCTGATGTTACTTTAGAATGTAATGATTTTATTTCTAGATTTTAATGGCATCCAGAAAATGAAGAAGGGAGACTAACAGCAGAAATACTCTCATGTGCAAACTATATCCTTCAGAGCTAATATCCATCGTTCAGAGCAGATGTGTCTTCTCAGACATGTTTCACACACACGTTACACAACCTTCACTGTGGGATTGTGTAACTAAACAGTAACTCTAGCAGGGTTTCAACACTCAGTTGTTCAGATGAGAGGAAGTTAATAACCACAGGAGGAGCTGATGAAATCTCTAACTAGACACAACAAACTGTGTTGGTGCTTCGAAGCTTTTGACACAGTGCTGAACTTCACCATTTGGTGGTCAATAATAATTCCTACACCAACTGTGTCATTCAAATGTTTTGTTCAATGGGATGTCATTGTAAGGTTTATTTGTATATTTAATGAGCATATTTGTCATTAGCAAGAAGGCAGGCCAAATTTCAGTGTATTGCACAATATGAGGACAATAAAGACTTTCTGTTCATCATTGTTACTCACCTTCTAAATACAGGGCCCTATTTTAACGATCTGAAACGCAAGTGTCAAAGCGCAAAGCGCAAGTAACTTTGTGGGCGGGTCTTGGCGCTGTTGCTATTTTCCCGGCGGGATAAATGACTCTTGCGCCCGGCGCAAATCTAAAATGTGTTGGTCTGAAGAGCTTCATTATTCATAGGTGTGGTTTGGGCGTAACGTGAAATAAACCAATCAGAGCGTCATCTCACATTCCCTTTAAGAGCAGGCGCACTTTTTCTAAAGCGGATTCCTATTATAACGGCGGATTTGCCAGGAGCGGTTCACAGCCGAGGAGAGCAACGCTCTCGTCAGGGACGTTGGGGATAGAGAAACCCACCCAAATTAACTTCGGTTAAAAAGGCGTATGATAATTTGGGTAAATGTGTAAGCTAGATGTATGCTTTTATAATACATTGTCTGTCTGTCTATCTATCTATCAATCTATCTATCTATCTATCTATCTATCTATCTATCAGTCTATCTATCTATCTATCTATCTATCTATCTATCTATCTATCTATCTATCTATCTATCTATCTATCTATCTATCTATCTATCTATCTATCTATCTATCGTAATAATGTATGATTTGCAAAAATGGAAAACGGCTGCTTCTGTGTAGATGAGAGAATCAAAGTGTATGCACGTTGAGAACACGCTACATTGATTATGGCCAAGCATGCGCCCTTAAAATAGCATATGAATAACATGCGCAACGCGCCACTGACTCTAAACTATTTTTTCCTGGTTAGTGGCGCAATTGTTTTCTAAACCTGCAAAATAGCATGAAGGAACGTTTGCGCCGAAACACGCCTCCTCTTTTGCGCTGAACCGCCCAGGGAGCGCAAGTTCATTCCCTAGTTTAGCGACGTGCTTCTGTGGAGGGAAAAGCGCGCTTTGCGCGGGTGCAAAATAGGAATGACACATGCGTCGGTGTATAAAGTCAATTGCGCTGGGTGCAAGATAGGGCCCATTATGTTTAATAATGTTTTAAATTGTCCAGTAATTCCAGCAACTGGACTCGTTTCCATCCTTTCTGGCCTCTTCTGCACTTGAAGCCATTGCTTTCATCTGATTCAGCGACTGTCGATCTGCATTTCTGTTTGCTTTACTCTGCTTACATTTTCAACCCTTAGCAATAATAAAAGAGTTTTCCATTTGGGCTGTACCTGTAGTTGTACAGTCAAGATTGATTTTCCTTGATTTAATGTGCTTGTGTGGAGATTTGCTGTACGACAATTGTTTATTTCACAGCACTTCATATGTGGGAGTATGCAAAGATATATATTGTCAAGCAGAGGCATGAAAAATAACCACTTATAAGCATTGATTCATTCATTCACATGTTTATTCAGTTAAAATAATAACTGCACAATGGTGGATTCTTTCACTATTGCATGAATATGTGCAGTGTGATTTACATTGTGGCATTACATTACAAGCGCAAACTATTTAACTAGTCATAGTAATGGTGGGGGAAATGATTTAATGGAAACAATTACATGGTTTCAGATATTTTTAAAAACAATACAATCATTATAGTAAATATAAACTGGTTTAGTTGGTTCTTTGTAATATAATCAGTAAAGAATCATTATAAAGGCCATGTTCAACAGAATATTGAGTAGTAATCTTATCCAATATTAAGAAAGTTAATATTTTTTCCATTATTTCAATTTATTATTTGTATTAGTTAAACCAGCAACCACAATTAGCCGGGGCTTTTCTATTTTTACCACGGTTTATTTGCAGTAAAATCACAGTCCTGTTAATCTGCAAAAAGAAAAAACGTGGTGTCTGCATAAAAGCCATTATCAAAGTTACTTTAAAGGGATTTTTAAGGAATAACCACAATCCTTAAGGTTAAACCATGCCAGCGAACGCTACGAAGCGGACCAAATGCGGACGCAAGCGGACGTTCGGGACAGCTTTTATTATTATTAAAGGTTGTACAAAATAGAAAAAGCCACCGCTCATCCGTCAATAAAGGTGCTGCTAAGCTAAATCATCACTGAAAATTGTACAAATACAGCAGCCGCACACTCAAACACAGATGCCTGAAGAAGGTCGCAAAACCGAAAGCTTGCTAATAAATTGATCTTGCACAATGTTTGAGTGTGCGGCTGCTGTATTTGTACAATTATTATTAAAGGTTAAAAATAACAACTCAAATGAAATATAATAGGGTTTTTATTCTAATAATGTTATAATATTTTAACGATATATGCAGACAAATATAATAAATATGTAATATAGTGCACATATTTAGCAAAATAGCTATTTTTTTCTTGCCAACTAGCGTGCTATGGTCATTAATGTTCCTGAGGTAAATGTACGTCACGTGTAGGTTATAGTGTTCTCCAGCTGTTATTGAGCTCTTCCGCAGGTGAAAAACACTGACTGATGGATATTATGTATGAGGGATTTACATTTCAGTAAGTTGTACTGTATCTTTCAACACACCTATTGTTCATTCGTGTTTATTATCGCACACCCCTAACTGTATCACGCCAAAATGACGGCTGAAGCGCCACCTAGTGGCTGTTTCCAAAAAAGCATCAAAGTTTCGCTTCTTGTTCTTCTATACTCTTTGGTTTTACATGCATTTTGTGTTTCACATAGGCTGTGTGTGAATAGGCTATGACCGTCAGATGCTCCTGTCAGTCACAGTCATGATCACTGAGGCTTCATCAAGATCCTGAATGAGTTTTCTATCTGAGAGTGTGCGCTCACCAGGTTTGCGTTTCTGAATCCCCCTTTTCTTCATACTGAGAGGACGAGGTATGAAGACCCCCCCCCCCCCCCCCCCCACACACACACACACACACACACACACACACACAATTTGCTTTATTGGCATGACTGTAAATACAATATTGCTGAAGAAGAACAAGACAATTATAACAATTTAAATTGAAATAAACAGTGTAACAAATTAGAACATGTGTGAACACTTGATCCCACAGTGCTTTAACATATACTGAGGGTCACTGTGGTTCTCTGTCTCCATCTGCTGGTTACACGTGTTACTAAAGCCTCTCTGTGTGTGTGTGTGTGTTCAGGTGTGTGTTTGTTCTGCTGTAGGATAAAGTATAATAATAATAATAATAATAAATAATGTAAGTAAATGGAGTCTCACCCCGCAGTGTTTCCAGTATTGTCCGCAGGCGTTGTAGAGCAGCTTTCCCTCAGCATCCCGTCTCCAGCAAGGCGTTGTGCTCGTCGAACACCACAAATCATCTATTACACAAAAAGTCATGTAAAATATATATATTTTTTGGCTGCAATTAAAAAACATACTACAATAATAAAAAAAATTGAAAATAAAAAAAGCAAAACCTACTGCAAACAATGAAACATAAAAAAAGAAAACATCATGAATACATTGCAATAATAGAAAATAGTGCCAAATAAAAATAGAGTACAAAAAGTAATGAAAAATAAACAATAAAATTGCTGCAATTAAAAACAAAAACTGCAATAGCAAAACATAATGCAAAATATTAAATAAATTTGCTGCAAACACTGGGACATTAAAACAATGAAAACATCACAAACGTATTGCAATAATAAATAACACTGAAAAATAAAATAAAACTGCAAAAACGTATGCAAAATAAACAATGCAAAAATAAAAATCTGAAATATAACACTGAAATACTAAAAATCATGCAAAAAAAGAAACGCTGAAATTACAAAATTAAAACATGCTGAAAACACTGCAATAAAAATAGTACAAAATAAAAACTGCAATAAAACATTATATAACAAAATAATAAACTTGCTGCAACTGAAACACTGAAATAAAATTAAAACATGCTGAAACTATTGCAATAATACAAAAATTTAGCAAAATAATAAAAAAACACTGCAAAAATAAATATCTAATAATTTGTTATATAAATATTGATTTAATCTGTGTTGCACGTACAAGTTCTTATTCATAATTAAAATATCTGTGGCTTTACCTCGTGTCTCTGATAAACGTTCATGTGACTAACAAACCCTGATTCACCAAATTAAGACGATACAGAAAGTGATATATATATATATATATATATATATATATATATATATATATATATATATATATATATATATATATATACAATTTTATGCACATGTTGATTTTAATGTCCTCCCCTTATTTTATGCAAGATGAAGAGAAATGTGCAGAGAAAGGCAGAATATTGGGTGTAAGTTTTACGAAATGAGAGGAAGGTGTTATTAGAAAAAGCTTTATCTTCAATAGCAAGCTATATTAATATATGAATTCCTTTAAACATGATTACACGCTGACAGTATTGTTGTAAGCAGTTTAAAGGCCTCTTCACACCAAGGATAAGTCCACTCTGCAGCTATTTAACACATAATGACACAGAGGAACAATCTCGTTGGAATCACTTTCAGAAATGTTGTTTTAGGGTTAGAGTGGGTGCAGTTAAGGTTATTAGTGGGTAGGTTTTAGTGTCAGGGTGGATATACCTATTACCCTTAAGTAGGTTTAGGTCCAAGGTGGGTATGACCGTAGGGTTTTCTAACGGCTAGATTTAAGGGCTAGGGTGGGTATATTAATAGGGATTACCGTGGGGTAGGTTTAGGGTATAGCTAGAGTTGATATAGCCATAGGAATTCTCAAGGGTAGGTGTTTTAGGGCTAGAGTGGGTACCATCCCTGGGTTTTCTATTGGGAAGGTGTAGGACTAAAGTATTTTTGGGAAGGATTCAGATCTGGAAGGACAAATTGAGCCAAGGCTCTTTTGTCTAATTCCTTGATCATCATGTTCCCTTCCCTTTTTGGTGTGTTGAGTGAGTGACAGTAGTCTGTAGTGTGTGTGTGTGTGTGTGTGTGTGTGTGTGTCACCTGTCTCTGCGCGGGTCTGAAAGTGAAAGTGACACGTGACGGCCAAGTATGGTAACCCATACTTGGAATTTGACCTCTGCATTTAACCCATCCAAGTTAATGCACACACATTAGGAGCAGAGTAGTGAGTAGTTAACACACACACACTGCGAAAGTGGATACACACACCCAGAGCAGCGGGCAGCCTTTGTGTGGCGCCCGGGGAGCGATTAGGGGTTAGGTGCCTTGCTCAAGGGCACCTCAGTCATTTCCCACCGGCTCTGGAATCGAACCAGCAACCTTTGGGTTACCAGTCCAACTCCCTAACCACTAGTCCTTGACTGCCCCCAGTTGAAGTATCCGCTCGTGTCGCTGGATTCTGACGGTCCTGGTTTCTCACACAGTTCCACCGACTCAATTGCCCCGAAGCGGCTGAAGACGTGTCTGAGAACATCCTGCAAACACAACACACACATCTGTGTGTAACAACAACAACACACACATCTGTGTGTAACAACAACAACAACATACATCTGTGTGTAACAACAACACAAACACACATCTGTGTGTAACAACAACAACAAATCACTGGCCAAATGCATCATGTAAAAGTGTGTGAATGTACGTGATCTGACTGGAATGGACAGCGCACTGCATCATGGGACACCTTGTTCTGCAGTGTGAGTGTGTGAGAGAGTTGTTTGTGTTGTAGAAGAAAATTGCATCATCGTCCACCCTAAATAGGCAGAGCAATAATATTGTTGAATATTAAATGTCCACAACTAAGCAAGCCAAAAGCCAAGGCAACAGTGGCAAGGAACCAAAACTCCATCAGTGACAGAATGGAGAAAGAAACCTTGTGAGAACCCAGACTCAGTCACTCAGTTCTCCCCTGGCTAACGAGCGAACAGTGTATGATTATGATCCAGGCAGCATTACAGGTCAGAGGTCAGATTGGTCGTGTCGATGAGGCCTTCACAGGGCTGATGAGGCTGGCACTTCAGGATGCGTCATGGTTGGGTCCAGGTGCAGATCCTTCATCGGCTCTGGATACGGCCTGGATCCGGCGGAAGAGGAGAGACAGGTTGACACTTCAGGACTGCGCTGTCGTCGCGTCCAGGCAGTCCCGGCTCCAGGACAAACTACTTGGGGGGGCTTTTACAATTTTTAGGTGGGCTTGCGTGACGACGACAGGGGGGGTGGGGGTGGGGGTGGCGGGGTTAATAAGACGTGCGCGAAATGTGATTGGAAATATTTCGTGGGTATATCGCGGCGAAATGTGATTGTTGTCCATCATTCTGCGCAATTGTTGAAAAAGAAAAACGTTACGTCGCAACATTTGCCATGTTTGCGTTTTAAACTATGAAGGCGAGCACTTTGAGCGAAGGTGAGTTATGTCGGTGGAGAAGTACTATCAAATACCATTCAATTTTTCACTATAGAAAGTGAAACTAAAAACTGACCGATGAGAGCTGAATCTACTTAACATGTGCTGATAACGTATAGGCCTAACCTTAATTTATTTTCTTAATATTTCTCTTGTGGCCCATGGTGAAAAAAATGAGAATTATTTCATGTTAAACACGTTGTTTTTTAAATGAGGACTAATATAACATCTTCATCACTGCACGTCGGTTATGCAGTGATGCGCTATGAGATTATTGCGGGGCTAATTAATTGTAGCCTAATATTGATTTGATAATAAAAGTAGCCTAATAATTGTAACAGACCTTATGTTTGATTGTGTATATGCACATTAATTCTGGATGTGCTGGCGCTCGTTCTATGTGTGCAATGCATTTTAACCTCGGGGCTAGTAGATAGGCAATTAAGGTCATGCATTGCGTACTTGGGGTGTCACGGTCTTCGGATTTTCCTCTCACATGTGTGTGAAAAGACGTTTATAGCCTAAAGTAAAGTACAGTTCAGGCAGTTCTCGTTTATTGTTATCTTATTCATAAAGTGTTTAGGCGAACCCTGCACGAACGCTCAGTCACATAATCATCATTCAGATCACCGCAAGGGGGGCTTGAGATCATCTTAGGGGGGCTAAGCCCCCCCAAGCCCCCCCTTGACGCCGGGCCTGCGTCCAGGCACTGGTCCTTCATCGGATCTGGATTCGGCCTGGATCCGGCGGAAGAGGAGAGACTAGTTGACACTTCAGTACTGCGTTGTCGTCGCGTCCAGGCGCAGGTCCTTCATCGGCTCTGGATTCGGCCTGGATCTGGCGGAAGAGGAGAGACTGGTTGACACTTCAGGACTGCGTTGTCATCACGTCCAGGCGCTGGTCCTTCATCGGCTCTGGATACGGCCTGGATCCGGCGGAAGAGGAGAGACTAGTTGACACTTCAGGACTGCGTTGTCATCGCGTCCAGGCGCTGGTCCTTCATCGGCTCTGGATACGGTCTGGATCCGGCGGAAGAGGAGAGACTAGTTGACACTTCAGGACTGCGTTGTCATCACGTCCAGGCGCTGGTCCTTCATCGGCTCTGGATACGGCCTGGATCCGGCGGAAGAGGAGAGACTAGTTGACACTTCAGGACTGCGTTGTCATCGCGTCCAGGCGCTGGTCCTTCATCGGCTCTGGATACGGCCTGGATCCAGCGGAAGAGGAGAGACTGGTTGACACTTCAGGACTGCGTTGTCGTCGCGTCCAGGCGCTGTTCCTTCATCGGCTCTGGATACGGCCTGGATCTGGCGGAAGAGGAGAGACTAGTTGACACTTCAGGACTGCGTTGTCGTCGCGTCCAGGCGCTGGTCCTTCATCGGCTCTGGATACGGCCTGGATCCGGCGGAAGAGGAGAGACTAGTTGACACTTCAGGACTGCGTTGTCGTCGCGTCCAGGCGCTGGTCCTTCATCGGCTCTGGATACGGCCTGGATCCGGCAGAAGAGGAGAGACTAGTTGACACTTCAGGACTGCGTTGTCGTCGCGTCCAGGCGCTGGTCCTTCATCGGCTCTGGATTCGGCCTGGATCCGGCGGAAGAGGAGAGACTGGTTGACACTTCAGGACTGCGTTGTCGTCGCGTCCAGGCGCTGGTCATTCATCGGCTCTGGATACGGTCTGGATCCGGTGGAAGAGGAGAGACTAGTTGACACTTTAGGACTGCGCTGTCGAAAGAATGAATCAGTCAAGCCTAACCTTAACCAAAGCTCATCATGCAAAACCTGGACTGTTATCATCATCACGAGCGAATATATACATATGTTATTACATTTATAAACGTTAATGAACTGATTGTTACCAGTAAAGCCTCCGGGAATGATCCACCCGGACGGCGCCATCTTCGTTTACACGAGTCACCGGAAACAGAGATGCAATGGCTGCTGGGAACTGTAGTTCCACTGAGGAATTGCGCTGAATGTGAAAATGTCGTCATCAGAAGAATATGATATGGAAAGTTTCTGTTGTGCTCTAAAAGTACTAAAAATATCGTTACAATATTTACATTGTACAATAACTGGTAGATTACTGTTTTTATTATCGCTTGACACAAATTTTTAATAAATTTATTGTGATTTGAATCCGATTTTGATTCAATATCGATTAATTTCGATAAATATTAGGCACAGATACATGTTAATTTTTCTCAAGAAACAAAATCTCTCACCTAATGCTGTAAATATAATGCCCTGTCAGCTTTTAAAGGTTAAAAATAACAACTCAAATTAAATATATAATAGGGTTTTATTATAATTATATAATATTTTAAAGGGATACTCCACTTTAAAATGAAAATTCTGTCATCATATACTGACCCTCATGTTGTTTCAAACCTGTATGAGTTTCTTTCTTCTGCTGAACAGAAAGGAAGATATTTAGAAGAATGTCAGTAACCAGACAGTTTCTGGTCCCATAGTAGGAAAAAAATATACTATGGAAGTCAATGGGACCAGAAACTGTCTGGTACTTACATTAAATTAAATAAAACAGAATAATCCTCACATTTTCGGTGATTCCCTAGTTTGTCGAGAGCCGGAGGCGGCACGAAATTTGATGGAGGCGGCCGCCTCATAATCCTCTATGCAGGAAAAACCCTGGTAACGTAACGCGTAAATAAATCAAGCAAGCTACTATGCATAGGCCATGAAGTGTGGAGTGAATATGGAATTTTTTCCAGAAAACTTATTGCACAAAATAAATTCAAGCACTTTCAAGGACCTGTCTCTATTTATGTTTATTTGCAAAAACTTTTTTTTCAGATTCACAAACTTTCAAAGATTTCAAGGACCCGTGGGAACCCATGACATCCCCCCTCTTAAGTTTAGAACTATTGAGCTTGTAACCATTATTACATATCTGAATTAAACAGTTATACAACCAAAATATAATTTCTTTGTTTATGAGCAATCTTATGAACATTGAGCTCATTCTTTTAACTGCACACATTATTCAAACAAAAACAAAACTCAGGTTACTGCAGCGTATTTGTACAGTACAAACCACAGTTCAGTCCTTGTACCTTGAGGGTATTTTCACTTGTCTGCCTGACCTGGTGATGTATTCACGTGGCTGAGACTCAGGCAATGCTGTGTTTTGTGTGTCCTTGTCAATTGTAGATGACTGAGTGTCAGTGACCTTGAGTCCATCTCACTATAAGTGTCAATAGGCGCGTTTCCATTACAGATTTGCACAAAAATTTTGCGATTTTTTCTAAATGTCAACAAAAAACTATTGTGAAATGACGGCGTTTCCATTAACCGATGTTATGCGACTAAAACTTAATTTTTTCCTCTCGCAATCAGTAAAATCATTCCGAAAACCATGGCAGCGGACGTTGGTGGGTTTATGTACTATACAATGCCCCCCCACTCTAGAGCCTTGCCCCCCCAGCTGCCCCCCTAACTTTGATGATCCAAAAACTGTACTTGTAAAAACAACCCGCCACTATGTCCACAAGCTTCTCAAAATAGTGAACTAAACAATACATTTACCAAAAGTGAACAATTTAATTTAAAATTTAAATGTATTATTAGCCCCTCCCCCCTGCGTGCAGAGCGGCGTTCGCTCAGTCTGGCTCACACACTGCGAATCTGCTGCGTTGCGGTGGTCCTGCAACACGACTGGAGAGACTGAGCTGCCCCAGAGCCTCTGAAGGTGAAGTGAGTTTCCCCAGGTGTAGTTTAAACACACGTTTAACTTAAAGTTACATTTGTAATTAATGTATTGTATGCTAAAGACGATTCAGCATCAGCAAAAACAGCGAGTATATTACGTTAGCCAAAATCAGCGGTCAAATCGCTCCCTCGTGATTTGTAAGAGCACTCTTCCCTTTGATTAGCCTAATTTTGATTTTAGTGAAGACAAGAACAGCTTAATAAAAAATATAAAATATTTTTGTATCCATAACGTTTACTGATGGTCGCCGTTACGCTGACGAATGTTACGTTACAACACACAATACAGTGCCAGTTAGGAGATCGATAATTTGATTTGCTAAGCAGTCCTATTAAATCCAATTCCTCTCAGATATCACAGCAATGAAACCAGGTTTCAATAGTTGGCGTTAATAGTTGGGAGAAAATATTTATTTGTTTTGTTAAAGCATTGCTTTTTCTTTTGCTATAGGTATTTATTTTACATTTTACAAAATATAAAGCAATATTAATTGTGTTCTAAATAATTTTTTCCCCTTTTTTTTTAATATAACAAAAAGAACTGATAATAATATCGTTAAAGTATCGGATCGATAAGGAGTATTGGTAAGAGTAGTAATACCGTCAAGTAATATACGTCTGCCATATGTTCAAAAATTCAATGTTCAATATTCCGTCAAAAATTCCTGCCCCCCTCTCGCCACCCCATAAATATTTTTCTAGATCCGCCCCTGCTCCCTCAGATCTGCTGTGAGGTCTTGATTGTGGCATTTATTTGAGGTTTAGAATCCATTATTCCTGTAATTATTTCGTCTTTTATGAGTTTAATAAAGAGCTCTGTCTCGTATTCTGTTCAAACACGCGCGTCGTCTACGTCAGGTGATTGTAAATGCGCAAAAACTGTTTCCATTGCAGTTTTGCGAAATATTTCTTTTTTTTTCTTTTTCCTCGTTGCACTCTCACTCTTTCTCCTATGTGGACATCTGGAAGCTCTCTCGTTTGTCTGTCAAAGTAGGCTTTTTGCTTGTCTTGTCTTAGTTTCAGGCTGTCTTGGATCTGTATGTTGCTCTCGGGTGACAACAAGGCGACTGAGGTGGGTATTTTGGGTTTCAACCGTCGTCCCATTAGTAACTGTGCTGGTGAGTACCCAATACCATCCAATGGCGTGTTTCTGTGTTCCAACCATAGACTGTAAAAAAATATGGACGTAGTGTCCGTGACGTCACCCCTAGGTTTCTGAAGAGCATTTTTGAAGCCTAAAGTGGGCGGAGTTGGCCTTCGCCATCTTGGCCTCGCGTCACCTTGCGTCACTCTCGGATAACAGAAAATGGGCAAAGAGGCGGGGCGTGTGTGGAGCTGGAGGAGCCTGGCTATCTGAAACCACGCTCACCGTCACCGCTCGACGTGATCGACTTAGCTCAGGCTTGGGAGGTAATGCTATATGCTACTGAAAGTACCCTATGGAAAGTACCAAGTCTGCGACTGCACAGGGCCTCGCGCTAAAGTGACAGTTGATGATGTAAAGCCAATTAAAAGTACCTGTTTTTGCCCTTCGAAATATTATTAAAAGACATGGCTACAAGTGAGACTTTGTATCGTGATTCTGTACTATTCTACTAGTTGAAAATGTATTATGCAGTAACTATTACTCTGAGAGAGTGTGTGTGACAGTGATTTATGTGCATAACAGTTACATGTCAGTCACTCTTTATAGTCTATGTGTCACGGAACACTAAACGAGAGACGAGGATTCAAGTGCAGAGGAGATTTAATAAACAACCACAGACGCAGCACAAGACTACAAACACAAGGAGACTAAATAGGGGAACAAGCAAAGGAGGGTAACAAACATAACAGGTGGGACAAATTAACCAAATAATCAGATAACAAGATGGAAGGGGCTAGACAATAGACAAGAACACACGGCAAACATAACAAAAACACCCATGTGCAGCACAAGACAGGACAGGCATGTGACATTACCCCCTCCCTACGGAGTGGCTACCAGACGCTCCACAAGACCCGGATGGGACGGGAGGGACAGACCAGGGCGGGACGGGAGGGACAGACCAGGGCGGGACGGGAGGGACAGACCAGGGCGGGGCAAGGGGAATGGACAGACCAGTGCGGGGCAAGGGGAATGGACAGTTCAGAAATCCAGGGAAGCCCACAAAGTTCAGGAGTCCAGGGCGGGACACAAAGTTCGGGAGTCCAGGGCGGACCACAGAGTTCGGGAGGCCATGGCGAAAATGTCAGTCCATCTGGCGGCCAGGGCGGAGAAGATCGTGCAGACAGCCAGGGCTGAGACGACCCGTCGGGCTGCCATGGCGGAGACTTTCCCTCGGGCGGCCATGGCGGAGACTTTCCCTCGGGCGGCCAGGGCGGAGACTTTCCCTCGGGCGGCCAGGGCGGAGACTTTCCCTCGGGCGGCCAGGGCGGAGACTTCCCCTCGGGCGGCCAGGGCGGAGACTTCCCCTTGGGTGGCCAGGGCGGAGACTTCCCCTCGGGCGGCCAGGGCGGAGACTTCCCCTCGGGCGGCCAGGGCGGAGACTTCCCCTCGGGCGGCCAGGGCGGAGACTTCCCCTCGGGCGGCCAGGGCTCAGGAACTGGAACAGACACCACCGACTCAGGCACTGGAACTGGCACCAACGGCTCAGGCACTTGAACTGGCACCAACGGCTCAGGCACTGGAACTGGCACCAACGGCTCAGGCACTGGAACTGGCACCAACGGCTCAGGCACTGGAACTGGCACCAACGGCTCAGGCACTGGAACTGGCACCAACGGCTCAGGCACTGGAACTGGAACTGGCACCGGCACCACCGGCTCAGGCACTGGAACTGGCACCACCGGCTCAGGCACTGGAACTGGCACCAACGGCTCAGGCACTGGAACTGGCACCAACGGCTCAGGCACTGGAACTGGCACCAACGGCTCAGGCACTGGAACTGGAACTGGCACCACCGACTCAGGCACTGGAACTGGCACCACCGGCTCAGGCACTGGAACTGGCACCAACGGCTCAGGCACTGGAACTGGAACCACCGGATTCGGGACCACCGGACTCGGGACCACCGGAACAATTACGGAGGGAACCTTTCTCCTCCTCCTGTGTTTCGGGACCACCGGAACTGGGACCACCGGACTCGGGACCACCGGAACTGGGACCACCGGAATAGTCACAGAGGAGGTCTTCCTTCTCCTCCTCCGTTTCCGGACCACCGGACCACCTCCTCCGATCTGATCACCTTCTGACATGGTGCTCTCCTCCTCCAAAGTCCTTTGAGCACATCTGGAGAAATACTCAAATAGGGAAATGGAATTTCCCTTATCCTCCTCTGAAGAAAAAATCTCGCTCCGCTGAATCCACATTATGGCTGGTTCGTTCTGTCACGGAACACTATACGAGAGACGAGGATTCAAGTGCAGAGGAGATTTAATAAACAACCACAGATGAAGTACAAAAACTCTGAACTCAGGTATCCAACAGACAGGAACATCAAGGACAGGTAACTCAGACATCCAACCAGCACAAGACTACAAACACAAGGAGACTAAATAGGGGAACAAGCAAAGGAGGGTAACGAACACAACAGGTGGGACAAATTAACCAAATAATCAGATAACAAGATGGAAGGGGCTAGACAATAGACAAGAACACACGGCAAACATAACCATGTGCAGCACAAGACAGGACAGGCATGTGACACTATGGTCCGTCAGCGTGGCATCGCTCGTCAAGTTCGTAGAGAGCTTATTCAGTCCATTTTAAATTCTGATTTTGGCCGCCTCTCAAATGTGTTGAACCAGATATATTGCCTATGAAGTTCAAGTAAATGCGCTAGAAATCCGCGCTCATTCAAGGATGTGCATTTATAGCATGGACGGAGAAAGCGCCGACACCTGCAGGATTTCATCTGACGGTACATAAGAATATTATAATCAATCTGTTCCGTGAGAGCAGAACGAACGAGCCTTTATATCTATAGACGTTTTTAAATCTGAAAACTCCAAAAAGCAATGAAATTGTCAGACATCCATTAGTGCATGTTCACAGAGGAAAACAACTGAAATACAGTGCTGGTTGTTCTCTCGAACGATACTCGACGACAACGACGGAATCCAAAGCCGTGGGCGAAGTAATGGGTGTATTAAACTGTATGAAATAATCCCGAAAAAAGCACAAGCACTGCAGAGGTGGCAAGTTCAGCAGCTAAAATTTGCTGAGGTGAAGTGAGTAGTGACGCGGACTATCTAACAGCAGACAAACGGCTAGCATTGACATCAGTGGGAATCCACCTGTCACTCAAAAGTAGACACACCCTTAATTATGCAGAACTTTAAATATTAATCAACTAAACGGATGAGTTATAAAAAAATTCACCCCCCTCACAGTTGTTATGAAGGGCAAAATTAGCTGTATAGACCAAAGCCACATACAGACACCAGGCTGTAAACATGTTTTCTTCTGCTGTAAAGTTGGTAATTTTAACATGGGGGAGATACAGATTTGACTCACTTCTGCAGCCAGCCTCAAGCGGCCAGTCAATGAATTGCAGTTTAACTCACTTCCGTGTTGATTTCATGAAAGAGACAGGGAGGTTGCCGCTTGGTTCCAACAGAGCAATGTAGGGGTCTGAGCTTTCTTTAACAAGCTTTTTATGGTTTGAACTGCTCGTTCAGCTTGTCCATTCATCCAACCAAGGCCAGAAAACAGGTCATCAAAGTTTTTCAAAGGGTCATCTTTGATCTTTACTTCATATATTCGTCTCACCATTCCTATTTTTTCACAGGTTGTGCGTCCGAGAAGTGCACTTGAAACTGAATATTATGCTTTTGTTTTCTGTAGATGAAGGTAAGTTGAACTTCTTGTGGCCAGAATATGTAATTAGGTGATTTTTGTAGTTTTCTTTGAGTTTCCAGTGACCTGAACACATTGTTGGGCATTATATTATATGCTGCTCCTGTGTCTAATTTAAATGTAACATTCTTGTTGTTTATTTTCAGGCTTTCAGTCCATTCTGTGTTTCAGTGGTGACTGTGTGCACATTTGTCCATAAGCTGGGCATTTTTTGTGTTCATGTTGGTAACCACATCTTGAACATTTCATGTTTGCTTTGTGGTGACTTTCCATTGCATGCTGTTTAATTCTCTGTTCACGTTTTTCCTCTTTTTTTCATTGTCCTACTCAAACCAATTAATTATTTTGAGCGTTAGGGTTTACAGTGTGAGGATTTTTTGTTCTGCATTATATTAGCATTGACCAGCAGGTGTCGCTGTGTGCATTTGAAACCTGGAGAAATCAACCACTTTTACACACATCAGGCTGGAAAGCTTTAAAGCTTCATGAAGCTTCATCTCACCATCACTACCTTCAGGTTCACTCAGCTCAACAGTTATACGCTATATTAGCAATAATGATTATTTTGAGAGACATGGATGAGCTTTGATTGGTGGTTCCCATCATGCACTGCAATATTAGGCTTTATGTTTATTTCACCAGTGATGGTCGGTTGGTCAGATGAGAGGAAGTTAATAACCACAGGAGGAGCTGCTGATGTTTAAAGGAGGAGCTGTAACTATATATAATGAAGAGCAAGACTGACAGAAACAGAAAATGGCTGATAAGTGTGATCTGTGTCTGCTGGGACTGATCATTCTCTCTTCACTTCTCACAGGTAAAGAAATCTGTATTTTCTCTAAAGACATTTAGTGGAATTAGTCTGGAAAGAGTTCATTTGAACATGCTCAGTTTATTCTTGCACACATTCACGTTGTGATCTCAGAGTTGTGTATTGATACACACAGATCATACTGTATTATTCCTGATACTGGACATAGTGTCACTCAAACATCTGATCATGAAGAATTATCTTCATATTAAGAGTGTGTCTGAACAGCTCTCTGATAAAGACTAATAGTTTATTCTGGAGAGTGTGTTGTTTGCTTTAAGTCAGGAAAAATACTATGATTTAAAACTTCTGCTTTTTATGCTGGTGTGTTTTATGTTTCATTTATTAATATATATCATAATGATCACTGAGATATACTGTGTTTCAGGAACCAGTGGAGTGACTAATGTGTTCATCAGTTCTGGTGAAAATGTCCGTCTGTCCTGTAATAAAGCTCTTTCTGACTGCAAATCAACTACATGGACCTACTATGACAGACGTTCAGGGTTAGTTAAACTGATTACTGGAGGGATAAAGAATAAAGACACAGAGAGACATGAGAGACTGAGTCTGGAGTCTGACTGCTCTCTGAACATCAAGAACGTCACAGGAGAAGATTATGGAAGATACAGATGCAGTCAATATGTGAATGGAGAACAACAAGGACCTGTTGCACGTGTTTATCTGCATGTTCTTCATGGTAAGTTTATGATTATGTGGTCAATTTAAAAAGGGCAGATTCTCCCTTTAAACTCAGATGATGATTGAAGAGTCTGTGATTTGTGTCTTGTGTTCAGTTTTAGTGTCTTCATCATCATCATCTTCATCATCATCTTCATCCTCATCTTCATCATCATCTTCATCCTCACAGGCTGAGATCAGTCCAGGCCGCTCTGTGACTCTCTCCTGTCGGTTGTATTCATATATTGGACTCTCATGTGATTATTGGGCCCGTTATGAGGGAGTTGAGCTGTTGTGGGTGAATCAGGCTGGTGTTGATCTGAAGACAGACTCCAGATATCAGATATCATCATCATCAGCTCAATATCACTGTAACATCACTCTGACTACAACACTCCTGAATGAAGATGACAACAGAGAGTGGAGATGTCAGCTTACTCACAGAAATCAACTGGAGACCTCAGTCAGATACACTGTCAAGTATTCAGGTGAGAAAACACTCTTTTCTGACAGATTTGTGAAAACTTCCACAGATTGGCTCTACTCTTTCTGATGGCTTCATACGTTTTGGAGTTGTAAAATATTAGTGGTCAAAGTCATAAACTGCATAACAATCCTTATAATTCCCAATATTGGCCTCCTACATGGGTCATACATGATATATTGCATAAATCAGATGAGTGTATTAAAGCCTAGTATGACCCATGTAGGAGGTCGGCTTTAGGAATTATAAGGCTTATGTCCTTCATTCAAGCTGAAGGTTTATTTGCAGAAGCTCAACTGTGTTTCACTCTCATATAAACCAGGAATAAATTATACAGTAACACAGTAATACAGTTATACAGTAATACAGTACAGTCTCTTCTCAACTACTGCCACTGTAGACTTCATAATGGCGATGGTCATTCTCGTCCTGACAGCTTGAGAGTGAAGTAAGAAGATAATAGATGACAGACTCGTGCACATATTCATCATTTCTGTGATGTGAAGCTCCAGTATTATGTGATGATGATGTTGTGTATATGTGGCATTATGTGTTGAACTGAACTAACAGACGTGATCCACAGATCCAGCTGATCCAGCATCAGAAACTGGAGTCAGTGTGAATGCTGGATCATTATACAGAGGTACGACACGTTCATTTATACTGACAGCTTTATAACATTAAACTATCAGTCAGTCTGTAAATGCTTCATCAATAACTGTTGATAGTTGAATACCCTTGACTTCAGTCATGTACAGTTTCTCTTCTTCCTCTCATGTTTCCTGCAGTGATTGTGATTATTGTTGAGATCGCAGTGTTTGCTGCTCCTACTGTGATTCTTCTTCAGATCATCTGTGCAAGAAGAGCTGGTGAGTTTTGAGCCGCACACAATCTGATGATTCACACTCATCTGATCTGGAACAATCTGCAATCATGATAAAAACACATACGAGAGGTCAGTCAATGCTTTTATTTTGCAGGGAGGAAGGACTCGAAGCACCCAGAGGAAATAGAGATGCCGACAATATTAGAATAAAATACTGATGAGTTTAGAGCCAATCTGCAGCAATATTTACAATAGCAGAAACTTACAGAGGATTGTTCATTGTTTTATTTTCTTCTTCTCAGAAAACAGAGAAAAAACTCTGAGCGCTTATAGTGACATAATCAAGTTTAGATTAAAATGTGTTTTTTTTTTTTTACATGTAAAAAGCCAGATTTATTTTAATTTATATGGATTTTATGGATATATTTGCCTACCGTGTTGAAAGTCATTCTCTTGCGCTTCATATGTAAACTGCTTTAAATATAATATTAATACAGTAATGGACAGACTCAGACTGTATAATCTCTCTCTGTTCTGTGTGATGGAGCTGATTTGAGGATTCTTGGATCTTGTCTGTTCATTCCTGTTTTTAGCATCTTTTTTCATTTTGAATGATTGCTATAATTTTCTTAATAAACCTCTGCAGTTGTGTTTAATATCCTTTCCTGAGATGTTTGTTCCCCTTCATGAGCTCGTAATGTATCGTAAGATAGAATAGTAAGTGTGAGTATTAATGGGTCGAGTGTTGATGAAATATATGTGTTTTCAGCCGTTTCTTGAAGATGGCTAAAGCCTCATCAGCTCAGGTTGAGTTTGGCAGGTCGTTCCTCAAGCAGGAACAGTCCAGGTGAAGGTCTGTGAAAGTGATTCTGTGTCTCTTTGAGATGATGCACCACAAGACACCGTTCACCTGCAGAACACAAGCTTCTGGAGACACATCGGTCTGGAGTAGTGAGTTTAGGTGTAGAGGAGCAGAGCCAGTGGTTGTTCTGTAGTCAAGTCATTGAGAGCATTACAATAAAAAAGGGAGACTAACAGCAGAAATACTCTCATGTGCAAACTATATCCTTCAGAGCTAATATCCATCGTTCAGAGCAGATGTGTGTTGAGCCAGTGCGGTTCACAATATGCACTTCTCAGACATGTGTCACACACACGTTACACAACCTTCACTGTGGGATTGTGTAACTAAACAGTAACTCTAGCAGGGTTTCAACACTCAGTTGTTCAGATGAGACGAAGTTACACAACCACAGGAGGAGCTGATGAAATCTCTAACTAGATACAACAAACTGTGTTGGTGCTTCAAAGCTTTTGACACAGTGCTGAACTTCACCATTTGGTGGTCAATCATATTTGTCATTAGCAAGAAGGCAGGCCACATTTCAGTGTATTGCACAATATAAGGACAATAAAGACTTTCTGTTCACCATTGTTACTCACCTTCTAAATACAATGTTTAATACGCCAATAAATTGGGCCTATGTGATTTTTCATTGCACCAATTTTGGGCCTGCCAGTATTTGAGAGGGTCCTCACTTTGAGGGAGGTATGTATGATTGATGTATCTCTTGACCTCTATGGTGGCATCAGCATTATAGCTTTGATGCCGTTGTGTCTCGCTGACCCAGCTATCCAGGAGCTCCCACAGGTCATCTGAGGATGGGGGATTCGAGCTGCCTGAGATGATGATGCCTCTGCTTGCTCACTGGATAGCCAGATCACTGAAGCACATTCACCCGTCAGCAGCTTCACGGGCATTATCCTGGTTGCCAAACCCAATTGTCTTAAATCTAGGCTCCAGCAATGTGGCCAGTGCAAGCACACGGATGGATTGAACATTACTGCTGAAGAGCCATCCCTAAGAATGAAGCAGATGCATTTCTTGCCAGGGCTGTTTTTTCTGCCACCTTGTGCTGAATCATCCTAATGATTGGGATGATCTTTGAAGCTGACACTCTCTTCTCCTCAGAGAGCTCTTTAGTGTTATGCTTGAAGTGTGCCAGTACTTCAAGGCTTTCAGAAATTATGTCAAAATCAGCTCTTGAAAGTGTCATGATGTCGCTTGACAAACTAGCCAAAGCAGCACCAACAGGCTCTCTGAGGTCAATGAGTGTTTGCAGCAGATCATGCGTGCTGTTCCACCTGGTGTCCACTTCATGGAGAAGCTTCAGGGGCTGGCTGCCCATCCTTTCTTTGGCAAGGATTAGCTTTTCAGTGGCCTTAGTGCTGCTCCTGAAAAAAGTCACCAGTCTCCTGGCTCTGCTACGGATGTCTGCCAACACTTCATGTTCTTCAACTGCCCTCTGAACAATGAGGTTGAAGGTACAGTATAAGCAAAGCAAGGAAGATGGCGTAGTCCCAGCTTCTGAATTCATGACACCATGTCAGTAACCATTACACGACTCTGTAACCATCGCTGCAATGGTCTCATATGCAGCAAACCCGGCAGCTGCCATCAGACCCAAGAGTCTCTGAAGCGTTCTCAGGGCGACCGCTCTGCCCTTTACAAAAGAGGCCAGTGGTAAAAGAGGCCAGTGGTAAATGAACTGGATACTCTGTTCTGATAAGCTTAAGAGTCCAAAATCATACACTGAAAATAAATCGATTGACATGGCTGAAGCGTGCTCTTTTGCATGTTCACAGACAGGCCTAGGCACGCTAAATGGACGAGGAGCTGGTGTTTGTGATCCTCCAGCACACTCCTCGATTGAGCGATGATGAGCCAGTCGTCGAGGTAGTTCAGCACGCGCATGCCACTGAGTCTCAGGGGGGAAAACACTGCATTGATGCACATTTTGAACGTGCGCAGAGGTCAGACCGAACGGTAGCACTTTAAATTGGTATGCAACACCTTCGAATGCAAATTGCAGAAAACACCTGTGATGAAGGGCTATCTGAATATGAAAATAGACATCTCTTATATCCACCGCTATGAAATGGTCCCTGGCCTAGATGTGCGTGAGGATTTACTTCACTTTAATCATCTTGAATGCAAGCGCTCTGTTTAGCGGTTGTAAATCCAAAATTGGACGCATACCCCGTCTTTTTCCGGGAGAAGGAAATAGCAGCTGTATAGCCCACACTCCCCCTGCTCCTCAGGTAATATCTCGACAGCCGCCGCCGGGAAAGCTCAGGTGGTTCAATAAGAGACAGCAGTGTTTGCTGCGGCGAGGGCTGTGTTCTTAAAGTCCCTGTAAAGGCAATTCTAAAAAAAAAAATACTAAACACATATAAATATATATAAATGTTAGAAATGTATTGCTAAATCATATTACAAAGACTGTGAACTGTGAAGTACTGAATTGTGGAGTTAGACCGTTAAACAGTTTTTCACCGTTGCTGTGTTCCGGATTTTTTGGGCGGGGCTAAAACGGGGGCTCGATGACGCACTGGAGCCCCTGAGCTCCTGGACACGCCCCTACCTGATGATGCTCTGGAGCCCCTACGCTCCTGGACACGCCCCTACTCGATGACGCACTGGAGCCCCTGAGCTCCTGGACACACCCCTACTTGATGACGCACTGGAGCCCATGAGCTCCTGGACACGCCCCTACCTGATGACGCACTGGAGCTCCTGGACACGCCCCTACCTGATGACGCACTGGAGCCCCTGAGCTCCTGGACACGCCCCTACTTGATGACGCACTGGAGCCCCAGAGCTCCTGGACACGCCCCTACTTGATGACGCACTGGAGACCCTGAGCTCCTGGACACGCCCCTACTTGATGACGCACTGGAGACCCTGAGCTCCTGGACACGCCCCTACTTGATGACGCACTGGAGCCCATTCGCATCAGTTTGCAACTCAATCGCGAGTTACTGTCAGTACTTTTAGTTATTAACGTAACTACATCCTACAGTTTGCTAGCTAGCTATGCCTTCGTCACAGAAATGCGTATTACCTGGATGCGATCACGTACAAAACAGATCAGTGTCCTTATTTAAATTTCCAAAACACTATCATATCAACAAGAGGTGGATTAATTTTGTATAGAGCCACCTTAATGGAGAGCTGAGGATCACCGTCAAAACCCGCCTCTGTAGTGATCATTTTACAGGGATAGTTTTATAAACTTTCGTCGGAGACAACTGGGATTCATTCACTGATAATCCGCTGTTACTGGTGAATGTGGCCGAACCGACTATCTCCCGCCTCGGCCTTCATCCTCCCGTCGCGCCGACAACTGGTGCCATCGTCAGCAGTGCGTGCCCACCAATGAGTGTAAGTTGCCTTGTGTGCTTATGTTATAATTATAGTAGGTAGTCCAGGCTCGAACATGTATGGCTTTGTAAAACAAATTAAGCTGCTAGGAGCATCCTTTCCGGCTGTAGCGGTGACAGTTGAGTGTGGCGACGGAGACTACTGCTCATTTTTTCAAGATTTTTATCGCTTATTTTATGTACTTGCCGGCTTTTTTTATCATTCAAATTTGGCTGGGTGGCTAATAACACATTTTTCTGTGGTGTGACAAACTCAGAACACATACTTTATTTTGACTTTACAGGGACTGAAATGACAGGTGATGCGTTGATAAAGAATGCGTTGATAAAGAATGACAGGTGATGCGTTGGAAGCTTGCAGCACGGGGACACGCACCTAAGAACTCGAGTTGAGCTGAGCTTCCGCTCTGCGGGGTTTCGCTTATATCACAGACAATAGTCAGAGGAGGAAAAGAGCTCTTTTGAGGAGGCACCTAATATTTTATGTTTATTGCAACCAAACACGTCTGTTGCAATATAACACTTAAACATTCTCAGGGTTCTCTGCGCTCTCTTTGTCGCTGGTCCGCCTTCACAGACCGCGCTCTTTTCCTCCTGGCACGAACATCAGGAATGCTGCGTCTTTTTATCTGCTGGCCGTCCTTGTTTATGAGGGGCCGGCTTCGCACCGTAGCGGGACTTCTAGTGTGGCCTCTGACGAAGCGGCGGTTTGGGCAGTTTGAGCTTGTATCCAGTTGGCCGCTAAGCTGCCGATGATTTGGATCTCGCCCTGGGGGGAGCATTGGGCCGCTTGGGGACAAGGTGTGACAACATGTTGGGCCGCTTGGGGATGAGGTGTGACAACATGTTGGGCCGCTTGGGGATGAGGTGTGACAACATGTTGGGCCGCTTGGGGATGAGGTGTGACAGCATCTTCGACTGCTTCAGCGCCTCCATGAATTTCTCAGAGAACGCTTCCAATGCGACGCCAAAGAGGCCTTGTGGGCTCACCGGAGCATCGAGCAGCTGCTTCCCACATCTCAGTGAGCGTCAGCCACAGATGATGATGCAGGACCACGAGGCTGCCCATTCTGCGGGCAATTCCTCGGGTGACCTTTTTAGCAGCAGACAGGGCCAGGTCTGGCGCTGTTTACGGAATGACTCCGGGTCCGGACCCTTCTCATCCAGGGACCTCGGAAGTCGAGTCTGGAAGACCTGCAGGACTGCCATCATGTGGAGAGCAAATGCTGCATGTCCCGCTGAAACATATGCCTTTTCAGGGATGTGGGCTGTAGCTCGACATGGCTCAAGGCAGAGGAAAGACCCGTCCATCTAGTTCATGGAAGGCTGCTCGGGGGTCGCCCAGTCCAATCCCATATCTGCCACAGCTTCCAAGTGGATGCTCATCAGTTCTGCATCCAAACAGGTCGGGGTGGAGCTAGCCTCTTCTGTAGGGCACCGACCAGGCACCCGGGTCAGAGACACTCATCGTCCACTCTTGTCGCATAGGTCAATGGCGAAAACAGGCTCCAGGTGAAAGGAAAAAGATAAATTGGCACCAGGCTTCGCCTATATAGCGGCTGAGCCAATTAGGCGACTGCTTGAGCGCCATTGGCTATTGCAAAGCTATAGAGTGATTCAATCAGGCTTCAGCATTTTGAGGAAAAGGGTTTCCCCATATGTAATGTTGAGAAGCCGATTCGAAAGGGAACTCGAGGCACAGATCTGGGAATCCTTATGGAGAGTTCGCACAAGCACACTCTACACACTCTTTTCCCTCACATTATGTGAAACATTTACATAAATGAAAATGGTCCTATTTCTAATAAGTTTCATGTGTGTTTTTACTTCATATGACACTATACAATATACTAATTACATGCATGTAAATGTAATATCTGTACATATATTACATATGTGTATGGGTATGTGAGGATGTTTCATCACTCAAGATCAGGTGTGGGGATCTCTGTCCATTTCTGCTCATAGTTCCTTCTGTGAGTTTCCTTTCTGCATCTGACTCTCTATTCACTTCAAGTTTAAAGTTTTATTAATTCCCTTGGGGCAATTAGTTCCGGCTACATTGGTGGTTCACATACATAGACAACACAATACATTTAAATACTAGGCACAAAGGTATATAGTGCAAAGGATGTGTGCCGTCCCCTATTATTTTATGTGCTGTCGTGTAAAGGAACACCAATAATATTTGAACACATTTTTTAACTATCTTGTGGACGATTACTGTTCTTCATGGGCAGTGAAAAGGACAAAATGATTATTAACATCACATAAACACAGTAATTCATGTTTTCTGCATTCATTCATTTGCCAGAGACACTGAAGGAATGTTTATTTTTTGTTATTGTGACAAATCTGTCTGATCGTCACCGCTGAGGGAGCAACACTGGCACGCACACACACAAACACACTTGCATACATACCCCATTCACTCTCTATTCCCATCCTCACCTGTTGTTTTTGCCATCGGCAACGCGGGTGCACAAGCCGGTCCGATGGCTCACAGACATTTCTCCACACCACATTTCCCTTCAGTCCAGTAGCATACCCGATCATTTCAAACACACATCATCCATGTCTTGTGTTTTGTTTGCATGTCTTTGTTCATTTGTTCTATGTTGTGAAAAGCGCTATATAAATAAACTTGACTTGACTTGACTTGACTTGACATTTGTTTGTTTGTTGTATGGGCGTAGTCGGGCTTTCGGCGGGTAAACGCTGTGTCGGCCAAACCGAGCAGACGAAGAGCGGATACTTATGACATAATAGTTGAGTCGCGCCGGCGCAGTGCCGCCAAAGCCGGTGAAACCATTGTCTTGTGATTATGGGGGGACTATATGTGAATTAAGTGTTTGGTATTAATGTGTTTCGGTGTTGTTAATAATAATGATAATTTCCAGTGAGATATATTGTTTAATGTTGATTGATGAACATTTTGCTGGGTATAATGTAACTGGTAAGAATTTAAATATATATCTTTACCTCTCAATGGGTGTTTCCATAGAAGGCGGAGTCTGGCCTATAAAAAGGGAGGCCAGACTCACAATCAGGACTTGTTAACCAAGTAAACCTTTTTACTGTGGATACGTTTTGGAGAGTTTTTCGTATTTATTTTTATTTGATTTATTTTTGGTACTTTTTAGGTTTTTGTGTGCACCTGCATATATATTTCACTGTGGACTGTCTGGTTTTTTTTTTGGCACTGTAAATAAATTACACCTTGCACAAGAGTGCTCTGCGAGTAAGCCATCATTTTGTTTACATCCTCACGGACCCAAGTTACCTTTATTCCCTTCCCCGGAAGCGAGCAGTGGCACTCGCTTCATCACAGTTATGCTATATTGCTTCATTTTACCTTGTGATTCTTTAAGTCAGGAAAATATACAGTAGCAAACTACGGTATATTAGCAATAATGATTATTTTCATCCTTCATTCTGAACCCTGTCTGAAATGACTGGTTTTAGTGGTGTGTCTCTTAAAGGGATAGTTCACTTTGAAATTAAATTTTGGTATGTTTTAGCTTACCTCAAGGGCATCCAAGATGTAGCTTTTTTTCCGCAGTAGTTTAAATTTTGATATTTTTAGGTCAAACCGTTCTTGTCTGTCAGTCATATAATGCAGGTCTATGGTCACTATCTGAAAGATGCACTGAGAAGTCCAAATTTAACAATTCCCTATCGTAAGTACACATTGATGGCCTAAGACACGAAACGAGCGGTTTGTGTGAGAAAACGAACAGTATTTATATCGTTTTTACCTTTTGTACACAGCCACGTCCAAGTGATCTGAGGGCGCACGCGCTTCCTGGTGTGTGACGTGTGCGTGCGTTCTGGCTTAGTCTGCGCAAGCGCCGGAAGTGATCTCTCACGCGTGTACGTCACTCATTGTTAACACAGAACAGAGATTGTAGGTAAGATGGCTACAAAATATATATAAATACTGTTTGTTTTCTCACACAAACCGCTCGTTTCGTGTCTTAGGCCATCAATGTGTACTTACGATGGGGAATTGTTTAATTTGGACTTCTCTGTGCATGCTCTTTGAGATAGTGACCATAGACCTGCATTATATGACTGACAGACAAGAACGGTTTGACCTAAAAATATCAAAATTGAAACTACCGTGGAAACAAAGACACCTACATCTTGGATGCCCTTGAGGTAAGCTAAAACATACCAAAATTTAATTTCAAAGTGAACTATCCCTTTAAGGCTTGACAGTAAAACGGCCCCTGTTATGATTGGTTAATGTCATTGCACAAACTGTTCTTCACAAACTGTGCATTACATTATGCCTCGTTTACAAAAGAATCTTCAGTCAAATGTTTAGATCAAACACTGTACATCATGTTTCACTGTGCAAGAATGTTCTTAAACTGCATTTACTTTTTTGCAGACATGGGGACTTGTGACTTGGTGACTTGGACTCGAGTCGACTCGAGTCGCTATTTTTATGACTTGTGACTTGACTTGACAAAAAATAAAATACTTGAGACTTGACTCGGACTTGGAAGTTAAAGACTCGGGACTTGACTTGACTTGAGACACGATGACTTGAATGACTTGAGTGTTAATCACATCATGTTTTCAAGTTTGAATATAAAATATATAAATTATTTTAAAAAATAAAGTTGATTACCCAGCTGGAGCGCAGGCTGAGAATAGCGTTGTCATGACTGGATCACGACACTATCATCAGTCGCGCCCTCTCGTACCTCGCACACCACGCCCACTCAGATCAGATATCACATCAACATGTCAGCCGGAGGGGTACTGACTCCGAGGGTCATCGCTTTCGGCTTCAAGAATTATTCACAAGATGGCAAAAGATGAACAGCGCTTTGCAAGACATGCAACATTAACATCGCGGATAGCCAGACAGAGCTGCCAACTCACGCATTCACCGTGAGACACACGCGACACTTTTCACATGCTCTCACGTCGCCACACGTTCATTTTCTCACGCACAGAAAAATCGCGACGCAAGAGGAGGTTACATATGATATAAAAAAAATCTCAGCTCTCAGATTATGTCACTTTTATTACGAAATTCAAACAATAAATACCGTTTTGGCGCTTGTAAATGTGACGCGACAGATCCCTAGCGGCAGGTGAACCGATCATCTCTAAAAATAAACACGAATGAACAATGTTGAAAGATACAGTAGGCCTACAACTTACCGAAATGTATATTCCTCATACATAATATCGACCAATCAATCAAACAAATGGTTTAATAAAACAGCTGGAGAACAATTATGTCACATAACATTTACCCCAGGAAAGCCATTTGATGACCATAATATGGCTATAGCACGTTAGTTGGCTAGAAAAAAGTATTTTGCTAAATATGTGTACTATTACATATTTATTATATTTTTACTTATCATTAAATAAAGTTGTTATTATAATAAAAAACGCATTATCTCTCTCTGTATATTTACAGCATTAGGTGAGTTGTTTTTTTCTTGAGAAAAATTAATGCCTATCTTGTGTAGCCTACCTAATATTTATCCAAATGAGTCAATATTAAATCAGATTACAATAATTGAATTGAAATAATAAAAAAGCGTAGCTTACCAGAAATTGTACCATGTAAACATTGTAACATGTTGTCACTAAACCGAATACAATTCAGTTTAGTTACTAAAATGTTTTGACAATCACAATACACTTATTGTAAACACAGTTTACATACAACATTAAACTTTGTTACATTTTAAACACTGTTGGCAGAAGTGAAAAATAAATAATTTTATGAAGTAACAATTTTGTTTGATTCCATGATGTATTTTACTGAACATGAGTATTTACAATGCAACTCCAAATTATTGTAATTTATTGACAGTTACCCATATCTGGTCTTTACACTTTATTAAGATCAGATTCTGCAGGTAAAATTACAATAATAATGTGACTTGACTTGGACTTGACTTGACCTACTACAGGACTTGACTTGACTTGACTTGACATAGCCTGTGACTTGACTTGACTTGACTTGCCCAAGAAAAAAATACTTGGGACTTACTTGAGACTTGAAGGTTAAGACTTGAGACTTACTTGAGACTTGCACATGTGTGACTTGGTCCCATCTCTGCTTTTTTGTAACACTTTATTTTAATTTGTCCTTGTTACATGTATTTTCTTGCAACATTTTTTGAAGAATGTTCAAATGTACAGTCTTAAAAAGATGGGTTTTGGTTTCGTACCACTGTCACATTCAGCTTGCTCAGAAGTTTACAGAACATCTTCAGTTTGCTGTATACAGTGACACTTCACATGAGAGCATCCGCTGAGAAATGATTTCCCTTTCAGTCTGTAATGTTGGATATCACACTGATGTGACACTGCCACTGCCATGCTGGTCCTCAGTTAACACACGCTTGCAAAAAGCACATATTCAAATACTTCTTCACACTTATTATATGCAGCACATACATAACGCTTATTTGGTAAGTCTTTCCATTAACAGTTGTTGAGACCCCAGCCTGTGCCTCTCACATTTTTCTGTTAGAGGCAAAAGACATCGACAGTTTCTTTCAAAGATGCATAGGGCCTCAACAACAGACACAACGTGAAACCACACACACACACACACACACACACACACACACACACACACACACACACACACACACACACACACACATCACTTTTCAACAATGACCCGTAAGCTTGCAGTTCAAGGCTGAATTCAAGCTTGTCCTGCATATCAAACATTTCTCCATCTGGGCAGTCTATTTCATAATCAGCCATAAAACCTTTCAGTTTTCTTTCATTTTCTACACAATTTTTCAACTTGTCTAATGACAGATCAGTCCATTTTGGGGAAGTTGAGTCTTATCAGGAAATTTTCGCAAACGCCTTCTCTTCCTTCTTCTCAGCTTTGCTGACTTTCCTGGCGTGGTCTCTCTGCAGATGTTCAGCTAAAAGATTGTCCATTAAAATCTCAATCTTGTCTGTCATATTTTTATCATATCTCATTTCAGGGGATTTATCAGGAATTCACCATCACTTGTCCACCATTTATTACAATATAATAACTAACGACAACTATATGACAACGATAGCTGTTTACAAAACTGTTTTGAACTACCATGTGACTTCGACACACACACAACACAGTGCTGTCAAATGAGAAGCGTTACACCTACACCTTCAAGAGATTCACCATCAAGACATTCAGGATTATCATTACACCTACACCACACTGGTTATATTCATTAAAATAATATGCCTGGCAATATTTTAAGAA
Organism: Scardinius erythrophthalmus; assembly: GCF_964197995.2. Classification (NCBI taxonomy): domain Eukaryota; kingdom Metazoa; phylum Chordata; class Actinopteri; order Cypriniformes; family Leuciscidae; genus Scardinius; species Scardinius erythrophthalmus. The sequence continues at coordinate 2,950,360 of NC_138221.1, read as the reverse complement.
CAACTATGTGTGTGTGTGTGTGTGTGTGTGTGTGTGTGTGTGTGTGTGTGTGTGTGTGTGTGTGTGTGTGTGTGTGAATAGTAGTGCTAAACTCTTTGTGTGTATTTTTACACGCCAACATATTTTGTCAGGGGTATGTCACACCGCTGTGATGCAAAGTTTCACACTCGTGAATAACTTACAAACATAATCTTTATACAGGAGTTACTGTACGCGTGTCCGAAACACCTCAGTAAGAAAAGAGGACTCAGCATACATTGAAAAGTAACATTTATAATAAATACACAAAATCCATTCGTGAGCAATTGTGAAAGTTTGTACATTTTGTTTTGTAAGTGATGTTTTTATCACTCCACTAGTGTTAGTCACTTTATTCAGACGCACTATTGTGTTTGTTGGAATCATCTTTGTGAACTGTCAACATTCAGTGTTTATAGGAATAAGTGCAAATTAAGAATTTAAGTGAAAGTCTTTCTGTTTGAGAGTGTTTGACTAAATTGATTTTTCTTTTAGTGCAACTTTACAGCTATCTATGATTTCGGATTACACAAAGCATCAACACGAAAAGTAAGTTATGACGTTTTACACTTAATCTGTTACAACTGAATCACATCTGACTATTACACTGAGAACTGCACATTCATTTAAGATTGAGGCTGGTAAACCCTGCAGAGTGAGACTCATCGCTGCTTTGACACGTACCACACATCGGGTGTAGTGCCACCCCAGTTGAAAAAGTTACTTACTATCTTAAATCTTATTTAAATACCAAATTCAGGAGGCTGGGCTGCAGGTGTCAAACGTCCAAGGATGATGCTCTAAGGATGTGACACCTTCAGTAGTCATAAAACACCACACTTAGGGAGATTAACCTGTTTTTTTTTTTTTTTTTTTTTTTTTTTTTTTAACAATAGTGATAAAAGTAATTTGCTGGTAAATCTGATGCACTGAATTTTGTTTTACACCATAGTTTGTGAAGGTCTCTGATAGACAGATGTCTACATACCTTTGTTTTACTGTGTTTTTAAAAAACATAGATGTTTTATTAAATTAAATATTTAAGAGTTCCTTGTGCTGCATTCTATATCCACATACCACCCCAAAATTCATGGGAGCATTGTCTTATTTGAACAAGGAGAAGCCGAGAACACCTAGAGCTCACTAAAATCACAGCAGATTAGAGGAAACAAAGTTGGTTTTTCAAAGTTGCTTTGCAAAGTGTAAGGAAAACAGACACACACACACACACACACACACACACAAAACTGTGCAATCACACGGTTAACAGTTTCTAAAACAGTTTGTTTCAGTAAAAGTACAAACAAAATCAAAGTAGCATGAAAATACAATAAAATAAAATCCTCCAAATGTCTCCAAACTCTTACATGCTACAATCAGGGGCGCAGATAGAATTTTTTAACTGGGGGGGACCAAGCTGTCAGCAAATGATTTAAACTCAATTCGTTATTTTCGTAATTTGGGCTTTAACTAGTGCTCAAGTAGTAACTTTGCATAATTTGGGCTAATGATTTGCATTAAAAAGCCATTGGGGGATTCTTATTTGAAATCATGGATAAACAACAATGACCAAAGGTAAACAAAAGCCTACCTGATCACCACTAGCAATGCATGATCAGACTGTTATTTGACTAGTATGCCAATCACCCACCAAAACTTCATGTCTTTAGCAAAGTATGTTTTATAAACTTTTATAACTTACAAACTTTTATAACTATTACACTTAAAGGAGAACTCCGGTCAATTTTAACATTGAGCTCATTTTTTTGTACATTTGGAGTGCTGTCAATACAGAGAACAACGACAAAAATCGGTGTTGCCTACACCGAGTTATTCTATTTTTAAAATTTGCACCCTGTTGACTTCAATAGGGCAAGTACTAAACCTGCTTTTAGCCTCTTAACATCCTTGATGTGTCATTACAAGTGCACGGGTCATGTGAGTGATTCCTTCAGAGTGAACACGAGTGAATCTGACTGCAGTAGATGTGAAAGAAATGTATAAAAATTATGTTATTTAAGACAGCGCAAATACCTGTGTTTACTTCCTGTTTTCGGGTGAAGTCCAAAGTAATCGATTGCCGAGTTCACAACACCGTTTTTTGTCGTTGTTCTCTGTACTGACAGCACTCCAAATGTACAAAAAAATGAGCTCAATGTTAAAATTGACCGGAGTTCTCCTTTAAGTGTAATAGTTATAAAAGTTTGAAGTGTAATGGTTGAATGGGTAACAGAAAAAGGGCATAACTCACTTTTCATGTTGGGTCGTTGTGTCTTGCGATCCCACAACGTAGACAGACCAGAAAGATGTCCTAAAAGAAATGTCATTTGTTTAGTCTCAACCAGTGTCATGTAGAAGGACTGACATTTAATTCTCAAAATGCTGCATTTGTTCATGTCTTCATTCTTCAACAGTGTGACATAGTTCCTCTAACAAATCTGACAGAAGAGCAAAAAAAATACAAAGATTTTTAGCACATATAGTAACTTTATTTGAGTCAAAGAAGATGGTGATATCAATTGAAAAACTATAATCTTTAATGTTAAGTGGAGTAAAAAAGAGTATAGTATGGGGTGTGTGGGTAATTAGGACTCTTTGGCTTGATGAATGTGTCTGATTCTTTGTCTTAGGCATTAACATAAACCTATAGTTTAGGTACTACTGATCCTACTGAGGTGCTCACACACACACACACACACACACACACACACACACACACACACACACACACATAGTTGTTCTTAAAATATTGCCAGGCATATTATTTTAATGAATAGTGTAGGTGTAATGATAATCCTGAATGTCTTGACTCAAATATTTTGACTCAGTTAACATATAGGCTACCCTATTGATCAAACAGCAAAGATTTTGACACTCAGGGTGTCAACATTGCGTATTACTTGCTCGGGTGAATTTCACCCCCAACAATCAAAGGAAAATACAATCAGCAACAGTTTACCCCCCCAACAGACTGGAAGGAGCCAGATACCCAGGATTCAACAAATGACCAGCCAGCTTGGTCCTGTAAATCAGAGACACTGTCTTTTGACACGTGGATTCCCTGTCAATCACTAGTGTCATAAATCAACCCAAAAGTGACACATGGTATATGTTAATACCACTACTGCAGTCTGTTTTTCGCCTGAGCCGATGCTGAGGCAAACCATACAGTAATAGATGTTGAAAGAAGGCTTTCCACAGTGGCTCTGTAAAACCTTGACCGAACAGAGCTGGAAACGTTCAGTTTGGTTAACTGCCTTAGGAAAAACATTCCACTGTGAGCCCTCTTTATAATGGAGGAACAGTTTTCCTCCCATTTCAGGTTGTTTGTGATGACAGTGCCTAGGAATTTGAATGACTCCACCTCCTTAACAACAGAGCTCTTGATGGTTAGGGGTGGAAGAGGGGCGTGGGCTCTCACCCAAGGTGGTCTCGTCTGCAAATTTAATCAGCTTGATGGAACGGGCGGCACTGAAATCTACAGACACATCCTTACATAGGAGCCAGGAACCTAATAAAAAAGTCTTACATCAACACTCCTGAGATAACCAGTTCATTATCAACTAATGAGCACAGCACATTATCACAGCACCACTCAATTTCAAAAATATTCAATGTACTCATTAGTTTATAGAAATTTAAACTCAATTACCAGTCGTGATTTTACCATTTTCTTAAAAGCTGTTATAAGTTTTTGTTCTCCTTTCTGTTCAATTTTATTTCTCCTTGTTATATAAATGGCTAATTTTGCAATACCAACAATGAAATTAAGAAATTGAAATTTGTATTTTTTCTTACTGGTATGTAGTGTTTTGAGTTTTGTGAACATTCCAGCAAACTTTGTCCTCCCTCCCAGAAATATATAAAATCTATTTCTATTTTATTTTTGTGTTTCTGGACACGTTTTACTGTTTGTATCCTATACAGAATCTAGGAAAAAATTTACGTTTTTGTTTTAAAATGTTGTATTAAGTTTTATAGTTGAGTGACGTCATTTCCACTGCTGAGTCATCCTATCGCGTCTCGCTCAATGCTCAGAACAGCTTTGGATTTGAGCGAGACAGGTATGTTATAAATGGGCTCTGAAGTAAAGTGTTTAAATTTAAGAAATTAAGTGAAAATGTCGACCAATATCGGTGGATGACTTGTTTTAACCCCCTGAGGTCGGCTATCGCGCCGGCGCGATAGGCTCGTTTTTTTCACTATCAGTGAAAAAAAAAAAAAAAAAAAACTTATTAATTTTTATTTTATATGCTAGTGTTTTACATCAATCGATCCTGTTAAGTGTGTATTATTTTTGTGTATACTCACAATAAAAACAAAGTGTTGTGCTTTTCGACAAATAAAGAAAAACAAACGTGATGCGAGTTCTGCCTCCTCTCTGTCATTCTGAAACGCGTCCAAAAATGATCTGTAACTCAGCGAATACTTTTCACACAGACACGTGAAATATGTCTTTATGAAGCTGGCATTCTCTTCTTTTAAGTGAAGTAATTAATATAAAAAACAAATGTTCTCTTACGAGAGGTTCTCTCGTATTGCGTAAGTAGCTTACGCATCGGGAAAGTCTTCTTTCTTCGAGATCTGAAGCCAAAAAATTATCCTTAATTTTGTATTCATTGTCAACGCAGTGCAGCAGCCGACAGACCTAGGCAGGCTAAATAAGCGTGCTCATTGGCTGCTCGGCTGCAACTGCTTAAGCCTATCGGTGAGCGCTCTGAACGCGGCAACCAATGAGGGCGCTTCGCGCCCTCCACACCCTTCTAACCGTCAGAATGGGCGTGGCCAGCGTGTATATATTCAGCGCTCACAGGCTAAAATTCTGATTTTCTTGTCTTCAGCGACGCTCTTCGCATCGCTGGATCTTGAGAGCCGCCGCCGTTGAAACCAGCGACCAGCAAGCTTAGGACAGCGCCTGAGGAAGCCGGCCGTCTTCGCCGCCTTCAGCCATCCGTGCCTGCTACGCTATCCGGCGACATATCCTTTACATTATTACTGTTTCTGTGTGTACTCTAAAAGAGCACGTGGCTCGTTTTGCGGCTCGTGCCGCGCCCCGCTCAGCAACGGAGACCGCCACCTCTCTGCGCTCTCCGACTGGGCCGCGGGCACGCCGCCACCGCACTCTCCGAGTGCGAAGAGCTTTCAATGTCGGCCCTGCAGGCTCGACTTGAAGCTTTCGACCAAGCTGTCGCTCCTCCTGTCCCTGCCGGGCCGCGCAATAAGAAGCGCCGCTCGCAGCGACCACCGGAGACTGTTGTGACTGAGGAGCTCGCCGGAACCTCTCCCTCGAGCTCTCTCTCGCCCTCTCCCTCCCGGCCGCTCAACCGCCGGCTCTGCCCGCGCCGCCGCCGCGTCAGGAGATGAGGTGAATGTGATAGATACCCGTACTCTCCCTCTGTTCGAGCCGTGCAATACGCCGCTCACGAGGGATGGCAGGAGCGGACGGTCTCGGAGCGAGTTTCCTCTCCCTCTGTTCGAGCCGCGCAAACTGCGCCGCTCACAAGGGATGGCAGGAGCGGACGGTCTGAGCTCTCTTTACGTTACAAGAAAGCTACTCCGTCCTCGCGCGTCACTGGTGAAAGGGGAACAGAGTGTTTTCGTCCCGCCGTGGCCTGGACTATAACATCCATTCTCACACATTTCTCAGTCCCCTCTTAAGTTCAGGCGACTGGAATTGTTACTATTGCAGTATACGAGCCTGTTATAAATACACGCTCGCCTGCAAGCAAACGCTGTCACAAGACATGATGACGCTAACCGCGTACTAATGTATTCTCCCCTGTGGCTCAGTGGCGGAATCCTAGACTGTCAAGCTAGAGACCCGGGTTCGGTCCCCGCTCTCGCGGCAGTTAAAGTTTATGCTGTTCGCTTCTCCGAGCTCGCAGCCAGTTTTTCTTACATACAGAAAACAAGCCCGCTCTCTCCCTCGTTGGGCCGTGCAGATTGCGCCGTTCAAGGGATGACAAAGCGGACGGTCACGAGCAGCGTTCAGCGTGCGCGCCTCACTCACCGGCGAAAAGAGAAGAGAGTGTGTTAGTCTCGCTACGGCTGGACAACCGCCAATCCTCACACATTTCTCAGTCCCCTCTTAAGTTCAGGCGACTGGAAATATTACTATTGCAGTAAACAAGCCTGTTTTAAACACACGCTCGCCTGCAAACGAACGCCGACGCGACACATGAGGTCGCTTTTTATATGCTCGCGCTAACTGAAAGCCTATGTGATTCCCCTGTGGCTCAGTGGCAGAATCATACGCTTTCATGCGAGAGACCCGCGTTCGATCCCAGCTCTCGGGGAAAATAAAATTTATGCTGCTTGCTTCTCCGAGCTCGCGGCCAGTCTTTCTTACTTACAGAAAGCGAACCCGCCCCTCGCACCACACCTTCTCAGGGTGCTCGAGTATTTTTTGAGCGTCTAAACACGAGAGAAGAAAAGACGGTTAAATCCCGCAGCCCTGCGGCTGGACCACCGTCGAAGCTTAACGCTCTGTCAGTCCCCGTTGCCACGGCTACTGCAGCTGTTTACCCCGCAGTCAACGAGCCGGTATCTACTCGCTCGCCTGCGCGCATCCGCCGTTCTCACGGCAACCCAGAAAATGTCAAAAGAGCATAATGTCTGGTTGCACGGCTGACGCCGTATGTGTTTCTAGTACAGTGAATGTGCCCACGTTCTGTGCTCACCCCTGTACACAAGCACTATACATCCCGTGTCTCTCACAGAGCCCACTCTCATGAAGCAGGCAAAAGCCGCTTTAGTGTTAAAAGTAGGTCACGTGTCCACTTCTCCGTGCCCACACCTACTCACTGCCCGCTCTGTCACACGGCCTTGCACGACCGGTCATGTTTTAAATGTGAGTCCTGTGCCCGCCCTCGAGCGCTCACACATAACGTTACATTTTCGCGCCTCACACTATATGTTCCCCGTCCAAAGCCACCGGGACACTGTGTGTAAAACGGCCAGCTATCGCTACGTGCGATCCGCCGTATCTAACCACCAAGAGCGCGCGCGCCGCGCCCGCCCCTGAATGTAACTCCTGTGCCCGCCCTCGAGCGCTCACACATACTAACGAACATTTTCGCCCCGACGCCGCCATCGCGCGTCGCGCCTCACACTTTATGTTCCCCGTCTAAAGCCACCGGGACACTGTGTGTAAAACGGCCAGCTATCGCTGCGTGCGATCTGCCGTATCTAAGCACCAAGAGCGCGCGCCCGCCCCTCCGTTTCGAGCAATCGAGCCCGCGATGCGCGGCGATCGGAGCCCGGAGGCCATTCTGCCCCTGGCTGCACACGCAAAAGCGTGGGAAACTATTCCAGGCGCATCAGAACGGGTGCTAAGCACAGTAAAACAGGGCTATACTCTGCAGTTCGCTCGCCGCCCTCCGCGCTTTCAAGCGCGTATCGAGACCAGAGTGAATGGGGAAGTAGCACATCTACTTCGAGCAGAAATACACTTCTGTGCAAAAGGGCTATGGAACCGGTTTCCCCTTCCATGAGCGAGTCGGGCTTTTACAGCCGTTATTTCCTCGTTCCCAAGAAGGACGGAGCACTCAGACCAATTTTGGATCTGAGACGTTTGAACAAGGCTCTTATGAGAAGACCGTTCAAAATGCTCACAACCAGACAAATTCTCGCGCAAATTCGCCCGAGGGACTGGTTTATATCTCTCGATCTAAAAGACGCGTGCTTTTCAGATCCTGATAATACCCCGTCACAGGCCATTCTTGAGATTCGCCTTCGACGGTCAGGTATATCAGTACACGGCCCGCCTGTCGACACAGCGCGCGCGCTGCATTCGACGCCTGGCCGCGTCCCTCCGGCCGGGCAGCACCGTACCTCTCAAAACATTTCAGAGGCTACTGGGTTGTATGGCCTCAGCCGCAGCAGTGCTTTGGCTGGGTCTTTTACGAATGCGCCCGCTACAATGCTGGCTGAATGCCCGAGTGCCTCACAGAGCATGGGCTTCCGGCGGTATTCGCATCAGAGTGACTCAGAGCTGCGTTTCAGCTCTGAAGCCCTGGTTAGCGGCCGACTGGTACCAGCGGGGAGTGACAATGGGAGCTATCTCACACCGCAAAATTATCTCGACGGACGCTTCCACCTCAGGCTGGGGCGCTCTGTTCGAGGGCAAACCGGCTTTTGGCCTATGGTCAGACCGGGAAAAATGCCTCCACATAAACTGTTTGGAGATGATAGCGGTCGAGAACGCGCTCAGGCGCTTCCTCCCATTCATACGGGATCACCATGTGCTAGTCCGCTCGGATAACATGTCCGTGGTATCCTATGTGAACCGACAGGGCGGTGTCAGATCCAGGAATCTGTGCAGGCTGACAGAACGCCTTCTCGTGTGGGCTTACCGCTCGCTGCGCTCGCTGAAAGCCGCGCATGTACCGGGCCACCTGAATGTCGGTCCAGACAGACTGTCCAGGGACAACATTCCCCCGGGAGAATGGTCTCTGCACCTCCAGACAGTCCAGTTTCTCTGGCGCCTATTCGGCAGAGCGGAAATCGACCTCTTTGCGTCGAAAGACAATGCTCAATGCCTGAAGTTTTATTTGAAGAGCGAAGACGCGCTGTCCCAGACATGGCCCAGCCTCCCGCTGTATGCTTTTCCTCCGATCTCCCTGTTGCCACAGGTCATTTAGAGGATCAGAGAAACGCACCACTCAGTGCTGCTTATAGCCCCGCGATGGGAAAACCAAACTTGGTACCCAGAGCTAGTGAGGCTGTCGCACTCACCCCCGTGGCCGATCCCGGTGAGAAAGGATCCTCTCCCAAGCCGCTGGATCGATCTGGCATCCCCATCCAGAGCGCTGGTCGCTGCATGCATGGGTGATCAACGGATACCCGTTGACCTATCAGAAGGGGTCGTGAACACGATCACACAGTCGAGAGCCCCCTCCACGAGACGGCTCTATGCGTCTAAATGGTCGGTGTTTTCTAAATGGTGCGCTACTCAAAACCTGGATCCGCGCGCATGCGGGGTCCCGCGGGTGCTCTCCTTCTTACAAGAGCTGTTGGAAAAGGGCAGATCCCCTTCCACGCTCAAAGTATTTATGGCCGCTATTACAGCGTTCGCTGAGATGACGCGCGGCCGGGCAATGGGAAGGAATGAGCTCATTATCCGCTTCCTCAGAGGAGCTAGACGGATGAATCCCCCGCGGCCCCCCTCGGTTCCCTCGTGGGATCTGTCCTTGGTCCTGGCGGCCCTAAAGGCTTTTCCCTTTGAACCGCTTGAATCCGCGGATCTAAAGTATCTGTCGCTTAAAACCGTTTTTCTGATAGCTCTGTCTTCAGTCAAACGAGTGGGTGATTTGCACGCGCTATCTGTTAGCCCTGCATGTCTCTAGTTCGGGCCGAATGACTCGAAAGTCATTCTCAGACCGAGGCACGGTTACATCCCCAAAGCGATTGGAACCCTGTTTAGGGCACAAGTTATTTCCCTCTCGGCTCTGCCAGCATCCGATAGCGGGGACAGTGATAACCTCCTATGCCCTGTCCGGGCGCTGAGAGTTTACATCACGCGCTCCGCCGCTTTCAGGCGTTCAAAGCAGCTCTTTGTTTCCTTCGGCGGACGCACCAAAGGTCTTGCCGCCTCGAAGCAGAGCTTGTCCAGGTGGATAGTGGACGCGATAGCAGCAGCTTATGCCTCCAAACACCTGTAGTGCCCTCTGGGCATCAGAGCCCATTCCACTAGAGGCATGGCCTCGTCGTGGGCCTGGTCCAGCGGAATTTCTATCCACGACATTTGTATGGCGGCGAGCTGGGCCTCCCCGTCAACATTCGTGAGGTTTTATAACCTGGAAGTTCTTGCCCTACAGGCAAAAATATTGTCAGTATAAGTGACATGTATGCTCTGCCCAGCTCCCGTGTGCAGACTACGTTCATATGCTGGCGCTATTCTGGTAACTACTCAGGGTGAAGTGTTTGACTCAGACCGGCTGATCCGTTCTGTTTCCTATTTCCCGTTACGCGCTGTTATCGGTGCTGGCCCGCGCTGCTGGCCGCCCGCATTATTCTCTGCCGCGTGGGAATTTTTCTCTTCATGTGAGACCGACTATGTCGTTTTCTCCTACCCTTATGAGTGCTTATGTGCTGTATGGGCTCGCTCCGCCGGCCCTACTGTTTGTACTGTTATGTTTATAGACCGGCCGCGCCGCTCTATTTCATATGCTGCATGAAGTGCATGTACTGCGCTGGCCCGTCTCTCCGACCGGCCACATTTCCCAGCAGAGTGTTTTCCCCGGTTCCCCTGGGATTCATGGGCTGGATGCTCGGCGCACACGGCGTTGACAAAGGGTTCCCGATGCGTAAGCTACTTACGCAATACGAGAGAACCTCTCGTAAGAGAACGTACTCGGTTACTAATGTAACCTCGGTTCTCTCTAGAAGAGGGAACGAGTATTGCGTAACCTGCCGTGTCGCGCCACGAGCTTTTGCGCTTCAGACTGCGAAAACCAGAATTTTAGCCTGTGAGCGCTGAATATATACACGCTGGCCACGCCCATTCTGACGGTTAGAAGGGTGTGGACGGCTCATTGGTTGCCGCGTTCAGAGCGCTCACCGATAGGCTTAAGCAGTTGCAGCCGAGCAGCCAATGAGCACGCTTATTTAGCCTGCCTAGGTCTGTCGGCTGCTGCACTGCGTTGACAATGAATACAAAATTAAGGATAATTTTTTGGCTTCAGATCTCGAAGAAAGAAGACTTTCCCGATGCGTAAGCTACTTACGCAATACTCCAGGGGTCGGCAAGTAACTTTGGCCGAGGGCCAATATTTTTTTTTGCCAGTAGGTGGCGGGCCAGCTACACAGAGTAGGCCTATGGATACAAATTAAATACTCTTATATAGGCCTATAATCGCAGAATATGATGGGTCCGTCACTGTCCGTGGATCATTCGTTCAATCGTTTTTTCAAATTAAAACCAAAAATAAAAAGATGAAAAACTACTTGTTTTTCCATTATTTATTTCCTGAACTAAAATGAAAAAACAAATAACGACGGGTTTTCTGATTGTACTCAGATCAAAAATAGAAAAAAATTATTACTGGATTAGACTAATTTTAATTTTGATTTTTTATTTTGAATTTAACACCTTAAGCATATATCAAGGAAATAATTTAAAACAGATCAAGTACTATTGTGGTAACAGATTACAGCCATTTTAATAAAGGTGTGAATCATGCCTCATTCGCTTACAGTCCGACTTTGGAACTTTATTCCTTTTTTATTATTATTATTTATTCGGGACACACACATACACACCTAAGGTTTAAGGAGGTCTGTCAATATAAATATTACGCTATTTTAACATTGTAGGCCTACTGTCAGCAGAGAAAAAAATGCCAAAGAAAAAAATTATGAAATATAAATAACATAAATTAAATAGGACAAAAGCAGCCTATCACTCAAATTTCTAAGCAACCTAAACGAAAATCATATTGCCCTACTGACAAATGAAGTAGGCTATTTTCTGCCGAACTATTTCAAACATCCTTGCAAAAAAAGAATGTTGTTGGCTGACAATGGTTTCAGTACCAAACAGCTCCTCAGAGCTAGGTGTAGCCTACAGGTGGTCAGAATTAAGTGCGGATACGCTGTCAAAAGGTGTTGGAATGGGCTATTGTCAGTCAGACCGCCCGCTCCGTCCAAAGTACACCAGAGTTCTGACCGCTACAGTCTTTTGACGCGCGAATGGACACAAAGTGGTCAAGCGTAACTAGACGTGGCAGGCGCGAATTTGACGCGCTATTCGCGTCCGGTTTGAACGTACAGTTATACTTTAAAATGTAATCCCGCGCCGCATGATTCCCTATGTGTGTTTCACACAGTATGCGGCGGTGAAATCGCCGCGCGACTACGGCTTTTCTCAAGTATTGGAAGAGTTTTGTGCAGCATTTAGGACTTCCATAATAATCCGGCGGGCCAGAAAATATTGCTGGCGGGCCAGTTTTGGCCCGCGGGCCGCCAGTTGCCGTTCCCTGCAATACTCGTTCCCTCTTCTAGAGAGAACCGAGGTTACATTAGTAACCGAGTACGTTTTCAACTCATGTAATCCGTTTGAAAGCAAGGAGAGGTGCCGTTTTTTTCCTTCGCCTTCATTATCTCTAATAAGCTGAGGCCGCCCCGCCCCCGGCGCGATTCACATGGTAAATAGTTTAGGTAATCTCTGCTTCGCACACGCCCCCCCCGATCAATGCCTTGAAAACACGAAGTTTCATCAGCTCAGATTCACTGATAATTCATCGTGTTTAGAGAGGATCGATGGCTCGTTTCTCCGGCAAAGACGCTCTTCAGATGATTCTGGACAGCGAGGAAGAATTCACCTTTTCCTCAGAGGAAGATTGTAATTCAGACGAAGAACGGCAGCATTTTCAAGAGCGAATTGATCCCGCAGAGGATACAAGTTCAGAGTAAGTTGTTTACTGTTATATAATTCCTTTTCTGATAATATAGAACTTTATATATATTTAATTTCTGAAATTTTAGACTATATTTTCCCTAGTTTTGGCTAGCTTTTGACAACTTACAGGAACGATTGACTTACAATATCCCTAACATCCGTGGAACTTATATGCTCAAGTGTAAACTTTTTTTTTTAAATGTGATATTGCTCTTTAAACATATTTGTATATTAAATATATTTCACTCAGTTTTGATTAGCTTATGACACTGATTCATGCTAAAATACTGCATTATGCATAATGTAGGCTAGATTGTTTGTGAATATCTGCTTATGGGTTATATGTGGTTTAGTGCAACTATATTTCAGCCTCCGGTAAAATATGTGATACTGTCTAAATATATTATATTTTTATATAAATGTTCTGGTTTTGGTTGGCCTATGACAGTATTTATCATGCTGCAGATGTTTTTGAATACAGACTGTGTAAATGTTTTAGTGATGTGTCGTTCGCGAACGATCCGTTTATTGCGTGCTTCACTAAATGCGTGCGGTCTATATGGCCCATCAATGGTCCATAACCATCAATTGCTCACCAGTTTACTTTGAATAATGTATGCTAACAGTTTTATTTTAATTTTTTTTTTTTTTTAGGAATGTGTCTGCTTCAAGCTCTCCTTCTCCAGCACCTCGCAGAGGGGCACGCAGGTGTCGTTCAGTTCTCAGTGCGATCGAGAATCATACTGAGTAAGTACATAGACGTAATATTTTACAGATGAAATGTAGCCTAATTGTGTTTACATCATAATAATATAAAAGTAGCCTATACCTATTCTTGTGTGAAATGACAAAAAACGTTGTCTTTTTTTATCCATGGCCATTAGTGATTGATAATGATAATACAAGTTATTTTATTGTGTTATCAGCATGCTCACGTGTTTTTTTTTATTTTTTATTTTTTTATTTTTTTACAGATGTGACAATGAACATGTCCAAGCACCTGTCCCGAAGAGAGCCTCCACAGAGGAATTACAATAAAACAGATTGAAAAACAAAACCTTTGAATCTCCTCTTCTTTGTTCAGGCACTTGATGGCCCATTAGCCACTGAAAGAGTGTATGTCACACCCCTGGTCTGAATCTCATTAATATTGATGGCCATTGGCCCATTAATATTGATGGGACACCCCTCCCATGCATAAACCTCTTCTGACAAAAAAACTGTTTTAGAAAGTTCAAATCAATGTACTGTTTTATGAGAACGATGAGGCAGGATGATTTTCACACCATTTTAAAGCCAAAACTCAAAGCTACACAATTAATTAGTAAAAAGTCTTATTCACACATATTTAGTATGTGTTTTGAGGTCTTATTTCTGCAACTTTCATTTTTATTTTTTCCAATAACCACGCATAAACATTATTCTCTTAAAAATTCAAACATATACATGCATGTTGATCAGATATTTTGGTAGCCCTGTTTGTGCTATATAGAGTGAATTTACACCTTTGCCATTAATATGTTTATAAATAACTGAAAAAAGCTCAATTGTCAGAGCATGTCAGAACACCTCCAGGGCCCAGAAAACAGCTCAGACTCCAGAGGGTTAAACCTGGAGTGGAATGCCCGCTTTCACAAAACATCATCTGCGATAATCTCCAATCGGCTCTCGCCGAGCCTGATGTAGTAGACAACCTGATTAAAAAAAGTCTAGTCAGGCTTTATGGATTGGCCCTTTTGACGATCCTCCATTCAAAGTTTTTCTCATTTGCCCCCTCGGAGTGGCTACGAGAAAGTTTTCAGGTAAGAAACGCCTTATAGTCGATCTGTCAGCACCGCATAATTCCCTGTTCCCAAGCATTAACAGCCTGATCCCACTCGACGAATTCCTGCTGGATGATTTTCTGATAATTTCGCCTCCCAATTCCATTCCAGCAGCTCAGATCCTCACAGTTCAAAACGTTTTTTCCGAGCTCGGAATCCCCATCGCCCAAGAGAAAACCATGGGTCCCGCCACATCCATTGAGTTCCTTGGCATTAACTTAGATTCGGTTAAATACCTGGCCTCCTTGCCCAAGGAAAAAATCGATAGAATAATCCTCATCTCATCTACCCTCGTAGAAAGTTCAAAGTGTTCCAAACGCGAACTCCTATCCCTGCTCAGCCACTTAAACTTCGCCATGCGCATCATCCCACAAGGCCATCCTTTTATTTCTCATCTCCTCTCTCTTGCGTCTTCGGTTCACACACTAGACTAGAGGATCATATTTCCCTAACTCCAGTGTGCCGCAATGAACTCAGGCTATGGATAACATTCCTTAAACAATGGAACAGTCTATCTTTTTTTATAAGAACCTAATTTCCTTCCCCATCGACATCCAGCTATTCACAGATGCAGCCCCCTCAGTCGGCTTCAGGGGTTTTTGCCAAGGACGCTGGTTCGCATCTCCATGGCCCCCCCAAATCCAGGACACCCGACAGTCTGAAATCCAGATTAAACGTCTTAAAAGTGGCATCAGCGCGGGTGAATGGGAACGGTCTTTATTAATGCACTGGACTGTAGCTTCATTGTCACAATGCACTAAGATACTGCTAGTAGTCCATTCTTTCCCCCACAGGAAAAGGGTAAAGCCCGAATAATGGTGATCAATTTATCTTAAAAACAACAACAACAAAAAATTGCTGACTCTCTGTCTTACTTTGTTTCAGAAATTCAGGACGCTGGCTCCAGAGGCAGACAAATTCCCAACCCCTCCTCGACACATCGCTCGACACCATTTTCTAAGCAGTTTCTCCCAGAACTCTCCGATCCTACATGACCGCATGGAGATGTTTTAAAGCCTTCCACTTTACCTATAACACGCCATTCCCTGATTTTTCTATCCTTTCAATAACCTCCTTCATCTCTTACCTTAACAGCGTTAAGGGCCTCCAAGTCGGGTCCATCAAAGGCTACCTGAGCAGCATCCAATTTTTTCACAAATTGGTACACGGCGCCCCCTCCCTGGAGATAAATAATTCACAAACCTCCCTCCTAATTAAAGGCATCCAACGATCCCAGCCCACCCGTTCCGACTCCAGACAACCCATAACGTTAGATATTCTTACTAAATGTATTCATACCCTCCGCACAGGCTACCAATCCCTTAATACCTCTCGCACTCTCTACGCCATGTTTATTCTAGCTTTTTTCGGTTTTCTCAGATGCTCGGATCTGGCTATCACTTCCAGATTTGACCCAAAAGTCCACCCAAGCATCTCAGACCTATCAGCACTTGAGTTGACAGTGAAACAATCTCTTTTCTGATTAAACCTAAACCTCAGCAGCCCAAAAAGGCCTCTTGCAGCAGCAGATCCAAGCTCACGGAAGATGGTCCTCAGATGCTTTCCAAAGCTACATCAGGACCAACCGATTCCATATCAAAAAAGCCCACCAAACCCTTGTCGGGTAAAAAATAAAATAAAATAAAATAAAAAAAATTCTATGTCTTCTGTTTCCCCATCCAGCGAGTTTTGATCTCTCAGCGGACGCAGCGAGAGCCTTCTTGGTCGAGCATCTATGTCTTCTTTTTCTCCGTCCAGCGAGTATTGATCTCCCTGCGGATGTAGCAAAACCCTTTCGGTCAAGCATTTACGTTTTTCTCTTTCCTGACTGGCGAGGTTTACCCGTTCCGATGCTGTGACTATTGCCGCAAGAACCCTCCTGTTCGAACATCCATACTTACCTTCCAGGATGCCAGCAGGACTTGCCCGTCCGACACTGTAAGTATTGAACTCCCGCCGAATGCTGCGAGAGCTCTCCCGGCCAAACAAGCAGGCTTCTATTTAAATGCAAGCCCGCCAATCTCTGCGCTCTTTTCGGGGGGTCTTTAAGCTGGCGGCTGTCCTTTGCTCACTTAGCTTTTTGGGGAAGTACTCTGGGTTCGGGCCCAATTTCTGAGCTCGGAGCCCTCCCCCCGGACAGCACGCCAATTACGCATAACTATTGTTAAGTGAACATGCAATTTATTCTATTAGAACGCCTCATATATGGGCTGATATGATATTAATCACCATTGTAGTTTTAGAAGTGAAATATATATATGCAATTTATTCTGTATTAATCTGTAACCCTCATATATAAAGTATGTATGTTACTAACTAACTTTATAACCAAGTAGAATAGAGTGTTGTATAAGAAAAGACACTGTAAATTGTTTTGTAAAAGTCTTTTATTTGTGAATCTGGTTTATTAAGAACAGACAATGCAACTTGTTTGGTAAAAGCCTTTATTGTGAAATTGTTTTATTAAGAAAGACAATGGAGATGGTTTTGTAAAGGTCTTTATTATTGAACTGTTGTGTTCAGAGAGACACTGCAACTTGTTTTTGTAATAATCTTTTTATTGTAATAATGCATGCAAGAAACGACAATAATGTACTCATGTTTAAGCATTTAATCAATAGATAGAAGTAACATTAAGTAGTGAAAAGCATGTAACTTAGCAAAGTAGAAATGGCAAGCATTACCCGTTTCATGAGGAGCATGAGACGCTGTTTCGCCAAGGACGGCCTCTCCGGTGTTAGATGCCTTGCCATTGCGCCTCATGAAGATGAAAGCTTGTAGATTAATTGGTTTTGATTTACTTTTATTTTTATTTTATATATTAGTACCTTTTATGTAAACTAGTTAACCTGTATTTAATAAAAAATACATTTAATTGAAATTAAGAAGCTCGCCTGCTTTAAGTCTCTGTTTTACCAAATACTGAGCTGAACTAAACCACGGAACAGTCTTTCGACTGAATTGTAAGTATGGAAATTTATATACTTATTGTTTAGAGCGAATTCGACTGACTTTACCTAACCTGAGAATAAACAAAATAAGGTAGAAGGTATCTATATTTAAGACCCAAACAAGGGGTTAAATTAAGCACCATAAAACACTATTTATTCTCTGATCATTTGTAAGTGTGAACTCGTGAAATTATGTTTTATTAACAAGGTTCAGGAGGATCACGTTCTAATGATCAATCAATCAAGTCATTCCAACCAGTTGTCAGCAATCAGTAATCAACAGGTCCACTCAATCAGGCTTATAAATACACACAGTCGACTCACCCATATTCATCTACAGTTTTCAGCATCCCTCCATTGAATTTAGTCAATATGTTGTTTATTAAATGTAGCAAATTAGCTCTATGTAATATTAATAATCAATAATAACTGGTTATAATTGATTATGAATATTTGGATCAGTTAATATAATTAAATTAATGTCGTAAATTAATATTACAATCAATTAACCTGTTTGTCCCGTGAACACTCAGGATTAATTGTTTATTAACTCTAAGAAATGTACATTTCCAGGGCATGGGAAATGTCTTTCTTGTAAGGATCATCCATTGGCCCAACGACGGAATCCAATGGCCTGGTGAAGGTTTAATGCGTGTATGTCTTTTCAGCGCTCCAGTTAAGTTCACTTAATTTATTGGAATTTAGTTTTAGTATTACTTTAGCTCTACGCCAATTTCAAATGATAATCAAATTTAGATCGTATTTCTGATTAGAAAATAATCATAAATATTGATTATGAATTAATTTAGATCTTTGATTATTCTGATTATCCCATACTTTCTATTATTAATTCACTAAGGGACCCGATGCTGCACAGAGTCACACGCCTGGGTTTTCGTGGATCTCACGGACACAGCCTCGCCAGTCTGACCTTAGTCAGAGGGTGCAGGGTTTGCTAATACCTCTTAAGTCGGTTGCCTACTGCTCACGCACACAAAAAAGTGTCGTTTATTTAGCCACTTCCGTACAACTTGCCAAGTCAGTGATAGACAGAAATCAAAAGGTCTTCAGATGACGTGCCTACTGCTCCATTCATATGCGCCTTTAGTTTGACCTATCCTGGACACAGAGCTGCGGTAGCGCCAGCCTCCTCATAATCTACTGAAATAATGATTTCAGAAAACTTCAGAATAAATCAAGAAGTAACATTTATTTGTCAGGTAAAAATGTATCATGCCAATTACAGAAGTAAATGATTAAAAGCCAATTCAGAAAATATATGACATCATTTACTCAAAGATGACTCTAAAAGTAAGCAATGTTTTCCTGACAGAGACACACAGTGGTGTGTCAGGGCCTTCCAACAGAAAAACACTGAAACATCACTATATGGGGGATGATCCTGGTAAAGAGTCCCAAAGATTGCTCTGTCCCCTCACCTTAAATACCAGACCAGAACAACAGGGGTTATACAAATGTTGTTTAGAGTTGTTTGGGCCAATCCATGTACCCCAGGGGGGTAGCACCTGGTTTCAGGAGATATCGTAAAGAGATCTCACCCAGAGAGGAGAAACAGGATTCTCCTAAGTTCTCAATCTTTCTCATTAAACCAATGACTGCAATGAAATTAAGACCATTTTACCAATCGCACTGAGACACTTAAAATGACACCAAACATGAAAAGGAAAAACAACATATTCACAAGATACACCATATGTGATATAGACATTCTTAATGAACTTTCAATGCCTTGAGGAGAGAGAGGGGGGATGAGCTGAAGTCAAACAAGGGGACAAGGAGATAAGTTTGGGCAGGACAAGGTTCTGTGCTCTGTCTTTGCTATCTGCTGTCCAGGGGGCATTTTATGGCATTATTGCAGGGTGCGTTTTGTTTTAGCAGGAAAATCAGTTCTTACATTCTTAATTTACAGTACTACTAAGGGCAGTAGTTAACCCTCAGAGGTCGGAGATCACGCCGGCGTGATCTGCTCGCTTTTTTCCTTATGAGTTGAATTGAGACCCAAAATACTCTTTTGACTTTGATTTTACAAAACAAGTTTCATACATCAATCGATTCTGTTAAATGTGTATTATTTTTGTGTATACTCACAATAAAAACAAAGTGTTGTGCTTTTTGCCAAATAAAGAAAAATAAACGTGATGCGAGTTCTGCCTTCTCTCTGTCAGTGAAGACCATTCTGAAACGCGTCCGAAAATGAACAATAACTCAGCGAATACTCAGTCAAACAGGCAAACAGACATACAGGCATGAAGCTTGAATTCTCTTCTCTTAAATGAAGTAATTTATATAAAAAACAAATATTCTCATGTTGTGAAATCTGTATTAAAAGAGAGCGATTCCAGTCGACCTCATTAGAGCTAATTCAAATGTAATGTGACTCCGCCCACGGAGAGCGCGCACTATTCAAACGCAAATGAATGAGGCAATCCAAGCAAACCTGTGAACGCCCACATATCAGTTTATTCAGATCATTACTTTAACACCGTCTCAGCAGCGCTGTGAGCAATAACAATAATGAAAAAAGTACCTCAGAAGTGCGGGTATATCGAGGAGCGAGCTGATCGAGGAATACTGTAAGTTTTTTTTCTTCTCACGTGAATCGGGTTTCTGTTTTTGATGAATGAACGGCAGAGATGCGCGCTGTTTACCACAGCTCGCAAAAAGACAGTTTAAATTTAAAACGCGTGTGTGAATGAATGAGGATGTTTTAGCAAACTGTATTACTATGAGTAAAAATCGACTGAAATATGTTGAAATAAAATGTAGGCTATTTGTACGTATTTGTACGTAGCAATACGTATTAAACTGCAATTTTATATGCCCTAATATTTCATAAAAACAACGTTACAGTCAGGCGAAATATGAAAGACAACATTTTGTTGACTAGATTTGAGTACAGTTTTTACTGTAGAATATACCGCCACATAAGCTTTTGATGAAAAAAGTAGCCTACCTCAGAAGTGCGGGTATATCGAGGAGCGAGCTGAGGAATACTGTAAGTTTTTTTTTTCTTCTCACGTGAATCGGGTTTCTGTTTTTGATGAATGAACGGCAGAGATGTGCGCTGTTTACCACAGCTCGCAAAAAGACAGTTTAAATTTAAATTGCGTGTGTGAATGAATGATGATGTTTTAGCAAACTGTATTGGTATACTGAGATGAGTAAAAATCGACTGAAATATGTTGAAATAAAATGTAGGCTATTTGTATTATAAGCAATACGTATTAAACTGCAAATTAACATTTATATGCCCTAATATTTCATAAAAACAATGTTACAGTCAGGCGAAATATGAAAGACAACATTTTGTTGACTAGATTTGAGTACAGTTTTTACTGTAGAATATACTGAATATATATATCAAATAAGCTTTTGTTTAGCAATTTTTATATATATATATATATATAAAATAAAGTCATCAACTAAGATGTTAGCTGTTCCAATTTTGGCTATATTCAAACTAATGAATACATAGATAGGCCTAAAATGTAGGCCTATAATCTTTTTTTTTTTACAAAGAAAGAGTACACTTCAAATATTGTTGAAATTTTAATTATTGTTGTAATTGTAACCTTTTTAATAAAATAGCAAAACCTATTTACAAGATAGATGTAAGCAAAATCTTAAATGGTCAATATAAGTCGTCTTCAAATTTTTTGTCCTTGCATTGTGGCTCAGTCAGTCAGAGTCACACCTGAATGAATGGCTAATTATGCAGAGTCATTATGCATAATGGGTGGGACATTTTGTATTCCAAGTTGTAAACCACTCCTCGTTCACGCCCACTCGCATAATGGCTTTCCAAGCAAAACCTGTTTTACATCAATTTAAATCAATGTATTGTTTTATCTGAACGATAAAGCAAGACTATTTTCACATAATTTTGAAGCCAGAACTCGAAGGAAGAACATCCATTTCTCAAAAGTCTTATTCATGCATATTTATTATGAGTTTTGAGGTCTTCTTTCAGCAACTTTCATTTTTAATTTTTTCAATAACCACGCATAAGCATTATTCTCTTAAAAATAAAAAAATATACATGCATGGTGATCACATATTTTGGTAGCCCTGTTTGTGCTATATAGAGTGAATTTACACCTTTGCCATTAACATGTTTATAAATAACTTAAAAAAGCACAAATGTCAGAGCATGTCAGAACACCTCCAGTGCCCAGAAAACACTTCAGACTCCAGAGGGTTAAGATCTATATGATTAGTGACTCCAGTTATGAGCTTGAGACACGGACAACTTTACGTGTGACATGAACCAGATTTTATTAACTAAACTACTCTAACCTACACACACATACATGCATACAGTTTACCAAGGGAAAGAGAGCTGAAGCAGAATACAGGAAAGCAAGAAGTTATAGCATTGTTTGGAGTTCAGCAGATCAACAGCCTTGAGCAAACCATCAGTTTAGTTTTAACACGCCCTTCTTTAACCCTCTGGGGTCTGGGGTGTTTTTGGGGTCCTTGAGATGTTCTGACATGCCCTGACATTTGTGCTTTTTTCAGTTGCTTATAAACATATCAATGGCAAAAAAAAATTACACTCTATTTAGCACAAACAGGGCTACCATAATATGTGAGCCACATGTATGTACATGTTTTCATTTTTGAGAGAATAATGTTTATACATGGTTATTGAAAAAACTAAAAATGAAAGTTTCTGAAATAAGGCCACAAAACACATACTAAATATATGTCAACAAGACTTTTGACTAATGGATTTCATCGCCTAGAGTTTTTTTCTTCAAAATGATGTGAAAATCATCCTGCCTAATCATTCACATAACACCATACATTGATTTAAGTTTTGCAAAACACTTTTAGTTTGGAAAGGCAATATGCGGATGGGGCGTAAACGATCATGCATATTTAGTAGTTCACACCTGATGAGACAATGCCCCTGCATACTTAATGAGCCATTCATTCAGGTGTGTCACCTATAGCTAACTTAAATATACAAGCTTCATAAAAATGATCATTCTAGAAGAATATTTCAGATGGCATTTAGAGGCTTTTGCATCTGAACTCTTCATACACACACACACACACACACACACACACACACACACACACACACACACACACATATATATATATATATATATATATATATATATATATATATATATACACACACACACACACACACATTTATATATATGCATACACACACACACATCTCCCCAAATTTGTTACTAATAAAACACAATACAAATTATTTAAAGAAAAAAAAAATATTTACCTTTTAATAGTTTGTTTACATCTACCTTGTAAATATATTTTTTTATTAAAAAGGTTACAATTACAACAACAATTCAAGTGTAATCTTACAGTATTCTACAGTAAAAACTGTACCCAAATCTAGTCAACAAAATGTTGTCTTTCATATTTCGCCTGACTGTAACGTTGTCTTTATGAAATATTAGGGCATATAAATGTTAATTTGCAGTTTAATACGTTGCTTATACAAATAGCCTACATTTTATTTCAACATATTTCAGTCGATTTTTACTTATCTCAGTATAGCAATACAGTTTGCTAAAACATCATCATTCATTCACAAACGCGATTTAAATTTAAATTAAATTTAAATTTTTGTCTTTTTGCGAGCTGTGGTAAACAGCGCGCATCTCTGCCGTTCTTTCATTCATAAACAGAAACCCGATTCACGTGAGAAGGAAAAAAACTTACTACTGTATTCCTCAGCTCGCTCCTCGATATACCCGCACTTCTGAGGTACATTTTCCATTATTATTATTCCTCACAGCGTAACCTCAGGGGGTTAAAGGGGTAAGGAGGATACTTAATGTATCAAATAATGAGACTAAGTTTGATACTTGCATTTCTCGCCCATTTGAATTAGACTGTCCTGATGCAATTTGTTGAGGTTCCAGTTGATCTTTGCTGATGTGGTCTTGATGAGAGAGAACCAGTGGTAGTCAGAGGATCTTTGGTGAATGGAAAGACAAGGCTGCAGCCTGGAACAAGCTTGGGGTCCTTAGAGGCTTCTAGTTCAGCATCATCTTCACGTCAGAATTTCAGAAAGGGACTAAGAGAGAGCTGATCTTGTGATCAGTGATCTTTAAAGCGTGAAGAAGTCACACCCTCTGGAGGTGTGTGAGCCAATAAGAAGTGTTTTCCTTTGGAGGGAAATTCTTTTACGACCCATTGTTCAAGCAGGCCTTTGAACATGTAATTTGATTGGATGTTTAACACACGAATCTTTAAGATGCTTATAATACTAATGTGTCACAAAGTTAGCAAAATGTGATGTAAATTAACAAATGGGAAACGAAGATTGGAGTTTATAGAGACCAAATATGCCACACATATGATTTTAGTTGACCATAGTATGCAAAGTCTGAAACATTAACCCAATAGAGTTTACAAGAATACAAAAGCCATACCACATAAAAGGAAAATCATGAGATGGAAAAATTAGATACATGTTTACACATTTCTCAAGTGGTTATATATAGAATATATAGGATTAACAGGGTTTATTTCTCCTTCTCAGTGAGAATTAAGTAAGAGTCATAGCTCTCTGGAATTTTCTTTTGGGGTTGTAAAACTCTTATCAGTCTCAGTGTGTCCACAAGACACCGCGTTCTGCCAGTCTGTTAGCTTCATTTGGGATGTTAGTTTTTGGTGAAGTTTCACAGGCCTTTGTTGGGAGAGTGAGTTTGCTGGATTATTCATTAAATAAATGAATAATTTGTGTGTATGATTGGTCCAGACGCTACATAAATGTCTACGTTGAAAGAGAAGGGCAATATTTGAGCTAAAGCCCAGTATAAGTAATTTGTTTATAAAGGTGTATGTGTGAGTATTTTCATTTTTACATTTTGTGAACTTTGTGAATATCGTTCCATTGGTGAATTATAAATGTTGCAGAAAGAAACTTAAGTTGAATTTGATTTAAAAGGACAAATCATTGTAAGCATCATGGTTCCCCTGTGTCTGTGTTCATGGACTTTGTATTTCTTTTGTCTTGATGATTCTGGTTTCAGTTCCTGTGATTTAGTTCCTTTTACTGTTTTTCCATATGTGACCCCTCACCCAGGTCCTACTCGCGCCGCTCTGTGCGGGCCTCGAACCCGGGTCTCCAGCGTGGGAGTCAGGCACTCTAACAAGGAGGCTAAAGATCAGAGGAGTGAGGTTTACTTGCACAGCGACTACTAGCTTGCCTCCATTAAATTAGTTATATTAACTGATCCAAATATTCATAATTAATTATTACAAGTTATGATTGATTATTAATATTTATTTTGAGATAATTTGCTACAGTTCCTTTTCCTGCGTTTCCATCTTGTTTGTTTCCATAGATACCCTGTTTAATCTCTGTGACAACTATCACCATCACCACCATCACCTGTCCTTGATCAAGTCACTTGTTATCTTCTGTGTTTAAGGGTGTATTCACACCAGGAAAGTTCGCTAGTTCACTTGCTTTGGTCCGTACCAAATACAATGTTGATGTTGCAAAAACATCATAGTCATCTTTTATAGTGCAATTTTTATTCTTTTACTGATTTGGTGTTATCAGCTACTAACGCAGTATGAAGAAACTTATGAGCATCATATGATACAATGTCATCTATACAATGTTGTAATTAGGAATTTGCGAAGACGAAGATGTGCTGCAAGACGGTTGTGGTGGAGAGAACATGCTCTTAAATGATCAATTTCAAACATTATTAAAAACAAGTGAACAGTCAGTAATAAAATAAGAACAAATACACATATTACAAGCAGAGATGAATACTAAAAAACAAAGTTACAAAGTCTAACAGTAGTAGTCAATTCAGGCATAGAACATAATAATTAAGCCTAAATGTAAAATAACAGTATTTGTTCACTGAAGAAATTAAATATAGTTTCATTTTTGTTAAAGCTGTATTTTGTTGTTTTATTAACATTAACAACACAGACAACAGTAGGAATACTGTGTGTGTGCTGTCACTTCAAGATCGAATGCAATACGGAAAAAAATTACAAACATCATGGATTCGTTCTCAACTATGCAGGGATGGGGAGTATTTCAGATACATGTATTTAAAATACGTATTTGAAATACAAAATACTATTTTGTATTTTAAAGCCTTTGGAAAAAATCTAATGTAATTTGTATTTAAATAAATTTAAGATGAGTATTTGTTTTATTTTCAAAATACATAAAATACTTTTTACCTGTCAACCTCTTTATCAGGGTACTGATTTTGTGCATCGACTAGTTCAGACATTCACTAGTTCAGCATTGGGTCAGCGATTTTTTTTTTTTTTTTTTTTTGGGAATAAGGTGAGAATTTCATGATCAATTCTACTTGTTGATTAAAGTTAA
Source organism: Scardinius erythrophthalmus (assembly GCF_964197995.2). NCBI lineage: Eukaryota > Metazoa > Chordata > Actinopteri > Cypriniformes > Leuciscidae > Scardinius > Scardinius erythrophthalmus. Next base: position 2,924,794 of record NC_138221.1, on the reverse strand, counting down.
AATAGTGCATTATTCACTTCAGTTAACATGAAAGAATAAAAGAGCTCAGACAAGTGGGAAAATAGCGTTAGCCAATCAGTCTTGACCGGTTGTTGATTTTTATCATCTAGCTTGTCAAATGTGTTTAACGCATTACTGCATGTTAGGGCTGGGTGATATGACACTACATATCATAGCAATGATATAGAGTGTGAATTGATGGAACTTTTTCTAAATCGTTTACATAGATGGGTCTGTGGGGTAAGCAAATTTATCCGTGCAGCTTTTAGTGGGCAGGAATTATTGGACCGCTGGAGTGGAAAAAGAAGCACTGATGAATGATACACCACAAACATCTTCAGCTTTTAGTTTGATTGTACATAAAAAAATTATAATAAAAAAATCCCAAAGCCAATTTCCCATGTATTTTGTGTATTTTCAAAATACAAAATACTGTATTTGTATTTAAATATATTTTTTTTTCACACAGTATTTTGTATTTATATTTTAAATACATTTCCATGTATTTATGCCCATCGCTGCAACTATGACATAACCGAGAGAATACTATGGCGACAAATCAATGACAAAATTAACGGAGCGCACAACTGATGCTGGCGCATGCAGTAAATGACTTTCGCGAGAGGATAACAGATCTACACGGGAGCTCGCAAGCTCATTCAAACCCTGCGCATGACATCTCCTCTTCATGCAAAACAAGCCCTCGCACGCACATATGATCATTCTCCACGCTCCCGTGCTTGATCTCCTCTCGCCTGTGTAACTGGTGTGAATTATTCATTGATGTGTTTCTTTTATATATATTTTTTTTCTTTCATTTATTGTCTATATTGTTAATATATAAGTATTCTCTCTACTTTTATATTTAGTTAATGAACATCACAAAATTTTGTTCAGATCGTTGTTCATAAGACGACATAACAGTAAAATAGCAGAACTTTTTCTTTGGGTGTTTGTTGGGGAGGGAGCGTCATCAGTGGAACACCTCTGGGTTTTCCCTCGTGCGATCTGTAATAGCCTCAGTCAACCTGTGCGCGAGGCTCACGAGCACACGCAATGTTGCTTCTCTCCGTGATTATTACTGGTATGGTGATGTTTATTGTCTAAAAGCATAACTATCGCTTAATAAGTGTGATATGAGTGCATTTCATGATCTGAGTGTGTTAGTAGTGATGAGGTGTGTAGCAAAACGATTTTATGAAATTCATCATAGTGCTAACTGATTCATATTTTGCATTCATGCTTAGTTATATGAGAGAAAGAGAGAAGCTGATGTTCCATTGGTCCACTGATGACCTCTATTCGTTACAGGTATGTTTGTAATTAGTTCTGTTTAGTGAAATAATAGAGATCTGGTTTACTGTCAATGTGTACTGTATGAAGAGAATCATGAGGGGAATGAATCAGATTCATTGATTCACGTGTGAAGCACGTGGTGCGGCCTGCTCATGGTATGTTGTTAAATGCATGTTATGCTTTTCTTTTGGATTTATGTGTATAAATAGTATTATAATTGATATCTGTTTCATCATAGCATATGTTATAACATAAATATTTGTAGTAATGCATATGATTATACACTCTAGTATACAATTAATGTACTTTACACCATTGTAGTGTACTAATAACAGAATTGATGTGATGTATCACAAGGAAGATTATGAATGTATGGTAATCAGATTTATTATTGAATTTACATGTTTTATTTATTTTTGTTTAAGTTTTGTAATAGCCTCAGTCAACCTGTGCGCGAGGCTCCCGAGCACACGCAATGTTGCTTCTCTCCGTGATTATTACTGTTATATGAGAGAAAGAGAGAAGCTGATGTTCCATTGGTCCACTGATGACCTCTATTCGTTACAGATTAAAAAGAAAACTTTGGATCTCATTGTTGAGTGGTGGTGTGGTCTTTTGATGAGCGAGAGTCCGTTCCAGACTTGCTACACCTGCTGCTTTTGATGCTCGAACACTTTTATTTTTGACAGTCGAGGGGCGGGATTGCGTTCAGAGGAGATGTCATACGCAGGGTTTGGTCACCGACACAGATAACGCATGAGTCCCGATTTTCGCCTCTTCTTCTGCATTTAAATTTGTTTGAATGTGTAAATTAGCAAGACAAAACCCGTCGAAATGATAAACTTTCACTCTTTGATGGTTAAATTTAGCTGTTAATCAGTGAATCACATGGGTGATAAACCGTGGGCCAGCTGGTCCATATACGGATCACGGATTAACTGTGATCCATTGCACCCCTAATAATGTATGGGCATGTCATCACCCCGAATTACATGGTAAAAATCTGACCCTGTCAAAAAAGGCGCAGTGCAATTGGGTCTGCAATTGGGTCGGTTCATGTTCACACCTTAAAGGAACCGTACCAGAGTTTGTTTGGAACCGGACCGAGACCACCTCTTCAGTTGGTTTTGGTTACGGTTGTTTGGTCCGCACCCAAGTGCGATTGCTGTGTTCACACCTGCCCAAAAGATCCATGCATATTTATCAATCTTGAAACATGAATTTTTGAATCGTGAATCATCTGTTTCGGTCAATTATTGATTTTATATTGAAAAATCGAATGAATCGCAATTTTATGATGAATATGATGGATAATTTTAAAAAATAAACCTAAATCTTAAATTAATTGCATCTGCGACATAAAGTGCGCCCTCACTGCAGTGGCGCAGTGGATTACGTCACTAATCTTCAATTTGCGCCTGTTGGAGGGCAACGAAGAAGGAGAAATTTGCAAGGCACCAGCCAACATGAGATCAAAGGTTTGGGATTACTTCGGTTTTCACAAAGTAAATGGAAAGATTGACAAGTCCGTTGCAGTTTGCAGACATTGTATATCTGAGTTAAAATACTTTGAAAATACAACAAACCTTAGCAACCATCTCCGCAGACGCCATGCCATTAAGATAGAAATACCTGCACCTAAAGCAGCTAGTATTTCAGGGTCAGACGTGGGAAGTGCTACTCCTAACCTATTTGGTCAACTTCAGAGTCTTCCCGAAAACAGCAATAACTGCATCTATTGCAAGATTTATTTGTAAGGATATGCGCCCATATAGCGTGGTGGAAAACACTGGTTTCCGAGAAATTATAAACACTTGAGAACCAAGATACAAAATACCCAGCCATCAGTTTTTCAGTGTAAAATGCATCCTGGAATTGTATCGGTCTTCGAAAGAGGAGCTATAGCTCAAGCTTTCTCAATCTGTCCATGTTGCCCTCACGACTGATTCTTGGACGTCGTGTTCGACAGAGTCTTATGTGACAATTACCGCACATCTGATTTCCATGAACTGGCAAATGCAGAGCTTCGTTCTTCAAACAAGGACTCTAAACGAAGTCCACACAGGCAAAAACATTGGAGAATTGCTGCGCGATGCCTGCTCCGAGTGGACAATTGCAGACAAGCGTCGTGCTCTTGTTACTGATAACGCCTGCAATATGATTGTTGCAGGTAAAGTTGCTGGATTTACCCCCCACATCACTTGCTTTGCACACACTCTGAACCTGGTGTCTCAAAAGGCCATGAAAGTTAGCAGTGCAGAGCGATTGTTGGGCAAAGTAAGACCTATTGTCTTTTTTCCACCGAAGTTCAACTGCCACATGCACGTTAAAAGAGAAACAGCAAATTCTTGGCTTGCCGGTACACAAACTTAAACAGTACGTTTGCACTAGGTGGAATAGTTCATTGGAAATGCTTGAGCGTTTCTTAGAACAACAAACTACAATCTTGGCAACGCTTATGTCAAAGGATTTGCGGAGGGGAACAGAAGTACACACTCTCCAGAAACGGACATCAGTAATGCTGAGCATATTGTGAAAGTGATGGCACCCATTAAGATCGCTACTACCACGATGTGTGAAGAAGAACAACCAAACCGTGTCTGTGATTGCGCCTCTCCAGGCTAAACTACTCAAACATTTTGAGCCCTGCGAGGACGATACAGACATGACTCGAGAAATGAAATCAGCGATGACAACGGACTTTTTGTCCCGGTATACGAACTCCCGCGACATTCTGCTCAAAGGTATGTCTCTCTAATTGTCAAAAGCAAAAGTATTGCAAATGCTCAACAATCTTTGAATTATTTATTATTAAGACCATATTGTTGCTTATATTAAAACTTTTAATAGCACAACATTGTTCATAGTTTTCATTTTGACTTGGTAACAACTAATAGTATTTTTTTTTTTTTTTTTTTTTTTTGCTAGCATCTGCATTGGACCCCCGCTTCAAAGGGCTACCCTTTCTAGAAAACGAAGAAAGAGAATTTGTCTTCACTAAACTTACTGTTGATGCCACAAACAGTGTATGTTTGCAACTTCCCTTATTTTCATGAACCAAATGCTGGCTAATTAACTAGACTGTATTAAAGGTCCCATTTTTCCTGTGTTTTTCAAAGCTTTGATTGTGTTTACAGTGTGCAATATAACATGTGTTCATGTTTCGCGTGTAAAAAAACAGAATTTTTCACACAGTTTACTTATCTGTATACCACTGTTTTCACTGTCCTAAGAACGGGCTGATGACTTCCTTGTTCTATGAAGTCCCTCCTTCAGAAATACTTAACGAGTTCTGATTGTGCCAGCGGTTCCTGTGTTGTGATTGGACAGCAGCTTAGCGCACGTTGCCTGGAAAGGTCACGCCTCTTACCATAACGTGGAGATGCATGTGCTCAGTGTTATTATATGAAAATAACAGCGTCTCGACGAAATGGCGACAAACACACTCTACAAACGCAACTCTTCCTCTTCTCCGTGGGAGCGCAACAAGACCACGCCCCCTTTTTCTGTGTATTCCTGTGGGCGGAGGTTAGTCAAAAAATTGTTCTAGTGACGTCATTTAAAGAAGGAAGTAGAGGGATGTAGTCCAAATCGGCCGTTCGCTGTATGCTTTGAAAGGGGACTTCTGTTAAATAAAATATCTTGCTTGGCATTGAACTTTGAGTTTTATAATTTGACAGGTATTATTTATGCTCTAACAGCAACATTACACACTAACTAAAGTTTGAAAAATGGGATTACGAAGAACAGGACCTTTAAGGATTATAAGATTGTAACATGATGGTCCTAAATAGTACTTGACTTGTTTTAGTGAAATTATTGACTTGACTGGTGTTCATATTTATATTTCATTTTGTTACAGATTCAAGTGGAACAGCAGTAGGATGCAGTTGAAAAGAAACCACCAGACACAGCTGAAGAAGGCATTTATTTTAATAACTTGTAATAATAAATAATCTGTTTAAATTTAAAGGGTAGGCATACTGTAGCATAAAAGTTTGGGAAGCATTTGTAATTCAAAATGTATTTAAGGACAAGAAATGAAATGCAAACAAACAACTTTTTCATCATGTGTTTCCATCAATCTAATTAATTTTCTTTTTCAGATGAGATGCGTCCTGCAAAAAAAACTGAAAGCTATGGATTTGCTCTTCGGCAACATCTTTCAGCAGGTGTCCTGTCCACTGTCAAGGTCCGCTAGTGTGGTCAGCAGAGACGAGGTACTCAAATACAGATCCATGGTTCCTCTGCCACTGACTGAAAATGCACTGGACTGGTGGAAGTCCCATGAGACAGAGCTACCAATCCTTGCAAATCTGGCAAGAAGTTTTCTTTGCATTTCTGCTACCAGTGTGGCCTCAGAGAGAGTTTTCAGCACCGCAGGAGACAAAGTCTTGGTTTACTTGCCATAATGTATTTTGAGTCCTAAGAAGTTAAGCTGTTGAACTGAAGTCCTAAATCAGGTTATTGAAAATCTATTGAATGGTCAAGAATTTCCCAAAAATTTATTTTATTTGCTCATATGCAGATGTGTATCAAATCGAATTGAATCCTCTGATTTGCAAAAATCGTTTTTGAATCGAATCGAAAACCTCTGAATCGTGAATCGAATCGATTCTGTGTCTACCCAAAGATTCACAACCCTATTATTCATCCATATTACCCACATATACCAACATACATAAAAACAATAATTTAAAACAATAAAAACAATAAAATAGCTTAAAGTGTCTTGTGCACACAAGATCCCTCGCTACTTCCAAAAATTAAAGAATTTAGGATAATATAGATAAAATACTAATCATAGATTTCTAAAACAATCCTATTATGAAGTGGGACCAAGGGCAGCCAAATTACTGGCAAAACAATTGAAAAAACAGCAAGCAGATCGGACAATTCACAAGATAAGGGATACAAATACGAATCAAATAATTCATGACCCCAAAGAGATTGGAACTCAGTTTATGAACTACTATAGAGATTTATACAGTCAGCCTCCCTCCGCGAACATCGACCAAATGAACGCTTTTCTTGAGAAACTGGACTTACCATCAATTGGAAAAAATCAGAATGATCATCTGACTTCGCCCATCACAAAGCAGAGATAGAGAAAGCAATAAACAAACTAAAAACAAACAAATCTCCCGGCAGTGACGGTCTACCATCCGAGTGGTATAAAACATTTAATGAACAGCTTATACCTCTACTCGAAAAATCATTCAACTACACACTTCAACATGGTGAAATGCCCCCTTCTTGGAATGAAGCGGTAATATCAGTGATCCCCAAGAAAAACAACAGTGAGACTTGTTCAGACTATAGACCTATATCACTACTCAATGTTGACTATAAATTGTATAAGTCAATTATCGCCAAAAGATATGAATATTTTATCAGTGACATTATAGATGAAGACCAGACAGGCTTTATTAAGGGACGTCAAGCCCAAGATAACACAAGGAGAACTTTATATATAATCAATCATATTCTAAAAAAGGGAAAATGTGCAGCCTTAATAAGCCTCGATGCAGAAAAGGCTTTTGATAGCGTAAATTGGACTTTTCTATATCAGGTACTTGAGAAATTTGGACTTAACGACAAAGCTGTCAGATGTATTAAAACGTTTTACCAAAACCCGACCGCAAGAATAAGAATAAATGGCAGTCTAACTGAAAGCATAAATTTAGGACGATCTACCAGACAGGGCTGCTGTCTTTCTCCAACCTTGTTTGCAATCTTCATAGAGCCCCTGGCACAAGCAATCAGGCAAAATAGTAATCTTAAAGGAATAGAGGTTGGGGAAGAGGAACATATCATTGGACTTTTCGCCGATGATGTGGTCTGTTTTTTAGAGGACCCAGACACATGCATCCCCGTACTAATCGACCAACTCAAGACATTTGGCTTTTATTCTGGATACAATTTGACCAAAACACAGATTTTAACATTTAACTATATACCATCCAAAATCATACAACAAAAATATCATCTGAACTGGAGAGCAACAAAAATGAAATATCTTGGGGTCACTTTAACAAAAAACACTGATGATCTATATGAACATAATTATGTCAAACTAGATAAGGAAATTAAGAGTGATTTTGACAGGTGGGCTCTCCTCCCGTTAGACATTGGTTCACGAATAGAGACCATAAAAATGAGTGTTCTACCCCGACTTCTTTACCTCTTTCAGTCACTACCCATTGAGATACCCGAAAAACAATTCAGACTGTGGGACAAAATCATGTCAAGGTTTATATGGAATGGCCGCAGACCGAGAATCAAATTTGAAACATTACAGATAAAAAAGGATAAGGGGGGTTTGGCACTGCCATATCTTAAGGGATATTTTCATGCTGCACAAATTAGGCATGTAATTTGTTGGTGTGACAAAGAATATATAGCCAAATGGAAGAATTTAGAAAAATCGGTACAAGGAAGAGAAATTCAAAGTCTTATTGGAGACAGAGAAGAAGCAATGAGTGTAATTAAACAGGTGAATACAGTCACTCAGTTTACGCTAAATATATGGTTTAATCTGGTACGAAAATACAAATTAGAGAAAGAGCTCGGACTGCTTCGGTGGATAGTTTATGACAAGGGTTTCATCCCTGGTTCCCTTGACCAAAGATTTAAACAATGGATTCCTAATGGATTAACAGCAATATGCACACTAATTAAAAATGGGAATTTCATGAGCTTTCAGGAGATTAAACAAAAATATGATCTAAGTAATCAAGACCATTTCAGATATTTGCAGATAAGGGACTTTTTCAAAAAAAAAAAAAAAAGCAGTGTAAATCTGGACAAAAATCCAACAATCAAAAGCATAATTGAAGCCTACAACGCAAAGAAATTTAGAATAATCTCTACAATTTATGGACATATAATGAAAGAGGGAATACAACGATGTATGTAAAACTGAAGTGGCAGAGAGAGTTGGGAGTGAACATATCTGATGATGAATGGTCATATATTTGGAAAACACAGCAATCAACAACATCATCGCGTGTCTGGAGATTACATTGCTGGAAAAATTTAATTCGATTTTTTATAACACCCAAAATTAGGAATAAACATACTTCATTACCACAGCCATGTTGGAGAAGCTGTGGAGATGTGAACGTGAATCATTCGCATGTGTTTTGGCTCTGTCCTAAGATCGCAAAATTTTGGGAAGATGTTCACTTAGTTATAGGCAAAGTTCTGGGTTATGCTGTACCCAAGTCCTGTACATTATTATATCTTGGTGTCATTATGGGAAATGTGTTGAAAGAAGATAGATACATATTGAAAATTATGTTAGCAGCCTGTAAAAAGGCAATTACAAGAAAATGGTACAAGATTGACCCACCATTACAGGACGACTGGATGACAGTTATGGACGAATTACATATTATGGAGCAACTAACCTACAGAATAAGGACTCAAGAGGATCAATACTGCCAAAAGTGGGAGAAATGGATTGAATACATAAAATCGACAGAACAAAGACCATCACATTGACATTGAGAAAGGATCAAACTGTATAAACATGGTGATCCAACATGTTCTTTTTCATTCCTTTGTTTTTTTTTTGTTGCCCCCTTCCCCCCTGTATAATGTTTAAAGAAAAACAATAAAAAGAAAGTATCAAAAAAGTGTCTTGTGCATGTTATTTGAACAATATTGCATACACGTCCGTTCAAAATTATTGAAGCAGCTGTGGGAGGATAGAGGCACAGGAGAGGGAATTCAGTTCAAAAATGGCTGTTGGGTAAAAACTGTTACTGAGTCTGGAAGTGCGAGTCTTTAGAGCTCTGTAGCGTCTTCCAGATGGCAGTAGTGCAAACAAATCATGAAAGGGATGAGTACTGTCCTTAATGATAGTAGATGCTCTGCTGCAGCAGTGAAGCCTGTAAATCTCCTCAAGGGGGGGCAGTGGAAGTCCAATGATCTTTTGTTAAGTTTTAATGACCCTCTGTAGTGCAGCTCTTTCAGCCATTGAACAGTTTCCATACCAGACTGTAATGCAATATGTTAATATGCTTTCTACCATGCAATGGATGAAGGACTTCAGCAGTCTGGCAGAGAGATGGGCCTTCCTCAAAGTTCTGAGGAAGTAAAGTCTCTGTTGGGCTTTTTTAACCAGGGCAGCAGTGTTAAATTTCCACTTGAGGTCCATACTGACATGGAGGCCCAGGAATTTAAAGCTAAGCACTCACTCTGCCTCCTCACCCCGTATTTCAAGTGGCTGAAGCTCCTCCCTGTGTCGCCTGAAGTCTATTATTAGCTCGTTTGTCTTTTTGATGTTGAGAGACAAGTTGTTATTTGCACACCACTCAAGCAATCTACATACCTCATCTCTGTAGGCAGCCTCACTGCCATTTGAGATGAGACCCACCACTGTTGTATCGTCGGCAAATTGTATGATTGTGTTAGTGTCAAATGTCTCAAATGTCATCAGAAATAGTCCCAGAAACTACAAACAGCTGTTCTCCACCATAAATCATCTACTCAAACCACAAACCCCCTCACTTACAGAAACTACAGAAGAGCACTGTAATACTTTTCTGGACTTTTTCAAAACAAAAATAGACTCAATTCACTCTACCTTTCCTGGATCCTCACCACTATCCACCCTGACTATCCACTCACAGCCTGCAATTTCCGACCCCCTACATCGCTTTCCTGAAATCTCACAGCAAGAGGTTGAGAAGATAATCAAAAGGATGAAACCCACCACCTGTGCCCTCGACCCTTTTCCTGCAGCTCTAGTGAAAGTAAGCACCTCTGTCCTAAGTCCTCTGATTACCACTATAATAAACCACTCCCTCCAGTCTGGCAATGTTCCATCTGCCCTAAAAACTGCCATAATCAGACCACTTCTCAAAAAACCCACCCTTGACCCAGATGTGCTTGCAAATTACAGGCCCATTTCCAATCTCCCATTCCTCTCTAAAGTACTGGAAAAAGTTGTCGCCTCCCACCTCCAGGATCATCTCAAATACAACAATCTTTTCGAAAAATTTCAGTCTGGTTTCCGCTCTGCACACAGCACGGAAACAGCCCTGGTTAGAGTCACAAATGACCTACGGATGACAGCTGATGCAGGTTCACCATCCCTCCTCATACTCCTCGATCTGTCTGCTGCTTTCGATACAGTGGATCATGGCATACTCCTTAACCGGCTGCATCAAACCACTGGACTCACTGACACTGCTCTTAACTGGTTTAAATCGTACCTCACTAACAGAACAGAGTACATTTCACTTGGAAGTGCAAGGTCCCGGCAACACACAGTTACCTGCGGGGTCCCTCAGGGGTCAGTCCTTGGCCCCATTCTCTTCATCATTTACATCACCCCCCTCGGCCATGTCATTAGCCACTATGGAGTCTCATTTCATTGCTACGCTGATGACACGCAACTGTACATGAAATCGGAAACACACACCTCTGCAATTTCATCAACACCATCTCCGTCTTCAACACTCACTGCCTGTCTGGAGGAGATAAGGGTGTGGATGAAACACAACTTCCTCCAGTTAAACAGCTCCAAAACTGAGGCAATTCTTGTTGGCACACCACATCAAACCCAGTCTTCCTCCATAACTGGTATAACTATCTCTGGTCATGACATTCCCCTCTCCACAACTGTCACCAATCTTGGTGTAAGATTTGATCCACAACTCAGCTTCAAATCCCATATCAAAAACCTCTGCAAGACTTCTTTCTACCATCTCAGAAATATTGCAAAACTCCGTCCCACACTCACCTTAGCAGATGCTGAAAAACTGGTCCACGCCTTTGTCTCCTCCAGACTGGATTACTGTAACGCACTTCTCATCGGGATCCCTAACAAAAGCTTGCAGAGACTGCAGTATGTTCAGAACAGTGCTGCAAGGATCCTGATGAGAGTTTGAAAATACGACCACATCACACCCATTCTCCATTCACTTCACTGGCTTCCTGTTTCCGCCAGGATTGAATATAAGGTCTCCCTTCTTATTAGGACATCAAAAAAGAAAAGGAAAGAGAAAACAGAGAACGCCGAAGTCGACAGTATGTCACACAGTTTTTCAAAAAGAAAGGTATCTTGCCCTATTCCTGTATTCCAAAACTTACTTATTTTTGTTGCTACATGACCTGCTTTTATCTAGCTAGCTTAGTAAAATAATTACCGAATTATGATTTACATCCAACAATAATAACATCTCTGGGTTATCATGTCTCTACACCTGTAACAAATAGCTCTACACAGATTCAGCGGCTGCTGCACACCCACATCCTCCTTCTCCCCCCGTGCGAAATTCGCATCCGATATTTTAGCACGTTAAAAAGTAAATACAACCTCACGTTAGGTCAATCACACTTGCACACTGCCTCCGAAACTTTCGTCCGTCAAAAAAAAAAAAAAAATCAGATCGGGTTCCATTTTCTGCGTTTTTCGCATCCGTAACAAGGGTTTGAATGGTGTTTAGAGCCACAGAATGACGGATACGAAAAAACGCATGCGAAAATTTCGGATTCAGTGTGCAAGGACCTTCAGCTGAACAAGGTGAGCCTGAGCGCGAAACTTCACGAAGATTGAAGCCTCTCAACACGTCTTATCTACTGTGTTCGCCACATGATGATAACTTTACAAAACAAAGTAATCTTTATTTTATTTTTTATTTTACCTTTATTTAACCAGGTTAATCGGTTGAGAACAGGTTCTCATTTGCAACCGCGACCTGGCCAAGACAAGGCGCAGGGTACAAGGCGACATAAAATTACACATGACATACCAACATTCAAATACACAGTCATAAACAGAGAAGACAATCGAATTCAGTTAAAAAGTACTGGATATTGTATAAAAATAAAAATTGAAAAACTTGATAGTTTAAGGAATATAGAATGTCAGTGCAAGAGAAATGGCAGTAGGATAATAATATAGTCTAACATGGATAAATTGATAATGTGCAAATAGATGCAATAACAGCCATTTAGTTGAATATGTGCAAAAATACATAAGACCTTGTTCGCAAAAAGCATCAACATGTACAATGGTCCGTCAGTAAATTTAAGAGTAAAACTTTAAAAGTAGTGATCGAAACAATAGATTCTAATTTGAGAGACTTTTGTAAAGTGTTCCAGTCATTAGCAGCAGAAAATTTAAAAGAAGAGCGGCCAAAAGAGGTACGGGCTTTTGCAGGGTCTAGAGAGATATATTTACTCGAACGCAGATTAAGTACAGGCACTGATCTGTTTATTAAAGTACTTACGTAAGACGGTGTCTTGCCTAGTATGGACTTGTAGATGAACTGATACCAGTGATTTAGGCGCCGGTTGTGTAACGAAGGCCATCCAACTAGTGAGTAAAGAGTGCAGTGGTGGGTGTTGTATGGGGCTTTAGTAATAAAGCGAATAGCACTGTGGTAAACAACGTCCAATTTCTTAAGTAAAGAATTAGGAGCAGTTCTGTAGACGACATCACTAAAATCAAGCATTGGGATGATGGTCATTTTCACAAGGGCCTGTTTTGCAGGAAGAGTAAATGAAGCTTTGTTTCGAAATAGAAACCCGATCCTGGACTTGATCTTTGACTGGAGATGGTTTATGTGGTTTTGAAAGGAAAGCGAGGGATCTAGCCAGACCCCTAGGTATTTGTATTTCTCCACATATTCCAGCTTAGACCCATTCAGGGTGGTGATGTTTATTGGGCACGAAGATACAGAATGTGTCCGATTAAAAATCATGCATTTTGTTTTACTAGAGTTTAGAGACAATTGAAGATCACAGAAGGCTAGTTGAATGTCTTCAAAACTCTTTTGAAGTTTTTCTAAAACGTTTTCCAATGTTGAGCCTGAAGTGTACAGAACGGTGTCGTCTGCGTAGAGATGAATAAAAGAGTTGCCCGCAGCACAAGCGACATCATTAATGTAAACAGAGAATAACAACGGGCCAAGAATCGAGCCTTGGGGCACCCCCATAGATACAGCCAGAGGCTCAGACAGCAGGCCCTCAGACTTAACACACTGAAATCTGTCAATGAAATAATTAGAAAACCAGGAAAGGCACTTGTTTGAGAGACCCAAGGCCTTAAGTTTTCCAATAAGAATACTGTGATTGACAGAATCAAAAGCTTTGGCCAAGTCAATAAAAACAGCAGCACAATGTTGTTTTTGGTCGAGAGCTGTTATAACATCATTTAGGACCTTTAGTGTTGCTGAAGTGCACCCATGACCAACTCTGAAGCCAGATTGCATATCAGAGAGGAAATGATGTGACTCAAGATGACCTATTATCTGTTTGTTGACTTGACTTTCAAAGACTTTTGAAAGGCAGGGCAGGACGGAGATGGGTCGGTAACAGTTTGGGTCTGTAGTGTCACCCCCTTTGAATAGGGGGACAACCGCAGCAACTTTCCAGTCTTTAGGTATTTCTGAAGAAACACATGAGAGATTAAAAAGGCTGGTTATGGGTGAGGCAATTATTGCAGCTGACATCTTCAAAAAGAAGGGGTCCAGATTGTCAAGTCCAGCTGATTTATATGGGTTGAGGTTTTGTAGCTCTCTCAAGACGTCTTCAGTTTGAATTTCAGCAAAAGAGAATTGAGGGAGGTTAGAGCCAGGTGCTAATGTAGGTGCTGTGTAGTTGGGCCGGGTGGATGCAGCCAGATGGAATGCATGGCCAGTCGTAGTAAAGTGCTTATTGAATCCCTCTATTATAGTCGACTTGTTGGTGGTGATAATGTCTCCTAGCTTTAAAGCCGTGGGCAATTGGGCCGAGATGTTCTTGTTCTCCATTGATTTAACTGTGTCCCAAAACTTTTTAGAATTGGTACTGCAAGAAGCAAATTTATGTTTATAGAAGCTAGCCTTAGCTTCCCTCACTGCCTGTGTGTACCGATTTCTTGTTTCCTTAAAAAGCTGCATATCATGAGGATTAGTTGAGGCAAGTGCAGTCCGCCATAGGATGTTTTTGTGCTTGCTAAGGGCGGTCAATTCCGGAGTAAACCAAGGACTATATCTGTTTTTAGTTCTGAACTTTTTAAATGGAGCATGCTTATTCAGGATAGAAATAAAAGCATCCTTAAAAAAGAACAAGGCATCTTCCACATATGGTATCAGGTCAATGTCCTTCCAGGATACCTGGGCAAGATCTATTAAAAAGGCTTGTTCGCTGAAGTGCTTTAAAGAGCGTTTGATAATGATGAGGGGAGGTCTTTTAACTGCGGACCCATTACGAACACATGCGATAAGACAGTGATCACTTAGATCCTGACTAAAGACCGCTGGAGTATATTTTGAAGGCATATTAGTCAGAGCTATATCAATTAAAGTGCTTTTATTTACAGATTTTAGATTGTATCTAGTGGGTTCATTAATCAATTGTGTAAGGTTAAGTGCATCCAGCTTAGACTGTATATTTTTTGAGATGTTTAACATGTCCAAATTTAAATCTCCTAGTAGTAAGAACTCAGAAGATAAGTATGGGGCAATCAATTCACATAATGTATCTATGGCACAACTGGGAGCTGAGGGAGGTCTATAACAAACAGCTACTGTAAGTGACTTATCTTTGGAAAAGTGGATCTTTAAAATTAAGATCTCAAACATTTTGGGGGCAGACCTAGATAGAACAATGGAGCATTGTAGATTATCTCTGCAATAGAATCCAACTCCGCCCCCTTTTGCAGTTCTGTCTTGACGAAAGATATTGTAGTTTGGGATAGATATTTCAGAATTTTTTATGGATTTCTTAAGCCAAGATTCAGACACAGCTAAAATGTCAGGGTTAGCTGAGTGTGTCATTGCAGTGACTAAGTCAAGGGAGGAGGCTTCTTATATTAATATGCATGAAACCAAAGCTTTTACGATTACAGAAGTCATCAAATGAAAATATATGGGGCGTTAAGTTTTCAACAGAGGTTACAGGGCCAGGATTTAACTGGACGTCACCTGAGGAAAATAGAAGGAGGAGAATAAGAGCCCGGCTGATGGCTATGAAAACAGGCCGTTTAGTGCACTTAGGAAAATAAAATAAAGGAATAGGATTATGAACATAATACAATGAATACAGAGATTTGGGAACGAATAATGATATCACTGCCTGGGTATGAAAAGGAGGTGAACTTAAGCATTGTGTAACAATAAAGGTAATTGTATCTCTAGAAGAACCAGTTAAATCAGATGAGGTTAAAGAGAAGAGGGGAATTGAAAAAACAGATGATCTTGGTTCATGATGAATGGGAGATTTACAATGAAATAGTGCAATGGTAAAGATCCAAAGCAATAATGAACGAGACATACTGGTATTGTAGGCAGCAGAAAACAGTCAACCGAACCAGCGCGATCACCAGCCAAGCGATGCGCATGCGCATGCGCACAGGGTCCCGCGTCAATAACACAATGCAAGCGTGTTTCTCCTGACACAGTACTGTTTTGGCGAAACAATGTGTAATCCAGTAAGTAATCAAAGAGTCCCGCTAAGTATATGTGGTCCAAATTGCAGAAATTCCAGAAAAACAGCGAGGATCCGAAAGCGTTTGGGGGCAGGGTTAGCCACCAAAGCCAGCCTGCCAATGTTTACCTCTATACAGCCACAGATCCGCTAAACCAGCTGCCCATGCTGGAGCCGATGTCAGGGTAGGTCCAAGCAGGTCCAACGGAATCAGGAAGATTACTCACGACAAGCTCATCATGCTGGAAATCCCGCCATAGTCAGGGCACATCTGAAGAACACGTCAGCGATGCAGTTGTTCCTTTTTAGATGTCGGCAACAACAGGTGTCCTGGAGCTGAATCCCCTCCTCGACCCAGCGAAAAAGTAAGACGCAAACAGGGCTAACGTTATATATAATATTAGTCCCGGAGTAGAAACAATTGATGAGAGTTTTGCGTCTGGAATGTGATAGTATACTAATAAAACTTTAAAAACTTTAAAATCAGAACAGAAACATTAAGACAAAGACTAAACACAAGACGGACTGAATACACGCCTTACACGATACACCATCTTGAATGCCCAGTGTTTGTGGCGTGACTTCCCGTCTTGAATCTATACGCTTCAAAAATCACAAAATCAGTTTGCCGTGTGTGTCGTGTGTTCTGTGAAGTGACAGTGCTTCTGCTACGATCATTTATGTCAAACTTGACGTTCTTAATATGAATAAAATGCCCCATAAAAAAATAATATAAAAAAACGAATAAAACGTGTCTGTAGTAACCATTGGCTATAAGGAGTTTACAAAATAGATATTTTAATATTTTATATTATGAAAACTAAATAGGCCAATGGTTATTACGTGTGTGTTTGACTTAGGCCTATAAGTCAAATTTGTATAAATACATTTTTTTTCTTGTATTTCTATCTATTATTTGTAGGCTTTGTACTCATCTTTAGACATTTTAACTACGCAATGTGCTAAGTATCTTTTTTAAAGTATACAGGGAATGTTTATTGGGTTAAATTGTATCTGTAAAAAATGTAGGGGGCCCAGAAATTTTGGTTTCCATAGGGCCCAGAATTTCTGGCGGCACCCCTGCTTCTAACCCACCAGTGCATCTATGGAAATGCCCCCCATATCTGAAAGAACTACTCACACCTTCAACTACAACCCGATCCCTCCGTTCAACAAAATCAAACCGCCTCCTTCTCCCCAAGACTAAGCTCAGCACTATGGGTGATCGGGCTTTCTGTTCTGCCGCTCCTCGGATTTGGAATGCCCTCCCAGACCATCTGAGGGCACCTCAAACTATTGAGACTTTTAAAAAAGGACTAAAAACATTTCTTTTTAGGAGAACCTATGACTTTTAACTATTAAATCTATTTGTATTTTATCACCCTTAAATGATTTTAACTGTAGCACTTTGAGATTTGTTCCAAATGTAAAGTGCAATACAAATAAAATCTATTATTATTATTATTATTATTATTGTTGTATTGTCGGCAAATTTTATGATTGTGTTAGTGGGTTGATTACACACACTAGATGTGTTCAGAGATTTCAAGTATATCAGCAATTGCTGGTGTTGTAATGTTTAAATTCTGGTAAGTATGAGGCCAAGAAAATTGTCAATTCTTAAAGATTTATTAAAATCAATCCTAAAGCAATCCAACAGTGCCAGATGTTACATAATGGTCAGCATGTACAACACACTTCAAGTCTTACTCTACACCTTTTATAGGTGACAACATGTGGACTACAGCGCCATCTCCTGACTAATACACAAACACTACATTCCCCCATTACTTAAAACTGTCAATCACACCCAGGGCGGCCAAGGCCAGAGTCTATAATAATAATAATATGAATAATAATAATATGAATAATGTTCAACGTCAAGTATGAAGTAAATGAATGGTGAGGTGTAGGCACCCCCACTAGCAGAGTGTAGTTAACACGGTCGGACACTTTTGAGTGAGAGTATGCAGTGTGTCATGAGTACATCTCAGACGGCCGTGCTTGAGGTGTAGGCACCCCCACTAGCAGAGTGTAGCAGCGCTACAGAGCCTTCTCTGAAGATCTTAATCGGGAAGATGACAGATGAGTAAGAAGATCTTTAAGATAAAATGGAGCTTGATTAGGAGCTAAAAAAAAAAGAAAAGATTTTAAACTTAATTCTAAAATGTAATAAAAGCATGAATAACCTTCTCCACGTCTTGAAATGACAAAAACGATTTCATTTTGGAACTAATCTGCAATTGATAAAATCTATTGTATAATTCTGAGTCCAGGATAACACCAAGATTCCTAACCTGGGAAGAAACTGAAGTGAAATGATTGCCCAGCTTCTTAATGAGATTACTCCTCAATTCTGGGGAACCAAAAACAATTGTTTCTGTTTTGTCCCCATTAAGTTGGAGAAAGGTAATTGATAACCATTTCTTAATCATCTTGAATGCAAGCACTCTGTTTAGCGGCCGTAAATCCAAAATTGGACGCATACCCCCGTCTTTTTCCTGGAGAAGGAAATAGCGACTGTATAGCCCGCACTCCCCCTGCTCCTCAGGTACTATCTCGACAGCCGGCTTGGCTAGGGAGAAGAGTATAGCCGCGCTTTATAGTGTTGATCACCCAATTTGATGCCGCCGGGAAAGCTTTCAATAAAGGAGACAGCAGTGTTTGCTGCGGTGAGGGCTGTGTGCCAGTCTTAAAGAATGACAGGTGATGCGTTAGTGGCTTGCGGTACGGGGACACACACACCTGAGAGCTCGAGTTGGGCTGAGTTTACGCACTGCCAAACATCTCCCGGGGTTTCGCTTATATTCGCTTCCTGTTTCGAATGCGCATGCGTCACGTCTGAGCGCGTTGTTGTCTTTGGAGCTCCATCGATTGATTTATAATTCTTGATTTCTCTTTAAACTCACTTACAACGAACATTTTCTACTTTTCCTCACCTCATAGTTATAACGCGGATTGTTGAGCAGACGCGTCTCAAGCCTAGTGATCCAACGCTGGATACTCTTATAGGTTACGTCCGTGGATCACGGCTGAACGCGTCTTCTCCGCACTCATTTACAAACAAACATTTTTTCGCCTATCGTGCGTCTACTCTACACCCGTACCACTGAAAAGACGGATTATATCCAAGACTTAAGCCATAAATTAGTATTAATATTGATAGCACCACTGGTAGCGTCGTTGCTAACTTAACTTACTGTCCATCTGTTAAAATGGCGAATATATCAAATGTAAGTAGTCTACCTTTTGGTGCAGGTGAGGACACATTTGAGCTGCACGCGGTGCAGTCTGAGCTGGAAGCTGTTGAGAAACAGATCCACGACCTTTTAGTAAGAAAAGCCGAGCTGATAGACCGGCGTTTGGCTCTCGAAACATCACGCGCCGATGCACACAAATCAGAGATTAATGTTACTAACCCGCTGACTCCGACCTCGTCTACTCCGTGCGTTCCTCAACATCGGTCCCGAACGTTGAGGTCGCGATCAGCCATGGTCTCGTTCACTCCGGCTCCAACATGCCATCACGAAGCCTGGATTTTTCCGCAGCGGAAGTCGCGAGTCAGGTCTAGACCAAGAAAACTCTCTCCGACCGGTTTTCGAGATATCCACACAAAACCGCTTCTCCCCTCTTCGCGAAACAGAACGTGATGCTGTGATCATCGGCGATTCCATCGTTCGACACGTACACGCTACGTTAAATAAAAGTAAGGTGCATAGTCACTGCTTTCCTGGTGCTCGTGTTTCTGAAATCGCTGCTCACGTTCCCGAGATTCTGAACGAGCGCGTCGGAACCGTTGTCCTGCACGCGGGAGGGGCCGACATCAGACTGCGCCAGACGGAGGTTCTGAAGAAAGACTTCAGGAATCTGATCGATACGGTACGCAGCACATCGCCTGATATAACGATTATTGTGTCAGGACCACTTCCCACGTACCGACTAGGTCATGAAAAGTTTAGTAGATTATTTGCGCTTAATGAATGGTTAATGTCATGGTGCAATGAGCAGAAACTTCTCTTTGTAAATAATTGGAATCTGTTTTGGGAGCGTCCTAGGCTTTACCGTGCTGATGGCTTACACCCAAGCAGATTCGGATCGGATCTTCTGTCAGATAACATCTCCAAAATGTTAAATACCTTTTGACTAGTAAACAAAAGTCCAAATCATAGTCTCTGCTGCACCAATTTAACTGATATAAATAGTGTAGAACATTGCATAGAAACTGTGTCTATTCCTCGTTTAGTGAGATCAAATCAGAAATCTACTGCAGGATCTAGAAAAAATCTAATTGTTATTAAACCAGAAAATGTTGCTATTGGTAATCAAAAACAATTTTTAAAGCTAGGTCTTCTAAACATTAGATCAATCACACCTAAGGCAGTTATTGTAAATGAAATAGTCACAGATAATAGCTTCGATGTACTTTGCCTTACTGAAACCTGGCTTAAACCAAATGATTATTTCGGTCTAAATGAGTCTACTCCATCAGGATACTCCTATAAGCACGAGCCCCGTCTGAATGGTCGTGGCGGCGGTGTTGCAACAATCTATAGAGATTTTCTCAATGTTACTCAGAAAACGGGTTATAAGTTTATTTCATTTTAAGTACTTGTACTAAATGTTACGCTCTTAGATGATAGAAAAACATCCCTATTATCTCTAGCCTTGGCTACCGTATATAGACCGCCTGGGCCTTACGCTGATTTCCTAAAAGAGTTTGCAGATTTTCTCTCAGACCTATTAGTTAACTTCGATAAAGCATTAATTGTTGGAGACTTTAATATCCATGTAGATAATCAAAATGATGCGTTAGGGGCTGCGTTTACAGATTTATTAAACTCCTTTGGGGTCAAGCAAAACATTACCGGACCGACTCATCGATTTAATCATACACTCGATTTAATTATATCACATGGAACCGATCCAACCGATATAGATATCATTCCACAAAGTGACGATGTCACTGACCATTACATGGTAACTTGCATATTACGTACTCCTGTAATATATCATGCTGCGCCGCGTTATCGATTAGGCAGAACAATCCTTCCATCCACCATAGATAATTTTTCAAACAGCTTATCTAATCTGTCTCAGCTGCTCAGTGAACCCAAACAAACAGATGAACTTGAGGAATTAACTAGCACTATGAGCACCATTCTCTCTGGATCATTGGATATTGTTGCGCCCATTAGATTAAAAAAGGTCAGAGAGAAAAGTAAAGCACCATGGTACAACAATACTACGCGTGTTCTAAAGAGAGAAACCCGTAATTTAGAGCGTAAATGGAAACAAACCAACTTAGAGGTCTTTAGAATCGCATGGAAAGACAGTATGTCACGTTATTAAAAAAGGCCCTAAAAGCGGCCAGGGCTGAGCATCTACGCAAACTAATAGAAAACAACCATAACTAAGTCCTTAATCCTAAGTTCTTATTTAACACCGTGGCGAGACTAACAAATAAACAGATGTCTCCTGAACAAAATATTCCATTACAGTTTAGTAGTAATGATTTCATGAAGTTCTTCACTGAGAAAATAGAAAACATCAGAACCACAATTGTAAACGTTCAATCCTCAATCGCGCCTTATAATTCAGCCTCAATTATCACCCCGCAAGAACAATTACAGTGCTTTACAACTATAGAACAAAAAGAGTTAAATAAACTTTTTACTTCATCTAAAACAACAACATGTTTACTAGATCCTATACCAACTAAGCTATTGAAAGAAGTGTTACCTGTAATGGAAGAGCCTCTCCTCAATATTATTAACTCGTCTTTATCTTTAGGTTATGTTCCAAAAACATTTAAACTGGCAGTTATAAAACCTCTCATTAAGAAACCACAATTAGATCCGAATAATCTAGTAAATTATAGACCCATTTCAAATCTACCTTTTATGTCTAAAATACTAGAAAAAGTTGTGTCCGCTCAACTGGGCTCTTTCTTACAAGAAAATGACACCTATGAAAAGTTTCAGTCTGGATTCAGGCCGCGTCATTGCACTGAAACTGCGCTCGTTAAAATCACAAATGATTTACTTTTAGCTTCTGACCAAGGCTGTATCTCAATATTAGTTTTACTTGATCTTAGTGCTGCGTTCGATACTATAGATCATACAATACTCTTAGATCGACTACAAAATTATACTGGTGTTCAAGGACAAGCATTAAGCTGGTTTAGATCGTATTTATCTGACCGCTACCATTTTGTTTATTTAAATGGAGAAAAATCTATCATAACTCCAGTAAACTATGGAGTGCCGCAGGGATCTGTGTTAGGCCCTCTATTATTCTCAATATATATGCTGCCAGTGGGAAATATTATAAGGAAACATGGAATTTGTTTCCATTGTTATGCTGATGACACTCAAATCTATATTTCATCACGGCCAGATGAAAACGCTAAATTATCCAAATTGACAGAGTGTGTTAAAGATATAAAAGATTGGATGACGCATAATTTTCTTTTATTAAATCCAGACAAGACAGAGGTACTACTTATCGGTTCAAAAAACCACCCACAAAACCTCTCACAATACAACTTTAACATAGTAGGATGTCCTGTTACTTCATCCTCTACAGTAAAAGACCTGGGTGTTATATTAGACTGCAAATTGTCTTTTGAAAATCATATTTCATATGTTACAAGAACAGCCTTTTTCCACCTTAGAAACATTGCTAAGCTACGTAATATGCTATCTGTTTCTGATGCAGAAAAGTTAGTTCATGCATTCATGACCTCGAGACTAGATTACTGTAATGCTTTATAAGCTGGTTGTCCTGCATCCTCAATAAACAAGCTACAGTTAGTCCAAAATGCCGCCGCTAGAGTTCTAACTAGATCAAGAAAATATGATCATATAACACCGATTTTATCATCCCTACATTGGTTACCTATAAAGTCCCGTATTAATTACAAGGTATTGCTACTGACTTATAAAGCCCTAAACGGCTTAGCTCCAGTCTATTTAACGGATCTTCTATCGCCCTATAATCCATCGCGCTCTTTAAGGTCACTAAATTCGAGGCTTTTGGTCATACC
The DNA here is from genome assembly GCF_964197995.2 of Scardinius erythrophthalmus. NCBI lineage: Eukaryota > Metazoa > Chordata > Actinopteri > Cypriniformes > Leuciscidae > Scardinius > Scardinius erythrophthalmus. The sequence goes on along the minus strand of NC_138221.1, from coordinate 2,902,026 downwards.
TAGGGTATCTAGGTCCACCAAAGGAGGGAGAGCATTTTCACATTTAGCACCAAAACTCTGGAATAGTCTTCCTGATACTGTTCGTTGCTCAGACTCGCTCTCCCAGTTTAAAACTAGATTAAAGACGCATCTCTTCAGCCAGGCATTCATATAATACTTTTAATCCTACAGTTAAATCTGGTCTCTACTTCATAAACGCCAGAGGAGATCTGGCCCCCGACTGAGCCTGGGTTCTCCCAAGGTTTTTTTTTTTCTCCATTAGGTCACCTGATGGAGTTTTTCGGTTCCTTGCCACTGTTGCCTTTGGCTTGCTCAGTTGGGGATATTTGGGGATATTTAATTTAATTAATCAATCAACGATACTATTGATCAGCATTACCAAACGTAGACGTTCCACTAGAAACAAACATTGATGTATTGTTCTAATTTATTGCTGTGAAGCTGCTTTGATACAACCTGTGTTGTGAAAAGCGCTATATAAATAAACTTGACTTGACTTGACTTGACTTATATCGCAGGCAATAGTCAGAGGAGGAAAAGAGCTCTTTTGATGAGGCACCTAATATTTTATGTTTATTGCAACCGAACACGTCGGTTTCAATACAACACTTAAAGGGATAGTTCGCCCAAAAATGATATTTAGCCCATGATTTACTCACCCTCAAGCCGTTCGAGATGCATATGTCAATCTTTTTTCAGACGAACACATTTTCAGTTATTTTAGATAATGTCTTAGATCTTTCAGTGGTTAGAATGTGAAGCAATGGGGTCCAGCTCGTTGAAGTCCGCAAATGAGCATGCATCCTTCACAAAAGTAATCCATCCGGCTCCAGGGGGATAAACGAAGGCCTTCCGAGGGTAATCCGTGCGGTTTTGTCCTAAAAATATACATATTTAAAACTTTATAAACGAAAATAACTGGCCTCCGGTGGCGGTCGACGCGCGTTCACGGTGATGGATGCTGGCATATGACGTAGAACGTAGCGTAGGAAGCGTCGTGACGTAGAACGAACGTAGAGTTTTGTTTTGCTCTGCTCTCTGGCTGCGCTGTCACGTTCGTTCTACGTCACGACGCTTCTCCATGAACGCGCGCCGACCGCCACCGGAAGCCAGTTATTTTCGTTTATAAAGTTTTAAATATGTATATTTTTACGACAAAACCGCACGGATTACCCTCGGAAGGCCTTCGTTTATCCCCCTGGATCCGGATGGATTACTTTTGTGAAGGATGCATGCTCATTTGCGGACTTCAACGAGCTGGACCCCATTGCTTCACATTCTAACCACTGAAAGATCTAAGACATTTTCTAAAATAACTGAAAATGTGTTCGTCTGAAAAAAGATTGACATATACATCTCGAACGGCTTGAGGGCGAGTAAATCATGGCTTAAATATCATTTTTGGGCGAACTATCCCTTTAAACATTCTCGGGGTTCTCTGCGCTCTCTTTGTCGCTGGTCTGCCATCGTTCACAGACTGCGCTCTTTTCCTCCTGGCACGAACATCAGGAATGCTGCGTCTTTTTATCTGCTGTGCGTCCTTGTTTATGAGGGGCCGGCTTCGCACCGTAGCGGGACTTCTAGTGTGGCCTCTGCCGAAGCAGCGGTTTGGGCGGTTTGAGCTTGTATCCAGTTGGCCGCTAAGCCGCCGATGATTTGGATCTCGCCCTGGGGGGAGCATTGGGCCGCTTGGGGATGAGGTGTGACAACATGTTGGGCCGCTTGGGGATGAGGTGTGACAACATGTTGGGCCGCTTGGGGATGAGGTGTGGCAACATGTTGGGCCGCTTGGGGATGAGGTGTGACAGCATCTTCCACTGCTTCAGCGCCTCCATGAATTTCTCAGAGAACGCTTCCAATGCGACGCCAAAGAGGCCTTGTGGGCTCACCGGAGCATCGAGCAGCTGCTTCCCCATCTCAGTGAGCGTCAGCCACAGGTGATGATGCAGGACCACGAGGCTGCCCATACTGCGGCCAATTCCCCGGGTGACCTTTTTAGCAGCAGACAGGGTCCGGGTCCGGGCCCTCCTCATCCAGGGACCTAGGAAGTCGAGTCTGGAAGACCTGCAGGACTGCCATCGTGTGGAGAGCAAATACTGCATGTCCCGCTGAAACAAACGCCTTTTCAGGGATGTGGGCTGTATCTCGATATGGCTCGAGGCAGAGGAAAGACCTGTCCATCTAGTTCATGGAAGGCTGCTCTGGGGTCTCCCAGTCCAATCCCATATCTGCCACAGCTTCCAAGTGGATGCTCATCAGTTCTGCATCCAAACAGGTCGGGGTGGAGCTAGCCTCTTCTGTAGGGCACCGACCAGGCATCCGGGTCAGAGACACTCATCGTCCATTCTTGTCGCATAGGTCAATGGCGAAAACAGGCTCCAGGTGAAAGGAAAAAGATAAATTGGCACCAGGCTTCGCCTATATTGCGGCTGAGCCCGCCAATTAGGCGATTGCTTGAACGCCATTGGCTATTGCAAAGCTATAGAGTGATTCAATCAGGCTTCAGCCTTTTGAGGAAAAGGGTTTCCCCATATGTAATGTCGAGAAACCGACTCGAAAGGGAACTCGAGGCACAGAACTGGGAATCCTTATGGAGAGTTCGCACAAGCACACTCTACACACTCTTTTCCCTCACATTATGTGAAACATTTACAAAAATGAAATTGTTCCTATTTCCAATAAGTTTCATGTGTGTTTTTACTTCATATGACACTATACAATATACTAATTACATGCATGTAAATCTCTGTCCATTTCTGCTCATAATTCCCTCTGTGATTTTCCTTTCTGCATCTGACTCTCTATTCACTTCAAGTTTAAAGTTGTATTAATTCCCTTGGGGCAATTAGTTCCGGCTACGTTGGTGGTTCACATACATAGACAACACAATACATTTAAATACTAGGCACAAAGGTATATAGTGCAAAGGATGTGTGCCGTCCCCTATTATTTTATGTGCCGTCCCCAAAACTTGCTGCTCAGAGAAATGTAAAGGAACACCAGTAATATTTGAACAAATTTTTTAACTATCTTGTGGACGATTATTGTCCTTCATGGGTAGTGAAAAGGAAAAGGAGGCTTTGAAGCTTGTGTCGAGAACGTCAGGTTCTTCCAGCCGGATCTCCGTATCCAGAATTTTGTTGTTTTAGTGAAGGGACAGTCAAAGCCTCGTTTGATTGCAGTGCTTCGAGAAGGGTTTGGACTTGGCCTGAAGACACTGGAAGAAATATTGACTTACACTTCTCTCTGTCCAGTTCATATTAATCACTTTCACCCTCTTTTATCCAGTCTAAACAACTTCATCATTTCCCTCTGTTCAACAAAAGCACTGCCCACTTATGAAATTATGAAACAACAAAAACTTCCAAGAACTCATTTATTTATGCATTTAATATTGTGTTTATGTGTGTGTATATGTTAATGTATCAAGCCTTTTTAAACCATCTAACACACATTTTAGCGCTGTCACACCACTGAGGATTTGTTCTGCATGATATCAGCATTGACCAGCAGGTGTCGCTGTGTGCATTCCAAACCTGGAGAAATCAACCACTTTTACACACATCAGGCTGGAAAGCTTTAAAGCTTCATGAAGCTTCATCTCACCATCACTACCTTCAGGTTCACTTAGCTCAACAGTTATACGCTATATTAGCAATAATGATTATTTTGGGAGTCATGGATGAGCTTTGATTGGTGGTTCCCATCATGCACTGCAACATTAGGCTTTATGTTTATTTCACCAGTGATGGTTGGTTGGTCAGATGAGAGGAAGTTAATAACCACAGGAGGAGCTGATGATGTTTAAAGGAGGAGCTGTAACTATATATAATGAAGAGGAAGACTGACAGAAACAGAAAATGGCTGATAAGTGTTATCTGTGTGTGCTGGGACTGATCATTCTCTCTTCACTTCTCACAGGTAAAGAAATCTGTATTTTCTCTAAAGACATTTAGTGGAATTAGTCTGGAAAGAGTTCATTTGAACATGCTCAGTTTATTCTTGCACACATTCACGTTGTGTTGATCTCAGAGTTGTGTATTGATACACACAGATCATACTGTATTATTCCTGATACTGGACATAGTGTCACTCAAACATCTGATGATGAAGAATTATCTTCATATTAAGAGTGTGTCAGTGATTTGAACAGCTCTCTGATAAAGACTAATAGTTTATTCTGGAGAGTGTGTTGTTTGCTTTAAGTCAGGAAAAATACTATGATTTAAAACTTCTGCTTTTTATGCTGGTATGTTTTATGTTTCATTTATTAATATATATCATAATGATCACTGAGATATACTGTGTTTCAGGAACCAGTGGAGTTGAAGTGTTCATCAGTTCTGGTGAAAATGTCTCTCTGCCCTGTAATAAAACTCTTTCTGACTGCAAATCAACTACATGGACCTACTTTAACAGATATGGTAATTCATGGGAAGTTGAACTGATTACTGGAGGGATAAAGAATAAAGACACAGAGAGACATGAGAGACTGAGTCTGGAGTCTGACTGCTCTCTGAACATCAAGAACGTCACAGGAGAAGATTATGGATTATACATCTGCAAACAGTATGTGAATGGAGAACAACAAGGATCTGGTGCTTTTGTTTATCTGCATGTTCTTCATGGTAAGTTTATGATTATGTGGTCTATTTAAAAAGGGCAGATTCTCCCTTTAAACTCAGATGATGATTGAAGAGTCTGTGATTTGTGTCTTGTGTTCAGTTTCAGTGTCTTCATCATCATCTCCATCATCAACTTCATCATCATCTTCATCTTCATCTTCATCCTCACAGACTGAGATCAGTCCAGGCCGCTCTGTGACTCTCTCCTGTCAGTTGTATTCATATGCTGGATGCTCCTGTGATTATTGGGGAGTTGAGCTGTTGTGGGTGAATCAGGCTGGTGTTGATCTGAAGACCGACTCCAGATATCAGATATTATCATCATCAGATCAAGATCACTGTATCCTCACTCTGACTACAACACTCCTGAATGAAGATGACAACAGAGAGTGGAGATGTCAGCTTACTCGCAGAAATCAACTGGAGACCTCAGTCAGATACACTGTCAAGTATTCAGGTGAGAAAACACTCTTTTCTGACAGATTTGTGAAAACTTCCACAGATTGGCTCTACTCTTTCTGATGGCTTCATACGTTTTGGAGTTGTAAAATATTAGTGGTCAAAGTCATAAACTGCATAACAATCCTTATAATTCCCAATATTGGCCTCCTACATGGGTCATACATGATATATTGCATAAATCAGACGAGTGTATTAAAGCCTAGTATGACCCATGTAAGAGGTCGGGTTTAGGAATTATAAGGCTTATGTCCTTCATTCAAGCTGAAGGTTTATTTGCAGAAGCTCAACTGTGTTTCACTCTCATATAAACGAGGAATAAATTATACAGTAACACATTAATACAGTTATACAGTAATACAGTACAGTCTCTTCTCAACTACTGCCATTCTCCTCCTGACAGCTTGAGAGTGAAGTAAGAAGATAATAGATGACAGACTCGTGCACATATTCATCATTTCTGTGATGTGAAGCTCCAGTATTATGTGATGATGATGTTGTGTATATGTGGCATTATGTGTTGAACTGAACTAACAGACGTGATCCACAGATCCAGCTGATCCAGCATCAGAAACTGGAGTCAGTGTGACTGCTGGATCATTATACAGAGGTACGACACGTTCATTTATACTGACAGCTTTATAACATTAAACTATCAGTCAGTCAGTAAATGCTTCATCAATAACTGTTGATAGTTGAATACCCTTGACTTCAGTCATGTACAGTTTCTCTTCTTCCTCTCATGTTTCCTGCAGTGATTGTGAGTATTGTTGAGATCGCAGTGTTTGCTGCTCCTACTGTGATTCTTCTTCAGATCATCTGTGCAAGAAGAGCTGGTGAGTTTTGAGCCGCACACAATCTGATGATTCACACTCATCTGATCTGGAACAATCTGCAATCATGATAAAAACACATACGAGAGGTCAGTCAATGCTTTTATTTTGCAGGGAGGAAGGACTCGAAGCACCCAGAGGAAATAGAGATGCCGACAATATTAGAATAAAATACTGATGAGTTTAGAGCCAATCTGCAGCAATATTTACAATAGCAAAAACTTACAGAGAATTGTTTGTTTTATTTTCTTCTCAGAGAACAGGGAAATCTCTGAGCACCCTGAAGAAATAGTGACTATCAAGTTTAGATTAAAATATTAGATTTTGCAAATAACAGGCAAGATTTATTTTTATTTATATGAATGAATGAGGCATTTAATTTATTTGGGTTTTATGGATATATTTGCCTACTGTCACATTCACCGTCTGTCTTCTCTGCACTACACTTCCCATCATCCTCCTTGGCACACCTGCACTCTATCAGCCATCATCATCATCACCTGCACTCCCTCGTTTACCATCCCTATATATTCAGCACTCTCCCTTCACTCCTCGTCTGGTCTCGTCAATACGTGATACACATGACACAGACTCTCTGCCATACTTACCTGAATACCTACCTACGATCCCGATCTTCTCAGCCAGTCTTCATTCTGTAGTCTAAAGCAGTGGTTCCCAAACCTGTCCAGAAGGCACCCCAACACTGCACGTTTTCTTTGTCTCCCTAATCAAACACACCTATCACCTGATTCAACTCATCAGCTCATTATCACATGGGTTAATGAGCTGATGAGTTGAATCAGGTGTGTTTGAATCAGAAATCCTTTGGATTTCAAGCAGAATCCTTCGGTTTCCAGGATGAATCAGCTTTCATTATTCTATGCAGCCCCGTTCATCATCCGTTTTTTTCTTGCCGAGCCGGCATTCAAGTTCGGGTCCGGAACGCCACCATCTCCAGCCATCTTCGCCACGCCATCCATCTTCATCGATAGTCCAGCCGAGCCTGCACTTCACGCCAGTCCAGCCGAGCCTGCACTTCACGCCAGTCCAGCCGAGCCCGCACTTCACGCCAGAGCTGCCGAGACCAAGGCAGTATGCGGCAGTATGCCTATGTCCGAGGTTGATGACTTCAGCGATCTTCCTCCTCTCATTGGCCCTGACGATCCAGAGCCCAGCACAAAGCCCTCTTCATCGCTGGTCCCGTCCAGCACAAAGCCCTCATTGTTGGTCCCGTCCAGTCCAAAGCCTTCTTCGCTGGTTCCGTCCAGCACAGAGCCTTCACCGCTGGTCCCGCCCAGCTCAAAGCCCTCATCGCCGCTGGTCCTGCCCAGCTCAAAGCCCTCATCGCCGCTGATCCCACCCAGCCTCCCTCTCCCACCTCCGCTGTTGGTGTCTTCATGCTCTACAGTCTTGCCTCTACTGAGCCCTGTCGACCCTGCTGCCCATCCACAGCTGTCCGCCAGTGTTGCTGTGGAGCTGCCTCCGGGACTCCAGGCCTCAGCATCGCCCTGGTCAGTGGATCCCCTGTCCTCGCCTCAGTCCCCTGAACCTCTGACTCCACCTTGGTCCTCTGATCCTGCAGCTTCTCTTCGGCTCATTGTGCCCTCACCTCCGCCGGGTCTTGTCAGCCCTATAGCTCCACCAGGCTCACTCCTCCTTCCTTCCTCGCATTGGTCAGCCGTCACTCTGGTTCCACCTTGGGACTCTGTGCTGCCGGCTGTGCCTCCGCCCTGCATCCCTTCTGCTCCACCAGGCTCCGTCTTCCCTCCTGCTCCTCAGTCGTCCTCCCTCGCACTGGTTACGCCACGGGCTTCCAGAGCCCCTTCTCCGCCTCGGTCCTGTGAGCCTGCAGATCCGCCTTGGCCCTCCAGACCTGTGTTGTCGCCTCGGCTCTGGGTCCCTACGGCTCAGTTGGGGATCCCTGGAACTCCTGCTATGCATGCTTCGCCGTGGCCACCTCCTCAGCCTGCTTCGCCATGGCCACCTCCTCAGCCTGCACCGTCACGGTCAGCGATACCATCCTGGAGTCTCCTGTCTGTCCTGTTCCTGTTCTTTTCTTTTTTTAGCATCTTTTTTTTTTTTTTCATTTTGATTAATTGATTCTAATTTTCTTCATAAAACCTCTGCAGTTGTTTAATATGTCTCCTTTCTTGAGATGTTTGTTACAAATATGGTGATCACCAGACCAAGCTAAATCTTTTAAGACTGAACATTAGTCTGGGGAGTCTGCTCTGTATTTCTACTGCACAAGAGGCGTGATCAACAGGCATAGTTCACTCTGTGCACAAGTGGATAGTCGTTCAACCAATCAGACCAATGATCCGGGTGACGTACTTTGCTGCGAAAACTCCATGCAGAAAATGTGTCAACAAACATGTTGGTTTGTAGCATTGATCAGCGGTTTGCAGCATGTTTCTTTACTAAGAGTTGGCTTTAAAGCTTATGGAAAACACGTAGGTCTGGAGTAGTGAGTTTTGGTATAGAGGAGCAGAGCCAGTGGTTGTTCTGTAGGCAAACATCAGTGCCATCAATTTGATGCCGGCTGCGATTGGCAAACAGTTCAAGTTTATGAGGACAAGCGTCTCTTCGGCTCGATAAACACACTCTTGCAGCAGCATCTGGATCAGTTGCTGAGGTTTGACAGTTATGCTGGAAGGAGAGAGCATTACAATAGTCCAGTCTGGATAGACCAAAAGCTTGGACAAGGAGCTGTGTTGTTCCGATAGGAAGGGTCTGATCTTCCTAATGTTGTATAAGGCAAATCTGCAGGACCGGGCAGTTCTAGCAATGTGGTATGTTAAGTTCAACTGATCATCAATCACAACTCCAAGGTTCCTTGCTGTCCTGGATGGAGTTATGGTTGAGCTGAATGGAGAAGTTATGTTGAAGTGTTGGGTTGGCTGAGACCACAAGCAGTTCTGACTTCATAAGGTTGAGTTGAAGGTCCTTCATCCAGCAAGAAATTTCCGTTAGGTGAGCAGTAAGTGGTCCCAGAACTGAGCCTTGAGGCACTCCAGTAACAATAGGGCTTATTCGCAAACACCGGAAGTAGCTTGCCGCAGCCATATTGTTGACATGACATCTGACTCCTGCCGCTAGCCGCACGCAGATTTGAGTTGAGGAGAGCAGTAGCAGCTAGCCTAATGGCTTCATCTCGTCGATATAAAGATAAGATCAGCTTGATTGGTCTGGACCCATATCAAATAGACCCAATAGCTTTAAGTAAAGATCCGTCCTTATTGCCATCCGTAACTTATCCGGATATTTATAACTATCTCGTGCATACAGTATCCGCATACACTTCACAGGAGCTGAAAGCCTTCAAGTCACTCGAATCATACAACTACTTCATCTCTGGCAAAGTCGGCAACCTACTTACTTTTGTTTCACCAACGACATCGTCAAACATTGTCGTGATCGCAGAGGTATGTAAATGTTTATTTTTATGTGATGCTTAACGTTAACTTACTTGCATAAGTTAACCTGATGGTGATTTATAGCTAACGTTAGCATACCAGCACGGGGTTGCATCAGCTGTGTGTGATTTCTATCTTAACAGTTAACTAACTTACTACTTAGTTTGTAACTACATTAGCAACTATAAATATTTATTTACTACAGTAAATGTGGTCTCTACTGGATTGCTGACGTGCAAAACAACATGCAGTGAATAAAAAAGTCTGTTTAAGATTAGTGAGTATAATTTTATGATGTACACAGACAGACCATATTTGTTACTCAGAGTAATGTTGTAACTTATCTCCGTGGTGCAACATTCTATTTTAGTAAAGCATAAATCACAACTTGGTAATCATTTACGTTGTAATTAAGATACCTTTGAACCTACACACAGCTGGTGCAACAGGCTGCAGAATAACATTTGAAGCTATTGTGTTTGTTGTCCTTGTTCCTTGTTCAGAATCAGATATTATACCACAATATCTGAAAACCTTTTGAAACTGTGTTTTGTGAAAATAATAACCTAGGCATGTGAATGTTTGAAACTTTGAACTCCCAATTTGCCATTAAATAAGAATAAAAGCTGTCATATACACAATTACAAAATTAATGTCATGCATGTAACTTGTCTGAAATCTTGAATGCAATTCTGTGTTTTTGTGTTTTCATAGGTTCAACACAGTCAGAAGTTATCTGCCCCACCTCTGCGCCCATGGGTTACTGCCCAGAAGGATGGCATTATCTTGGCTGCACACTGCACCTGCATGGCGGGATTAGGTGAGACATGTAGCCACGTTGGAGCGGTTCTTTTTGCTATCAAGGCAGCGGTTTTGCTTCGTGAGTCCCAAACTGTGACAGAAAAACCTGCATATTGGTTACTTCCAGGCGGACAACAAAAGGAAAAGTACCTTGAAGTAGAAAACATTGACTTTCACTCAAAAGCTACAATCAAACACAGACTGGACACAACACTTTCAGAAGGGAAACCATTACAATACAAGGACAAACAGAAACTACCTGATGTGTCAGAACCAACAGATGCTGAGGTTGCTACTTTCCTGGGAGAGCTGCATGCTTAAGGTGATAAACCAGTCTTGCTGTCTGTCATAAAAGACTATGCCGAGTTTTATGCTCCAGTGTCGAACACCGATACTGGCCAACCCCTGACTGAGCTATTCGATGAACAGTGCATTTCTATGACAAGCAAACAGTTAGCCTTACACTGTAGTACCATTGCAGTTGACATTTCTCAAAGGCAAGCTGACGCAATAGAACAGCAGACAAGAGAACAGTCTAAAAGTAAAGCCTGGTATAGATTTAGGGCTGGCAGAATTACAGCCTCACGCATGAAAGCTGCTTGTTCCACACCACCTGAGAATCCATCAAAAAGCCTGATCAAAAATATTTGTTACCCTCTAAGCACAGGCTTTACAAGTAAAGCAACAACTTGGGGGTGTGATCATGAGCAACAGGCACTAACTTGTTATCGTCAGCAAATGCATTCACACACCAATTTCCGATGTGACACCTCGGGTTTTGTAATAAATCCAGAACTGCCTCACATAGGTGCTACACCAGATGGCATAGTACATTGCGACTGCTGTGGTGATGGTGTAGTGGAGGTTAAATGTCCATTTTGTGCACACGATAGCGTAAGCCTCAAAGAATGTGTTGATAGTAGATTCTGTTTGGAGGAATCTAATGGAAAATTACAGCTCAAACATTTACATTCCTACTATTTTCAGGTCCAGACACAGATGCTTGTATGCAATAAGGAGTTTGCTGATTTTGTTGTATGGTCAGAAAATGATGTACACATAGAGAGGATAGAACCAGATATTGAACTCTGGGAAGTAATCAAGTCGAAATCTATGGATCTTTTTTCCAAAGCCCTTCTCCCAGAGCTTGTGGGCAAACTTTTCTCAAGGCCATGTCCATCAGCAATGCCGACTGACACAGCTAATGTGACTGAAGTGAATCCCTCTGAAAGCAGAGAAAAACCTATCCCATTAGACATCATCTGTGTGTGCAAGCAACCATACAAAGTTCGTGACCGTGTGGTGCGTTGTCACAGTGAGGACTGCCTTCATGTATGGTTCCATCTCTCATGTATGAACATGAAACGTATGCCTAATAAGGGGAGCGAATGGTACTGTTTGGTGTGTAGAGCTGGAGTGTGATGGTAAAGTATTACATATGAAATGAGAATACTGATGTAACAAGTTTTTATTTGTATTTACAGTTCATTGTGTTTTGTCATTCTATACAGAATATGAAATTTATAATGTACCATTTATAATGACTGCCTTAAATGTAAAATGTAAACTATTTAAATAGCTTTGTCTTTGTTAAATCCTGAACCTGACTTTTGTGATTTAAGATGTTCATGTAACATGTTTTTATTATAATTTGTATTTACAGATTGTGTTTTGTCATTCTATACAGAATGCCCAAATGAAAGATTAACTATTAAAATAACTTTGTCTTATTCCATACTGAACCTGACTTGTGTGATTTTAAGGTAACTAGTTTTTATTATAATTAGTATTTACAGATTGTGTTTTGTCATTCTATACAAAATATGAAATTCAGTACCATTTCTAATGATAACTTTGTCTTATTTCATACTGAACCTGACTTTTGTGATTAAGATGTTAACACTATACATGGTGTATTAAAGGAATAGTTTAAAATTCGGTCATCATATACTCACACTCAAGTTGTTTCAAACCTGTATGAATTTCTTTCTTCTGCTGAACACAAAGGACGATAATCATACAGGTTTGAAACAACTTGAGGGTGAGTATATGATGACAGAATTTTAAAGTGAACTATCCATTTAACAACCCGTTTTACTCCACACATCTAATCAAAGGGTACAACTGAGGAGCACATGTTGGTAAGGCAACAACACACTGTAGTTATCTTATCAATAACTGCTATCTCAGATCCTGATGTCACCAGATAGGAGATGGGTATCTTCTCTGACAGTATCCCATACTTATTGCGCAACAATCCTATCACTCTTTCTACATGTATGCGGACATGTGCATTTTTGCGGGTGGCCTCAACTTCAAGAGCAGACAACTGTAGCTTTCCTCGAGTATAACTTGGTGTTACAACTTTTGCACATTTTAACCCTACACACTCTTGTATATTAAAACCTCTGTCTGCCAATATGAAATCACCGGGGTTAAGTAGCTCGAGTAAGCCTGAGTTTTCTGTGACGTGTTTATCTGTAGTACGCCCCCCCCATGCCTTAGAGAGGAAAGAGATGGATCCCTGAGGTGTAATGCCTATAAGGTATTTGATAGTATTATGGTGTTTGTATGAAGACCAAGTGAGACTGCGTGCTGTCAAACTTGAAGGCCTCTCTATAAAAATTTCAAAACAATCAATTATCACCGTCACTCTTGACCCAAAATGTTGTTGGAAGGTTATTGGCATAGACTTAAAAAGCTCATCTCTCCTCGGCCAAAAGATAAACTTCTTAAGTTTTACATACAAAACATGTATGACAGAAACAAAGGTTTTGGACACAGTAGACTGTGAAATGCCAAATCTGTAAGCAAGATCCTGTTCTGGGAAGTTGTGGCGGAGTCTCATCAGTACCAACACAAGTTTTTGAAACTTGGTTAGTGACGTTTTAATGCTGTCAGTAAGGGAGCCTTCAATGAAATTAAAGAGAACCATTAATGTAGCAAAACTGGGTAAACCTGTATAAAATCTGACTTTTTTCTCATCATCTCTGAGTGTGTCGATGCTTATTTTTTCTGTAGCTAGCTGACATTTCAAAGTAATATTATCAGTAAGCAATCTCTGGTGATCAGCTTTTATTTTGGAGCACACTTCAGATGTGCACGTATCTTCCTCAACAGTCTCAAAATCCTCTACAACCTCACTGTAAGCCTCTGTAGTGTTCATCCCTGGGCTTTCTTGTTCCTGTGCAACACTCCCTGAACTTGATGCCTGTGTTCTTCGCTGCTGCACCCTATTGTACCTGGCCATTAGACATTCTTTTCTGGGTCTCTTTTCTGGGATGTCTGTTGCTCTCTCAGCCTTTCCTGTCTGACCTGTCTCTCCTGCCAGCTTCAAGGATGGGGCCCAATCAGGATGAGTGCTGTCATGAAGATATGATGGCTTTCCTAAATGAAATACAAGTCAGGGCTCCAGGGTAACTTTTACTAGGAGCACTGTAACAAAATAACACTGTATCATACAAGCACTAATTCCCTACCAAGTATCAATGCCAGACCTATATGTTCATAGCAGGTGACCTACACTAACTGCAAATTACTGCATGATACTTATGTCTGGTCATGCCTGGAAACTCTCAGTGTAGCTGCTATATAATGTTAGCTGCTAAACTGTTTTGGGGATCTAGCTAACTTAAGCCCACGAAGGACATCATATTAATACAAATTTATTAATTTATTAATAATAGTATATCTGTATTTAATACTAATTAATACTAGTATTATTAATACTAATATATCTGTATATAATGTATTTGTACTAATTTAATAATCATCTCAATTTATGGCAGCTTCCTCTATTTGAAAGATCAGTTTCAGCCACTGTTTACACTCACAGCTTACACTTACAGCTGTGACAAATTGATGGGAACAACAGACTTTGCTGTAAGGCATATATCCCTAACATTACCTGTGGCAAAATGATGAGAACAGACTTTGCTGTGGGCAGTTGGCTGAAAGTTTAGCCTATTTATTCTAGCAAGCCACAAGTCTCTCCTGCGCTGGCTCAACTCCTCTGTCTCCTTCCCTTCAAATGTTCTTACAGTTGGAATTGCATGAAAACTCACTCCTGGGTTCTTATTACTGCTGTTAGAACAGTCGTGTATTACACAACACACCATCGCGCCGGTAAAAAATAAATAAATACAGCGATAATACCGACGACGCTTTGCTTCTCAATTGACAGACTGACAGTTGCCGTGGTTACTGTGTCAACAAAATGGCCGCCGCGAACATTCATGACGTAGATCGAATAAGCCCTATATGATAACAGTGATGGGATAAACCATGTTTCTGAATGACAGATCCTAGTGATGACTTGTAGATGGAGAAGAGAAGCAGTCCCAGCACTGAGCCCTGAGGCACTCCAGTAGCTAGATGTTGGGTCTTAGATTCCTCACCCCTCCACGACACCCTGAAGGACCTACTGAGAGGTAAGACCTGAATCATTGGAGTGCTGTTCCTGAAATACCCTTCGTCTTTATGTTTGACAGGAGGATCTGGTGGTTAACTGTATCAAAAGCAGCAGACATATCCAGCAAGATGAGTACTGATGATTTGTCAGCTGCTCTTGCCAGTCTCAGAGGTTCAATAAATGAGAGCAGAGCAGTTTCAGTTGAATGACGCTTTTGAAACCAGACTGGCTGTTGTTCAAGAGGTTGTTAAGTGTAAGAAAGGTAGATAGATCGTCGAAAACGACTTGTTTAAGTGTTTTAGCAATGAATGGAAGAAGGGATACCTGACTGTAGAATTGGGATACCTGTCAATTCTCCCCTAGAATTGCTAAAACCCCTATAGCTGTGGGGTTACCCGAGTCTGCTTAACCTCCTGGGGTCGGCAGTCGGGCCGGCAAGACCAGCTCGCTTTTTTCTTAGTGCAAAAGAGATTCAAAATACTTTTGATCTTACATATAAGTCTTATACATCATTCAATTCAACTGGTAAATGTTTTCTTTTATATGTGTACACTCATAATAAAAACAAAATGTTGTGTTTTTCATAAAATTAAGAAAATAAACATGATGCGCATTCTGCCATCTCTCTCAATGTGAAGTTCATTCTGAATCGTGACAGAAAATGATCTGTAACTCAGCGAATGCCAGTCATACTTACATGAGACATGTCTTTACAAAGCTTGAAGTCTCTATTTTTAAATTATGTAAATTATATCAAAAACAAATATTCTCTGTTTAAGTAATCCATATGAAAGCAACGAGATTTCTCAACAATTTCTCAAACGCGTCCTCATTAACTCTAATGTGACCACACCCTCGCGCACACGAGCAATTGACATACAAATTGTCCACGTGAAGGAACGCAGACCTGTAAACCTCCTCATTGCCTCTAAATAAAGCATTAGACTTACTCAGTCCTCTGATTTTCATTGACTTTGGAAGACACATTGTGTTTTTGCTGTGCTGTCCTGTTTACCTTGGATTTACCTCAGAAGAATTAGAAGAACGCGATTTGCAGATGAGAAAGATTTTTAAGGTAAGACATTTCCACCCATAATAGTAAGCATGTTATTGTTGTATAAACTTTACATTGTAGCAACTAGTCAAACTGGTGCCAGACTATGAAACATGAAGCCTAATGTTGTACATGTATATAAATTTAGCATTGAAAGGTATAAATTTGTATAATGTACGACACAAGGATGTTTTTATGTACAATAATAAAACAAAGCATGATATAAAAGTAGGCTAGTATGAGTGTTTACTCTAATATGGTGAATATTATAATGTTTAGACCTGTGTTTACTGTTAAATACTGTGTTTGTGGATATCTGCTCAAATGTAGATATGTATAATGTGGTAACAATAATATTTCATAGTTTGGAACGGCTCGATCGCTTCAGTAAATGTTCTCTGGAGGCTTCCGGTCTGAGCGGCGCCATGTGAGGACGTGGTTTACCGAGCTCCTCGCCAACACTATTAAGAAATATAGAAGCAGCAATTTAATGTAAATACCTTGAGTAACGCTCATTATTGAAGCCAATACGTCGCGCCAGGCTTGACATTTTGACCTGACGCTCGCTGAAAATGTCTAAAAAACCCCGAAAAGCGCCTGATACAAGGGTTTGCTCCATGGCTAGCCCAGAGGCTAACGCTGCATCGGATACTGTACCTAACGCCGTACCTGACCGCGGACCCGGACATGAGGCCATCCTCCTAGCAATCGCTGAGCTGAGGACTGAATTGCTCACCAAAGCAGAGGCACAATCCACTGAAATTCGGAACCAGGTTGACCAGCTAAGAGCAGAAATTAAACTAGCCAACGATAATGCTAACGCCAAGAGTGAAGCCCTAGATAAACGGGTGGTCGCACTCGAGTCTGCAGCCGACAGCCACTCCGATCTGATTGCTGCTCTGGAGCTGGACATGGCTAACGTGCAGAGGGAGCTTGCTACCCAGAAAGCACAAAATGAAGACTTGGAGGCACGGTCGCGTCGCAATAACCTGCGTATTACCGGGATAAAGGAAAAACGGGAGGATGGGAAGCGCGCAATGGATTTTATATCTCAGTGCCTGAAGGAGACGCTTGGTCTCGATAAGCCCCCTTTACTGGACCGGGCACACCGTACGCTGCGCGTGAGACCAGGTAACAGTGACCCGCCGAGAGGCTTCGTCATCAGATGCCATTATTACCAGGAGAAGGAGGAAATACTAAAGAAAGCTGGGCAGATGAAACAACTGACTACGTGGGACGGCGATAAGATCCGCATCCAGCCAGACTACACACAGGCAGTGTCCAAGCAGCGGGCAGAGTTCAATGAAGTACGGGGCCTGTTAAGGAGTTGTGAGGGAATCCGCTACGGCCTGTGGTACCCGGCGGAGCTGAGGATAACGACGTCAGATGGTGTACGCACAAGCGTAATTTCATAATGGAAAACTTGAAGCGCGCAACCTAAAGATGTGACAGCGCAGAGTGACGTACTTTCCGTGGTTTCTTAGATCCAGAGGTATGTTTGACTAACGTTACCCGGACTACCATCCTGATAAAGACTTTGTTTAAGCAAAGGGGACTTTAATATAACCAATCAACAGCTAAAGAGCGTCAGCAAAGGTGCAAATTTACGACGAACTTTCTGTTTTGGGCTGATTTGGCCTTGATAACACATAACGGGTTGATTTAAAATGTACATTTCCTTAAACATAGAGCTTCACTGTTCATTTTTGGCCTAAGGACTTGTTGGTATGACTGGACGGTTTGGAAACTCCATCGAAAGTTAATGTTGTTCTTTTGTGTCCATTATGCACCAGTAGAAATGTAATTTTGTAATGGATTTATTGATTTATTTATTTTGTTTGAACTGTCGGGCCCTGTTAGCGCGCGACTGGTTGGCTCGGAGATTTTGTTCATGTTGGTTAAGGTTACTCACATAAAGCGTAATATAAATAAGGTGCTAGATAGGACATTTATGGAGTGTGTACTATATTGATTACAGTTAAGATTAGCTGCAACATGTTATTCTGTCATTTAATATAGTTTTGGTGGGACTCGGTCTCGCAAGGTAAGCTTTGTTATGTTGTGCGATAATGTACGACTGGGGGAGTATGCAGCCTTTCGTTTGGGGAGAGGCCAGCAATGGGGTTTTGTGAAGTGTTTGATTTTGTGTTTTTGTATTTCCTGTTGTTTTCGTGTTTTTTATTATTGGTTTTAATTGCACAATGTCTAAACAGAGATCTGTCACTTGTGAAAAGGCTTTACGATCAGGTTGTTTCTAGGCAGGCTGCTGTTAGGTCATTTCAGATACTAGAATATGGCGACCGCTAAGTTTAGTGGTTCGGGACGGGCAAACACTAAATTTACAAACTGGAATATCAAACTGGCTTAACCACCCAGTAAAGCGTAGTAAGGTGTTTTCTCATTTATCAAAACTGCAAACAGACATAGCATTCTTAAACGAGACACACCTGCTTGATAAGGATCACTCCAGACTTAAGAGAGGGGGCTTTTCCCAGATTTTTCACTCCAAATTTAACGCTAAATGCCGTGGTGCGGCCATTCTCATCCACAGGGAAGTGCAATTTGTACAGACAAATACGATTCAAGATAAAGATGGTCGATTTATTATTGTTCAAGGACATTTATTTAATTTACCAGTAGTACTGGCCTGCGTCTTTGCTCCAAACTGGGATAATGCTAAATTTTTCACTGATCACCAATTGGTCCTCGGGGGAGATTTAAACTGTGTTCTGGATCCCACTATGGACCGTTCTAGGGCTGTACTGAGAACACTTAGTAAATCAGCAGAGACTATTAACGCTTTTCTCCAAGCGTATGGGGTGATTGATGCATGGAGATATAGAAATCCGGTTTCTAGACAGTATTCTTTTTTTCTCCAGTGCATAATTCGTATTCCAGGATAGACTATTTTTTGCTGGACAAGAAACTCCTCCCCTTGCTGAGGTCTAGTGAATATGATAGTATCGTTATCTCTGACCATAGCCCAGTAACAATGATGCTCTGCTTTCCAGATAACGAGCCCCCACAACGCAACTGGAGACTTAACCAAAGTATTTTGTCTGATGAAGATTTTGTTAACTTCCTATCCGCCCAAATCGACTTCTATCTAGAAACAAACCAATCACCATACACGAGCCACTCGAACCTGTGGGAGGCAATGAAAGCATATTTACGTGGTCAGATAATATCTTATAATGTAAGCATGAACAGAAAACGGTCAGCACGCCTTAATGAGTTGATCTCTTTGATAAAGGACGTTGATCATAAAAATTCTAAAGCTCCATCTGCGGCTCTTTGTAAAGAGAGAATAGGTTTGCTAACAGAATTCGATACTCTCTCATCTGGAGTAACTGAGGAGCTTTATCTTAAATCTCGTCAAGAATTTTACGAGCATGGGGAACGAGCCAGCAAACTACTAAGTCATCAGCTAAGGCAATCCGCAGAGGCTGGATTTATAGCAGAGATTAACACTCCAGAAGGGATAACCACAGATCAAAAAAGCATAAATAAACAATTCAGAAAATTTTATGAAGACCTCTATGCCACTGAAAATTGTGATAGCACTAAGGTAGCTCAGTTTTTCGATGGTCTCAAGATTCCAACTGTAGGCCGACAAGACAGGGCAGATCTTGATAGTAACATTTCAGCAGCCGAAATTCATCGGGCAATTAAAAAAATGAAGAGTGGTAAAGCTCCGGGGCCGGATGGCTTCCCTATTGAATTTTTAAAAAAATTCTCATTTAAACTAATCCCTCTTTTAAAAAATGTATATACCGAGGCATTGGAGCGTAAGACTCTCCCTCCCACAATGCGCCCGGCCACTATCTCAGTCCTTCTTAAGAAAGGAAAGGACCCTCTGAAATGTGAGTCATTTCGGCCTGTGAGTCTACTCTGCTGCGATTACAAAATCTTGACCAAGGTTCTGGCTAGTAGATTGGAGTCTGTTATGCATACAGTGATACATCCAGATCAGACTGGTTTTATTACTGGGCGGCAGCTTTTTGGCAACATACGAAGGCTTTTTAACATTCTTTACTCCCCGGAAACTCCACCTACAGCAGAGGTTTTGCTCTCCCTCGATGCTCACAAAGCATTTGACAGTATCTTTTTGCAACTCTGGGGAGGTTTGGTTTTGGACCGGCTTTTTGTTCATGAATAAGGATCCTGCATGCTACCCCGCAGGCCTCCGTCCGTACTAATAAAATAATCTCCAACTATTTTCCTATAGGTAGGGGGACAAGACAGGGCTGTCCATTGAGCCCACTTCTGTTTGACCTCGCCATTGAACCACTAGCGGTTGCACTTAGGAGTGCCGAGGAGCTCACGGGTGTTGTCAGGGGGGGCCAAAATCACAAACTGTCTCTATATGCGGACGACCTGATACTGTACCTGTCCAATCCTTGCACCTCTATTCCTAAGGCATTAGAAATTATCTCTAACTTTGGAGAGATTTCAGGCTACAAAATCAACCTTACTAAGAGTTTGCTCTTCCCTATTAACGACCAGGCTCGACAGATGTCTTTTGAGGCATATCAACTAAAAGAAACTTGCGACACTTTTACCAATCTTGGCGTTTCAGTAACCAGCAAATACAGGGATCTATTCAAGCATAACTTTAAACCAGCCCTGGAAAGGGCCAAACAGGACCTTTCCCGTTGGTCAGCACTGCCTATATCGCTTGCTGGCAGGGTAAATTCTGTCAAGATGATAATTATGCCCAGGTTCTTATTTTTGTTTCATACAATACCTGTTTTTATCCCAAAGTCTTTTTTCAAAGAGCTAGATAAATCTATATCTACCTTTATCTGGAACAAGACCATCCCACGAATAAGGAGGTCACATCTGGAGAAACAGAAAGAGACAGGAGGCTTGGCACTACCAAATTTTTTACAATATTACTGGGCAGCTAATATTTATAAATTAATATACTGGGTCTCTGCGTTTTACGAAGGGGGTGGACCTGTATGGGTTGAAATGGAACAACATTCCGCTCATCCGGTGTCCCTACCTTCTTTAGTATGTGCGCCATTGCCACTCAGTAAGCAGCGCCTTACAAATAATCTTATTGTGAGTGGCTCACTTCGAATATGGTCCCAATTCAGGACCCACTTCAAACATAGACAGGCTATGTCCTCTCTCCCAATCTCGGCCAACGCACTCTTTCCACCCTCACTCATGGATACAGTATTTAAGTCATGGTTCAGGAATGGTCTGAAATGGGTGAAGGATCTTTTTAAGGATGGTGTGTTCATGTCATTTGAGCAGCTGGTAAATGAGTATAATATCCCCAGTTCGCATTATTTTAGTTATCAGCGGGTGCGTGTCTTTGTTCGGAAACATTTCCCTACCTTTCCGTTACTCTCGGCAAATAACTGGATAGAGGAGTGGTTGGAGGGGGATCTAAATCAAAGAGGAGGAGTGAGCAGATTATATGAGGATATTCAGATGATTGCCTCGCCGTCACTTAGTCATATTAGGGCAGGATGGGTGGAGGAACTAGGATTTAGAATGTCGGACGACTCCTGGCAAAGCGCAATTAAGAGAATACATTCAACTTCGATTTGTATCAGACATGGTTTGCTTCAGTTTAAGGTGCTCCACAGGCTTCATTTATCTAGGAGTAAGCTTGCCAGGATATACCCAGATGTCGACCCGACTTGCTCCCGATGCCGTCAGGCTCCGGCTACCCTCTATCATATGTTCTGGGCTTGCCCAAAGTTAATACAGTTTTGGTCTTTAATTTTTGACACTTTTTCTTACATTTGTGACAGAGAGATAAGCCCTGCTCCTGAAAGCGCAATATTTGGTGTGACCCCTGCTGGGATGGCAATATCTGGTGCACAATCAGACGCCATTGCGTTTTCATCTCTATTGGCCAGACGTCTTATTTTGTGCAACTGGAAGTCAGAGATGCCTCCCACACACAAGCGCTGGGTTGAGGATGTAATGGCACACTTGAAACTTGAGAAGCTGAAACATACAATCAGGGGTTCAACTCAGAGATTTTATACGGTCTGGCAGCCATTTCTGGATTATTTTAACTTACAATTTCCTGCTGGAAACACTGGAACATAATTGATTCACAGGCTCTGTAACTCTGTAACATGTCAGTTTATCTTTTTTTTTCTTTTTTTTTTCTAATTTATTTATTTTGTTTATTTGTATTTCTTTATTTTTTTTTTTTGGTTATTTATTTATTATTGTGTATGTTAGGGTTGTTGTATGGGGACTTGTTAATTGTTTTATAAGTGTTTACAATTCAAAACCCAATAAAAATATTTGAATAATAGTAAATGTTCTCTGGACACACTGTGAGTTTGAGTCAGTCGCGCTGCACGTTTGAAAAGTAAAACGCGCTAAATATTACACTTCATGTTTTTACTTAACACTGTTTTTACTTTTTTTACAGGGACCAGAAGGCACTGATGAGTCCTGCTGACTTCAACATTCACATGAGTCTCTCAAAAATTCAGAAAAATTCATTGGAAATGACAGGTATGTACTATGTTTCACGCAAACGCAAGCAAGGCAGGCAGAGTTAGCGGAGGCAGAGTTAGCGGAGGCCGGAGAGGGAGAAGTGGAGGAGGAATTCACCAATTAACTTGTAGTTGAGGATCGCGGTGATGATGATAGTGATGAATAGGGTCCTTTTGTATCACATGATTGCAGTTGTTTTACAGGGTAGCCTACATTCTTTCTTGTTGATGTGTTTCTGGCAACTAGTTCATAGGCTCGATGGATATTACCGGTAACTTGTATTGTTCAGCCCATGGCTGTCACATCGTTTTGTTTTTTTATGCCGCCAATAATCTAAAGTGGGTTGCACACCGACACACTGCGTCGCGTCTATGACAACTCAAGGTATCGCACAGCGCACTTTGTCAGTTTATGGCCAGCAATATAGTTATGTTTAAGGATATTATGGAATTAAGATCATGTCTGTACTATGTTATGATTGTACTGGGCAATTAAATACAATCGTTGCTTAGTCTGCAGACTGAATTCACTTTACCTCAGAGCGTCCGTTAACTGAATGAATTGAGAATATCACCTGAAAATCCAATAACATCAGCAATTTTCATTCAAGCAGCTGATTTCTGTAAATGAGTGTAAAACTGAATGTATATTGTAGCACAGGGCTAAGTCAGTATATACATTACCAACGATTTGAGACAATGTACACTCATAGAGAATAATGTGTTTGAATTTTAAAGACGTGGTGCTGCGCTTCACGTCTGGTGTGCGACTCCCTTTAGACATACGTAAATACTAGTGGTGGGCCGTTATCGGCGTTAACGCGAGACTCTTATCGCGCGATAAAAAAATATCGCCGTTAATCTATTCTCCAAGTTGGGTTGGGAGCTGGCTCAAGCTACACAAGCTATGATGACGCAATCTACCCGCGGCCGCGAGGTACACCCGGCTGCAACGCATCATATTCGTCGTCATCTTAAGTAAACACGGCTGAAAGTGAAAGCTGGTGTAAAAGATCGGTGCTGGTGCAACATCCATTATTTGGACTTAGTTCGGATTTAAGCCGTCCGACGTAGACTGTGTGGTGTAACATTTCGGTAAGTTTAGTTAACACACGACTAATCCGTTCTACCACCTCAAATTCAAAACGAAACATATCACTGAATACCAGCGCGCGCGTATTATTCCCAATATATCTGAGTGGTGTAGAACAATATCTCTGTCTGCGCCCGATTTAAAGAATCATTGTTGTGTTTCTTTTTAACTGAAAAGACATCAGTTAGAATATTCTAATTTTAAATTTGGGGTTTCATAAGCTCCAAGCCATAATAAACATTAGACTTACTTAAGTCTCTGCAGCTAGTGTACTTAAATTTTATTTATCTGCAAAATGATGTTGTATACTTACAGTTTTGCACAATATATGTTCTCAAAACTACATGCACCCTTTAAAAAAAAAAACAAAAAAAACATTTAGCAGTTGTTTAGCAGGGTCTATGTAACCTGTTCTGAAATGGTTTTATTATAATATCGTTATCGCAAGAGGCTGCAATGTATATCACAATATGGATTTTAGGCCATATCGCC
Organism: Scardinius erythrophthalmus; assembly: GCF_964197995.2. Lineage (NCBI taxonomy): Eukaryota > Metazoa > Chordata > Actinopteri > Cypriniformes > Leuciscidae > Scardinius > Scardinius erythrophthalmus. The sequence goes on along the minus strand of NC_138221.1, from coordinate 2,878,366 downwards.
CATCCCTAATTGATAGCCTATAGTAGTTGATAATAACATAGGCCTACCTAATGTTGCCTACGGACGGTAACAGTACAGTAGTAACTTTTTACAGTCTATGAGTAGAACAGCTTTCTCAAGCAGTTTGTGATGCATTTTGGAAACAGGAGATGAGCCCCTGGTCTAATGCGCCACCTGGCTTGAGAAACCCGTTCTCAAAGACTTACTTGTATAGTCATTATTTGGCTAGCACACATATTCTGAATGCCTTCGGGAGAATTCAAATGAGCCATTTTAATCTAGATTAATCTAGATTAATTTCAAAATTAATCTAGATTAAAAAAATTAATCTATGCCCACCTCTAGTAAATACAGTAGGCTAATTCTGACATTAACTGATCTGTTAAACACAAACACAGATTTGGTAACCTCCTACTGTCATGCTCATCTCAACACTAAATTAAAGGCCTGTCTCATATAGACGCCTGTCTCAAATACAAGCCGGTGCAGTTCGGCGATTTGGGAAAATAAAAGCCTGGGCTATTATTTGAAGTTTTACGATATATATATATATATATATATATATATATATATATATATATATATATATATATATGTATATATATATATATATATATATATATATATATATATATATATATATATATATATATCATTTGGACATTCTCCATCGGCAGTAAATAAAAAAAAACACACCGAAAAGCGTCTATAAAAAAGGCAATAACTTGCTTAGGGATTGTCTGGAGATCTAGAACATCCAAGTATAACTTTCCAAAGGGAAAAAAATCCAAACTTCAGGCAGTTCTGTTTGAGGTTCTGTTTCAAAGTAAAAAAAATAAATAAAAATATGCTACCTGTTTTTCTTGAATCTGGTAATTTCATCCATTCTCAGACAAAACATAAAAAAAATGGGACTTTAAATGAGATATTCAAGTTCTCCTGTCTAAAATGATATATGGCACTTGATACTAACTGCTATAATGGGTTAGAAAAACAAAGAAAAGTGTGCCTGCTTTGTTAATAGTTAATATCTGCTTTGCAGACGCTTATGTAGTGTGTGCAAGTACGATTTGTTTGACCAAGCTGAAGCTGATGTTAATAATTATTGTAAAACACTTTTAAAACTGTTTTAGGATTCAGGAGTCATGGATAGTGGATAACCTTTCAGTGACAAACTAATTTTATCACTAATAATGTACTGATTATTTCTAGAATTTGATGGCATGCAGAAAACTGCTAAAAGAAAGAATCGAGACTAACAGTAATGCTCTCGTGTGCAAAAGAATATTCTATAAACTGTGTTCAGAGCAGATGTGTGTTGAGTCAGTGTGGTTCACAATATGCACAAGGCTTCGAACGTCACTGGTGAGGTCATTTCACTAAAACAATTCCAGCCTCGATACAGAGCTCCGGTGGGAAGTACCTGATGTTCTCAAGTCTCGACACAAGCTTCGAAGCCTCAGTTTCAGGCGTAACATCACTAGTTCTTCCTATTGTTCCAGAGTATCCTAGCTATTCAGCTGTTGTGGGTGAATCAGGCTGAATCACCATTTATTTATGTTTTACAGTATAGTGTGTTACTGGCTAAGACCTTTCAGTCTGATGCATCCAATGAAAGAGTGTAGAAGATTGTATTATTTAGAAAATAAGTTAGATTTTTTTTTTGAAAATATGTAATTTAATATAATATAGCTATACGTTTGTACACTATTATTACATCTGTGTGTGACTTTGGTTTGACTTTCTGAAGCCTGAAGAAAGGCTTAGAATGTTGCTTGCAGCAGAAAATTCTATTCTAGTATGTCACAATGTACAAGGCTTTTTACCCAAGAAGATCTATAGGGTGTGTTACCATTTTTGGAAAAGGATGTATGGTATATACAATGGGGAGAACAAGTATTTGATACACTGTCAGTTTTGCATTTTATTGCATGACATAAGTATTTGATACATCAGAAAAGCAGAACTTAATATCTGGTACAGAAACCTTTGTTTGCAATTACAGAGATCATACGTTTACTGTAGTTCTTGACCAGGTTTGCACACACTGCAGCAGGGATTTTGGCCCACTCCTCCATACAGACCTTCTCCAGATCCTTCAGGTTTCGGGGCTGTCGCTGGGCAATACGGACTTTCAGCTCATCCACAGATCTTCTATTGGGTTCAGGTGTGGAGACTGGCTAGGCCACTGCAGGACCTTGAGATGCTTCTTACGGAGCCACTCCTTAGTTGCCGTGGCTGTGTGTTTTGGGTCGTTGTCATGCTGGAAGACCCAGCCACGACCCATCTTCAATGCTCTTACTGAGGGAAGGAGGTTGTTGGCCAAGATCTCGCAATATATTGCCCCATCCATTCTCCCCTCAATACGGTGCAGTCGTCCTGTCCCCTTTGCAGAAAAGCATCCCCAAAGAATGATGTTTCCATCTCCATGCTTCACGGTTGGGATGGTGTTCTTGGGGTTGTACTCATCCTTCTTCTTCTTCCAAACACGGCGAGTGGAGTTTAGACCAAAAAGCTCTGTTTTTGTCTCATCAGACCACATGGCCTTCTCCCATTCCTCCTCTGGATCATCCAGATGGTCATTGGCAAACTTCAGACGGGCCTGGACATGCTTCGGCTTGAGCAGGGGGACATTGCGTGTGCTGCAGGATTTTAATCCATGATGGCGTAGTGTGTTACTAATGGTTTTCTTTGAGACTGTGGTCCCAGCTCTCTTCAGGTCATTGACCAGGTCCTGCAGTGTAGTTCTGGGCTGATCCCTCACCTTCCTCATGATCACTGATGCCCCACGAGGTGAGATCTGGCATGGTGCCCCAGACCGAGGGAGATTGACCGTCATCTTGAACTTCTTCCATTTTCTAATAATTGCGCCAACAGTTGTTGCCTTCTCACCAAGCTGCTTGCCTATTGTCCTGTAGCCCATCCCAGCCTTGTGCAGGTCTACAATTTTATCCCTGATGTCCTTACACAGCTCTCTGGTCTTGGCCATTGTGGAGAGGTTGGAGTCTGTTTGATTGAGTGTGTGGACAGGTGTCTTTTATACAGGTAACGAGTTCAAACAGGTGCAGTTAATACAGGTAATGAGTGGAGAACAGGAGGGCTTCTTAAAGAAAAACTAACAGGTCTGTGAGAGCCGGAATTCTTACTGGTTGGTAGGTTATCAAATACTTATGTCATGCAATAAAATGCAAACAAATTATTTAAAAATCATACAATGTGATTTTCTGGATTTTTGTTTTAGATTCCGTCACTCACAGTTGAAGAGTACCTATGATAAAAATTACAGACCTCTACATGCTTTGTAAGTACGAAAACCTGCAAAATCGGCAGTGTATCAAATACTTTTTCTCCCAACTGTATGTGTGAGCTGAGCAAAACACTGGTGTTGTCTTCTGCAAAAGATGCTCGGCTTTGTTGTTAAAATAAAGTCTAATAATCCTGGCATCAAAGATCTCTGAGAAGTGATTTTTCACAAAAGAGAAACCATAAGAAGAGCAGATATGAAAGATCACCAACTCACATGACCAATGTTAGAACCAGCAGAAGGGCAGTCTTTACATCCGTTCCCATTAGTCTAAACTGGGTTCAGAGATGACCACTGCTCTATTGTGGTCAAACTGTGAGTTCTCACACTCAAGAGTAACATTTTCCCAGACCTCAACAGTGAGATCACAGCTATGAAAACACTACGGCAATCATGTAATGTCACACTAAGACCACAGCCCACAGACACCTCGCTCAATTAAAACCAGACAAAAGGTTATGCATAGAGTATAAATACAATACACAGAATAACAAAGGGAAAGGTAAATGTGAAAAATACAATCCTTCATATATTGTCTTAGTCAGGGTTTAGAAGGAAACAGTACAGACTTGTTTTCGTTGCATTGAAATGACTGGTGTAGTCCTGAACAAATGACTCTGAAAAACAGAGATTCTGATTATTGGACAAAAAACTTCCTCATGTAATACTTCCCGGGAAGGCGTCCAGGAGGCATCCGGAAAAGATGCCCGATCCACCTCAGCTGACCCCTCTCGATGTGGAGGAGCAGCGGCTCTACTCTGAGCTCCTCCCGAGTGATCGCCCAGCCACCCTGCGGAGAAAGCTCATTTCGGCCGCCTGTATCTGGGATCTTGTCCTTTTGGTCATGACCCACAGCTCATGACCATAGGTGAGAGTAGGAACGTAGACTGACCGGTAAATCGAGACCTTCGCCTTGCGGCTCAGCTCTTTCTTCACCACGACAGACCGGTACAGGGACCGCATTACTGCAGAAGCTGCACCGATCCGCCTGTCAATCTCCCGTTCCATCCTTCCCTCACTCGTGAACAAGACCCCAAGATACTTGAACTCTTCCACTTGAGGCAGGAACTCTCCACCAACCTGAAGTGGGCAAGCCACCCTTTTCTGACTGAGAACCATGGTTTTGGATTTGGAGGCGCTGATTCTAATCCCAGCCGCTTCACATTTGGCTGCAAACCTAGTTAAATTTGTGATTTAAAAATTACTTCATATATATATATGTGTGTGTGTGTGTGTGTGTATATACAGTATATATGTGTATATATGCAGGGGTTAAAGTGGGCCGGAACGGGCCGGAACTGCGTTCTGGCACGTCAGATAAATTAATAAATAAATAGATTCATTAATATCAATAATAGAGCGATGGTAGGCTATTGTTAAAAAAAATGTTGCATGTGCACTGTCAAATTGCAGCCAGCCTGGTGCTTCTGATCTGAAGGAGTCTTTACGCATCAAATCAAAACGTAATATCACCCCCTGGCCCCGCCTTCACAAACACGCTTCCCAACGTTATGTTCTCAGTCACGGTTCTCCTGTCTGATTTGAGGGCATTGCCGGTTCACGTGTGTTTACAGTTGCTGTTCTAGCCATAGCTAGTGGATGTTGCAGTGGAGTTAAAAGTCTAAGGTGAAGTAGGCTAATGTCAAACAACTTAAAGAAAGAGCAAGGCTCCGAGTTAGACTATTATTTGCAGGGCGGTATGGCTCTGTTCATCTGCTAGTCAATGAGGAATTCACCAAGGATATTTTCGTAAACAAAAACTGAAACTAAGACTTAAACTATTGGTCAAAAAAAACATTTGTATAAAAAAATTCATAATAAATGAAAATCGAAACAAAACTAACAACAGTTACTGGAATAAAATATTAATTAGCAAAAATCAATAAATGTTTTCGTTATTAATAAGCTCTTTACTGTGGCGGAAAATCTGACCTGTGGGTGTTTAGGGAAATGCCTGTTCGCGCGTGAAGTTGCTGAGGTTATTAACCGCTCAATGAAGAACCGTAACCTTGAACACATCGCTAACGTAAGTCCTAAGCGGCTGATCATAAAGGATGCGTCTGTGGCAGTGGAATGGGAAATAACACAGGTTATGAGACAGAAGTTGAACTTTATTAGTCATGTTTAATCAATCAAAGTGTTTCAATCTCCTGTTTATTTAGTCACAGCAATAGTATGATGCCCATATTTCCTGCAATGATGTGCATTATCTTCTTCTGCGGCAAGGCATTTTTGGAGTTTCCGCGCCAGAGCGCCCTCTGGCTTTCAGACGGAGCATTTACTACTGATCACGGAGCCGTACTGCACTGACAAGCTGCACATAAAATAATTGCAGCCTTTGCCAGAATGTGAGTCTGACACCGCTCCATAGAGCTTAGATTATCAGGCGTGTCTTAACCAAACCAGGAAAAACAACAACTCTGCACTCAATTGGATAGACCTACAACCAATCAGAGCAACGCAGTAAGTTCTCTTTCATTCATGATTTGTTATTAATAACTTTAAACAGAATCATCAGCTGAAATCTGCGCGGATTATCAAAAATACGACACATTTATAGGACATAAAAGGTTCTCTGCTGCAAAAGTGAAAGTAAAAGCACCCGTTTCAATAAAAGTATATATTAAAGTTTATACAGCAGGGTCGGGAACAGACCATACACTCGCACATCTGTATAAAAGTGAAGTCAACGCATCTTGACCTCGTGGGGTTTTGTGAGTTTGTCAAACGCTGGAGAAATTATCTTTAAAAAAAGAATTAGGCTAAGTCCTTCCACAGCAGAGAAATTCATATTTTTTAATACAAATCTATAAAAAAGTGAGACATTGTGGCTTGATTTCTTGTATTAATATTCATTTTTCATGACCAAAATAACATTATGCGCAGTGAGGAGCCTACAGGTTACAAGCTTCACATATTAGAAAAATACAATAATAAAAAAACCATTTTTAATGGCTCGTCAAGGTTGTTTCAGATCAGCACCTGCAAGTGTCGCCCGTTGAGACGGGTGTCGGATTGTTTCGAAGCCTCAACACAATATGGCACATTTGCTTCAACTGTTTCATTGTTTCACGAAGCCTCGATCTGCCCACCACCAGTTCTCTGTTCGCCTTTTAAAATTAATGCGCTGTTGTTTTCTTTTATAACAGACGCGATAGCGGCATCTAAACATCTCAATTCTCCTGCTGCAGTCGTCTTTGTTGAAAACCAATTCAACCCAAGCGCTGAATTGGTTTTCAAGTAGGGAAACAAGTAGGGAAACAAGTAGGGAAAATTTGACCAAATCCCAGAAACTTGCAATAGATCATCTGGCAAAGAATGAGTCTATAATTATAAAACCGGCTGATAAAGGAGGAGCAGTTGTAATAATGGACAGAGATAAGTATGTTGAAGAAGCCTTACGACAACTTAACAATCAAGACTACTATCAACGGCTGCGGTTCAATCCGATAGACAACATAAGAGATAAATTAAAAGCTCTGTTGCTCACAGCGAAGGATACTGGGTGGATCTCAAAACAGGAGCATGATTTCCTCCTATGTCAGCATCCTAGAATACCCACCTTCTATATGCTCCCAAAGATCCACAAGTCTCTCGAATCTCCTCCAGGCAGGCCCATCATATCGTCCAATGGTTCTCTCACAGAGCCAGCTTCGCAATTCATAGACTTTCACATTAAGCCATTGGCTCAACAACTTCCTTCCTATATACAGGATACCACTCATGTGTTGAAGGTCTTAAGCGATATGAGAGTTACAGACAATTGTTTTTTAGTCACATTTGATGTGGAATCTCTGTACACAAATATTGCTCACAATGATGGACTAAAAGCTTTACAACATTTCCTGGTGAATAGACCTTCAGACTCTTTGCCTCCCTCCGAATTCATCGTTCAGCTCACTGAATGGACACTTAAAAATAATGTTTTCCTTTTCCAGGACCTACTACATATTCAGGTTCGGGGCACTGCGATGGGTGCATGTTTTGCCCCCAACTATGCTAACCTTTTTTTAGGTCTGTGGGAGAGGGATTTGGTCTATTTAAACAGTTACAGTGACAAGATAAAATGGTGGAGGAGGTACATTGATGATATTCTTATGATCTGGGGTGGTTCTTATGATGAATTGTTACAATTTTATGATCACTTGAACAATAATGATAGGAATATAAAATTGTGTATGGAACATTCCAAAACTAGTATTAACTTTTTAGATCTAACCATTTCTATTGGCAAAGATGGGAAACTCCATACTACTGTATATCGTAAAACAACAGATAGGAACACGATGTTAAAAGCAGATAGTTTCCATCCAAATTGGCTAAAAAACAATATACCTTTTGGCCAGTTCCAACGCCTTAGACGTATTTGTGACACTGATAATGAATATGAAGTGCAAGCTAAAGTCCTGTCGAACCGAAAGGGGCTATCACACAGAAATTGTACAAAATGCTTATAAGAAAGCCCAGTGTATTCCTAGACCAGAGCTATTCCAGAAGAAGACAAAACGACCCTGTTTACAAAATCAGGCCTATTTTGTGACAGAATAAAGCTCTTTGGCTAATCCAATAAAAAGGATTATACACTCAAATTGGAATCTCATTGAGAGTGATCCTGTTCTCAGAGAAGTGTTTTCTGCATCTCCAAAAATTAGCTTCAAGAGGGCTCCAACCAGGGCCGGAGTGGGGCCACTTTTCAGCCCTGGAGTTCATGCCCAAGACCGGCCCACTTTTTCCACGGTGGAATTCCAAATTAGCACTTTTTCCAATTTGGATAAATGAAGCAACAGTTCAGTTGTTACTATTGTGTGTTGGTATTAATACCATAGTTCAACAAATAATGTAAAGGTTAAATAATAATTCACTTAGACTTTATAAGAAGCAATTGCGATTTTATATCACACAATTCAGACTATATCTCGCAATTCTGTATTTCTGACCTTAAAAAGAAGCAATTGCAACTTTATTTCACGCAGTTCTGACTTTATATCTTGCAATTTCTGACTATAAGAAGCAATCGACTTTAATTCACACAATGATGACTTTATAACACGCAATTGCGACTTTATATCTCACAATTTTGACCATCTCGCAATGCTGACTTTATAACACGCAATTGCAACTTTATTTCAGGCAATTCTGACAGTTATATCTCGCAATTCTGACTTTATAAAACGCAATTGAGACTTAATATCACGCAATTCTGACCATCTCGCAATTCTGACTTTATAACACGCAATTGAGACTTTATTTCACGCAATTCTGATGTATTCCGAAATGTAAACTCGCAAGTGTGAGATAAAAAGTCGCAATTACCTTTTAAAACGTTTTATTCTGTGACGCAAACAAGCTTCCATACCTCCTGGCCCCTTCCTCCCAGCCATCCTCCCTGACGCGTACCGTTACGGTGGGGCCGACCAGGCGCGGTAGGCGCCGGCGATGCCGCGGACCCGCGGCCGCAGTAGCCTACCTAAAACGTTTTGGAAAAGACTGGCTGTGGACCCAACCAACTCTATAGTAGGGGAGGGGAGAACTCCCTCACATGGTACAACCCATGCAGAGGCTGCGCGCTGCAGTGTCAGAAGGCGGAACGTGTAATGTTACTAACGTGACATTGAAATGTGAAACAAAAAAACAAAAAACAAACAAAAAAAAAATTCCTCGACCGGCCCAAAAGTGAAGTGGCCCACCGGGAATTCTCCCGATTCTCCCGATTACCCAATCCGGGCCTGGCTCCAACTCTGCGAGATAGGCTAGTATCTAGTCATCTTCCTGCCAAAAAAACAGACCACTTGGCTTAAAAGACAGTTAAAAGGTACTTACAGATGTGGGTTTTGTAACCATTGCTCTAGTATTAAAGAATGTAAAGACTTCTGTAATTTCGAGACTGATAAGAGGTACAACATAAAGACATTCATTAATTGCAACACCACGTTTGTGGTATACAGGTTATCATGCAAATGTGGATGCTTTTATGTTGGCCGGACCAAGAGACGTCTCAAAGACAGAGTATCAGAGCATAAGAATGCCATTAGAAAAGCTCATTTAGATTACCCCATGGCAAAACATTTCCTAAATGTGCACAATAGTAATCCAGAAGGCCTAATGGTTGAGGGTTTAGAAACGATCGAAAAGAGTATTCGGGGTGGTGACCGTTTAAAATTACTTTTACAGAGAGAAACATTCTATATATATGAGTTACAGGCCACAGTATACCCTGGGTTGAATGAAGAAATAGATTTTAGCCCTTTTTTGTGATGTTTTTTTTTTTTTATGTGTATATGAGTATGTGTATGTATGTACATATGTTTTTTTTTATGTGTATATGAGTATGTGTATGTATGTACATATGTTTTTTTTTCTAATGTGTATATGAGTATGTGTATGTATGTACATATGTTTTTTTTTTTTCTATCTTCTTCTTTTCTCTTTGATGTAATTTGTAATGCAACCTCCTAGTGGATCTTCTCTGTATGTGCATGTAATTTGTCATTCAGGTGTTTCTAAGTAGCACCTATAAAAGAGGAAAGTGTTTGATTGTAAAACATACCCTGAAGAAGGCTGTTTGTGCCGCTACTCGTGGGTTGTTTTTTTCCCATGTCTTTTAAAATTTTCTAACATGAAATAGCCAGTCAAATAAAGGCTTTTTATTAATTTCTAAAAGAAGAGTGCCTTGGATTTTCTTCTATTATTATTCAACCCAAGCGCTATTTGATGACGTGGGTGATTACGTAACCGCAGATCATCTGTCCATCATCGATTAAAGCCCGCCCTGACAATTTGATTGGCTCGGCCTTCTGGGAGCCGAGCATAATTACTCCTCAACGGATCGAGTCCAGACCGAACTTCTCGACCAAAAAAGATGACCACTGCTACAACTGCAGCAGGCAGTGAAATCACCTGCTGTTAGCAGTGCTGACTGTGAAAGGGGATTCTCTGAAATGAACATCACAATAACACCTCCGACCTGTTATAGTCGTCTTCAGCCATTTTGGTGTGTTAAACTTGAGTAAGTTTTGGACTTCCCATTTTTATGTTTAAATTTACATTATGATAAACAAGGTTGTGGTCCATATTGTGGTGTTCAGCAATTTTATGTACAAAAAAAACAACATTAAAATAACAAGTAAATAAATATTGTGATACTTGGCGCCACAGTGACACTCTTGTCCCAAAAAGTATTTCTATGCCACGATACTCAATATGTAGTCCCCCGGCGAGTAATTTTTCCCTGTTGCACCTACACAAAATTTGAGGGTTCCCCCACCTGCCAAATCCCACTTTAACCACTGTATATATATATATATATGAGGAGAACAAGTATTTGATACACTGCCGATTTTGCAGGTTTTCCCACTTACAGAGCATGTAGAGGTGTGTAATTTGTATCATAGGTAGGCCTACTCTTCAACTGTGAGAGACGGAATCTAAAACAAAAATCCAGAAAATTACATTGTATGATTTTTAAGTAATTAAATTAGTCGTTTAATGAGGCCTATTATATGTTGATCCGACTATTTTAAGTGTGTATTTAAATGGTCCAGGGGCAGAACTTTTTTCAAGCGTGTCAGCGGTTCTGGGTTCTAATCCGCACTCGTATAGTTTTTTTTTTTTTTTCATCAAAACCGATTATGTTTATCAGTGGTTGTATATCAGGCAGGGACACGTTTGTGTGCATTTTGTTTTGTAATTTCACCGGAATGAATAGAGAGTCTCTCCACAACGGATTGAAGCGCGCGTCCGAGTGAAGACGAGAGAACACTGTATCCGCGCCACTGATCGCAGCGGCAACCAGCACTTTCATCACTTGATTTCAAAGACAACACATTTCAGCGCTCTTATTTAACAAACCAACTAAATGAATGCTCTGCTAGTTAACTGAAGATGTTTTGTTTATTTGTATTGGTATATTCGTGCCGCAAGATATCAAAAGTGGTGGGGACAATATCGACCTTAGCAAAAAGTGGTGGGGACATGTCCCCCCCGCAAATTACACCTATGGATGTGATGATTAAACAATAAACTGACCTTTGACGATAACCTCATGCTGTTAGACAGTATATGAACCAGTTCACACTGATTACTTAATACTGTTTGGAAAAATTCATAGGCTAAGTTATTATCTTTAGATTGGTGATTAGCGACAGCGAGCAGCTAGCGTTAGCTCGTTAACAATTTATTTTCATCCACTCACCACAGACAGAATGATGGTGTCCAGTCTGCCCTCTTGATGGCTGCAAGCCAGTGAGGCCGTCTTTTTTCGTCCTGAGGTAGCCTGTAAAAGGATATTTTGATATTCAGGTCTGTCCACCGTTACCAAAAGAGCGCATTAACGAGGCCCAAGCATTTGACTTTGCTGGTCCAGTTTATGTGAAACCAGAAAACAAGAAGGCATACATTGCTTTATTCACATGCGCCGTAACCCGAGCTGTGCGCTTAGAACTTGTTTCTGATTTGACCACTGACGCGTTCCTGCTTGCCTTTAAAAGGTTTATTGCCAGACGTGGTATCTGCAGTGTTATTCATTCTGATAACGCTAGGACCTTCAAGAAAGCTGAAAAGGATTTGAAATTTCCATGGACATTGATAAACGGGAAAGAAATACAGGAATTGTTTGCAGACAAGAGGATTAGATAGAAGTACATCGTGGAGCGTGCCGCTTGGTGGGGTGGCATGTGGGAGCGTTTGGTGAGATCGGCTAAGTAAAGTACTTGGGACTTGTCCTATCTCAATTTGGAGGAACTCCAAACCCTGATCTGTAAAGTGGAGGCTGTGATAAATTCCCGCCCTCTTTCCTACCTGCACACAGATAGCAGTGAACCTTCGCCTCTCACACCTGCTCATTTCCTGACCGGACTCCTTCCTATCCGTTTCCTGATTCCCGTTTAGTGAAAACGACTGCCATCCAGCTCAACGAGAGACTACAATATCGGCAGAGGTTGAGTACTCATTTTTGGAATCGATGGAAGAAGGAGTGTTTGATGGAACTTCGTTCTGCACACCATGTGTAAATAACACATTTAAACATTCTACATTTAAAATTGGAGATGTTTTATTGATTCACGATCATAAACAACTCAAGCATATGCGGAAGATGGGACGGATTGACAAGATCTTCATGGGAAGAGACGGTAAAATTAGATCATGTGCTGTCCGCTTGCCGTCTGGATTTGTGTTTAGGAGACCTACACGCATTGAGCATGACAGTCACTCATTTCGATCTTTTGTCACGCACTCCCGCCACACATTGTATTTCTCACGCAGAAAAAAAATATGTATAATATATTTAATATGCCGCAGCGCCCAAAACTTCTCTGGCCGCGCCGCTCTCGCTATGGAAACGGCAGGAATCAAGCGATTCTCCCCTCGAGTCGAGCCTGCCACTTATCAGCCAATCAAAAAAAGAAAGGGGCAATAGCCCACACAATAGCCAATCAGAAAATAGCACTATTGTATCTGGGTAAGATTTAATGCAACAACCAATGAAAAAAAGTCATGATCTCCTGTTTTAATATTACAACAAATTCACAACTTGTTTGACACAGTGACAACTTGACTGCTGTTAGATAATGTTTCCCAGATAATTAGTATCAGTTTTTCATGAGTGTCTGTAACTTAGCCAACAGTTTTACAGCCTGTTCACTGACAACCCCTGCAGAATTCACTTTATAAATCCCAGTCAGCGGAGGATTGTGCGCACATGCTTCTCCTCCCCGAAATAACCATATATGGAGCTTACAACGCCTAGTTTTACTATGCAGATCCTCATCTGCATATCATTTGCATATGATTATTCATCCACATGATAGCGTTTAACGGTACAAGACACATTACATTAATAAAAATAAAGTAGTTGCCTATCCTTGCCTTGTTTTTGAATACATAAATCAAATAGTGTAAAATACATTTCAGAGAAAGTTTTTCTCAATCTTTTCCACTTGCCGAATTGTATTTTTAATTGATATTTTTAATGGAAGCAGATCGGCCTTGGGCATTATTTGCACGAAACTCTTTTCTCAGACAATCTGGTATTATCATGATAAGCAATTATCTCCGTGGTTAAAACATTAAAACAGCACGCCACAGGAAAAGTGTTCAAACGCATCGCATCCACAACAAATATTTCTATTGACTGAATTTGAATATAAAAACGTTGTAACTTCTCAGTAATGATTTCATGTTTAAGTGCTTAACTCCATTAATTTGAATGGCATATTTAATCTAAATGTTTTATATCGGAAGTAATCATCATTATTTTATTTATTTAAACTGTTATTTGCGTCAGTTTCACTAAACGGCTCAACGCGCTCGCTGGCGCGGACATTTAAGAAGGGATGGATATTTGCTTCAAGTGATAGGCTTGGTGAGTGAAATTATATTTGTATTATCTTTCTGTATATGTTAAATTTTCTTTAGATTTTCTGTCTAAAAGTGACCAAAAAGACACTTAACTCCAGCTCACCATCGGTGTCGCCAATTCCCTTTGTCTCCAGAATGTGCGTACGCACGGCTCAAGTTTGCTTAAAGGTGCGCACATTCTCCCGTCAAGTTTGTTTTTTATAGATCACAACCTAAATGCACCTAAATGCACATACTTCATTCACTCATCAGCCCACTGAGGAGAATACTGACCAACTGTTCATCCATTTAACAGAGGAAAAAACAGACATGGTCCATTTCAAGTTTGCATTGCTAAGAGCTTTCCATCCAACATTTTCTTCTGCCATAATTTCAGTTTGTAGGTTCACAATATTAGCATTTTCTTATTTTTCTTCTTATCTTTTTGTATATAATGTTCATCAAACTGAAGAAGAGACTGGTCTCGTGGATCATCCACATTTATTTGGTACAGGTTTTATGGTAGATGCTCTTAAGAGAGAATTTCCTATCTCAAAATATCGCCAGGAATCTTCAAGTGAATGGCGGAGGATGCGTGAGGAACAGGATGAGGAATATAATCAGTCTTTCATTGCAGATCAAGTAAAAGTATGTAAGTGTAAATACATTTTTAAAACATGAATCAACAACTTTAAAAATGTCTATTAATTTGTCCATTTAAAAGTGATTTATTTATATACATTTTTATGTTTGATTAAATTGATTCTTCATGTTATTTTTAAGTGGCACTCCTGGTCCTCCATAATTGATTGATATTATGTATTAAAGGGGTCATATAATGCCATTTTTGTACAAGCTAATATGATTCTTTAGGGTCTAAATTAAAAGTTTGTAATATACTTTAATTAAAAATTCTCATTAGTATTGTAAGAAAACACTAATTTTACCTGGTCAAAAACAGCTCTGTTTTCAGCACGCCGTTTCAGTGCATGTGTCTTTAAATGATAATGAGCTTTGCTCACCCCGCCCCTCTGTTCTGTGCGTACACCGTATTAGACATTCTCTGACCGTATCTAACACAATAACCACGTGTTATTCGTTATAAACGTGGGATTATGAATTATATTGAGAACGTCGTACATAGAAAACATGCTGTAATGTACCCTGAGTGTAAACCTTAGACGCATTCATCGTGAAGCCTGCAGCAAGGTTTGCAAATTTCGCAAAGATTAATATAAATACTAATATAAAGGTTAATAAAACATTACACTCACATCTTCTGGAGGTTCAGCAGGAACACGTTGGTGCCGATCCGTTTTTTCTCTTTGTAAAGCTGTCTGGTGTGAAATGATTCACGCAAACAGGAAAGCACAGATGATCGTGGGGAATCCCCGTGAGGGAATCCCCGCGTCAATCCTTTGGGCATATCGCTTCAAAAACAAAACTCAGCCACTGCTTCTTCAACGGCTCGGATTTAGGAACATCCAAATGACTGCTGTGTTCCTTATTACATCTAAGAACAGAACACCACAATCGCTTAGACGCCATTCTACTCCAGCATATCCACAATGGCGGACTACTATGACGACGGCTGTCACAGCTCGCTCAGGGCGGGTCTTGTGTTGAAACACAGCTGTCAATCACAATAGCGGGAGGGGCGTACGATCTTATGACGTCACAATATCGAACGGCTTGATTTCAGAGAGGGTCAAACATATAAGGAGATTAAAACAAAACCACTGGATGGATTTTTAGCATGATAGGATGGTTGTGTACAGGCACTGCCAACAGACATTTCAGTGCAATCAACTTGTAAAAGTGCATGTACCATTATATGACCCCTTTAAGGATATCTTTCAACAACACACCTATTGTTCATTTTTGTTTATTTACTATTATCTAGTAGCCTAGTAAAGAGTGTAAGAGGTGATCGGTTCAGGAGACAGAGATCTGTCACGTCACATTTACAAGCGCCAAAACCGTATTTATTGTTGAATTTCGTGATAAAATGGACCGAATCTGAGAGCTGAGAGTGTGTTTCACATCAATAGTAACTGATCTGCTGTCTGTCGGTGTCCTCTTCTTCGTGATCTCAGTAATACTGCAAATCTCGATTCCTTACTGAACATCTGACTGTCTTTTACTTTAATCTAGTGTTTATCTCGTTCTCTTACAGTAATACTATAATTGTAGAATATTTTTTAAATGTGTCCTGTAAATTAGTCAAATGCACTATAACACTTTTTTTTTCTTTACACACAGACTACCAAATTTTGTTTGAGTCTCACCAGTGACCAGAACAGTGTAATATAATGTAAATCATCTGTTCTCTATGTGAATATATAGTAAAGTGTAATGTATTCCTGTGATCAAAGCTGAATGTTCAGCATCATTACTCCAGTCTTCAGTGTCACATGATCCTTCATGATGATTTGATGCTCATGAAACATTTATGATTAATATTTCTGTATAAACCATCATACATTTTATTTCTCAGAATTATTTGATGAACAAAGTTCAAAGAAACAGCATTTATTTTAAACAATCTTTTTTTAAACATTATAACCGTCACTTTATCTGAATAAAGTGTGTTTCCCAGTAACAGTTGAGCACAAGAACATGTGGTAATGAACACGGCAGAGAGACGGCAGTTATAAACCAAGATCTTTACTGGAGAAAGAAAGAGTTGACAGAGGTTAAAAGCGAACACAAACAGGGGTCATCTCTGAGAGGATGATGATGATGGGGTTATATCTTGATGCGGAAGGCGGTGGCGTGCGCTCCAGCCCCAGTCTCTGCTGCTCCTCCACTGGTGCCGCTGGGGCCACTGGTGCTGCTGGGGCCACTGGTGCTCTTGAACAGGGCCCTCAGGATGGTCTGCGGGTCCACCTCGGCCCCTGCGGGTCTGGAGCTCGAGCGAGACGATGACGACGAGTCCTTCTGGGCCGAGCCAACCGCACCGGGGGAGTCGCTCAACCTCCTGGAACATCACCATTATGATCATCATCATTATTATTATCATCATCATCATCATCATCATCACAGTCCACACATCCATCACATCATGCTTCACATATCCTAATTATGACGTATAAAGTCAAAATAATGACATCTAAATCTAAATTACCACACAAATTGAAATTATAACAAATTGAAATGAACACACTGAAATTATGACGTAGAAAGTGACAAATTTAAATAACGACGTAGAAATTGAAATTGTAAAGTAAATTGAAATTATGACATGAATTGAGATTATAATGTTGCAATTATGACAGAAATTGACATTTAATTTATGCCAAACTGAAATTGACAACTTGAAATTATGACGTTGAAATAATGGCATGTTGAAAATTGTCATAGAAATTGAAAAAGTATCAAGTTGAAATTATGATATAGTAAGTCTTAATTACGATAAAGTCAAAATGATGAGGTTTAAATGTCGAAATTGACATACCAAGTCAAAATTATGACTAATTGAAATTATGATATAAATTTAATTATGACGTTGAAATTATATTAAAAAAGATGACAAATCAAAAATGACAAATTAAAATGAAGACAAAATTGACAAATTGAAATTATGATGTTGAAATTATAACAAATTGAAATTAAAACACTGAAATTGACGTAGAAATTGAGTAATTGAAATTACGCCAAATTGTAATTGACATAAATTGAAATAATGACCTGTTGAAATGACGTAGAAATTGAAAATGTAAAAACAAATTGAAATTATGACATAAATTGAGATTATGATGTTGCAATTATGATGTAGAAATTGACATTTAGTTTATGCCAAACTAAAATTGACAACTTGAAATTATGACGTTGAAATAATGACATGTTGAAATTATGATGTAGAAATTGACTAATTGAAAATTGACAAGACATACTAAGTCGAAATTAACAAAAAGTTAAAATTAGGACAGTAAAAATTGACAAATTGAAAATATGACAAACTGAAATTAAGACAAAAGACAAAATTATGACGTTGAAATAACGGCATGTTGAAAATTGTCATAGAAATTGAAAAAGTATAAAGTCGAAATTATGATATAGTAAGTCTTAATTACGATAAAGTCAAAATGATGAGGTTTAAATGTCGAAATTGACATACCAAGTTAAAATTATGACTAATTGAAATTATGATATAAATTTAATTATGACGTTGAAATTATGTTAAAAAAGATGACAAATCAAAAATGACAAATTAAAATGAAGACAAAATTACGACATAAATTGAAATTATGATGTTGAAATTATAACAAATTGAAATGAACACACTGAAATTGACGTAGAAATTGAGTAATTGAAATTACGCCAAATTGTAATTGACAAATTGAAATAATGACCTGTTGAAATGACGTAGAAATTGAAAATGTAAAAACAAATTGAAATTATGGCATAAATTGAGATTATGATGTTGCAATTATGACGTAGAAATTGACATTTACTTTATGCCAAACTAAAATTGACAACTTGAAATTATGACGTTGAAATAATGACATGTTGAAATTATGATGTAGAAATTGACTAATTGAAAATTGACAAGACATACTAAGTTGAAATTAACAAAAAGTTAAAATTAGGACAGTAAAAATTGACAAATTGAAAATATGACAAACTGAAATTAAGACAAAAGACAAAATTATGACGTTGAAATAACGGCATGTTGAAATTGTCATAGAAATTGAAAAAGTATCAAGTTGAAATTATGATATAGTAAGTCTTAATTACGATAAAGTCAAAATGATGAGGTTTAAATGTCGAAATTGACATACCAAGTTAAAATTATGACTAATTGAAATTATGACGTTAAAATTGTTGAAAAAAGATGACAAATCAACAATGACAAATAGAAATTAAGACAAAATTATGGCATAAATTGAAATAATAATGTTGAAATTATAACAAATTGAAATGAACACACAGAAATTATGATGTAGAAATTGACTAGTTGAAATTACGCCAAATTGTAATTGACATAAATTGAAATAATGACGTAGAAATCGAAAATGTAAAATAACAAATTGAAATTATGACATAAATTGAGATAATGTTGCAATTATGATGGAGAAATTGACTTAATTTACGCCAAACTGAAATTGACAACTTGAAATGATGACATAAATTGAAATAATGACCGGTTGAAATAATGACGTAGAAATTGAAAAGTTAAAATTAGGACAGTAAAAATTGACAAATTGAAAATATGACAAAAGACAAAATTATGACGTTGAAATTATGACATGCTGAAGTTGTGATATGTTGAAATTATGACAAATTATCGCGCATGTCAATTTAAATTTAGGATTCGCACAGTTTCTCCGAGAACGGCCAGTTCGTACAGTGTGAACCCGGATCGATGTTCAAAGGGACCGGCAAAAATCACAAACTGAAATTATGATGTAAAAAGCTGAAATTATGATGTTGAAATTATGGAATAAGTAAAAATTATGACAAATTGAAATTAAGACATACAAAATAGTCTACATATAAAAGTCGAATTTGACAAAAGAAACAATAATTAGAACAAAATGTTGAAATGATGAAACTGAAGTTGATGTAGTGTGTGAGTAATGAGAGTGTGTGTGTGTGATGGGAACTCACAGGAGGATGGGCTGCTCTGACGTGATCACACTGCCCTGCATGTGCAGGTTACACTTCATCGGCTGGCCTGAACACACACACACACATCATCATCATCATCATCAGGGCATGTTCTGCACTTTCACTTACACAAAGCTCATGGTGTTGATTCTGATATAATAATAAGCCTTACCGTCCAGGCAGCGGTTGTTGTACTTCCTGTAGGCGCTGACCGCATCATCCTTACGCACGAACACCACCTCGGCCACGCCCACTTTCAGCAGCCGCGCACGCTTCAGCGCGCCACACACACAGAACAGCTCCTGCACACACACACACACACATTACTGCGACATCAGTACACAACACACACACACTCACCAGTGCATAACCTCATATTATTATTATATTACAGATCTGATCACGGATCTGAGTAAACTCACCACTATGTCCTCCTCCGTCACTCGAGGGTGAAGATTGTTGACCGTGATCTTGGTTCCCTCCAGTGGACTGAACACAGGCTGAGACACACACACACACACACACACACACACAGGTTAACCCCTTCATCAACAGCACACAGGTAACAGTGCTGCATCCACACAATACTGGGGTAATCCATTCATCTCAACATTACTCTTTACATTCAACAAATAATGACAATAACAAAAAAACTATTTTAAGTATAACATTAGATTTAACCCTTAATTGAAAGGAATTCACACACACCACTCTCAGCAGCTTGACTATCTATTCACATACAAGCACTGGAGTGTGTGTGTGTGAGAGAGAGAGAGAGAGAGAGAGAGAGAGAGAGAGAGAGAGAGAGAGAGAGAGAGAGAGAGAGAGAGAGAGAGAGTCAGTGGGTGTGTGAATGAGTATGAGTATGAGTGTGAATGAGTGTGGGTGTGTGAATGAGTGTGTGTGTGTGTGTGTGTGTACCTGTGGGGGTGTTTGTGTTTGTCTGCTGGCATCTCCACCCGGCTGTTGCGTGGCGGCGGTCGTCCTGGAGACAGGCTGCAGGGTCTGTGTGGGGGGGCGGGCCGTCGCCGTGGAGACGGAAGGGGGCGTGTACGAGTCGTTCTTCACCACCTTAGTGAAGGGAGTCGAGAGAGAGACAGGCAACGGCTGCAGAGAGAGAGAGTTAGATATATGAGAGAGAGACAGGCGACGGCTGCAGAGAGAGAGAGTTAGATATACACTAGAACACTAGAGTCTGGCGGGTTAGATATATGAGAGAGAGAGACAGGCAACGGCTGCAGAGAGAGAGAGTTGGATATATGAGAGAGAGACAGGCAACGGCTGCAGAGAGAGAGAGTTAGATATATGAGAGAGAGAGACAGGCGACGGCTGCAGAGAGAGAGAGTTGGATATATGAGAGAGAGACAGGCAACGGCTGCAGAGAGAGAGAGAGTTAGATATATGAGAGAGAGACAGGCGACGGCTGCAGAGAGAGAGAGACAGGCGACGGCTGCAGAGAGAGAGAGTTAGATATATGAGAGAGAGACAGGCGACGGCTGCAGAGAGAGAGAGTTAGATATATGAGAGAGAGACAGCCAACGGCTGCAGAGAGAGAGAGACAGGCAATAAGATAGTGTGTGTGTGTGTGTGTGTGTGTGTGGGTGAGTCTCACTCGTGTCTGCAGGTTGTTGGCTGTGGTGAACTTCATCTGTTTGTTGGGCATCACTCCTCCACCATCCTCATCTTCATCAGCAGCAGACACACCCTACAGAGAGAGAACCGAGAGTGTGTTCAGCGTGTCGTTCACCATAACAGTGATGCGTGAGTCATGTGACACACCCTTACAGTGAGAGACCAGAGAGTGAGTGTGTTCATCATAACAGTGATGCGTGAGTCATGTGACACTGACCGGAGCCGCTCGGCTGGGAACGTTGATGCGGATCCCGCTGGTCATTCCCACAGGCCTCTGCTGCACACACACACACACACACACACGAACAACATCAGTTACTTGTCAATCACGGGTCAGAGTGCTCTGATTGGCCAGCTACAGTAACAGCTGACAGGAAGTGACAGATCAGCTCTCCTTAACTAAAATTACTGAAAATCATTTCTACACATCAAGTTGAACTGAATCAGCTTTTATTTCCGTTAACATTTTATTTCAAGTAACAATAAAGCTTTTGTTATGGTTTTATTCAACCCTTGTGCACTGTTCGGGTCTTTTTGTTATAAATTTTATATATATATATATATATATATATATACATACACACATTTTGTTACAAAATACCATTGATGTTAATCTTGCCTGTCATTGGCTCACCTGGATGGTTTTGGTGATCTTCAGAGCTGCTGCAAGCTGATTGGACGTCGGCGGGACGCTCCTCTTTAAGCTCAGCCTATCGCGTGCGTCGACGACTCTGGTGATCCCGCCCCCGGGCTGCAAGGCCACGCCCCCTCTGGGTCCGGTGTTGTGGATATGTATGTGTGGGACGACGGGTTTGACGGGTGACGGCGGGACCGAGGCGATCGCGGGCGTCAGCTGGTGTTTGCGCGAGTTGATGGTCTGCCGCGCGTCCTGTACCGCTGCGCCCGCGCTGCCCCCTCTGGCCCGGATGCGGAACCGCGCGTCTTTCTGCGCTAGCTTCTCCCGCGCGTCCTTCTGCGCTAGCTTCTCCCGCGCGTCCTTCACCTGAAACGCTGGACGACAGACAGAACACTAGAGTCTGCAGCACTGTAAACCCGAATGAGTTGGCAAAACTCAAAAAATATAAGACAATCAGTTGCATTAAAATGTTTAAGTATAGAAATTCAAAGATTTTTATTTTGTACTCATACATTTTACTTGTTCTTAACTTCAAATGTTTGAGTACACTAATTCAGACATTTAAAGGCGCAGTGTGTAATTTCAGCAGCATCTAGTGGTGAGGTTGTGAATTGCACCCAACAGAAGTTACGGTGGCTGACAGGAAGTGATGTCGTCTGAGTCAGCAGAGAGTAGCCAGGTAAGAAATGACATTTCTTTACAAAGATAAATTAAGAAATTAGATTTACTTAATTATTCAGTAAAACGATGTTATTGTGAATATTATTGATACTTGTGGTAAAACGCGTTTGTCTGTTCAGGGCCACCGTAGAAACATGTCGATGTAAGCGGACCCGCGGTGTGTGTAGAGAGAAATGGCTCATTCTAAGCTAATAAACACATAACGCTTCATTAAGTAAGGTCTTTATACACCACTGAAAACATAGTTATGCAAGCTATATGATATTGCATCTATCAACAGATCCTCCTGAATATTACACACTGCACCTTTAGCTTAACCTCAATGAGAGAATTTGTATTAGTTTAAACTTAGCTAGTTCAATAAACGTTAACTTGCTAATTTGATAACATGTTAACGGTAGCAAAGCACTTGCTGTATGAGTGCAGCAATATAAAGCTTTTAACATATAGCCTATTTTATATTAGCTCATGCACCACTTCCTAAAACCAACATCAACAAATTCTTCTAAATTAGCATTAAAAAAACATGAATCACAACTATATCTCCCACTTAACATTAATCTTGCACAAAAACATCAACATTATATTACACTTAATTTTAGCATTTACTCTCCCTTTCGAGTGCCATGGGCAAAGCATGCTGGGAAATAGACATCCCAGCCCAGTTTCAGTTAGACTTAAGTTTGTCTAAAATAAAAGAAATAATATCATAAAACTCAAAACCATACAACAGTTCAGTTTACTTAAAATACATCAGTTCTGTGAACTTGAAAGAAAAAAAGTGCTTAATTATAATTAGTTTAAGTTGGTCCTACTCAAACCGATCAGTTATTAGAGGTTCACAGTGAGGGAATAACAGCTTGATGGATGTCGACCTAAGGGCGTTTACCTCCTGTGGCTCCGCCCACTCCCAGCCGCTGTTTGACATCACTACTGCCGATCTTCTGCCGCGCATCGAAGGTCCTGCCCACCGACCCCGCCCCTCTGCCATATACGGGCCTGTGGGCGGGACAGACACACACTCGCTCATGAATATTCATCAAGACATATAAAAATATGTGTTTGTTGGAGGAGTATAACAGTTACAAGGACATTTTACTTGGGAAATTTAGCGGAGAATGTAGTAACAAGAGGAAATGTTTAAATTATGAGCCATTTTCCCTTTTCTTTTGGCAGTGTGTAATGTAACTGATTTGTTATTGCTGGTTGCCAAGGTAACAGAGCCTTAGACCTCAGTTAGCCTGGGGGAAAGGCGTCTAATTTTGGTCTAAATTAAGTCCGTATTTATGTTTGTGAAACTTGCATTAGGCTAGTCTATGAGCACATTATAGACTTGTCTAGCACTATAGACCGGTCTAAGATAGCTGTGTGAAACCGGCCCCAGGTAAGCAAAGAAAGCAAATGGTATGTGAAAAAGTAAAGCGTTGCTTTTATATTATTTGTAACAGAAAAGGCAAACAATCAGGTCAGAAATACTCACTCATTTCCCGTCAACATTCAGCAAATGCACATCTACATCATTTAAATAAATCTCTGAATATTCTAATAAACATTTAATATCACAAAGCTTGCAGGTTTAATGGAGTCCAGCTGTGATATCTTGTGAAGAGTGTGTTTATGCGGTTTTCTAACCTGAAGAACGCGTTAGGCGTGATCCTAATACAGCAGAGCACCTGAAAGACCGACACCCTGCCGGATCTATACAAATGATTTCGAGAGGCTGGCAACTCTTCTCATTTTAACATCTCTGAAGCATTCCCCAAGATGGCCCTAGATATGAGTGTGTGTTGTCTCGTTTATTCACCGTAATTCTTAAAGTTAATATAATCTGAGGAATCTTAGACAAGTCAATATTTTAACTGTGGTCAAACGTAAATTAACTTGCGCTTATTTAACTTTATTCAAAAAAATTATGATTTAATTCTGCAATTTGCCTTCATTAGCGATTATCATCCATTTGATCACACAGATACTAATTAAACTAAACTGAGCTAGACAATGACATCTCTGAATTCAAGAATGAAATGCCTTTAACTGAAAAGTGAATGTTTAATCTTATTATTATACATTACTGACACTCTATTCTCCAATGTGATCCTGTTAAGAGCTTTGACACAATCTGTATTGTTAAAAGTTGTTCAAATATTGTCTGCAATGTTTTCGCGTGTGATGCACGCACGTTTGCGTTTAAATCTGTTCATCAAATAACGTTAATGTATTAACCAGCATTTAAGTGCACTACCTCAGAACATTTTTGTTCATGTAAAATATTCCTCATTGTCATGTTCTAGACTGGTTATTTTTAACTTTAAATAAATAAAAAAAATACCCCCTTTTTTCTCCGTGGTATCAAAAATGGTATCGAATATCGATATTTTTCAAGGTATCGTAAAGAAGATATAAATTCTAGTATCGTGACAACACTAGTGTGCTGTTTGTAATCTTAGCGTTACCTTGTCTTTATTTGAAAGCATATGATTACCATTGCGCACAAAATCACCAGATTACCGAGTGCCGTTACAGTGTTTACTTCCGTTTTATTCACATATTTTTAAACAATTACTTTATTTGTGAAGAAAAAAAACTGTAATAGGATTGCAGATTCAAGAAGTTGCCATCTGATTTGTTTTCTAATTTATTTATAATTGCATTAACTATTGATTCAAATAAATATAAAGTGTATATATGTAATATATCTATCTCTGCTTTATATCGGCCACCCTACTCTCTAAGATATCGGCATCGGCCATCAAATAAACAGTATCGGTCGACCACTAGTTTGTTCATTTTATATCATTTAGAATCATTATATCGGTTAGAATCAAAATTAGCTTTATTATCCAGTGTTAGTTCACATCATTCAGTTCAGTTTCATTCTGACTGATACAGAAATGCCGTTTGTTTATGTACACACACTCAAACATATATGCTTTATGTTACACACGATACGGGTTATAATTACTTTGAGTCGAGAGTGTGTGATTGTAACGTTACGCACTTCTGTCGATCGACGGATATCGGCCGATACATCGATCAACGGCTGAACGAAGCGTGTTTCTGTAACACAGCCGTGTACACACCCGCGTTCAGCGATATACAGTAACGCTTGCAGTGTGAGATAATGTTAATATAAACGAGAAGTTACATTAGAGGAATGTACGGGGTTTGTTTGTACAAACAGCCACATAAACGCGATGGACGCCATGAGCCACGCACGACAGCCAATCACAACACGACAGCGGCCATCTTAGCCAATCAGCGGCAGGGGAAGGCGGGACATCTCGCGCGCTAAGAGCCTTACACGACTGCGTTTATAAAAGCAGAATAACGCTAAAACACCGCAGCGGTTTATAGTATCGCTGTTTAAAGCGTCGGGAAAGGTTTACCTCTTACTGACTCCCCGAGGGTTAAAACTGCGGCGACGAATCACTTCATCCAGAGAGAGATCCGCCATATCTACCGTTGCTGGATTCCGTTTAGACACCAGTGCGCGCGTGCGCGTGACGCACATATGGGCGGGACGAAACAATGCGTGACGGCCAGCAGAGAGGGTCAAAACACACGCACGAAACGCGAACACGCAAGACGGTTAAATCACTGCGCATTGTTAGTAATGGTTTACATCCACAATTATAAGCCTTTGCGTTATTCAAGATAAAGAATTACAAATAGAAACAATTACAAAGCTAATTTGTACTGTTTTCTAATTACTTATGCTATGGAGTAAAATGATGTCGATGTATTTCTATTGTGTGTATTTGATTAAAAATAAAATAATAATAAAAAAACAGTAATATTGTGAAATATTATTCCAGTGTAAATAACTGTTTTCTGTGTGAATATACAGTAAAGTGTATTTTATTCCTGTGATTAAAGCTGAATTTCCAGCATCATTTCTCCAGTCTTCAGTGTCACATGATCCTTCAGACTCTAATATGAGGATTTGATGATCAAGAAACATTTATGATTATTATCAGTGTTGAAAACAGTTATTTACACTTTTATTTCAGAGTTCTTTGATGAATAGAAAGTTCATAAGAACAGCATTTATCTGAAATCTAAAGCTTTTGTAAAATTAAACACTGGTCAGTAAGAATTTATATTTTATTTTTGGGGGGAAAGAAATAAAATAAATCAATACTTTTATTCATCAAGTATGAGTTAAACTGATCAAAAGTTACAGTAAAGACATTTATAATGTTAGAAAATATTACATTTCAGAAGAATGCTGTTCTTATGAACTTTCTATTTTAAACTTTATAGGTTTCTGTTTGTTAAATATACAGCGATGAAATAGCCCATGGAACGCAAATTAATAATGTATGTCTCGTTTCCAAATATTACATGTTAATGTAGTAAAAGATCACGAGAAAACACTTTTACACACAACAAGAAGTCTGAACATGCGAAACCAACCCCCACAGCCAATCAGAACAGCGAAGCGCCGTGACGTCACCCACTATCCCACAATGCACTGTCTGAAGACCACATTCACATCATAAAGTGAGCTTTTTTACCATCAAATGCTAATAATTGAGTGGTATATGATAACAATGTTCAAGTGAAGTGTACTAAGGATCATCTACTGACTGAGTGAAACTCTGAACTCTCCTCACCGTCACTGTGCACAGCGGCGCGCGTGACCGGTACTGAGAGCGCGCTTTCACGGGTTATGCCTTAAACTGATGAGTAAGGAAAATAACGACGCGGGGTGACGCCCGTGTCCTCGCTCATTCTCGCGAGAGAAATTTTTGAACGGGTACAGGTCCGTTCGCTGAGGTGACTCACCTACTTCGTGAGATGCCTCGCGGAACCAGGATCTGCCCCGACACACCCAATCAAATGTGAATAATGATAAAATTGTAATTCTTTGATCTATTACAGAGTCAGGATCTCTCCGTAGTGATCGATTTTGATTTTAACCATAAGTTTAAAGCTGCGATTCCTCAGGGAGCCACTAGAGAGCGCTAGAGGTCCGTGGAGAGAGAAACTCGAGAGAAACAAAAAGTAAATTAATAACGTGTTAAAAAAAATAAAAAATAAATAAGTACATTAGGTTAAAATACAGTTTTGTTTAAATACAAAAAAACCCATTGATTAAAATAAGTTTATGATTAAAATAATTAAATAACATTTGATTAAAATAAATAGTAAATAATTAAATACTAAAGTAAATAATATTTTACTAGATTTAAATAAATACAGAAAACTTGATTTAGGTAAATACAAATAAAGAAAAGCAGTGTAAAAATATAAAAAAAATAATCTGTGGTTTCATCATATGAATATGCAAATGACCAGAAGCGCGGTTTACCTTTAACGAAAGTGTGAAGCCTGATTTATTTAGCCGGTTCATGAAGAATTATGAAAGTAAAAATGTTTAATAGTTTGTTTTAACCTTATAACCTTATAAGGATGCTATTTTAATTTATTTATAGACGTTACATTATAAATAAACACAATTTGTGTAAAATAAATAATATCAACCAAACGGCAAATGTCACAACCTGGGAGTTTAGCTGGCAATAACTATGATAACTATAACAATAAAAGTAATGCTGACTGTAATGATAACAATAACTGTAACAAAAACTATAACTGTACCAATAACTATATTGATAACTGTAAAGATAACAATAATTGTAAGGATCATCTCCTGACTGAGTGACACACTGACCTCTCCTCACCGTCACTGTGCACAGCGGCGCGCGTGACCCGTACTGAGAGCGCGCACACTGACGAGTCATGCCTTAAACTGATGAGTAAGGAAAATAACGACGCGGGGTGACGCCCGTGTCCTCGCTCATTCTCGCGAGAGGAATTTTTGAACGGGTACAGGTCCGTCTGCTGAGGTGACTCGCCTACTTCGTGAGATGCCTCGCGGAACCAGGATCTGCCCCGACACACCCAAATACTGTTAATAAAGAGAAAGTTTATAATCGATTATGAGGTACTTGTGATCATGAGTTTTAAAGCTACGATTCCTCAGACAGCCACAAGAGAGCGCTAGAGGTCCCTGGAACACTCGAGAGAGAAACAATTAGGCCAAAACTAAATTAAGTGATTAATATATATATATATATATATATATATATATAAAAATACATTAGATTAAAATACAGTTTTATTTAAATACAAAATAAAACAAATTAATGATTAAAAAAATGTAAAATAACATTTGATTAAAGTAAATTAAATAATTAAATAAAAAGGTAAATAAGATGTTTTATTATATTTAAATAAATACATAAAACTTGATTTAGATAAATAAAAATAAGAAAAGCATTGTAAAAATATAAATAAAAAAATCTGTGGTTTCATCATGCTAAGCAAATGAACAGAAGCACGAAAGTGTGAATCCCGATTTAATGAAGAATTATTAAAGTAAACATTTTAATAGTTTGTTTTAGAGAGCAAATTCATTCTACAATAACCTTATAAGGATACTATTCTAATTTATTTTAAATATACACGTCATATAATAAACGCAAATTGTGTAATATATATCTCAGCCCAACGGCAAATGTCACAACCTGGGAATATTATATTCACTTGGCAAAAAAGTTTGGTTGGTTGCTATTCTGTTTGATGTTTCCGGTATCGGAGAAGACTCCATTTCCCGTGATGCATCTCTTCAGCGCGGCACTGCAGCGGCACAAGCGTCGCGTCGCTGATAACATCTCGCGCAATGGCTGCAGCTCTGTCTCGAGCGCTGAAATTACCGGGTAAGTCGAATATTAATCTTCAATAAGCGGTCTAATGAATGACAGTAATAACCCGCCGTTCAGATGCAGGGCGCGCGCTCGCGCTGCGTGTGTGTTTTGTTCGGTGACGTCAGTGATGTGATTATCACACGCATCTTCACTCCGTTATTCTGTATTCAGATGCGACATGCAGCTATGAGCGTTATCAGGCGTTTACACAGATCAACCTGCGCCGAGAACGACGTCAAAACCAGCGCGATTATATCATATTAAATTATTAAATCCGCGGCAGATCGGCACACAGAAAAGACTAACACCGACCACCGTACATGTGTACAGTACCATGGCGAATGCCTACGTCACGCGACCACGGTGTTTTTTTTTTTTTTTGTGTGAAGAAACGTCGTTTGCTATTTTCTCAAACAAGAGAATCTGTGAATTTTCTTCAAAAATGTTTTAATTTTAATTACACTCTAAAAAACCTAACAACCAAGGGCTGGGTAAATAGGACAGAACACATGTTGGGTAAATTTTACCTAGCAAATTGGGTTGTTTATTTAACCCAGCATAATGCCTTGATTTAACCCAGTATAGTTGATTAATTTTTACTATAATACTAGCTTTTTTTTTTCTTTTTTTTTCTTTATACATGAAAGAATGTCAACTTCAGACTGCAGAAATATGCTGTGACTCCATAACCTGTCCATAAACAATCAGTGAACAGTTCTGACAGCATATGTTAACATCATACGGATTTATATTCTGTGTCTTTTTGAATAAAATCATAAAATGTCATGCAAGTCATCACACGAAAAGACAGATGCGACACTCGTGACTCACATCGCACCCCTGTTTGTTGCTTTGCATAAAATAAACAATACACAGAACAATAACGTATTTATAGATAAATTAGTGTACACAAACATGTATTTTACCGAAAAAACTCACCAATTTGACGGAGCTGCACTGCACTCTCCTGAAGAGAAAAGCCTGCGATAAATAACTCAATTCCTGGGTTGTTACGCCTGATCCAGGATCTGGGTAACACAAAAACTACTTAAACACTGGGTTGTTACGTCTGACCCAGGATCTGGGTAACACAAAAACTACACAAACACTGGGTTGTTACGTCTGATCCAGGATCTGGGTAACACAAAAACTACACAAACACTGGGTTGTTACACCTGATCCAGGATCTGTAACACAAAAACTACTCAAACACTGGGTTGTTACGTCTGACCCAGGATCTGGGTAACACCAAAACTACACAAACACTGGGTTGTTACGTCTGACCCAGGATCTGGGTAACACCAAAACTACTCAAACACTGGGTTGTTACGTCTGACCCAGGATCTGGGTAACACAAAAACTACACAAACACTGGGTTGTTACACCTGATCCAGGATCTGTAACACAAAAACTACCCAAACACTGGGTTGTTACGTCTGACCCAGGATCTGGGTAACACCAAAACTACCCAAACACTGGGTTGTTACATCTGACCCAGGATCTGGGTAACACCAAAACTACACAAACACTGGGTTGTTACGCCTGATCCAGGATCTGGGTAACACAAAAACTACACAAACACTGGGTTGTTACACCTGATCCAGGATCTGTAACACAAAAACTACTCAAACACTGGGTTGTTACGTCTGACCCAGGATCTGGGTAACACCAAAACTACCCAAACACTGGGTTGTTACATCTGACCCAGGATCTGGGTAACACCAAAACTACACAAACACTGGGTTGTTACGCCTGATCCAGGATCTGGGTAACACAAAAACTACTCAAACACTGGGTTGTTACGTCTGACCCAGGATCTGTAACACAAAAACTACTCAAACACTGGGTTGTTACGTCTGACCCAGGATCTGTAACACAAAAACTACCCTAACACTGGGTTGTTACGCCTGACCCAGGATCTGTAACACAAAAACTACTCAAACACTGGGTTGTTACGTCTGACCCAGGATCTGGGTAACACCAAAACTACTCAAACACTGGGTTGTTACGCCTGACCCAGGATCTGGGTAACACAAAAACTACCCAAACACTGGGTTGTTACGTCTGACCCAGGATCTGTAACACAAAAACTACTCAAACACTGGGTTGTTACGCCTGACCCAGGATCTGTAACACAAAAACTACTCAAACACTGGGTTGTTACGCCTGACCCAGGATCTGTAACACCAAAACTACTCAAACACTGGGTTGTTATGCCTGACCCAGGATCTGGGTAACACCAAAACTACTCAAACACTGGGTTGTTACGTCTGACCCAGGATCTGTAACACAAAAACTACCCAAACACTGGGTTGTTACGTCTGACCCAGGATCTGGGTAACACCAAAACTACTCAAACACTGGGTTGTTACGTCTGACCCAGGATCTGTAACACAAAAACTACTCAAACACTGGGTTGTTACGTCTGACCCAGGATCTGTAACACAAAAACTACTCAAACACTGGGTTGTTACGTCTGACCCAGGATCTGGGTAACACCAAAACTACTCAAACACTGGGTTGTTACGTCTGACCCAGGATCTGGGTAACACAAAAACTACACAAACACTGGGTTGTTACGTCTGACCCAGGATCTGTAACACAAAAACTACTCAAACACTGGGTTGTTACGTCTGACCCAGGATCTGGGTAACACCAAAACTACTCAAACACTGGGTTGTTACGTCTGACCCAGGATCTGGGTAACACCAAAACTACTCAAACACTGGGTTGTTACGTCTGACCCAGGATCTGGGTAACACAAAAACTACACAAACACTGGGTTGTTACGTCTGACCCAGGATCTGTAACACAAAAACTACTCAAACACTGGGTTGTTACGTCTGACCCAGGATCTGGGTAACACAAAAACTACCCAAACACTGGGTTGTTACGTCTGACACAGGATCTGGGTTACACAAAAACTACACAAACACTGGGTTGTTACGTCTGACCCAGGATCTGGGTAACACCAAAACTACTCAAACACTGGGTTGTTACGTCTGACCCAGGATCTGGGTAACACCAAAACTACTCAAACACTGGGTTGTTACGTCTGACCCAGGATCTGGGTAACACCAAAACTACTCAAACAATGGGTTGTTACGTCTGACCCAGGATCTGTAACACAAAAACTACTCAAACACTGGGTTGTTACGTCTGACCCAGGATCTGGGTAACACCAAAACTACTCAAACACTGGGTTGTTACGTCTGACCCAGGATCTGGGTAACACAAAAACTACACAAACACTGGGTTGTTACGTCTGACCCAGGATCTGTAACACAAAAACTACTCAAACACTGGGTTGTTACGTCTGACCCAGGATCTGGGTAACACAAAAACTACCCAAACACTGGGTTGTTACGTCTGACCCAGGATCTGGGTAACACCAAAACTACTCAAACACTGGGTTGTTACGTCTGACCCAGGATCTGGGTAACACCAAAACTACTCAAACACTGGGTTGTTACGTCTGACCCAGGATCTGGGTAACACCAAAACTACTCAAACAATGGGTTGTTACGTCTGACCCAGGATCTGTAACACAAAAACTACTCAAACACTGGGTTGTTACGTCTGACCCAGGATCTGGGTAACACCAAAACTACTCAAACACTGGGTTGTTACGTCTGACCCAGGATCTGGGTAACACAAAAACTACACAAACACTGGGTTGTTACGTCTGACCCAGGATCTGTAACACAAAAACTACTCAAACACTGGGTTGTTACGTCTGACCCAGGATCTGGGTAACACAAAAACTACCCAAACACTGGGTTGTTACGTCTGACACAGGATCTGGGTTACACAAAAACTACCCAAACACTGGGTTGTTACGTCTGACCCAGGATCTGGGTAACACCAAAACTACTCAAACACTGGATTGTTACGTCTGACCCAGGATCTGGGTAACACCAAAACTACTCAAACACTGGGTTGTTACGTCTGACCCAGGATCTGGGTAACACCAAAACTACTCAAACACTGAAAAAGAACCCCAAAAAGGACTAAAAAGGCTCAACCCAAGGATTTGGGTAGAGAAAATAACCCAATATTAAGTGTTAAACTGGTTAAATCCCTGGTCATGCAGGTAAGAAGGGCTCGGACCTGGGCGAGTACGACCCGCTGACGCAGGCGGACAGCGAAGATGAGACGGAGGACGACGATCTGGTCCTGAACTATCCTCGTAACGGCCTGAGCCCGGCAGCGGCTGACCTGCGGGACGAGGAGGAGGAGTTTGAGGAGGAGGGGGAGTGGCCGCAGAGAGAGGGGGTGGGGCCTGATGTGGAGGTGGGCGGAGCCTGTGAGAGGAAGGAGGGGTGTATGACCAAGGCGATTTGGACCGCATCGTTCCTGCTGCCGCTGGGCTGTACGGCGCTGGTGGTGCTAATGTGTGCGTTTCTCCTGCCCTGCCCAGAGGGGGCGCCACACCTCACGCACTGGCAGCGAGCGCTCGGAGACGCCAGCGGTGAGT